>NC_137256.1:18885501-19609206 GCF_965637545.1 Phallusia mammillata | reverse complement strand
TCAATATCTGTTCACTTACTGAATCATCTCTAAGTGGATCATAGCCACATGCGAGAATATGAGTGAAAGGGAACTTGCTCAAAGTTTCGTTCGATGCCATAAGTGGGGCAAGCCGCTCGTCTAACATCAGTTTTTCTATTCTGTTTTTTGTTTCCATGTCAAGTTTATGAGTGTTTCTTTTGTTGTCAGAATTGTTTTTTCTTGAATTTTTCAGATACCTGAAATGATTTACAATATTTTTTACACCGCATACCTGGATATGCAACAGCAACCTGCAAAATATGAAGCATAAATTGTTAACAAACCTAGATTGACAATAAGAAGAATCACCATTGAACAGTACATTGTGTATTGTGTATTTATAAAACTTACAAAATGGAAAACTGGGTTTGCAAAACTCTAGTTTCATTTGACATGATTAGGTTTAAAAATATTTTAAATTTCAAAGGGTTCTTAAAGTTCTTCGCTAGTGAAAGGAAATTCATATGTTTTAATTTCAGATATTTTCTCCTTGCTTTATGCCAATTTTTATTTGGGTTAATAGTGTTTGTTGACTTGAGTTTACTTCACTTGGTGAAAGAACACATAGCGACACAGTTGCACTAAAACAATCACCAAGCCGGAAATAGCTGCGCAATGTTAAAACGTTACTGAATGCACAACAGTACAGTGTACAATTGATGGCTTGTTTTCGCGCAATGAGTAGAAACATATATGGAAATAACAAATGTTTGTTATCAGGAAAAAGTTGGGGCCTACTGTAATAAAGCAAAAACAGAGCTAGTTTTTTCTGAACGTTAATAGTCAAACACATTAGGTACAACTTAGTAAACTGAAGCTTTCAGTGCACCTAAATCAATCTGTGTTTTTCGTGTTGCAATGTATTGTAAAAATATCGATTTCGCCGATTTAATGGCATTCTCAGTTCTTATTGATTCTATTTGAATAAGAACTGAGGATTCCATTATATCGGCGAAATCGATATGATTTATTTACAATACATTGCAACACAAAAAACACAGATTGATTTAGGTGCACTGAAAGCTTCAGTTTACTAAGTTATGATTATCCGTAACTTGAATCATCTGTATTGAGCGCACGTTGGTTCAGGACGATTTCTGTAAAAGCACAGGTTGTACATTAGGTACAAGTTTTTATCTTACTTAGCAGGTACTTTTTCCCTGTTAACTTCTTTTAGTTGACTGGCCACTTCTGGATTATTGGAGTCAACATGACCATTGTGCACAAAACTTGACAAAACGTTTCGGTCACCATCAAACCTAAAACACACAATACAGAGTATTTAAACAACAACTTTTAAACAAGCATAAAAATCCTTTATATTTCTGTTTTTTATTAGTTGAATGATTTTCTAACAAATGGCCACACTTTGTTAGGACCTTTATGCAATTAACCGGATTTGTCCAAGTCTTAAAGGGCCTGGAATCGGGTAAAGAAAGATTTGCCCACATAGCTGTTTTTTAGCTTAAAACATGAAAGCCAATGTCATTTTTGTGGTGAAACAAAAACAAGCTTTACCCCATGTAGGAAAGCCAGAATCTTGGAAGCAAGTTGTTGCAAAAAACATAATCTGAATTTTCTTGATAACTCTGTAATTGCAAGTCAATAATTTGTAAAGCGGGGTAAGTCAATGA
Organism: Phallusia mammillata; assembly: GCF_965637545.1. Classification (NCBI taxonomy): domain Eukaryota; kingdom Metazoa; phylum Chordata; class Ascidiacea; order Phlebobranchia; family Ascidiidae; genus Phallusia; species Phallusia mammillata. The sequence continues at coordinate 19,607,551 of NC_137256.1, read as the reverse complement.
AATCATCTTAGGCTTGAAGATATGCTTTCCCTCCATTTTTTGCAGTGCAATTGTTATCGCCATTGCTAGGTTTCCACCTATAGAAAACAGACATCCAAGTTTAGGTGCACTTAAAACAAAGAACTACATTGCCATTGGAGTTGCCTAAAATGTATTTATTTTAATATTCAAACTGTTGTCTTATCAATGAAAGAATGATTATCAAGCAGAAACTGCGTTTTAACATGCAAGTAATGTTAGAGAAAATTGGTTTGTATTCTGTTGGACAATTACGGTGGTCGATTTGTTTTTGTAATTGGAGGTTGCTAACACCCCCTCGGAGAACACTATTCTTTGTATACAACTTTTAAACTTTAACTTTTGAAAGTGTTTTTAGTAATATGTGTCAAATTTATGATTTACTTACCAGCACTGTCACCAGCAAGTGCAATCTTCTTTGGGTCGACATTGTAACTTCCAGCTTCTCTCATAAATTCCAGAGTACTGTTGAGACAATCTTCATAAGGGATGGGGAATGGATTTTCTGGAGCTCTTCTATATCTGTCGAAAATCTTGTTGTAAAATTGCTCATTTTCGCACACTTCCTAATGAGTTTCATTATTGGCGACGTAAATTTGTTGGCACTTTAGGGTTTAAACCAGTGGTTCACAACCTAATATGGGATGACTCTTCTATCACTGCATCGTCTGCTTGGTATGTACACCATGTGAATGGGGAGACCACAAAGTAGGCCTATTTTTCTTGACAAGACTAGCGTATTTCTGAAACATGCAAAGTTAGCATATTTAAAGGAATGTCTAAAGCAGGGGTGGGCAACCTGCGGCCCTTCATTAAAGCTTGTGCGGCCCACAGAGACGCTTGGATTTCAAAAGTACTGGCAAACGAGTCCAATTATTACTTATTTTTGAGCTGATTAATGCGCCTGATGCTAGTTTTCTGCGATCTGGGAAAATGTGGCTAGAATCAAATACAAATTATACTTGTAGTTAAGCATATTTGGTAAGAAACAAAGCAAAATCACTTTGTGTGATGCACATGTGCGGCCCTCGATCCAATTTTGACATTTATAATTGGCCCTACAGTAACAATGGTTGCCCACCCCTGGTCTAAAGCATGAGTTTTGCCCCCACGCTTAGCTATGCATACAGATTGAGAACCACTGGTTTAAACCAATTTGAAGAAAACGATTAGATATAAACAAAGGCGCTTGATGTTCATACAATTTGAATTCATGTTTCACAAAACAAATGATCTCAATAAGGAAGACTTTTACAAACATATGAAAAAGAGCATACTCAGGGGACATGACAACCAGTCCAGTTTCTTCAGCCAGTTTTACTAACAATGGAGAGAAGGATTCTGTAAAAAAATCACAGATAATTTCCTGTGAGATAAACATATACATATCACCAGTAATTTAAGCATGTAACTGTAGTGAGTTCATATCCAAACACAGGCTACCGTATATACTCGCGTATAGGTCGCAACTTTTTTCCTTACATTTAAAAAAAATATAGGTGCGACCTATCCGCTCGACATAAGTGCAAATCGCCACCAAGTCGGAACAAAATTGAAAGTTTTCGGCTATTGCAAGTACCATATTTTCCAGTCGGCTTATTGGGCGGATATAACGTATTTATTCGTGTATAACGCGCAAAATTTCATACTCATTTTCAATAAAAAATTGAGGGTGCGCGTTATAGACGCGAATTGTGGTGGAAATGTGCTATCGAATACGGGTGCATGCGCTCGTGCACACACATACCAATGCGAGACAGTTTCATGAGCGCACACGCACATGCATCAGCTCAGCGTGCGTTGGATTTTCCCGCTTTGTTGAGAAAACATAGTTTTGCGGTTTCAATGCAATGCAGTTCAATGGTAAAAAACGACCAATTGCACCGGTTACTCATGCAAAAAAGCTAGGCTAAGGGCCTTTTAAATCCCTAGATTTTCAGTGCGACTTATGTGCGAGTCAACTCTAAATTACACTTTTTAAACACAAAACTAATGGTGCGACCTATACGGTGGCTCGACCTATAGGCGAGTATATACGGTAGTTTGTTTTTCAGCCTGTACCTTGCCATATGAGAAATCTTTAGAGACGGATTTTGTATACAGCCTTCAATAGGCCTTGCATGCTTTGTGGATAATTCTTGGTGTTTTTGTTCTGTTTTTTTACTAATTTCCTAGCTTTTTAAACTCACCTACACTTTGAATGGTCCATCCTCCACCATGATAGTACACAATAGCAGGGCCTGGATTGAGCCGACTTTTAAACTCTAAAACACACACATATCTGGTTTGGAAAGTTTTTTGGGGGGTTATTTTTTACTATTAAATGTACGTGGTATATATATATCTTAAATACATGATGGATGACTTCAGATTTATCTAAGTTTTCAGTCTGCTTTTCGACTATTTGTCTAAAAGATGTGTTTTTGGTGTAAACTAAGTTTAAAGATGCGATCATTTCAGATAAAAAAAATTCTGACAAAAAGTTATGTTTTTTTGTGCCTCTATCTACTCTTTGTATGATCACATTAATCTGTTGAAAATAGATTTTGTGTAAAACACAACCAATTAGTTTTTTTTATTATTTACATTTAAACATAGCAGCGGCTTTAAAAAATTTTTGTACAATTTCCTTTGACGTGAAGTTTCTAACAGTGTAAGGCTGTTGTTTCTTACTGCATGTGTGTACTAAGAACATGATTCAAGTTAATATTTCATCTTGGATTCATATTACACAGAAATTTGAAAAAGTCACATTTTACCTTTTGGAGTAAATACGGTGCATTCAACTCCACTTAAGTTCACTTTGCTTATTGTTATTCCTTCAGGTGGCACAAATGTAGGTTTGAGAGCTCGGTAAACTGACCACCCTGAAAATCCAAAAGCTTCAAAGATTTGTCCCTGCCATAAAAATTATCTTGTAAAAACATTTGTCACAGCAGTACTTTCACCATTAAAACTTACAAATGTTTTAACCCAGTGGTTCCCAACCAGTAAGGAATTTGCTTTAATTTGCACATGTGGTAAATAAACACTTCTGATAAAAGACCCAATTAAATGGTTGTTGTATGGCATGTACTATGCAATCTGTTGGGGTGGTATGAAAATACTTTGAATTGTTAAGGGGGGAGTTTGTCGAAAAAGGTTGGAAACCACTTTTTAAAAAATACAATTGTTTTCAAATTAGGTTTTAATTGCATACTTATTGTTTGTAATAATGTCGTACTTTACCTAATAATAATCGCTTTATAAAGCACATCATGTTATATTCAGGACACAACTTTAAACTATCTAAGTTGGTGATTTAAAATTAGTTCCTTTTTAACTCAATAATGCTTTATAAAAAAATTCTCCTATTTATGTTAGGCTAAACAGTTAAACGCTTTATGATGTAGAATAGCTTTAGTGGTAACTAAAATATGTCACCTTTATTTACCAGTAAATCTGTAAAGCCTATGAAGTCGGCTACAATTTGACTTAGCCTAAAGTCTTCTGTATCTTCTGGTATGGGATGGTGAATGAGATATCCAAGATAACACACAAAGATTGCCAGAAAAATGCCTATTTTACCCCAAAGGCCTAACATATTACAAAATGCAAAATCTAATCAAATAAGAATTATTGCATAAATTGTTATGAAGTAGTTTGCATAAAAATGGGGTTGCACTTAAAAACATAAGTAGCTTTAAGTATCACAGTCTTGCAAATGAGCACCAATAAATATACAGTAAACCACAGTTAATCTGGACCCATTTGGACAAAAACAGTTGGCCAGATCACATAAATATCTGGTTTATCCGATGTTGATTAGTTAAAGCTTTACCACATTCCAAATCATTTGTACCTCAAGTTTTGTCTGAATTAGATAAAGTTTGGGATTAACCGAATCTGATGTAACGGAGGTTTACTGCAAATACAGCTAATATTTTGAATTAAAAATACAGTTCACACATAAAAAAATAATTTTGCTAAATTATAAAAACATTTAATTGGAAAGTGAAGAGCAATACAATAAAGAGCAATTAGTGCATATTATTTAAATAATCTCGAACTTTTTCAAACAATATTTTGTTTTGTTTAGCATGGTACAAGTTTTTGTCAAATGGCCCTATAGAGGCAGCAGCATGCAAACTGTTCGGCAAATGCTGTAGAGAACTCTCCTTCCCAAGTGATTGCAGTCGCTCAAAGAGAATTATCTAAAACAGAAAAAGACATCTTAAAATCTGGATTATGCCCACAAAATGGATAAGATTTATTGAGTTTATTAAGCTGTCCAAGTTTTGGAGACAATACAGTATTATATATACCACAAAAACATACAGTATTAAATTGTTTGACATAACATGACTTACTATAACACCTATATAATCAATGTTTCTAAGGCGAGTAAAAATTGTAAACATTTTTTAGCTCAGTGATTTAAAAAAACAATGACTATGTTTTATTATGTCATAATAATGCAAATTAGCTCAACTTTTTTAAATTCTGATTACTAATAGGGAGCTAATAAAATTAAGGGTATCCATTCATTGTTTTACTGTTTTAAGTTGAACCACTGTGCCTTAAGAATCTTGTAAACAAGGTTTTAAATTGACTTTTATTTTAAGTCAAAAAAGTTCAAGTGGATGGAGATTAAGACATACTATTTCATTACCAAGAAACATTAGTAAGTGGTTCCAGGCCTAACATATACTACATAACAAATAATTGGAACCTAGTGGTTATAAGTTAAGATGAACATATTCATTACTGGATTGATCCATGGTTACTGGACAATCTGGTGATTCCATACAACAAAGCTAACTTTGCAGCATATGAATGGGCAACGGTGCTTGTGATTCGACTTACAGCGGCGTCACTGCTGAGCCTATGCAGCTCAGTTGGCAGAGCATGAGTCCCAGATAGCCTCCTGTCGTGGGTTTGAATACCACCACAAGCTAGTTTTTTTGTAACCTATGCCTTGTCATAAAGGAGTGTTTGGTGACTGGCTGATTCGGTATGGTGCCTTTAATAGGCTGGCGTAATATGATCTATGGATCATAATTTTGACTTACTCCATCATCACGAAGTGGGTCGTATTCACAAACCAACACATGTGTGTATGGAAGATGAAGCAAAGTTTTATTTGAGGCAAACAGTGGAGCAATTCTCTCATCCAACATCATTTTGTTGAGGTATGCTTTAGTTTTTCCATCCAGTAGTTTCTTAACGTCAGATGGGATTGACTGAGGAGTTGCATTATAAGGTCGTTGCTTATACCTTGAAAATAACACACTTGATAAACTAGTGGAAATTTTAAAATCCAAAAAAAATCACTAAGAGTGATTATACTTAACCATATTAGACCTTCCAACAGACAGCATGGTCATTTACGATCATTGTTTGTGACAATAAATAACTGAGAGTGGAAAATACTCTAAGTGGCAGAATCGGTCAATAAATTTACATGGATAAATATATTTCGCTTAACTGGCATCTCCGAATATTAGGTTCAAAAAAATAGTTTAAAGTTTTTTCAATTATAAACCTAAGCTAATTGTTAAAAAAAACTTTTAATTAACACTTAAACTCAGGCTACACAGCAACATATAGATAATTTTATGTGATTAAAACTGTTCTTTGCAAGTCCCTGTGGTTTTCTGAAGAATATAATACTGTTAAATTTTATCCAGGATTATGTGTACTCAGCAAAATGAAAAAGTTGGTAAACATTAACAAGTTAATCTTTACCTTGTCGGCACTCTGTCCTCATGGACAAGGGCAAATTTTTCAGCCATCTGTTTGTTGCTAAAGTCAATGTGTGCATTCTCACATATTATCTGGGCCAATGAATACTGTGAACTGAGTCTAAAAAAACAATATTATTAAAGAACTACCACCATGTATTCTACACATTTGTTTGTTCTGGAAGTTCTGTTATGAATGAGGCCACTTTTTTAAAGTTTACAAAAAAGCTATTTTCCTATTTTCAATTTTACTTTAAACTGTGAAACAAAACATTTTTAAGCAGTGTTATGGTGAATTCAATGAAATTTGCATTAAAGACATTTAAAACTAAATCCAACTATTAGGTTTGCAACAATCTTATGCAGCTTATGCACATATAAAAAATCGTCGTCAGGGTCTAGATGCAAAATTTAATTAATGTTACATTTTAAGAATCACTTATAAAATATCTCTGCACCCGTAGACAACTGTTTATTTGCAAAAAAATACAATTGCATGTTTTGTCCACACCTACCAACTCAAATTTAATTAATTTGGCATTTTTACCAACAGCATTGTCAAAAAACATACCCAATGTAACTGAGCCAAAATTTGGGGATAAGATCTTTTGAAAATATAAATTCCCTGTTCTGAGCATAACTCGGTAACAAGTAGTTGGTCATTTGCAACTTTGGATATATCAAGGCTTGCATTGCTGGGACTTGAACTAACGTCCCTGCGATTTTGCGCTTTACAAGTTCTACAGTAACAGCCATTGCTAGGTTTCCACCTAAAACATCAAATTGGCAGTTAAAATTTGCTTTTTAAGATTTTTACATTGGAAAGTCAAACTAAAAAAAAAACTATTTAACCTAAATGTAGTTGCTGTGTTTATCATCATCATCATATTTTGTTGCAGGTGCGTATACACGGTTATTGCATGCAAATAAAAAAGAAGGGGCAATATCGTCAAGTCAGTCACCCGTGTTTGTTGTTCTGTTTCTAGTTCTGTTCAGTTTTCTGATCCTGTATAACTCTTACTGAGTACATAAGTTTGGTGAATCACTGAAATTACCTGCACTATCACCCGCAATTGCAATTCTTTTGGGGTCAACATTAAATTCTTTGGCTCTGCTCATAAACTCCAATGTGGTATCAAGACAATCCTCAAAAGGAATAGGAAAGATATGTTCTGGGGCCAAGCGATACCTACAACAAACCGTACAAGCAGTAATAAATACCACAGTGCAGCAGAATATCCCAATTTGGGATTTTTAAGCAATTGTAAAAAAACATGTAATTGTCTGCCAATGCAAAGGTTTATCATTTTTTTATTAATGGCAGCAGTTACTACAAAGATTTAAATGAATGATATTTTAATTAACCCCTTATGATTCCTATATATATTGAAACGTTACTCTGGTGACATCACTAGAAATCCAGTGTGTTCAGCTGCTGTGACAAGAAGAGGTAGGTAGGAGTCTGGGGAAAAATAAAGTGCCATTAGTGCCTTTATTTGTAGAAAAGAAAATTTGTATGCATGTTTTTGAATAATATTGCTCCGAAGTATAACATTTTTACAAGTTATACAAAACTCATACCTATATTGCCGAAAACCCATCCCCCTCCATGGTATACAACAATTGCTGGTCCAGGGATTTTTCGTTCAGCAAAACCTATGTGTAAAGAAATGACAATTAAAGCAAGCTACTTAAAGTTACGGCTGAGCACAGAAATTAAGTTCGGTCATTTTATTAAAAGCACCAAACGTCGCTTTATGAACAAACTGAACTTCGCTTTGTACATTGATGGAATCAAAAAACTTTTTTGTTCAATCAAATATTGCAGTACCTTTTGGTGTTACCACGACTGATTCAATTCCATGGAAAACAGTTTTTTCAATCTTCATGCCCTCTGGAACATTCATCCATCTTGGCACAGGTAATCTACCAGGGTAAGCCCACCATCGGTTTATGCCAACCCTTTCTGATATCGTGCCCTGCAAAATAAAGAAGGGTTTTATTTACCTGTGAAAAGTTGTCATTAAAAGTTAACTTGAAGATGGTGTTTAATACAAAGCGGCTGCAGAAAATTTCAGATTGGTAAATACTGGTATAGAAAGCACTTTCTATACAACATGTGGTTCATTGTAAGAAAGAAGCTATTGTATGTTACAACACATTAAAAAATGAAAAGCTTTCTTAGCTTCACACAATCTCCATAATCTATCTTGCAAACAATAAATTAAAATTTGCAAACTAACTGCAGTTGCCAATCTACTTAATGCAACAATAAATACATTAAAACTTTAGCTAGGTACCAACTACGGACATTTTCTTTTGGCAAAGCTGTAGCATATTGATTACGACACCCATGTTCCCTACAAACGTGGTAGCACCAGTATACATGTAGAAAAACACATGTACAAATGTTAAGCATGTTTACTAACGCGGTGGGGTTTTGCTGATATAGCAATCTTGAATGTGAGCACACACGCCTTTTTTGCTGCTATTTTTAGTTTAAAATTGGCTACAATACAATTTTAATTCCCGATACATGTATAGTGTTATTGTGAAACCGTCAAAATGGTCTTATTTCCTGAAGCCAGTACTATGGTTTGCAAAAATTAACCAATAATATTTCGTTTTGAAATGAGTGTGAAGCTTACCATTAGCTCTGAGAAGGCAAGGACGTCAGTTAGGATTTGAAAAAGCCACGGATCTGGGACTTTTGCAGGTATGGGGTGATGTATGAGATAACCAGTTAGAACAGACAGAAGACCTATTGCAATTCCAGCTTTTTTCAGCATTATGTACGTTCTGTAGCTGCCTTTAAAAGTTTTAGGTGCGATTGGAGCATATATAACCAGTTCGAATATAAGTTACGGTCTTATTTTGTATCTTTCCACTAGATTTTGTAATATATTTGCAATAATTCCAACTGCAAAATACACGTTGCTCAGTTGGACAGCTTTGTTTACTTTTTCCGCTCTGTTAACTACGGGACATTCCCATAATGTTTGCAATGATATGTTTTCTTATTGAAAAGGGTAAGTTTGTGTTATGAGTTAATGTTTCTTTAAATTATGGTTTTTACTTTTCAAGAAAAAAACCTTGGACCAAAGATTGTTAAACAATTGCAGAAGTTTAAACAACAAAATACGTCGGTGTTTATCACAATGTTTTACTAAGATCTTAAAACCGAATTATCTTTTCGCCAGTTCGGCAAATGAGAAAGTAAATAAGTTTAAACGAATATGATATAATTTGACCAAAAACTAGGTTAAAATGTTAATTTTATAGCCTAATCGGTATGTTTTGTTTATTCATGCGTAATAAAAAATGGAAATCAACACTCTAAAACAGAAAGTAAAAAGACCATTATGTCTTTGATAAAGAGTAGACTGGGAAAGATGGTTTCAGGTTTGTTGTTCCTGCTAAAAGACAATGCAGTGCTCTCTGCTTACGTTTGTGTTGTATGAGGATATAATTTTTTAGTTCATATGTGTCAACTGGTAATACAAAATAACGAATTACCAAGGCCTTTGTTTTACAGACCTGGTGGTTTTTTTGAAAGAGGCTCATTTTACACAAACTTTTTTGGGTTTTCACACCTCGCATGCATATTGCATTTACAGTTAATTAGTTCATTGATGCTCACCGTTTAACAGCAGAATGGTTACAGTATCAACGCACTAAATGGAACCCCTGGAAGAGATTGCAAAATCAGACAATGAACAATCTGATGAAGCAATGAGAAAGTCGATAAGTTCCACTTCATCTGATGTAGAAAATGTTCCTTTAAATAAAGAAGCTTCGGTTTCTATACATGGTTCTGATGTGGCAATTTCAATTGCACCAGAAGGTAATTTATGTTTGAAAATACTTGATATTTCCTAAATAGGAAAGTGTTTGTTTTACAATGTTGAAGAGTTGTTGGAATACCATCTAACTCATTTATCATTTATCTAAAGTGCAGTGAATAAAAAACCTCCATTTTGATTTGAGTATTGGGTATGATCACAGCATCACATAATTGCTTATATTATTACAAAACATCTTTGTTTAGATTTACTGGTTTTAAAATGAGTTTTTAAAAAAAGCAGTGTTCTAGATTGAACAAATAATGCTTAAGACACAACAATTTTTTTGTTTGAACATAAACAGGCTTTTGTCACACAAATACCAATATCTGCAATTTAAGTGTGATATAATTTTGCCCTGCTAAAAGTTCCTGTTTTTGACTAAAACTAACACACAAATAAGGCAGGTAAAAGAGAAGCAAACGAAAGCTTATAATTTAGCAGCATCCCAAAGGCATTTAGGCATATAACATTATTGGTACCAAAATACAAAGAAAATAGAAATATAAATGTCATTATCAGTGATAGATGAAATCATGTACTCATAATTCACATTGACCTTTGTAGAGTAAAGAAGAGTTCATTGTTAAAAACACTAATATACACAGTAAAACATGGCATGGTTAGAATTGTTGCAAGCTGCACCTTGGAAGTAAAACATGATGTCTATGTCTTGACTTAATATCTTTCTGTTTGTTTAATAAACTGCGTCTTTTTTGTAACATCATATTTTGGTATTTTTTATCCTCATAATGTGAGATATTGAAACAACATCTATTCATCTATTTATCATAAGTGGGAAATTGATTGAACAGAAATAACTGATACCAAAATGATTTTCTCATCAGTTTATTTGCCTCAACACAAACATTGCATTAAGTTTGCAGAAAAAATGTGCCATAATTGCTTGTTACTTTTAAGCAAATTTGGTGATTGCTGTTAAGGCAGTTACTTCTATGAACTCTGTTAAATACTAAAGTCTAATTTTTTATTGTAAATTTCAGATGACAGGTCTTCATGTAAACTTTGTCTTGAAGAAAACCTACCTCCTACCGACATGTTTCGACTACAGTCATGCGGATGCACCTTCTGCTTAAACGTAAGTGTTTGTTTATTTGCAAACTGCAAAAAAACAGTGTTAACAGTTTAATTTTGCTTTACCATGCACATGTTTTCTGCATTTCTAACTCACAATTACCAAACTAAAGAATGTGCCACCTCAACAGAACCTATTTGTTGTAGTAGAGAGTTGTAGTAGAGTTTTGTTTTCCTGTCAAACACTTCTCTTTGTATGATGCTGGGGCTTAGTGTGCCACAAGAAATTATGCAATAAACTAGGGTTGGGCATTTGACCGATCAAATAAAATCTGGTCAATTGACCGGTCAAATACTTGTCAAATAGGTCAAATATCGGTCAAATACTATTCCCATTATTAAATTGCAATTTTAGTTAAAAGTTGGAAGTTTAATCTTCTTCTAAACCATAAGTAATGGAAATGAAGGTTTCAACTCATGTAAATTTGTTTGTGAAATAGGAAATGTTCAGTTCATATTATATTACAGACTTTTCCGACTGCATTGCATGCTTCATTTCATCAATGGCCCCACCTGTGTGTCTGTAATTTTCATTCAGTAATCACATTTGTGAACTGGATTCTCATAACATTCTATATACATCAGATTAAAGTCTAATTTTGACTGAGATTTAACTGCAAAACTCGCTTATCCTGCTTAAAATCGTAATTTATGCTGTTAAGCTGTTGTCCATTCATGACAAAAAAGGAATATACAAAAGCTTGATATGTACGTACTTTATCCCAATAAGTACTGAACAGTAACTTATCTACAAAAATCTATTCTGGGCAATTATAAGCTAAATATATAGCTACAAACAATTTTTGGATCAACTATAGAAAAAAGGACTGTGGGCCTACAAGTTTACACAGATGGTTTAAATTACTTAGATTTTTTATCTGTCAGTAAAAATGTGCAACATTTGCAAAATGCCTAAGTAAATACCAATGAACTAACTTCCCCTCATGGACCTATCACACTCAAATTTATTAAGATAAAACGGTGCTAGAAGTGATCCATGTTTTTTAATTGCATTGGAAACCTTGCAAAGTTTGCCATAACGTAAATCAGATCTTAATTTCAAATGAAAAGTATATCCTAATTGTTACGGGATTTTTTTCAAATGAACAAAACACATCTACATTAGCTTAAAAATCACTTATTAATACAAGAGTATGCCCTAAACTGTTCTACCTGAGGGTTATTAGAAATAAATTACCCTTTTCAACAACCAAAAAGCAAGTCCAAGAAAATTTACCACATTTTATTTTTGAAATTAAAAATAGTATTTAACCGGTTAAATAAAGTGCTGTCAATTGACCGTATTTGACCGGTCAATTGACCGGCTTGCCAACCCTACAATAAACTACTGTTGGTCCATGTTTAATTGTTTGTCAATCCCAAATGTACTTAAAATACTTGATCCCATATAAAATGTCTGGAAGTAAGGATATCAGGCCCAGAGAGATGTGTTTTTTACTTAACGTCTAGTTTAAGGGTGTAAAGGATAAAGTACACAAGAATTTATAATTAAAAAACTTGAATGTCCATAAATGTAACTTTTTTGTGGTAACATCTTAAAATTGCTTAAAAAGTTTAAACAGTCCATATTATTACAGTAAATATACCATTACAGCATTTAATCTCACTATACAAGCTTTCTTGGCCACCACCGCTCTGTTAAAACTTATAAAATATTTATCAGGTTTGTGTAAAATTATGGTTTTATGTCACAAATTTAAAACCAATTTTCTATATCATTGCAGTACTGATAACATAAGACCATGAAGTAGATACCTAAGAGCTATGTTTCATTTTGTGTTACCCCTGTTAACACTTATAAAAAATCCATTTTTGGTACATAACATTGTGCATTTATGACACAGCTATACAAATGTATGTTGGTTTTCATTATTTATGTTTGATGCACACATAAAACCCTTTGTACCAAATCATGTCTATTTTCAGACCTCTAAATGTTTTTAAAACTGTTATGTTAATGCTTAGTCATTAGTTTTTATCATTTAAAGTTTTTGCACTGTATTCAAATACTGTTTTACCATTTGCTACACCTTGCCTCTAATTTTGTATAGAAAAAGTTTTAAGGCTTGTGTTTTAACCACAACATAGTTAGAATGTGATGATTTAGTTATTAGTTTTTATAATGTAACTTGTTTTACACTGTATTCAAATACTGTGTTTCATGTGCAACACAATGCCTCTTAACTGTAAACAGAAAAAAACATTTTATTGGCTTGTGTTTCAACCACAACATGACTCTAATGTTAATGTTGTCTAATGTGATGCTTTATGACACTATTAGCGTCCGGACACGCTATATATGAAACCTATTAAAACCTGTGCGTAGTTTATAGCCCCGAGGGTTTATAATAAGTCACATCAAATACGTTCCATCTAGACAGAATTTTAAACCTAAACTTAAATCTGTGGGCAAATTTTCAAATATGCCTAATATATAATAAATGTATCCCTTCTAAACCTTATAAACATGCATTTTGCTATTTGATCTGCAAATAAACCGGGAACTTACGAAACTATTAATAACCTTCACATTTAGTAAAAGCTTTTTCAGTATTGCAATAGTATTAAGTGATATTGGCCTAGATATGTATTGACGTAATCTGCTTTTATAACACCTTCTGTCAAATCAATATGCATGCAGCTATTTAATTATACATGACAATTTGTATCAAATCTTTAGTGAGTAATTGCAATTAAAATTTCATGCCCTTTCAGCTTTGGTTGTTTGGCCCACTCTGTTTTGACATTTTATGTAAATTTGTGAATATTTATAGTTTTGTTTGAAAATGTGACCAGGCCTTTAATGTATTTCCTAATTTGTTTAGTGCATGAAAAGCTATGTGGAAGTTTTAGTTCGGGACGGAGTTGTACTTTCCATATCATGTCCAGATTCCGAATGTCCAACAGAAGGGACTATTAAATGTGATGAGGTAAAATGAAACTATGAAACACAAAACTCTTTATTGAATTTTTTTGTAAAGACTTATAGCTGAATTTATTTTCTAAATGATTTTGTTTAGGTTCAACTCCTTTGCCAGCCTGAAACATTTGAAAAGTTCAGAAGATTAAAATATGAGCAAGGTATGCCATAGTATTTAGCTGAATCTAACTTTATACTTGATGTTTTAAATGGGGCGTTGCCAATCATTTTTTAATGCGGACCGTTTTTGAAACTGAAATTTTATTGCTGACCGGCGTACAAAAAACAACAAGTATTAAGCAATGAAAATGCCTAAATTAGTTTATCATCCCCTGGATACTTGGGCAAATTGTTTTAAAGCATTAAACTTGAAAAAGTATACAGCCGGTAACGAACTCCTCACGGACCGGTGGCTGCCGACCACTGTTCTAAATGATGATTTAGTTATGAACAAATGAAGTTAAAGAACTCAATAGTTGTTTGCTTTCTAAAGCTTACAGTTCAATGCTGCAATTAAAACTTGCTCAAAAAACATCAATCTTTGTAGTGAACAATTCAAGAGTTTCTATTGTGTTTAACGTTACAAAGTACAAACACTTCTATTATTATTGAACAGAGGTTGCTACCGACCCCCATCGCACCTTTTGTCCTGGTGTATCATGTTCTGCTGTGTGTCATGTGTGCAACAATCCATCTGGCCATTCCTGGCCAAGCGACCCCTTCCCAGTGTCATGTCCAAAGGTATGCATAAAGTCTTTTTAATATATTTCATTAGCTTTTTGTTAAAATATGATTTGGCTCATTATCTCGACTGACCTAAGTAAGTACTTCCCCTTTAGTGGTCAGTTTCTTACCAGACAAGTTTTATGTTGAAATCAATGCGGTACATCTGAACACAGTACTAGACATTTACATTTTTTTCTGTTTTGTCTCATAGAAAGCTTTATTGTTTTCTCACTATGAGGTCAAACTATAGCTTAGCTAACTTTGAAACCTGTTTTGCCCTTGAAACCCTATCCTTGGCTCTTTTGTTTAAAATGTTGACTGCCTATAGACACAACATCATGAACTATTAGGTAACATGTTCATTGTTTTGGTCTTGTAAGTCCATTGTGTACCTATGTATAATTATAAAGTGATGTTCAAATTTTTTGTATGTGAATCTTTGTGTAAATAGGGTTTTAGAGTTTTTATTATGGTTTAATTTTCTATATATCCTAAATGCGTATTAAAACCCTTGCCTCATAAAGTTATTTAACAAAACTTTTTTTTGCAGTGCCAGTTGACGTTTTGTTACATTTGCAAGTCTGAGGTAGGTAACACCTTTTGTATCTTTATTGGCATTGTCTTAAATTTGATTTTTGCATAAAAGACATCCTCAACAAGTTATTGCCTTTGCAGTTTGGAGTGTAGTTGAGTTTACAAAAGAATTCACAAAGACACAAATTTGCCACATTACACAATAACATGTAATGTGTTAAAAGCGATTTTATGCCATATATAAAACATGAGATGTCCAATTTAAATGTGTTTGTGGTTAAATGCGAACCAGACCGCAAGTGAAACCTGACAATTACATGCTTCAAAATACATTTGCAAAAAATAGCAACCTCATAACCCTACATGGGTATCGAACTTTTTCCGAAAACTGAGCTAAAGCTTAAATGTGTCTATTTTTTTAGTGGAAAAACGGACATCGGTGTAGCGACTTTTCATTCAGCTTGGGTTCCGAACTACAAAAGTTCCAAAGTCGAACTGGGTCAGTAAACCTTATGTTCATGTTTTCCCTCGTAACCTAATTAGTGATGGGACGATACCAGGTTTTGAAGCGAGTACCGATACCGAGTACGAGTACCACATGTATATACCTTCGATACCGAGTACCGAGTACGATTACCGAGTACTTAAGTGCAGTGTTGTACTTAGTTGTATATCACCTGCTAATTTATCTGCCATGGTCGGCGTACAGGCGTGCACACACACATGCAGAAAAAAGTAATCTCCATACAATAGCGATAAAAATACGTAACCGGGCGGAATTTTTTCCCAAATTTGTACTGTCCGAAGCATATATTGGCACAAAGTTTACAGTGTTCTTATAGTGTAAATCGGCCTTCGGTACTCGCATGTTGGTATCGAAAACTGAGACAAAATATTTCGATACCGAGTACGAGTACCGATACCACTGAAATCGTTCGATACCATCGATACCGAGTACCGGGTACCCGTCCCATCACTAAACCTAATACACACATATATATATATATATCTTTCACCTTAAACTTAAAGCCACAAATATTGTTTACAATTCAAATAAATCTGGTTAATCACATGTATAATCCATTTAATTGCATAGATCCCATAAACCAATGGTTCACAACTGGGAGGAATTTTAAAACTTAAGAGGCGGAATTTACTTTAATTTGTACATGTGGTTTGGAAAGAGACACTTTAGCTCCGCGAATATAACCTGTAAAGTTGATAAAAGACCCAATTTTAAATAATTCTTGTATTGTTTAGCATCTACTATGTAGTTTATTGGGGGAATGAAACTTTTTTAATTTTTTATTGAAATTTTAGATTTTTTTTAAATTAGTTGATAAAGGTCGAGAACCACTGCTATAAATGTTTGTTAAGAAAATCATCCAGTTAATAGCATAAAAAAATAAAAAAAATGGTGCAATTTGCTGTCCTGGTCTGCATAGTTAGCTGTCTTTACTAACTGTTTATACTGCTGAACTTTTAGGCTCTCGTTGACTGGAGGTGTCAATGCCAGTATTAAACGATGTCCAGTTTGCAACATCTTAATTGAGAAGGACAGAGGTTGTGCGCAGATGATCTGCAAAAATTGTAGCCATGTTTTTTGTTGGTATTGCCTTAAACTCTTAGATGTAAGTTTGCATTTGTTATGCTGAAAATTGTTGCTGTAATTACCAAAAACATATACCAAAATTATAAGTACAGATACCATATTGTGCAAAAAGATAGCAAAATGTATATTAATGAAGAGGTAATGCTGTAGATATAAATTTGGGTTTAAAGTGCATTTTAGTTTCCAATTAAAAAAGAGATAACAAATTTGTGGATAGAATTTGACCATGTTTTTGTCCGGTCAAACACTTCATCTATGCATATTTTTCAAAGAATGATTTTATGCTTCGACATTATGACAAAGGACCATGTCGGAATATGCTCGGACATAGTCGCGCACAAGTCTACCGACACAGAATCGGGGTAAATACAAGAAAAGGCAATGTCATCCCTAAATTTTTATGTTTCTAAAAGTTATTGACAAGATATTTTACGAATTTATGCCAAAAAAATTAAAGACCAACAGTCCCGAAATTTCAAAAATGTTTTTAGCTCTCTTGTTATGCATGATTGTAAAAAAATATTGATGAATTTAACAAAACAACTTATTTTTACCCTTTTGAAGGTCAAATACAAGCCAAAACTCTATTATTCATTTAAATATAGCTCCTTAGACATTTGCTATCCAATTAAAAAAAATCACATTCCCTTGTGTTTAGGTTATTGGATTGTTTGTGTCTTTCTCCCTTCTACTTGTTGTGGCCTCTCCTGTCTTATTGCTGGCTGCTCCTATTATCCTGTGCTGTAAATGCAAAGAGTGTTGTAAACAAGTAGGTGACGACTTTAACACACATTTTCAAATGCTCATGTACTGTATATAATGCTACCATAAAGTCCTACATATAACATGTATTTTGCCGTTAACAGTGTAGAGACATACATGTAAATAACATATAGTTGACAATGGTATTTTTTATAGCTACTCTTTGGTTAGGCTTCAATAAAGTGGTTTCCAGCAGGGGCAAGGTTTTTCTCAGAATTCAGTCTTTTTTCATACATGCCATGTTATTTGTAAGCTTAGATTATTGTTTTTACCCTTTATTGACTTGATACAAAGTTAAGTATCAACATGATAGTATTTGTTAATTACCAAATGTGCCAATCAAATTTTAAAAGATGTGAAGTGGGGAATGACAAAAATATGGGTACACCTCTGCTTTAGAGGCTGTCATAGTGTTTACTACATCATTTCTTGTACTATTTTAAATGCAAAAGTATTTGGTTAATCATGTCCCAATTTTGCCAAGTTTTTGTTGATCGGTATGCAAATAGATAGAAATGTCTGTACTTTGCATGTAGTAAAATGGAATTTGTAATTTAACCAAAATCATCTTTTCTGCATTGGTTTTGCAATTTTCTGGAGGTTTCATACTGGATAAAAACTACACATACTTTAACAGGCCATAAACCGTGCCAACCAACATCGAGAGTCAATTGACCTACAAATCACCGAACGTGCACAACCTGCTGTTGTGGAAGAAACACCAGCTGGTAGTTTACCTGTGACCTCTACCCAGAGTAATGACATTGAACGGGGTTCTGGAGATAATCAAAAACATACTGAAGATATTGTATAACCTCCGCTTATTCATTTCCATGTTCCATTCTTAGGGATATATGTGGATCAGGGCTAGTAAAGGCCTTGCACACTTCTACTTAATAGTTATTTTTTTGGTGCATTTTTGTGGTAATGGTCACCTACTGGAATGTCTACTTGAAAAATAGTCCAATGTACCCTATGCAAATCAACACTTATGTCTGATTTTGGTGTAGAAAATTGGTAAAAAGTATTGAAGTAATTACCGACAATTGTTTGGACTTCCCCGACTCAACATAAATACACATGCCAACATAAAGTTTTGTCAGTTGTCATGTGGCAAAACAATCACCTTAATGTGGTTGCATTTACTAGCAAGATTTTAACTTACGCTTTGTCACTGGCAGTTTTTCTAACAATGTTGTTTGCAAAAAAACAACATTATTTTGGATAAAAGAAGATTTAGTAAATTCATTGTATAGAATTTAGCCACCAAGTGCTTGCCACAATTTTGCCCAAGAAAATGTTCTAGTGGCCTCAATTATGCACAAAGTGCCTGTAACTTTTAGTTTATTTGTTCTACAGGAGTTTGTGTATTCTTATAACTGTCCAAAAATGGCTTGAATTATTAAGTGTTTCTTTTTGGGGGGACACAAACAGATCATTATAAAAGCTTGGTATGGATGATAGTTTAGGGAACAAAAATTTGGCACAAGCTCATTAAAATATACAGTAAACATCAGTTAATCCAGACAGGTTTGTACCAAAAAAGTTGTGTTCAAGTCTTACCACATTAGAAATCATTTGTACCTCTAGTTTTGCCAAATTAGAAAAAGATCTGGATTAACTGAAATCCTGTTTAACCGAAGTTTACTGTATGGTTAATATTGGGTTCTTTTTTGTACTAGAATAGGTTTTTGTGTAGAATGAAACATGAAGTGACTTCTTACACCTAGTGGTTTAAAAATCTGACATAATTGTTAACGGCTACATTGGCATTCCACACCCTACTGTGATATTTCCTGCACAAACCATGCATGTTAGCACTTATAGTTATATGTTCCATGTGTTGGTACCCCTGCTGTACAAAACGGCTTGGTGTACAGCATTTTGTAATTTTCGCATTTCATTTGCATACAATGTAAATAGATTTGTAATACCTAAATGCGCTCACATTTCTGGTACATGTCCTGTATCTATGTTCCCTTTGTTACTTTCGCATTGAACTAGATTATTTGTGCTTTTGACTGGTTTCATTTTGTTAAAACGTTGTCTGTTCCTTGGTGCTTACAATACAAGGGCCCCAAAATGTAATATAAGGGACCCAAAATGGCTTACTAAAGGCCAATTATTAAAGGGTTTAGTCACCTTAAAACCTATTTTAGGTTGTCATTAATTAGTTGCATCTTGGAAAATCCTTCACAATTGTCCTACTATACAAAGTGCACTAATAGAACTATAATTTTTTTCACAGTAAGCACTCCCTGGTTAAAACTAGCAATTGCTAATGCTTGCTTTATTAGGTTGACATTGTCTAGAAACAGTGTCATGATCTATGTTCTAACAAACTTAGTATGCTGTGCCTTTTCCAATTGTTTGTTATCTTGTGTAACATATTAAAGTTGATGTGCATGTTTTGTTTATAAGTTATTTGTTACCCAAAAATACTTCCCAAACTCCTTAGTATTTACATTTTAATTGTAAATCCACTCCAAATTTTGTTTAGATGTAATGCTCTTATATAGTGATGCACCGAACCCGCCTAAAAAGGTTCGGGCCGAAACCGAATATTCGGCCACAAGGCCGAATCAGGCCGAATCTAAAATCCCCATTTATATGAATGTTTCCAACTGAACATTGTGTCGTTGATGCGAGTGAAGTGAATTATAGTAAATCAAAATCACTTTCATAATGCGAAAGTTTTACTAAACTTGTAATATTTTGTATACAATGTGGCTCGTATTTTATAAAGACAAAAATAAGTTATTTTTTACATTTCGTATGGGCGAAAATGATAGTTTAGGCATTAATTCCATGCCATCATAAAGTTCGGTTTTAGCCGAAATTTCAAAATAAGTTCGGGCCGAAACCGAAACATCGAAAAACAGCGTATTCGGCTGAAATGTTTCGGCCAACCGAAACTTCGGTGCATCACTACTCTTATATATGTGATATTTTTTTCTAAACTAATTGAACACTTGGGTTATACTAGCTGAAATATTAATTTGTGTTGTGTTTCCAAATACAAAATTATATTTCATTTCTTTCACTGTACTGTACTTACAAATGCTTTTTCCTCATTACAGAGTTGCTTTGTATAACGGCTGTTATGAATCAATGGTTACAAGGATTGAGACTTTGTAGATTAGGTTTTCTTTAGTGGTTCCCCCCTTTCTTATTTTGAAGTCTGTTGGGCCCTTTATTGTCTCTATAAACCACCTTCTCTGGGTTGGCAATCCAAGACTTAATCAAACATGACATACAAGCAAAATAAATAGGTAGACACAATCGCTTTGATTAAAATGTGATTAAGAATTCCAGCAAAGGTTGTAAATATAGTTTTTGTTGAAAAATTTTTTTATGTAGGCTTTTATATTCCATTGGTAGCAAACACAGATTACGAGAATTGCTGGTCTGAACATTTCACCAAAAAAACATTCCTTAATAGTATCATCTTAGTGTATTTTGATCAACAACTCCAAGTTGTATATTATGTGACAACAAAAAATATGCAGCAATAGGCCAATGGTCAAATTAGCAGCAGACAAGAATTTACTACAATCACGCCAATTTGAACTGTTTGAAATAGAAAATAATCAATCTACAACGAACTTCTGCTTTTAACCATGACCAACATCATCACAAAAAGTTGCAAGGAACTATAGATTCACATTTTTTTAACATTAAGAAACACTTGGGCCATCACTTTAAAGCATGGACCATCTCTTCTTTGGCAATCAAGTGGGTTGCTTTGTTAACCAAACCCATTAACTTGTTAACAGAATGTGACCATTCATTAAGTACATCGCTGGGATCTCTCGGTCGTGAAAAATTGATAATTCCACTCAATCGGTCGATTTTGGCAAACACAGTTTTGTTGACAACCAACTTGGCAAGGTACTCTTCAGCCTCTTCTACTGACAAGTTAAGGAGCATGGCCATTCTTTTTGATGTGATCCTGGTGTAGTATTTTGCCATGACCCTTATGTTGTGCTCGATGACGCGGTTCGCGAAATCCTTCCAACGCTTCTCTCCGCCTTCTGTATGAAGGAAAACGTCGGTGCATGGGCTACCTGGTTCGCCCTCACGCAACTCATGCTCATAGAGGGCAAAGAACTTCTGTAACTGTATGAGTTCTTGGCAAACAAAACATTCCAGCAGTTCCCTATATTTTGGTATGTCTTCCAGTTGTTTCTCTTGTTTTACCCTTTCCAACATGTCAGACTGTTCATTATCATGGGGCGATAAAAGAACATACAAGACAACACTTTTTAGTGCTTGTTGCCATTTCATTTTGTCACTTTTAATGAGTGGAGTCTCAAAGACTGCCTTGAAATGCTTGCATGTGGATAGGTACTGACTGTCAGCAAGATCCAATTCAATCATCATTTGGTAAAACCTCAATTTAAGGTTTTGAATTTCTTCATCTTCACTTTCAAAATATCGGACACTGATTTTCTTGCTGATAATTTGAACACGAATGTAATCTTTTTTGGCCAAGCAAAGTCTCATTTGCTCCAGAATAAACTCAATCTTTTCCTTTCTGTCCATGCTTCCAAATGTCTCAACTTGCAGCTCTTGTAGAATCGATGCAGCTTCAGAAATATCACTCTGGTCCTCTTTGATTTTGGCAAGCTTCATGGTCAAGCGTGCTCGCTCATTTTCAACGTAAATTTTTCCTTCTGTGACAGTTCTTAAGCAATCAATCAACTTCAACTTAGTTTCGAGATCTGGTGTCTTCTCAACGTAAGTACAACATTCCTGGACCATTTTAGTGATCGCTTGTTTCAGCTGGCTTCTTTTCTTTGTGAAAACGACAATGTTGTCATTGAGGGTTTCCCACTGTTTTGACTCAAAGCAAAGACGAACAGCGGCAACCATAACCTTCCCATTTGATATCATATCGCAGGCAACTCGTGTCTGCTTTTCCAATGAGTGAAGTTTTTCAATTGCTTCTCCAAGATTGCCATCTTTGGCGATTACTTCACATTCGGGTATAACTTTATCTACAGTGTCACTGTAATCAATTTCCATCTTTTCCAACTTGCCTTCGTCAGCCATGATGATGATTAGGTTATATTCTTAGCTAACTTGAAACAAAATTTGAACACAACGAAAACAATTCACTATTTCAGTTGTCTTCGCGACTGAATGTGCAGAGCAAATTAATTTCACATAGAAATGCACGTCACTGTCTAATCCCGAGCAGCCAGGTGTGTTTTGTCTATAACTTCCAAACTGATTTGTTTCCGAAGTTATAAAATAATTTTAAATGATTAGCCACAAATTAAATATGCTTAGTTGTAGTACTAGTTATACTTTTTATGTAAACATTTGTTCGTTTCTTAAAGATTTCGACAACTAGGTTTACACATTTTTTTTATTTCTTTAGCAAAAAGTCTTATCATATTTAATTGATTGGGAATTGACATATCTAACAAAAGATTTATTGTACACAAAAAATATATTGTTTACCTGGTCAACACTTTTAAGCAAAGCTAAGCAAATGCACGTGTTGCTTTAGTTTGGATTAAACTGATCGCTTTTCGTTGGGACTTTTTCATCAATGAATACCGCACCGGTGGCTGTAGGCAGTTTTAAGTAAACATGTCGGACGAGCATGCGTTCAAAGCTGCGTCAGATCATTTACAGCACCTAATTGACAAAAGCGCCAAAGATGCCGACCTGCTTTATCTTTACGCGAGATACAAACAAGCAACAATTGGCGATTGTAACGCAACAAAGCCAAGTTTTCTTAACCCCAGCGCAAGAAGCAAATGGTAAAAAAACACTTAATTTGCATAGTCATTTCTTTAAAACACGTTTATTTCGACAGGAATGCTTGGAATGAATTGTTGGGTATGACAAAAGAGATTGCTATGAGCCAGTATGTTGATAGAATTCGTTTATTAGATCCGTCGTGTGACTTAAGCTCCAAATCAAATTCAAACAGGTTTGTATATACATTACATGTAATCCACATCTGAAATATGGTATCTATTTTCTTAGCAATTTCATTACGTTTAACCCCAGCTTTGCAACAATAACCTGTTAAACATACCAGTTATTTAAAAAATTACAGTGGCTTGGGTGTTGCTGTAAGCACAATGTCCTGCGGAGAGGATTGTTTACAGGTACCAGACAGTGAGAAAAATATATTTGATTGGTGCAAAGGAGGATCACTAGAACATGTAAAACAAATGCTTCCATCCTCAACACTGGTTGATAGTGAGGTAAGGTTTAAAGACCACAAGTTTTTTGTCTTAACCATTTAGTGAACTAAGAAATCATAAAATATGCCGATATGTAGATCACTTTCAATCTTAAAAATTTAATAAACTGATTTAAACGAATGGTTTCCATGGTTGCATGACAGCAAATACTATTTGCAATTTCTGATAAATTTCACATAGGAGTTCATTGCAAATCACTGATTAAAACAAAATCACATGAATAGTATGTGTTCAGGACAACTTGGTTTTTATTAAAAAGGAGGACTTCTCTCCAAAACAAGATGTATGATTGACATATTTAATGTGTTAAACATTAAAATACCTCTGCTTCAATTACATTGTGAACAGTCTAGCTTAGGTTGGTATAGTGTACTTTTATATGGTAATATTGTTTTGCTAGAAACGGACCCTTCTTCACTGGGCCTGTGACAGAGGACACAGGGATATAGCAGAATATCTGTTGAAGAATGGTCTAAACGTAAACAGCCAGGATATAAATTTATCTACACCTCTGCACTATGGTAAAGTTTGTTTTGTGTATATAGGTGTTAATGAAAGCTCACCAATTCTCTTCAAGCTATTTTTTCCTTAGTGTCTAGTTTTTTCCATTTTTCTTACCCAACATTTCCAAAAAATAAGCTATTGCTGACAGGCTTGATGTATAACCAATTATTGCTCATCCAACAGTTTTAGAATAAACAATTGACATTTCGACGTCAACATTTCCAAAGCCTAAATAATACTTAATTACATGACAAAGCAAAACTTGATTTGATGTATTGCAACAGGTTGCTGTAAATCTATGTTCAATTATTTCAGCTGCAGCTTGTGACTACAGAGATTTAGTTGAATTACTTATTCAGTTCAAAGCTGATCCAAGCATTAAAGATATTGATGATGAAACACCTTTGGAATGTGCGACTTCAAAAGATGTTTGTGAATTATTGAAAAATGTTTCATGATTGTTGATTACGTTGTGTTAACTGTATTGTTTCTTATTCTTATAACACAGTTCTTTTTGCTAAACATTTGTTCATTCAGCAGTTTGTTGAGTTCTTGAGTTTTCAAAAAAAGTATTATAATGTAGTATACATACAGACAGAATGGACTAAATGCAAAGTGTTGTGTGCATTTATTTGTGCTATACTTTTTTCTTTCATGTGGACATGTATGCAAAGAGAAAGAGTGCCTGTTTCATTGCACAAAAATCCCGTCTAGACCCTTTGAAGGGGAAATACAAGCGCTCCAATCTAGATTTCAAGTTGTCCCCAAAACAGGATTGTTGCAAAAAAGCAATCAACCAATTGGTGTACTGGGCGAAAACTTTTTGTTGTGTCCTGAAAAATGAAATTGAGCAGTAGATTTGCATAGTAAGGCAACTTTTAAAGTGAATAATTGGGGGGGAAAGTAATCACGTGATGGTGTGCGTATTTACTCGGTTTCGCTGACATAAAGACGTGAGCAGCAGCAGTGAAAGCGCTGTTACAACAAAGTCTATACCAATCATGCAAGCCGGATTTGGATGGCAAATAATTTCTGGTAGACTCATATTTCGACACAGAAAAAATGGACACGTAATCCGAATAACCTGAAAAGTCAGGATGCGTTGCATCCGGCACTGACTTAATAAATGCTTGGCGGTGGCTGATTTAAAACAATTTTATAGGTGGTGGCTTACAAACTGCTTGTAAACGTTACCAGTCAACGACATGGCAGTTCTTGTATGAAGTTTTGTTCGGTAAATTTTCTTAAACTGAAATACTGAATAGACACATAATAGACAATTTTCATCAATTTACGGCGAATTATTTAAACGTTAATTAAGATGGCAAAGGGGTGTTTTAATTTATAGTGGCAAGTCACCAATTAACTTGTTTACAACTTGGTAGCGACCAAAATAGCATTTACAAACGTGTTTGAACGTGCGATAACGAGTTAACAACCGCAGCAAATCAGCTGTTTTTGACCTGTTGTTTTTGTTTTATCCGTACTAACAGAGTGTCTAAACCTTATGTTGTTTTAAATATGAAACGTTTCATACAGTATGTTTCGTTAGTGTAAGTATAAAAATATGTTGTTGATCCCGCAAAGCGAATTTATATTTGTTTTATTTTTGCAAGCGAAAAAGATTTGGACGTTTTGTGTCCACCATCCTATGTCATGGTGCATCGGAAAAAATGCATTTTTTCTTTTACGTCATTAATTTCGTTCTTCGTCCGTTTGTCTTTATTGAGTCACTTGATTGTTTGGAGTTACGCGAATGTTTGCAATTGTAAAATGTTTAGATCAGTTCTATTTTTATCACTTTACAATAACTGTAAGTTGAAGATGTTTTTACGAGGCAGACTTGTTTGTTAAGTTATTGATAATTGTACGTCCTTTTATTGATGTTAAATGTCTAAGTTAAGTTATTATCAAGTTCGTATATGGAGATTGTTTAATT
This sequence comes from Phallusia mammillata, assembly GCF_965637545.1. Classification (NCBI taxonomy): domain Eukaryota; kingdom Metazoa; phylum Chordata; class Ascidiacea; order Phlebobranchia; family Ascidiidae; genus Phallusia; species Phallusia mammillata. Next base: position 19,581,628 of record NC_137256.1, on the reverse strand, counting down.
TGATATCTGTTTTAAGATCTAGTACAGTTGTTGTCGGTATAGGGGCATGTCTCCACATTCACCTAATACAAAGGTGAAAAACTGTAGTGTAATAACAGCACTGAGAAACAGACAATATCAAATTAAAAAGTTTACTGGAAGACCTGATGCTCTATCTTCATTTGCCGAACAATGTGCCTCAACAATGTGTACCGACAATCACAAAGTGGACTTGCCCTCACGAACTCGATCAACTTTTATGACGGCTTTCAGTCCTGATCATTCTCTTATAGCAAGTTGCCACGGAGATCATAATGTTCATGTGACGGATTTAAAGTCTGAAAAGTTGGTCAAGTCACTAGTTGGGCACGACCGTTCTCCGTGGTGCATTTCGTTTCACCCAAGCTCGAACGATATTCTAGCAACTGGATGTTTAAATGGGGAGGTAAAGATACAGTACACCATTTTAAATGTTTTAGTTTTTGCCTTTTTTGAGTTAAGATTTTGAAATTAGAATTTTGTGTGATGCACTACAACAAAGTAGTTTTGTTCTGCATTTATAGAATCTACATTGCCTTGTATTTGTAGGTGAGAGTTTGGGATTTACATGGTGGAGGAAGTGAATCATGGATTGCTTCAAATGAAAATGTTACTATTGCATCGCTGTCTTTTCACCCAACGGACCAAGTCTTGCTTATTGCTGGTGGCAATGAGATATATCTATGGGACTGGAGTTATCCAAGACCATTTGCTTCCATTAAAACTAGCAATGTGCATGAAAAAGTAAGTACAAGCAAAAAAAATAAACTTTTATATTACATTGTACATTACAAAAAAAATCTTTTCATTGATGATATGTTTTTGTAAAAAAATAATTTAACCAATGTATGATTTTGCTTACTGTAGGCATTGTGTTTGACCTCCTTTCTATTACTTGTTCCAATTTTATTATTAATCTAAATCTGTGTGGTTCAAAGTCTGTGCTGTCTGATATTGAGGTCACTGATACATCCTAATTTGCACAGCTTTGTATACTCAACCATCCTGTGATCAATTGCAAAGATTAATGTGAACAGGTTTTTGCAACACTGTCCTAATATTTAGATCATTCTGCACTGTTTTAGTGCATTGTGAAAGTCAATGAATGTCAGGTTTTTAGAATTGGCCAGAACTGTAGTAATTTGACAATATAGCAATGTAGAGTGACTATCATAGCAGGTTTCAATACATTTTGAACACATTAGTTTAAAACAAAATAATCCTTTAAGAAACATTTAAAGAAAAAAGTTAAACTGCCAAAACCTATTTAAGGTGTTTTCTGTGCAGAATGTCTAAACCCAATTACAATCTAATTTTGTGATGAAAAATGTATTATATTTATATGAATTTAATATTGTGTGCCATTTTGGTAATTAGGTATGAAGATCTAAATCAGAAGATTGGATTTTAAATCCAGATTAATTGATTCCTGGTAATCATTTCCTGATCTATTGCCATTGTTGCAATGATTTCCTCCTTTCATTATTTATATTATTGCTCTCTATAGTCACTGAAGATGCTTTTTAGTGAAAATAATTTGTCTTTATAACACTGTCAACAGATTTTAACCTGGAAATAAACATTTCCCGACTTGTGATTGTATTTTCAAGAATACATGGTTGTTTTTAAGTCAAGCTACATCTGTTTATTTTGTTAGGTTCGCTTGGTTAGATTTGACAGATGGGGAAGCCACATATTGACGGGTGTGGTGAATGACGAGGAACAAAATTCAGGTGGTGAAGATGAAGCTGATGACAATGACACAGGTTGGTCGACTTTTATCTTAACATTTTTTAGGACTCTTTTTTTTGTACTATAAAAAAATATTTGAACAAGAACATTTGTCTACTTTTATGTTAACATTTTTCAGGACTCTATTTTTGCACTTCATAAAAAATAATAATTTAGCAACAATATTTATGTAAATAACCTCTAAGCTGCACTGTTGAGTTTTTACAAATCTGTGATGATAAATGGTAAATGCTATTTCTCTTTTATAAGAAGAATAATGTGACTGTGTAGATCAGGGGTTCTCAAACTTTTTTATTGTCGGGACCAGATGGTAGTTTTTTAAGTGTGTAAGAAGCCACAAAAAACAAGACATTAGAAAATCACCAAAGATGAAGGATAAAATAGCAATCTTTGGTGGTTTTCTGAGGTCTGGTGCGTAGTTGAGAACCATATGCCACCCTAAAGGCCACAGTTGAGAATCACTGGTGTAGATTTAAAGTTTGCTTTTTGTGTTTTCTGTAGTTGATTGGGGATGGCCTCCACCCAGACCTTCAGCTGGCTCGTCTCAAGCCCGGGTAAGCATTAAAACGATATAATATACTTAAGTTAAAGGTTGCATTCTGTTCTGTGTGTAGTAAACCTTGTGGTCTATTTATGTCAAAATTACTTTGTGAAATAGATTTTATTAGTAGGTAGTGGCACCTGCTTTGTGTTCCTTGTTCAGACTGTAAGGTATTGTTTGCTGTGCAGCATGGTAACAAACACTAGCATAGGTTCTAAGTAGTGATGTACCGAATCGGCTAAATTTCGATTCGGCCGAAACCGAATATTCGGCGGTTTTGCCGAATAAATTCGGCCGAATCAACCGAATCATTTATGACGTCACGCAAAGTCGTACATTACGCGTTTGACGTGAAAAAATGTTTATCTACCAGGCAGCCAGTGCAAAATAGTTGTGTTTCGTCCTTATTTCACTTCTGTGGGGTTTAAAATTGCCTTCAGCATGATTGGCAACCTGCCAATGAATTACTAATTTTTTTGACTACCATGGGAAAAACGATAATGTGTTGAATAAGATAAACATTGACGCAATTTTCGTTATGTTTGGGCTTTTGAAAGATTGCGTGGACCTTAATAAGCAGAAAATACACGTTTAACGCTTTAAATTTGTGTTCGTAAAACATTCGGTTTCGGCCGAATCGCAACAAATTATTCGGCCGAAACCGAATCTTTGCAAAAATGATCGATTCGGCCGAATAAATTCGGCAAACCGAATATTCGGTACATCTCTAGTTCTAAGCACTTGTAAACAGTACTTGTAACCACAGTTGCAGAGCCTAACTACTGGGTTTTTACATGCAGCGACGCCAGATGCTTCGAGACTGGTTATCAGGCTCTCATCCTGGTCCATCCAGTCGAGCTTCAACCAATCGTTCATCAACAAGCACAGCCTACAACCTACGTCGCCGTGAATCCAATCTATCACGGTTGATCCCCAGACCATGCGAACCTAGAAGTGTTGCTTCACAAATGACCCCCCAGGCTGATGTAGAAACACCGGTTTCACTTTTTCATTCGGCAACAACAACAACGACAATAACACAACCAAGGAGAGGGTTTTCACAACGACCTCCAGTACCAGGACCTAATGAACCAGCTCACACATATTCACGGGATCATGAGCGTATACTACATGCTCGAGTAAGCGTTAACGCTGAGATACAACATCAATACAATAGACTGCAATTTTTGCGACAAGAGCGCAGAAGGTTAGAACTTCGCCTTCAACAGCTCAGAGATCGTGGAAACAACAACACACCACTGCCGTCAGCAACTGAACAAAACCTGCTTGCATCCCACCAAGCGAGTCCACCTCGGCCAAGTACAACTGTGACAAGTAGAACTGGCCATAGAGCTTTACGGCGTTTGTTACGACGCAATATACCATCAACTCAGGAACGTTTACTGGAGTCCCTAAATGACCCCGGTGTGGAGATGTCTCTTAACTTTGATACCCCTCCATCTGAGAACTTAACGAACAATGTCAGAGCTTCAATAATCAGTAGAACTACACCCACTAGTTCATTTGGAATGATGGATGAACCACTGGAAGAACCAGATGTTCCAACTTTTTTTCTTCCAATGGCTAGAAGTGTGATCATTGAGCCGCCAGGACCTAGAAGACCTGGAGAACTTCCTAATCATTACATGACTTCATCAAGTGGTATGTTATGTCTTTTATGTTAAAACATTGTTAACACGTTGACTGCCAATTACGAGTCATCTCGTAGTTGCCGATCTAGCCAGGCTTGCCAGATACGAGAAAACTCGTAGTAGACTTATTCGATTGTAACGCGCTTAAAATGAGCTGACGTCTCGAACTAACGTTATGGATGCATTGTGGGAACACCGAAACACCCTACACCAGCATGTTACCTACGAGTTAACTCGTAGCATGGCACAAAATATTTTAACTTTCTGATTTCAGAAAGCCACTAAAACATATTTGGCAAATTTGAGCACAACATAGGAATATCCCTTGGCAGTCAACGTGTTAAAAACGTTAAAACATGTTCTAATCCGAACCCAGTGTATAAAACCCTATGCCAAACAAAATCAACCGATGTACACAATCTTGAAATATATATAGTTTAACAAAGTTTTTGCCATCTTTAGTTCCTTATTCAAATAGAAAGTCTAGTTTTCCTTAAATCATCTAATACTTAGTGTTATGTTTTATGTTCTGGCTAATGTAAGTGTCTATTGTTTGTAAAGAACAAAAATATCTGCTCAAAATCTGTACCGAATATGTTTAATAAATTGAAATGCTAAGTGTCTTGCTTGACCAAATAATGTGCTGTTAGTTTTGTCAGCATGAACATATCTCCCATTTACTGTGTCCCTTAATAAGCACTAAGAAAGATTCTAGCAAATACAAACAATTTAAATCTATTTATTTTGCAGAACAACAGTTTAATCCTGGGGTTAATGACCAGCCGCCCCCAGATGCTGCTTATTCTAGATCTGCTCAACAAAGAAGCAGAGCCCGGCAATCAAGAACTCATTGGTAAGGTTTTAAGTTGATTGTAAAATCCACAAAGAAACGTTTTGAAGCTTAAATGGTCATTTATATAGCTTGAGATCAGTGGTTTTCATACTTTAGTGTACCATGGCCTACGACAGGGGTCTCAAACACAAAAACTAGCATCAGGCGCAATAATCAGCTCAAAAATATGAAATAATTGGACTCGTTGGCCAATACTTTTGAAATCCGAGCGTCTCTGCGGGCCGCACAACCTTTAATGAAGGGCCGCATGTTGTCCACCCCTGGCATAAATGAACATTTTAGTTTTTAATCATGCAATACTTTTGTTGTATTGTTACACTGTAACAAATGTTTCGGTAGTGCTGCCCTTGACTTCTTTAAAAGCTTGTTTTTGGCCCTTAAAGCAGTTTAAGTTAGGGAACCCTGGTCTACAAGCTTATTTTAGTGGGCTTTTAACAGTTCTTTTAACAGTTTAATTAAAGAACTGTTACAAGCTTTTAACAGTTTTATTAAAGAACTAAGTACCATGCTTTGTGCATTCTTTTGTCATAATTGTATTCATTTATATGGAACATGTTTATGAGGCAACAAAGAGAACTGTATTAATAGCAGTTGTAGTGGATCATATTATTTTGATATAATTGGTATGACAACAGATGTTTTGCATTTACATGAATGAAAATACGAATTGTTATTGCAAAAAGTTTGTGAAAAACTGGATTTAGATTTCTGAAATCTACCGCTTTGCAGTTGCAAATTATTTCGGTGTGAACAGATGATTTATCACTTTGTGTAGGTATGATAGTCATTAGTTGTTGCAGTGTTTCATATTGCAACATAAAAATGACTGACCATTCCCAGTAAGCATTGTAAACAACTTAACATTTAAAGTTTGACATCAAAAACAGTTAACATGCAGAGTTTTTAATTTTTTATGACAGTTAGAACACTATATACGGATCTGTTCATAAGTTTAATGGTGAAAATAACGGCCCAAATAGACGTAAAAAGCGACATGCTTTATTGTTCAAACGTTTCGGCAAATGCTCATGCCATCATCAGTATGACAGTTAACTTTCTAAGTTGATTAGATTTAAAGCAAAAATGTTTTCATTACCTACTTCGGTAATGTCCAAGCTGTTAGTAGCTCTGTGCATAAAGTTACATACTTACAGACAAAACTATCTATGATGGCAGATTTGTAGTCAATACAAGTCATTGAATTGTTTTAAAAATTGAATAGCTATTCTGTTTTGTGCAAAAAGCCTATTTATTTTGATTGGGGTTATGTAACAAGGAGACATATGGAAAGCGTTGACAGTATTTTATAAATTTTGTGTCTTTAGGCGTCGACACCAGCGTCGCTTACGTAGCATCAACCAGTATCTGTCATTTTATCCTGGACACAATTCGCCAGATCCAACCTCTTATCGATTGCAGTGGTGGGACTTTTCTAAATTGGAACTTCCCGAAATTAGCAGGTATATATGGTTTTCAGATTTTGGAAACGGAATTTTAAGAACAACAAATTTACAGGATAAAACAAGGTCTGACATCCAAAACAATTTCAAATGAACGCTTGGTTGTGCACAAACTATTTAAAATATTGGCCCATAAGGCCTATGCATGTTTTTTCACACCTGTATCATCAATAAATAATATACGACCCCCAGTTTCACACAAATGCGCATTTAAAGAAAGCTAATTTAAGAGTGAAAGGCATTTTTATGTCATGTACAACTTAAACCATACAATGTCTAATTCATATTAATAGAAACTAAAATGCATTCATAATGATTTTTCCAATCATCTTTACAAAAAAATTGGGTCAATATGGGAAAAATATCCCCTTTCAGATTAAACATTGTATGGTAGTTTTAGTGCTTTACCCTAAAACATGTGTATTTATTCTTTCAGATCTGACATCAATGTAATAGTTCCACAGTGCAAAGTCTACAATGATTCAAGTGTTGATATTTCCAAAGATGGAACTAAACTGGCAACGTTTATTCCAGCGGAATTAAATTTTGTTCCCGATTCTATGCAAGTTGCAGTTTTCTCATTAGAACCAAGCACATTGGGTCAAAATATATTCAGGTTTGTAATCAAAGATGATTCCAGTTGTTATATAACGGGGGTGGCCAAACTGTGGCTCTCACCTTTGATTGTGGCTCTTTAATGTTGGACATGCATTTCCCCAGCCGAGTTGTTTACCTTGATTATGAAACAATGCAGTATATCACGTATTAACAATAGACTGACTGTTTGTCATAACCAATGTACTTTCCGAAAATCAGCCGAAAAGAACATTATTGTACAGAAACGTGCTAGATTGAGCATTGTAGTCAAATATATTTTTAGGTTTTAGCTGTAAGTCAGGGCTGACATTAAAAGCATTTTACATTTGTATTGCAGCTGCTACTAGCAATAACTGTAAAGTTTAAACCTGTGTGTCTTATCTGTCAAGCTTCGCTCAACTATTACAAAATTAGCAACTTGAAACATCATTACGAAGCTAAACACAAAACTTTCCCATCATATCAGCCTAATTTCAAACACTTTGCAGCCCAGGTGGAAACTCACAGTATCACCATACAATAATAATCATTATTTGATAGCATACACTACAGTGAGTGAATAAATTAGTTTTTTAGATTTTTTTGTGTTGCAGCTCTTTTCAAACTAAGTTATGTGTTATGCGGCTCAAGCGTGAAGCTGATCTGGCCCCCTGTTATATAACATAGCCTTGATTAGCATATATCCAAGCCAGGGATTTTCGTACTTTTTTGGGCTTGACCATTTGGCATATTTTTTAAAAATTATTCAGCCAACAATGGTACTGCTGTACACCCAGCTATAAGTAATGCATTTACGTATGTTTGGTTTCTAAACAATAAATGTGCACTAAAGATGCTGACATTGTTACAATACATAGACCAAGGGTTGTTTTAAAGTCGGAACATAGCCACCAAATTATATCAAACCACCTGCTTAAACTTCACATCAAACAATAAATCTTTACAAATTTTTTCAAACTCAAAAATAGAATCACCCAGCTTGTTGCTTGGTGAATGAAGATTGTAATGGACCTAATACAGAAAGGGTATTGATTCTGAATTATACTATCATCTTTTGCATCTTTTCAGGAAATCAATTGGGCCAAATGCTGTTTGTCTAAGCTTATCGCCACTAGGTGGCTACATTGCGGTGGGAGTCAAAAACCGAGTTTACTCCCAGGAAGGCAGGCAATTGTATAGGTGAGGTGTAAAATAATAAATTGACTGTGGTCAGTTTTAGTGCTTCGTAAAATTTGATAATGTCTAACCATGCAGTAAACTTGTCTCTAAGTTTTACAGTTCTACCTAATCTTGCTTTTGAAGTAGTGAAATTTATTTTTGATTTGTTGCAATGCTTGTAATAAAGCTTTAGGTTAAAATGTTGAAAATACCGGCCCAAATGACATAAAAAGTGATCTGTTTTTTGTCAAATGTTTTGACAAATGCTCATGCCATTATTTTCACCATTGAACTTATAAACAGAAATGTATACAGTGTTTAGGTTACCGTATTTTACGGACCATAAGGCACAATTTAAATCCTTTTTTTCCTCATAAATTGATCGTGCGCCTTATAAGCCGGTGCGCCTCATGTATGGATCAAGTAGTGCTTTATTGCCTACACTCCAGTATACTATTATTATATAAATAAACCACCGTCTTACACAACAAACTATGGTGAAAGCAACTAGCAACTGTGATATTCACTAGACTCATTTTTTCTTTTGCTCATTGTACTATTGTGACTTGCTTACATTTATTACGTAACAAGTAAACTTTTATACTCCTTAAAATACGTTGCGTTCTATAGCCCGGTGCGCCTTATGTATGAACAAAGAACTAATCAAAGCAATTTATTGACAGTGCGCTTTAAGGTCCGTAAAATATGGTACACTTTTTTGCATAATATTTTACTTCATGATACAATTTTGAGCCAAAACTAGCACATTTGCTTTGTCTAATTGTTACACTGTTAAAACAACCTCTTTTGCACATTATGTTGTTATTTTGCTAAGCTGCTAAAATTTACTCTCACCTAATGCATTATTATGGGTCCCCTTCCCTGAAGGGGACACATATTGATTTTACTCAAATTGTTTGTTTGTTTTTTCTTTTTTTTTCTTCTTTTTTTTTCTCCCCAAAGTTTGTCCGACTCGTTTTTCCATGAAATGTTTGATGGATTTCGATGAAATTTACACAGATGGTAGATATAGTTATGTAGATGTGCATCCCACTTTGTTTTTGTTGATAACCCCAGTATTTACCCCGCTAGCCCCCTTTTACCCCAAAGTTTGTCCGACTCGTTTTGCCATCAAATGTTTAATGAATTTAGATGAAATTTACACAGATGGTAGGTATAGTTATGTAGATGTGCATCCCACTTTGTTTGTGTTGATAACCCCACTATTTACCCCGCTAGCCCCCTAAAATGTTTTTTTTTTCACCCATAGTTTGTCCGACTCTTTTTTCCATCAAATGTATGATGGATTTGGGTGAAATTTGCACAGATGGTAGATATAGTTATGTAGATGTGCATCCCACTTGGTTTGTGTTGATAACCCCAGTACTTACCCCGCTAGCCCCCTAAAATGTTTTTTTACCCCGCAAAGTTTGTCCGACTCGTTTTGCCATCAAATGTTTAATGGATTCGGATGAAACTTACACATATGGTAAAGATAGTTATGTAGATGTGCTTCCCACTTTGTTTGTGTTGATAACCCCAGTATTTACCCTGTTAACCCCTTAAAATGGGTGAGATTTTAAACAGTGTCGGAATGGGCTGAAATTTGGATAGCTTGAAGAAGAGGCCATTTATAGGTGTTGATTGTTGTGTTCAACCCTGTAGCCCCAACATTCACCCCACTAGCCCCCAAAGTGTAAAACGTATTTGTATGTTATTGGGCACCACAAACGAAAGATTTCTGTGGCCCAATAGTGTTACAAGGGCAACCAGTTGTGTGTTACTTGTGTTTGTGGGTTGCTTGTTGGACGTTTTTGTGGCATGGCAGTTAGGGGGTTGTTAACAGCCCTATGTAGTCAGAAGCATTAATGGTTGTTGCTCAAAACACCTCTAGTGGTCAAACCTTTAAACATTGGCGGATTGGGCTCAAATTTTGTAGTACTATTGATTGAATTATTGTGGTTTCATAGTATTATTATTTAAGCCCAGTGCTGATCACTGTGTTTTACCTTACAACACCCGACTTTCTCATGGTTATCTCTTGAAATGCATTATTTTTAACTTTGCATGTGTGGGGACCCATGAGTTCTGCCTGCAGAAACAACTAAGGTTATAAAAGACGCTGGATAATGTGGGACCCAATATAAAATAAGCAGAGGAAATATATGAATGTTTTAAAATAGGTTATAGTGTATAGGCAATGACAAAATGTGCTAAGCCACCCTTCTAGTTTAATTTACTTTTTACTTTTAGGTTTCCTATGGCTCAAATTCTTAGAGTTGGCCACAAAGGATGTGAAGCACTTTCCACAGTTGTTCATCATGTCAATCATCCTGGTAAACACTGTTATCTGATTAAAAAAATGTTGTTTTTCATTATTTGCTGATTACATTTAACTATTCTTTTTGTATATTTTGCAGTGATTCCAGACACCCCTCAGAGATTTGTGAATATAAATACCATAGCCTGGCTTCCTGGTGTGGGTCAGGGTCTTGTGTATGGCACAAATAATGGAGAGTTAAGAATCTGTCACACTGTCGCTTCATAAAGCATTCACATGTGTCAGTTTATTAAATAGATACAGGGGATTTGGGTTAAGAGCAGTGGTGGGAAACAATTTTTTTGTCAGCTGGTTCTGTCACAAAACTCATACTATTCTGTCAGTTCAGTTACAAAACGTCCATTCACAGTAACCGGTTTGCTGATCTCATAAAATTTCGTGAGACAGTTCTATAGAACTGGTGCGAACCGGCTGAATCCCACCACTGGTTAAGAGGATTTTGGAGACTTAACCGAGTCTGTTTCTGTGTCTAAAAGTACAATTAGCTTCAAATGCTATTGTTATTCCTAGCATATTTGATTTATGCTACATATCAAGCCATTCTGATCATTTGGTGGAATTTGATATTGCATGGAAAGATGCCTTCAATGTTCACACAAAATGTATATGTTCACTGCTGCACCCAATTGAACCCAACAATTATTTGCATGAGGTCATCTTGTCTGCTACAGCTGTTTATGACGTCACAACTGTCGTTCAATTGTCCGACAGTGGGCATTACATAATGATGTGTATGCAGTTATTAAACCAAGACCATCTGAACTTGGGGTAAAGCTTTGTTAAGACCCAATGGTAGGATCAAGGTTACACCTTGAAGTGTTGGTAACAACGTTTCGTCGTAATATGCATATAAAACATAGTACAAGGGAAAAACTACAAAATATTTTACTTTCGTGCCCTTTTCTGGCGTGTCGCTGCGTGTTCCGTTTAAGTTTGCTTAGTGGTGCAATTATTATTTTGCCTTGGGCTGCGTTTCGTTTTATTCCCGTCTTTTTTATGTACATGACCCTGCTGCATGATATCTTAACGATTTTCTAGATATTTAAGTTTGGCTTTACGAACGGAATAACGTGTGAAAAAACTTTTGTTTCATTACGCGACATACGGTGAAAGCCTTTGACTGAAATCAAGTAAAGCACAAATGTTTTCGGCTAGCAAAAATATGGGTAATTGTTTAGCTAAGGGTGTTTATTCAATTTGCTGTTTGTTGGGCACTGTACCTTTCGATGTATTCGTTATTTTTGTGGTATTTATTTATCATTCTTTGTATTCGCCTTTTCGCGACGATAGAACAACTGTATTTCATCGTCGGTTTGTTCGAAGTGTTGCTTCTGTGTAATATTAACAATATCCACTGATGTTTTGGTTGCTCTTACAACACAGTACCTACAGGTTCATCCAATTAGTTTAAAATGGCACAATTGTACAAAACTTTGATCGGAAGTCACGCAAACATTTTCATCTCATGCCGAACGATTTACGAGTTCATATTTGAGTAGGTAGGTAGGTGTAATAGCAATAAAATCCAGCCTACATGAACAAATCTCCATTCTGATTGCTATTAAAATCACCATTATTACACACAAAAATGTTGGCACGCGAAGCCATTACCATTTTGACGAACAAAGTAAATTGGCACGTCACACTTAAAGGTTACCGAACACTTCGTTATACGTTGAATTAGTGCGACAAGTCATTTCTTTATCAGTTATCGAGACAAAGTTTGACAAGTTGTGCACTTTTGAGGTAGCTTTTACTTCGCTCATGTTCCCGCATGCTCGGAAGGTTCTGGGTTCAAATCTCGGGCGCTTATTGTGTCTTAAGCAGGAAACTTGCATGCTCATAAGGAGTCCAATGAATTATTTGAACTGTAAAAATTCCAATGCACACCTGTTACAACAAAGAGACTAAGTGACAAAGAGCTGGCCATGACTATAGAAATGTGAATTGGTAGTCAGTGAAAATGCAGGATTATGAACAAGTATTGTTGTGATCATGCAAAGCCGAACAAAAACACATTATTAAATTTTGACACTTCATTATTATGCACTTTTGGATGCAAATTCTACATTGCGCATTCGTTGATGCAGAGTGCCGATCGAGAGGTCAAGAAAAGGTTAAAGCAGAATTAGTAATGTGGAAAAATCAGCGTCGTCTCACAGCTAGAAAATATTTACGGGATACTTCGAATCGTTGAAACTGCAGTTAATGAAGCGTTGTTTAAAGTTGCTGATGTTTTCAACCCTGGCCACAAAAACACCGTCGCGCTCCATCTGTTGCGGGAATTACCCCATTGTGATTGAAAGTAAAAACTAAAAACGTTCTTGACTTGAGGCACAAATGTCATTTCGCCGAAATGGAAGTCAAAAAATATTTAGAGGAAATTTTTTTGATTTCGCAGTTTACCACATTAAGGAATAGATCACCCAATCATAAAAATAGTAAAAAATAAAAACCATTATGCAAAATTACATTGCAAGCATTGTTCATTCTCAAAAACAAACACTTTTTTAAGCCAAAAGAAAAGCTTTAATCCTTTTACAAGTCAGTGGTGAATTAAAAGGAAGGTCAAAGTTAACGTAAGTTACAAGTTTGACGAACAACTAAATTATATTCCGGCAATGAAGGAAAAAGTTTGACAAGTGTTTTTAAAACATATACTCGAGTACTATCCATTACTGCAATAAAAAGCGGACGAACGACTCTATAAAATACTACCCCCAGTGGCTAAAAGTGGCCCATTTGTTTAAAGGGGCCCAGCTTAGTGGACATTTTTCGAAAGTTTGACGATCAACGAAATTATGTTCCGGCAATGAAGGAAAAAGTTTGACAAGTGTTTTTGAAACATATACCCGAGTACTATCCATTTCTGCAATAAAAAGCGGACGAACGACTCTATAAAATACTACCCCCAGTGGTTAAAAATGGCCCATTTGTTTAAAGGGGCCCAGCTTAGTGGACATTTTTCGAAAGTTTGACGAACAACGAAATTATGTTCCGGCAATGAAGGAAAAAGTTTGACAAGTGTTTTTAAAACATATACCCGAGTACTATCCATTTCAGCAATAAAAAGCGGACGAACGACTCTATAAAATACTACCCCCAGTGGTTAAAAATGGCCCATTTGTTTAAAGGGGCCCAGCTTAGTGGACATTTTTCGAAAGTTTGACGAACAACGAAATTATATTCCGGCAATGAAGGAAAAAGTTTGACAAGTGTTTTTGAAACATATACCCGAGTACTATCCATTTCTGCAATAAAAAGCGGACGAACGACTCTATAAAATACTACCCCCAGTGGTTAAAAATGGCCCATTTGTTTAAAGGGGCCCAGCTTAGTGGACATTTTTCGAAAGTTTGACAAACAACGAAATTATGTTCCGGCAATGAAGGAAAAAGTTTGACAAGTGTTTTTGAAACATATACTGAAGTACTATCCATTTCTGCAATAAAAAGCGGACGAACGACTCTATAAAATACTACCCCCAGTGGTTAAAAATGGCCCATTTGTTTAAAGGGGCCCAGCTTAGTGGACATTTTTCGAAAGTTTGACGAACAACGAAATTATGTTCCGGCAATGAAGGAAAAAGTTTGACAAGTGTTTTTGAAACATATACCCGAGTACTATCCATTTCTGCAATAAAAAGCGGACGAACGACTCTATAAAATACTACCCCCAGTGGTTAAAAATGGCCCATTTGTTTAAAGGGGGCCAGCTTAGTGGACATTTTTCGAAAGTTTGACGAACAACGAAATTATGTTCCGGCAATGAAGGAAAAAGTTTGACAAGTGTTTTTGAAACATATACCCGAGTACTATCCATTTCTGCAATAAAAAGCGGACGAACGACTCTATAAAATACTACCCCCAGTGGTTAAAAATGGCCCATTTGTTTAAAGGGGCCCAGCTTAGTGGACATTTTTCGAAAGTTTGACAAACAACGAAATTATGTTCCGGCAATGAAGGAAAAAGTTTGACAAGTGTTTTTAAAACATATACCCGAGTGCTATCCATTTCTGCAATAAAAAGCGGACGAACGACTCTATAAAATACTACCCCCAGTGAGTAAAAGTGGCCCATTTGTTTAAAGGGGCCCAGCTTAGTGGACATTTTTCGAAAGTTTGACGAACAACGAAATTATGTTCCGGCAATGAAGGAAAAAGTTTGACAAGTGTTTTTGAAACATATACCCGAGTACTATCCATTTCTGCAATAAAAAGCGGACGAACGACTCTATAAAATACTACCCCCAGTGGTTAAAAGCCTGGCCCAGGCTCAAAGATTAAACTCTTCCAGGACACTTTAATACCACAAACAGACCATTTAAGTTGCGGAGTTTGCGTTTGTTATGGAGTAGACCAAATTATTTCAAACGTATCAAAACAACCCCTATGTAAATTTGACCCTAAGTTTTTCCGTCAGTGGATTGCATACGCCTTAGTAGAAAATTCGCCACAGTGCAATTTTGCAATAAAACGACATTTAGACGAACAAAATGACCAATCCGTCGGTTTGCAAAACTTTGGAAACACATGCTGGTTAAATTCTGTTTTTCAATCACTTAAATTCCTCATGAAGCAAAAGTTTGCCAATTCACCTCGTACGGCTGTTTCTGACCCCGTTGCTAACTTTTTAACTTCCTTAAGTAACAAATCGTACGACGTCGACGTCCATCGCAATTTGATTAAAAAAATCTGTAAAGATCCTAAATGGAACTTTAGTAATCAACATGATGCCGGCGAGTTTTTAATGTTATATCAAAATGGTAGTCTGCTAGAAAACTGTGGCCTTAATCCTAGGCATCAATTTTGGTCAACCACCACTTGCCAAACCTGCAAAAGCGTCAAGAATCAAATGGAACCGGAGCAAAACTTTTGGTTTGTTCCGATGTACCAAAACATAGTTGCTGGCAGTAAATTAAGCAAGTATTTCGAAAAATGTTGTAATGAAATCTTTTTGGCAAACTGCTCCACTTGCGGCAGTGAAAAACAGTTTGAAAAAAAATTAAAACTTGTTTCAACTTCCGACGTTTTGCCGATCGTATTGCCACGATCTAGTATTAGCGGAAAATGCACTAAAACGATTTTACCGGATTTGCGATTGACACTAGGAGACGCTGTGTTTGTTTTAAAATGTGCAATTGTTCATGTTGGCGCGCAATCCAGTTCCGGGCATTACATGGCCTACTCTTTTGCGGAGCAAGGAATATTAGAATACAATGACAAAAAAATCAAACATGTTAATTGGGACAATGTTGAACATCGAATACAGAGTGGTGCATACATTTTGTTTTACACTAAATTATCTCAAATTCCCCAGAATATGCCAAGTAAAAGCCAAATCCCTATCACAATAAAAAGAAAAAAAAGAAAACTTAACTTACAATACGCTAACGCTCAAATTTCTGAAAAAAATTTTTTTGAAAATTATCCGTTGTACCACGCTACTTCAGATAATGTAATTGATAAAATAACTGAGCTAGATTTAAACAACAAGGACAGAGAAACTTATCATACTATAACAGAACACTTGCTACGTGATATGAGTATGAACTGGACGAACGCCCAATGTGTAACTGCTGGGTATAGATACTGCCTTTATTTGACCTTATCAAAATGCGACCTAAAAAAGTATTATCAAAATTTTTCATTTGAGAAAAGCACTATTTCGACAATTGAAACCTTTAATTTGTGGCAATACGTAAAGCATTTCCTGTGCCGAGAAAAAATTAGGAACCGCCAATTTTCAGACGGCCAAATTGTTAGTTCTTCAAGAGTGGGATTAGAATTAAAACCAAATTTAATTTTGAAACAAAGCTTGTTGAATTCCGTTGTTAACAAAACTAATTACAATTTGCTCGAATTTTTGGATATAGTTGTAAACCGTGAGGCTATAATTTACTACCAGGCTACCCGCGATGAAACGTCGTACGACGTTGCTACTGCCAATTTCTCCTTATCCTGTAACACTTTTCAAAAAAAACAATAGTCAACTACGAAATAAAAAACTGCACATCTCCATACAAAACCTAATAAACTCTAGGCCCAGGTAAAATACGGCTATTGGCAAAGGTCCTGGGTTAACAAAAAACCGAACGACCACCGCAAGGACTGCCTCCTGGGCGTGGTTGGAAAGTCCTAGTTAAAGTTGCAAACTTTAAGGTAGAATTCGTAATACAAATAAGTTTTACTTTAGTGTTCCTGATTAGCCACTTAAAAGTTAAAGATAAAATAAATTCAGCTAAAAAGCATGGCCATAAGGTTTTAAACTTAAATAAATTTGTCCCCAACAAATAAAACGCATTTTTTTCCAAATAAACATTTCGTTAAATTTTCAGTTATCGGAATGCCGCCTCATTGTCGAAAAAAAAACAAAAAAAAAACATTTTGAAACATGTATATGGTAAACGGATAAATCACATACATTTCCCCAAAAAAACTCGAATTCTCATTTCGGCGAAATGACGGTGGTCTTGAGGCGAGAAAAACAAACATCATGTGATGTTAGCGAAGAAAAAAAGCAAGTGGGTCAAAGAAAGGTGCGTTTCCTTGCTGTTTTCAACTGTTTGAAGGTTTTAACTGTTTAAATTTGTAATATTATTTTGAAGTTTAAACCGGTTTAGTGGCTTTTTTGCATTTCGCAACAGCACGCTATGCTTGTGCAATTGTAATTGTGACAGTGTTTGCACAAACTTTATCCCAGTAAGATAAAAACGGAGTATATATTTGCACTGTGGGTCAGGTATACTTTCATGATCAAACTTTATAACTATGTCATCCAATGTCATGTCCTTTACTTTAGGATATTCAAATATATGGTTATGTTAAAAAAGGTTGCAGTCAGGCTTTTTAAACACCAATCTAAACCTTTTTTCTAATAATGTGCAAAATAAAGTAGTTTATTAAACAGATTTTGATAGCTTGAGTTTCTACCTGCTTCACAAAATAAATTACTAGTGTTTCACAAATTGATAGAATGTGTGACAAACTGACAACAACCATGTACAGTTTTTGTGTTGTGTTTGAAACCAATAGCACCAGCATAAAGAGTATTAAGCTGTTTTGTGCTAATTCCGCAGGCCACGGCATAGAAAAAAAAACATTCATTTAAAATGATAAAATTTCTTCTGCTGTTGTTTGGGCTGGTTTCTATTTGCAACTGTGCAGACATTGAAAACATACATGCTGAAATTGGAAATTCAACTTTTCAAAATACTTTTGAATCATTTGAAAATGTGAGAGAGAAATTCTTTCAGCAAACTTTTGACCCCACAAGTGACGACCCTTGTGTGACCTCTCTGGCACAACTACTCTCTGATGTTTCAAAGTCCAAGGTTTATGCCATTAAAGGTAATGATGTAAATATTATATTTTGAATTCAAAAAATGTTTTGACTATGCATATTCATTATTTATTTAGAATTGCTGTTTACAATGAAAAAGTAAATACTGTGTACATAAAAAATCTTTTATGCCTGCTAAAGATAAATATAAGCAGGGAGTTAAACCAGAATAAATCTGACCCCATGAACCTGTGCGATTAGTTTATATCAGTAAACCTAGGCCATAACTTTTTTTCCCCAAAAAACTAAACCGAACGGAACTCACATTGAAAAAACATTGAAAGTTTAGCAAAATCCGAATCTATTTTAAAATGGATTCAATTTCCTAAATACAGATAGAGCTATTAACACAACAACTCACACTAGAAACGGTTTGCTAAATACTTGTAGATTGCATAAAGAGCACAGTTATTTAAATGAACTGTGAAGGTGGGATAGGCTTAAGGACTAAATTTAACATAAAGTTGCATTCAGTCGTATTTACCCTGATGAAGACAACCTGTATAGGACGTCGAACTGTGGGAAAAAATACATTTGCCAGTAGAGCTCTATACACTTGATAAAGAACTGGGTTAAGTTTCCTAATAGCAAAACTATCATCTTGCTTGTTGTAGTGTTAGATGCTTGGGGGAAGCTGGAAAGTGGATTTTTTCAGCTCAACATTAAGTGGATGGGAAGATATTATGAATGTATCAATATTAAAAGCACGGACTTTGAAGGAAAATATTTCTCTGTTTTTCTTTCATCAAAGGTAAGAGTTTAAATTTAAGTAAAAAAATTGTGTCCTTGTATACATTACTCTTCATACAAATTTTGAGTTCCTGTGCGTTTTATATCAAATATATAACTTTACAATGCGACACAATTGTTTCCAGGCATACCCGCTGCAGTTGCAAATTGGAACTTGTTTTCCCAACACATGTAGTGATCAAAATGTTTCAAATCTCTTTGAGACAGCACTAAAAAATGTGACTGTGACTGTTACTCCATCACAACAATTCAAAGCAAACTCACCAAAATCTATCTTAGGACTGTAAGTATTACACCTGAAAACTCCTCAATAACATTTTTTTGGATATTTAAAGTGATAATTAATGGGTGTTAACAATTTGAAAAAATACTTTTATATGACCCTACAATTGTTTTTATTCGGTTAACATGCATTTCAAGTCAGTCCTTCAATTAGCTACCATATTTTGAAATTTACTCAAAAATTGCATTTTACAGGGTTATTTTGGCCATTGTATTCACTATTACATTTTCAGCAACTTTGTATGATGGCATTATAAGATGGCATAGGAAGCGAGTTCTTACTGAGCTTGATTGCTTGGATCTTGATTATGCCACTGAAGGTAAAAAAATCCCTTTTAATTTGTCTACTTTTAAATATTGTTAACAAATCTAATACATTATTCTATAAATAATTTTTAACCTTGTTAGTATTATAAATAAGCCGTTGCTGTCAGGCATAATGTATAAACCAGTATTGCTCTTTAAGCATGTTTTATTATGAATAATCCACGGTTCGATTTTCCAAATCTTAAAAGACAAATATCTTATAATAGCGATAAAGTGTTAGTATTATTATGGGTCCCCTTCCCCCAGTGAATTCCTCCCTCGGGACTTATATCTGACTGATAACGTACACATATTATGGGTTGTAAAGGTAACTGGCAAAATTTTAAATACTAAACGAATACCCTGCATATACAATTGTTAAATATTTCAAATATTTCTGCATCATAGGGCATGTATTTCTGCCTTAAAATTAAAACTGATTATTTCGCGGTTTAAAGGGTAAAAAATGGGTGAATCCGATCGTAACGATTAAGGCGGCAGAGAGGGAGTGCTCAGTTTGACGTCTGGACAGACGTTTACGAGACAGTCGTTTGGGTGATTAGAAATCAGCTGTTGTTTTGTGCAGCAATGCTGTGTCGTTTTATTGAGTTATCACGCGCATTTTCAGTTTTGGCGCAGGTTTTACACCTAAGACGTAATTCGAACTCGATAAACATACTTCGGTTTCGTTTATGTCAGGCAAAACATCGTTGATCAACATAAATATGAAATTTAATAAACTTAACTTTTTCGAACGCCGCGATAAATGGTCTTTAAATTCTCGTTGTCAGCTTGGCCGTCTCATAACCACGGGTCACTAAAGGTCAACTTGTAGGCATTACAACACTGTTACAAATGTTTCGTCATAACATATCTTCTTTATTTTTGACAAATCAAAACTTAAGTCATATATAAATTAGGCCCAACGGTATTGTTGAACACTAAGGACTGCATGCTTTTAAAAACAGTGTCAAAAGGTCATTAAACGATCGTTTTTGCGAAACAAAGTTAACTGAAAAACAAGTTGTTATGTGTACCTTTGTAGCAAACGACTTTTTTTATATAGTGTCTAATACAACAGATAAGGCTTTCTAGGAAAATTTATGTTTGAAAACTGAACTTGAACCACAATATCAAGGTCAAAGCAAGAGATTAAATTGAATGTATTTTCCCCGTTGTTTTTCACCGATTTTTTGTACTTATATGACAATAATGATGCTAAAAGAATATGGAAAAAAACTTTTAAAGTTAAGTTAATGCTTTGTGAAACATTTGTCCTTAAGAATCTAAAAATAACCGCAACATAGGTTTACCGTAAATCCGCATAAACACACGTGTGGGGACCCATTCGTTTTTGCTTGCAAAAACAATCATGTATGTAGATAAAATTGTGTATAGTGTAGTAAATTGGTAAATATCGTATAGAATATATAAAATGGAAGTATATCAGAAAGCCACTTTTCTAGTTACTATGCACAGTGGATTTTGAGCAAAAGCTGTACAATAATAAATTGAGAACTAAAACATATAAAACTGTTTTACGCTCTGTTTGGTTTCAGCATCCAAATGTCAGAAAATTATTTTGTCTTTTTCTGCATTGGAAAACAGCAAGCGCTTGTTCAACACTGACCAAAGGCCTGGCGACATTAATTGCTTGCATGGAATTAGATTCATCAGCATGGCCTGGGTTATTCTCGGACACACTGTGCTTACAGCTGATAACTATGCTGGTGAGGCAGTCTAACATTTATACATACTTTTACAACTTGAGATGGATATATAATTGATCTTTTTTACAAAAAAATGAAGAAAAAGTGAGTAACATATTTGAATTGCATTTGTTTTGCTTGGTGAAAGAAATCATAGTAACGTTTTTGCATTAAAAAAACATTAAGTCGAAAATAGCTGTGCAAGGTTGTAATGCTATAAAGTGTGAAAAAGTTTAGGACACAATTGCTGGATAGATGGTAAGTGAACTGCAGTTACATAGTTACTACATATGTGTATCAAAAAAGGACAAATCTAGAAATGCTGGTGGTATTGCAGTTTAGCCCTCAATTGTGCCCATTACCAAGCTATTTCCGACTTGGTAATTGTTTTAATAGTATTGTATCCCTCGCTATACTATCTTTCACCAAGTGAAATAAACTCATTTCTACAGCAGGTCTTACCATAATCTTTAATTTTTCACAGATAACTTAATGTTCATGGCAAAATACCTGTTGAACACATGGTCATTTCAAGCAATTGTCAATGGAACATATTCAGTCGATACCTTCTTTTTCCTGAGCGGGCTTCTTGTGGCATACTTGGGAATGAGAGAATTAAATCGGTCAAATGGAAAGATGAATATTGCCATTATGTATTGTTATCGATACATCAGGTTTGTTTTAAATTTTAAATGTAAACATTGGCCACTTCAACATGTTTATCATAACCAAGTACACAGAAATTAACATAGCATATTAAATATTTCGGATTGACAATATTTTTCTTCCATTTAACCATATTACCCCATTGCCAGGAATATTTTTATGGGGATTTGAGATTCAGATGACAATAAACAGAGAAATTTATCATTTTTGCACTTTTCCCACATACATAAAATGTACACATTACATAAATGTACACATGCACAAAATGTACACGTACATAAAATGTACACATACATAAAATGTACATGGTTTTTTATATGTTCTTCGGAAAAAGATCAGCTTAAAGCAAAAAACAAATCATTCATAAAAGGTTATAAATCTTTCTTATAAATCTAAGAAAAGTTACAATGACAGCATTTCTACTATCTTCAGATTGACACCTGCTTATGCATTTTCCATTCTGATGCTTGTTAGTATTTGGCCATTGATGGGAACTGGTCCAATGTGGTACACTTATACAGAGGCATCGGTTAAGTTATGTGACCAATACTGGTGGACTAACCTTCTCTACATCAACAACCTTTACCCTACTGACATGACCAAAGAGGTTTGTAAGAAAATTGTAAGATTTTGCAGGTTAATTTTTATTTCATTTCAAAGTTTTATTGGAACAGATTTAAAAAGCTTTGAGCGAAAGAATGATAAGCTGCAGGCTAGTGTAGCCATCCAAAGGCACACCAGGTTTATATTTATTTGACTAAGGTGAACATACATTTTCAATGGGTTTACCACTGAGCCTGTGTAGCTCAGTTGGTAGAGGTTTAGTCGCAGAAAGACTCCTGTCATGGGTTCAAAACTCATCACAGGCTGTATTTTCTAGTCTATGCTTGCCGGTGGTAGGCAAACACTAGGCCAGTGGTTCCCAAACTTTTTTCTTTTAAGGCGCAGTTTAGAAAAAACAAAAATTAATTGGCCCACTTCGAACATTTGAATAATTTTTTTAGCTGACAAAGGCACTAACTATGAGGTCATGAAGCCGCTATACAGGTCACTCTCATAGTTAAATAGCCTAGTTGAACATCTCAGAGATGTGGAGCATGTTGGCCTAGTGGTCTAAGCACCTGGTAGTGGTACTACTACTCTACTTGATTGATTTTAATTTCAATATTTTTTGCGGCACACCTAATGACATCTCACGGCACACAAGTGTGCCGGGGCGCATAGTTTGGGAACCACTGCACTAGGCCATGGCTAAATGTGGTCCCGATGAAATTTTTGGTGGGGCATGTAGCACTTTCCTATTTGGGACCATTTGAAATTATTGCTTTAATGAGACAACAAAGGATTTGTGATGTAACACAACACCTTGTGCAAATATGTATTTCAAAAACCTGGTGTACTCCAATATATTTATTGAGTATTCTACAGTGTGTTTCTGACCATGGAACAAAAGATATACATTTACAAAAACTAATTTGTTTTAATTGGTTTTTGGATATTTAGTGTTTCAGCTGGGGATGGTACCTGGCTAACGACATGCAGTTTTATCTTCTATCACCAATATTTCTCTACTTGTTGTACAGGTGTGTTAAACAACTACGTACTTTATTTAAATGTAGTTATGTTTGTAACATATCCACATGCCGTATGGAGCATTTTGTAATGATGAAAATGAAACTATTATAGAACACTAGTTTCTTTACACAGATCTGTTATAGAGTTTAATAATTAATACAATGATCCCACTAGACACACAAAGAGAAAAAGGAATATTTGCAGAAACGTTTGAAAAATAAACATGTCACTTTTTCTGTCTATTTGGGCCGTTATATCTGTCATGAAACTATTTTAGGTCCACAAAATTAATGTTTTTCTAGAAGGCATCATGCATGCTCAGTCTGACCAATGAAAAATTTAAACCGATTAATTGGCGTAAAACTAAAAGTTGACACCCTTATGGAATTAAATGTTATGTGACAATTTGAAAATTCATATTTGACATATTTTTGACAGGTTCTGGAAAATTGCTTTGGGTCTCATGTCATTTATCACAGTGAGTAGCATGATAATCACGGGAGCATTTTCAAGACACACACAACAGCAACCGATAGTGTTGACCTTATCCTCCATTGCATAGTATGAAAGTCATAGTATAGATTCTTTATCATTTATACTTTAGAGTCAATTTTTATGTGGTTGTTTACTGATTAGACATTGTAAATAAAATTGTAATGATTTTAAAGGCAAAATATAAAAGTTATAGCAGTTTATTATTGGTTTTTGCCATTTTATATCTGTTTCTGTGTCACATACTACTAAGGTGTCTGATAAATAAATCGGTTCCTTTTTTGCTGGTTTGAATTTGTCTCTTAGAGCCTATATAGTTAATAAAGCACTGTAATCTCTGTATTGCAAGTTTTTAAGGCTAAAAATGAAACCTAAAATGAATGAAACACACTAGTTATTTGTGCTGTACATAATATAACTGACTAAAATTTGAAAAAATGAAAATACATGCCTGTTTATTTGATATTTTACAGTGGAGTTGTGAATGCTTTTCCTGACAGTGCCAACCTTACAACTGTTATCAAACCTGGCCCTGCAATTGAAACTATAGGTGATCCTCCAAAATACAGCATGTACATGCAAGACATATACGGAAAACCTTACTGTAGAATTGGTGCTTATCTTATTGGAATGGCTTTTGGATATCTTCTTCATGTCCGAAATAACAAAGTAAAAATGCCCAAGGTAAATTTAGTAGAAGTGAACTTGCTATTACATGACATTGTCGGACTTTGTACCTTTTTCTGAGTTTATTTGCTGCATCATTAAGTTAGTAGTTGTGTAATACTCACATAGGGTTTTGTTTGCATAATTGTGCCATTATTTTTAAGAGATATAGTAGTTGTAACTCTGTCAAACTGTACTTAATTTCTGTAATCACTTGAAGTGGCATGAAAACTCAAGTTGTGTGCCAAGGGTTGCAGATCCTTGGTCTAGAGCCAATATAAATTGTCTACATTTTCAGCTGTCTGCTATATGATGAAACCTCAATTTACATGAGCATGGTGGTCATGCACCAAATACTTATTTGTCATCTTTTTATATTCGATTTCTGTAGTTTTGTGTTTTGTACTATTGTGCTGTGTACAGAATCCAAATTTATACAATTCAATGTCAATTATAGGCTGCTGTAGTTTGTGGGTGGGTGGCTGCGGTTTCAGTGGGAATGTCAATTGTGTATGGTTTATATCCAACCATACACAACATGGAGTTTCTCAACTTGGATGTAGCTGCATTTTATAATGCAGTAACTAGACCTGTGTGGTGCTGCTGTGTGGGTTGGGTGGTGATTGCCTGTACAAGTGGTTATGGAGGTAGGTCAATGGCAAAGAGATGTTTTATGTGTTCTGTATGCACAGTAAAGCTCAGTTAATGCGGAACCATTTGGACCAAAAAAGTTTCCGCATTAGGTGAAGATTCAGATTAACCAATGTCGATTAGTTAAAGCCTTACCAAATTACAAATCATTTGTACCTCATTTTTTACAAATTAGGCAAACAGCTGGATTAACTGAATCTTGTTTACTGTATTTTTAAGTAGCCCATACTAAAAGTTTATGTTCAGGTATATTTGGGTATTTGGTTGTAACCTAAGCTGTGCACAACCAAGGCTTTAATTTTTTAAACTCCCAATTCCAACCCTCTTGTACTTTGTACATGTGTAGCACTTAGCACCAGTTAAACAGGTCCAAAGGTTGATTATCAGGATTCAAAATCCCTCATTCACTTTTTTTGAGAATTGTGTTGTGGCACCGTGCTGAAAATACGATAAACCTAATAAACACCTAATGACAAACCTAAATGCGTTTTGATTCATAGTATTATAATCATTTTACCACTAATTTAAGTCTGTGATAAGCCTTGAGATATCCAACACCTTGAGAAACTCTGTTTTAACAGAAGATATGTCAAGTAACAAATTTGTTCTAGGTTATGTCGATACATTTTTGAGCTGGAAGGCATTCATTCCACTTAGCAGACTTACTTACTGTCTGTATTTGCTTCATCTACTGGTGATCGGTTTGCTTTCTACAACGACAGAAACTTTGCTTCACCTGAGCATCCAATACATTATGTTACTATACTGTGGTAAGTTAAAGAATTGCTTGTCTCATGACCTAACATACATATCAACATTTTCACTTAGTGTATTTCACTTTCTCCTTATTACTGATTTGCCCTATTTATGAGCCCAGTGGTCACTCAAACCTTTATTACCGGATCCAATTTTTTGAGCCAGACTTGGAGATCTGCACAACTTTTTACTATGCCCAACAATTTACTGAGAATAATTGCCAAAAGTACACTGGCCCGTCCATTGTTTACCAACCACTGCACTAGCCTGTCTGCTGTATAGTTATACCTTCAAATCTTTAGTTCGTGTTTTGCCTCTTTATGTTTGACACTTTATTGTTTAACATTCTATCCAACAAAACAGTCATGAACCCGACTAGTATATTTAAATCGTAACATGTGTGTAAACCACCCTTTATTTATTTTTCTTTTATACTTTAATACAATATGTAGCACGAGTGTTTAACTGAACAGTATCACCTTCTCCAAGAAGCAGCAAGGTCTTTAATGATTGCTGTTTTTTAAACAAATAAACGAAAATGAAACCCCGTTTCCAAGCAACAAAATCAGTCAATGATTCTGTTAATGGGACATGATTTCCTTTTTCAGTAGTTTTCAGTAATAAATTTGTTTTAGATAAACTTGTAGTTAAACACTATCTTGATTTTTTTCATTTTTAGCTTCAGTTTGTGTAACACTTGTGCTTGCTTACCTCGTGCACTTAATGGTTGAAGCTCCTGTTACTGGGATTATAAAGATTTTGACTGGAAAAGATCAACCCAAGCAACCAGTTGCCAATCATGTTTATGTTCAAGACGAAAATCCACTGTTGGATAACCAAAGTGAACATGATGCTTGAATTCTTTCCTACTGCTTTATGTACTATGACCTCCATGACTTGAATTAGCAAAACCAAAACTATTGTGAACATTTTCGTTTACTGACTTGAATTTATAGCGTGAAATTTGTTTTCTTTATTTATCTTACCCATCTTGTAAAGCCAACTTGTCTGTGAAACATTTAACAGTGAACTTAAGGGTAAATTTTGCTCCGTTGAGTAATACATTTTATTCTCACTAGTTTGTGAAATTGTAAACAAATGTCATAACATAGCCCTGGCCTACTACTAGTGTGTGTTGGTCACCGTATATAATTTCAAATAAAAATTATTCTTTTAATTAGTTTAACATAGTTCAAATTTAAAGTATGTGTACATTTTAGAGTGTTCTAATGCTTTTCACTGTTCTTCCCTATATGTGTTTTCTTGCAATTTGTACTATCTTAATTTTTTAATTGTGTGTTGGTTTTAAGCAATGAATTTGTACCTTCTCACTGTTGTTCGGATTCGTATTTCATAATTTTCAGTGTGTTTGGTACAAAAGATTTTGCACCTTTTACGTAACATTTACCAATTTTAACATTTTGCATGTCGAGTCCGTTTCTTCCTGCTTGCCAAGCGTTCCAGACATGTTTCTCTTTAAAAACTGTATGATGTTCCTGATGTATAAAAACATTTGTAAACTGCAAAAAAGTTGGTATGTTACAGTTTACTATTTGGATTTGTTTTGTGACTAAATCTTTCTTCTGTGTAGATCTGCAAATGTACTAGTGTGCTTTGGTAATCAACCTCAAAAGTATGTGTATGCATATATGTATCTTAAATAATTACGACTATGCATTGCAGGCCAAAAATAGTGCTAATATGAGTAAACTGTTAATTATGTGGTTGCTTGTGGCAATCATTGTATGCAAATGTCAAGCTACAAACACCATCGGCAACACAACAGTGAATTTCCCCAAATTTCTGCCTCTAAATTTCTCTGAAGTTGAGGCTCAAATAATGGAGTCATTGAAAAACTTGTCTCAGAAGTTTTTCCAGCAATCCTTTATACCGACCTCGGGTGACCCTTGCCTGAATAGTTTGGTGCAGTTTGCACAGGATCTGTCCAAAGGAAAATACTATGCTATTAAAGGTGCTTGTAAATTTGTATGTAACTTTTATCCTGCTAAATATAGCGATGGTGGAATTCTTAATACTAGTCCACTGCTATGCCACCTGTGTGTTGGGCTTCATTTGAATGTGAACTTAACATAGTTCAATGCATCTTGTGGGTTTAACCTTTAACACATTATGAATTGAACATGTGGAATAACTTTAATGAATGTATAGCCATCCTGTGATTTTCACAAAACGTACCTAAATACAAGATTGGATGATTGCTTAAAACTATCCCAAATTGTCTGTAAAATATGTTGAAGCATTTCAATGTTTGACTACAAAGATCAAAAATCTATTTTATTTTTGCTTTCACATACTATTTCATTTAATTTTAGATGAACATAAATTCATAACTGGGATCAGCTCTAAAAAATTCATGAAGACCAGCGATCACGGAACACTCATATATAAATCATAGTATGTTTTTTTATAAATGTTTTTTAGTGTTGGATGCCTGGGGAAAAGTGGAGAGTGGATATTTTGAAGGAAATGCCAGATATTTGGGAAACTATGGAGAATGCAGGAATATTGACTCTTCAGGCTTCAAGGGAAAATATTATTTTACTTCACTGACGATCAATGTAAGAAATATTTAACAGTTTTTAGTGTGTTTGTCAAAAAAGTAAAGTAAAAACTGAACCAGTAAAAACTGTAACTTGATTCACTTTCCACTGCAAATTGTAATTCACTTCATTACCAAGGTTATCAAAAAAATATTAAACTATGACCATACAAACAGAATATGGCTACGTACACTTGAGAATTTTGAAATGCAGCTGTACCTATCTTGTACACTCCCTTCAGTCTGGTCTTAAACGTAAACTTGCCTATTGTGATGCTTGGTTGTAGGTATATTGCATCAGGTACACCCCAATAATGTGGTACAACCTAGACAATGTATGGTACACCATGCATAGGGCTGAAAAGCACTAATATGGAGCACAATGTGCATAAAATTTTATGTTTTTGCAGAACACAGTGTTAAAATTTGATTTGGGAACTTGTTTTCCTGATCAGTGTTCAGCTCAAAACATTTCATTTCTTCTGCAAAACTTGCTACCAAATTTCAAAGTGTATGTACATCCACAAAAAGAATTTCAGGCAAACACGCCAACTGCTATTCTTGGAATGTAAGTTTTTACACATTAAATGCCCTATCAGATGAATTATGTGCATGATAGCTTTGTGGTTTGTTAGGTTGGTGGCATTAATTTGTTTTTGTTTTCATTTTATTAGTTATATCCGCATGTTTGTTAGTTTTTGCATGTCGCTTTTTGTTGTCACTTTGTTTTTAGATTTATGCTTTTGCTTGCGATCACAATTGCAATCATTGCCACTGTTTATGATGTCATACTAAGTTATCAAAAAGTGCCTGCTTCATCTGAACCTGGTCAGTTGAATGAAACAGCAGTGCGTAAGTGCATTTTGGGGCATTTGTCAAAAAATATTAACTCAGTAATTAGCAAAATAACTGTAGACATTTAGGTTTTTTGTGCTACTAAAATCAAAGAATTTCGGGGTCAAAGGGTGGGCATGATTTTATTTCTGCTTCTGTAAGATTGTAGCAAGCAGAAACAAGATTACAATTACAAAAATTGTACATTGTAAAATACCATAAACACTAGCAAGCTTTATGAGATTAATGTCCTGCCCCTTGAATACAGTAAGCCAATGGTTATGCGTAAACTCATTTCCTAAAGCCAAGTTTTTTCTAAAGCTTTGGGAAACAAAAAAATTTGATTATTATATATATAACTATATAAATTATATATATAGTTTAACAAAGTTTTTGCCATCTTTAGTTCCTTATTCAAATAGAAAGTCTAGTTTTCCTTAAATCATCTAATACTTAGTGTTATGTTTTATGTTCTGGCTAATGTAAGTGTCTATTGTTTGTAAAGAGCAAAAATATCTGCTCAAAATCTATACCGAATATGTTTAATAAATTGAAATGCTAAGTGTCTTGCTTGACAAAATAATGTGCGGTTAGTTTTGTCAGCATGAACATATCTCCCATTTACTGTGTCCCTTAATAAGCACTAAGAAAGATTCTAGCAAATACAAACAATTTAAATCTATTTATTTTGCAGAACAACAGTTTAATCCTGGGGTTAATGACCAGCCGCCCCCAGATGCTGCTTATTCTAGATCTGCTCAACAAAGAAGCAGAGCCCGGCAATCAAGAACTCATTGGTAAGGTTTTAAGTTGATTGTAAAATCCACAAAGAAACGTTTTGAAGCTTAAATGGTCATTTATATAGCTTGAGATCAGTGGTTTTCATACTTTAGCGTACCATGGCCTACGTCAGGGGTCTCAAACACAAAAACTAGCATCAGGCGCATTAATCAGCTCAAAAATATGAAATAATTGGACTCGTTGGCCAATACTTGAAATCCAAGCGTCTCTGCGGGCCGCACAACCTTTAATGAAGGGCCGCATGTTGCCCACCCCTGGCATAAATGAACATTTTATTTTTTAATTATGCAATACTTTTGTTGTATTGCTACACTGTAACAAATGTTTCGATAGTGTGGCCCTCGACTTCTTTAAAAGCTTGTTTTTGGCCCTTAAAGCAGTTTGAGTTTGGGAACCCTGACTTACAAGCTTATTTTAGTGGGCAACAGTTTAATTAAAGAACTAAGTACCATGCTTTGTGCATTCTTTTGTCATAATTATATTTATTTATATGGAACATGTTTATGAGGCAATAAAGAGAACTGTATTAATAGCAGTTGTAGTGGATCATATTATTTTGATATAATTGGTATGACAACAGATGTGTTGCATTTACATGAATGAAAATATGAATTGTTATTGCAAAAAGTTTGTAAAAACAGGATTTAGATTTCTGCAGATATTTATTTGATGCACAGATAAAAATCTACCGCTTTGCAGTTGCAAATCATAAACAGTTAACATGCAGAGCTTTTAATTTTTTATGCCAGTTAACTTTCTAAGTTGATTAGATTTAAAGCAAAAATATTTTGATTACCTACTCCGGTAATGTCCCAGCTGTTAGTAGCTCTTTGCATAAAGTTACATACTTACAGACAAAACTATCTATGATGGCAGATTTGTAGTCAATTCAAGTCATTGAATTGTTTTAAAAATAGAATAGCTATTCTGTTTTGTGCAAAAAGCCTATTTATTTTGATCGGGGTTATGTAACAAGGAGACATATGGAAAGCGTTGACAGTATTTTATAAATTTTGTGTCTTTAGGCGTCGACACCAGCTTCGCTTACGTAGCATCAACCAGTATCTGTCATTTTATCCTGGACACAATTCACCAGATCCAACCTCGTATCGATTGCAGTGGTGGGACTTTTCTAAATTGGAACTTCCCGAAATTAGCAGGTATATATGGTTTTCAGATTTTGGAAACGGAATTTTAAGAACAACAAATTTACAGGATAAAACAAGGTCTGACATCCAAAACAATTTCAAATGAACGCTTGGTTGTGCACAAACTATATAAAATATTGGCCCATAAGGCCTATGCATGTTTTTTCACACCTGTATCATCAACAAATAATATACAACCCATAGTTTCACTCAAATGCGCATTTAAAGAAAGCTAATTTAAGAGTGAAAGGCATTTTTATGTCATGTACAACTTAAACCATACAATGTCTAATTCATATTAATAGAAGCTAAAATGCATTCACAATAATTTTTCCAATCATCTTTACAAAAAAATTGGGTCAATTTGGGAAAAATATTCCATTCCAGATTAAACATTGTATGGTAGTTTTAGTGCTTTACCCTAAAACATGTGTATTTATTCTTTCAGATCTGACATCAATGTAATAGTTCCACAGTGCAAAGTCTACAATGATTCAAGTGTTGATATTTCCAAAGATGGAACTAAACTGGCAACGTTTATTCCAGCGGAACTAAATTTTGTTCCTGATTCTATGCAAGTTGCAGTTTTCTCATTAGAACCAAGCACATTGGGTCAAAATATATTCAGGTTGGTAATCAAAGATGATTCCAGTTGTTATATAACAGTGGTGGCCAAACTGTGGCTCTCGAGCCTTTGATTGCAGCTCTTTAATGTTGGACATGCATTTCCCCATCTTGCCGAGTTGTTTATCCTGATTATGAAACAATGCATTATATCCTGTATTAACAATAGACTGACTGTTTGTCATAACCAATGTACATTCCGAAAATCAGCCGAAAAGAACATTGTTGTACAGAAGCGTGCTAGATTGTGCATTGTAGTCAAATATATTTTTAGATTTAAGCTGTAAGTCAGGGCTGACATTAACAGCATTTTACATTTGTATTACAGCTGCTACTAGCAATAACTGCAAAGTTTAGACCTGTGTGTCTTATCTGTCAAGCTTTGCTCAACTATTACAAAATTAGCAACTTGAAACATCATTACGAAGCTAAACACTAAACTTTCCCATCATATCAGCCTAATTTCAAACACTTTGCAGCCCAGGTGGAGACTCACAGTATCACCATACAACAATAATCATTATTTGATAGCATACACTACATTGTGAGTGAATAAATTCGTTTTTTAGATTTTTTGTGTTGCGGCTCTTTTAAAACTAAGTTATGTGATATGCGGCTCAAGCGTGAAGCTGATCTGGCCCCCCCTGTTATATAACATAGCCTTGATTAGCATATATCCAAGGCAGGGATTTTCATACTTTTTTGGGCTTGACCCTTTAACATATTTTTTAAAAATTATTCAGCCAACAATAGTACTGCTGTACACACAGCTATAAGTAATGCATTTACTTATGTTTGGTTTCTAAACAATAAATGTGCACTACAGATGCTGACATTGTTACAATACATAGACCAAGGGTTGTTTTAAAGTCGGAACATAGCCACCAAATTATATCAAACCACCTGCTTAAACTTCACCCCAAACAATAAATCTTTTCCAAATTTTTCAAACTCAAAAATAGAATCACCCAGCTTGTTGCTTGGTGAATGAAGATTGTAATGGACCTAATACAGAAAGGGTATTGATTCTGAATTATACTATCATCTTTTGCATCTTTTCAGGAAATCAATTGGGCCAAATGCTGTTTGTCTAAGCTTATCGCCACTAGGTGGCTACATTGCGGTGGGAGTCAAAAACCGAGTTTACTCCCAGGAAGGCAGGCAATTGTATAGGTAAGGTGTAAAATAATAAATTGACTGTGGTCAGTTTTAGTGCTTCGTAAAATTTGATAATGTCTAACCATGCAGCAAACTTGTCTCTAAGTTTTACAGTTCTACCTAATCTTGCTTTTGAAGTAGTGAAATTTATTTTTGATTTGTTGCAATGCTTGTAATAAAGCTTTAGGTTAAAATGTTGAAAATACCGGCCCAAATGACATAAAAAGTGATCTGTTTTTTGTCAAATGTTTTGACAAATGCTCATGCCATTATTTTCACCATTGAACTTATAAACAGAAATGTATACAGTGTTTAGGTTACCGTATTTTACGGACCATAAGGCACAATTTAAATCCTTTTTTTCCTCATAAATTGATCGTGCGCCTTATAAGCCGGTGCGCCTCATGTATGGATCAAGTAGTGCTTTATTGCCTACACTCCAGTATACTATTATTATATAAATAAACCACCGTCTTACACAACAAACTATGGTGAAAGCAACTAGCAACTGTGATATTCACTAGACTCATTTTTTCTTTTGCTCATTGTACTATTGTGACTTGCTTACATTTATTACGTAACAAGTAAACTTTTATACTCCTTAAAATACGTTGCGTTCTATAGCCCGGTGCGCCTTATGTATGAACAAAGAACTAATCAAAGCAATTTATTGACAGTGCGCTTTATGGTCCGTAAAATATGGTACACTTTTTTGCATAATATTTTACTTCATGATACAATTTTGAGCCAAAACTAGCACATTTGCTTTGTCTAATTGTTACACTGTTAAAACAACCTCTTTTGCACATTATGTTGTTATTTTGCTAAGCTGCTAAAATTTACTCTCACCTAATGCATTATTATGGGTCCCCTTCCCTGAAGGGGACACATATTGATTTTACTCAAATTGTTTGTTTGTTTTTTCTTTTTTTTTCTTCTTTTTTTTTCTCCCCAAAGTTTGTCCGACTCGTTTTTCCATGAAATGTTTGATGGATTTCGATGAAATTTACACAGATGGTAGATATAGTTATGTAGATGTGCATCCCACTTTGTTTTTGTTGATAACCCCAGTATTTACCCCGCTAGCCCCCTTTTACCCCAAAGTTTGTCCGACTCGTTTTGCCATCAAATGTTTAATGAATTTAGATGAAACTTACACAGATGGTAGGTATAGTTATGTAGATGTGCATCCCACTTTGTTTGTGTTGATAACCCCACTATTTACCCCGCTAGCCCCCTAAAATGGTTTTTTTCACCCAAAGTTTGTCCGACTCGTTTTTCCATCAAATGTTTAATGGATTTGGGTGAAATTTGCACAGATGGTAGATATAGTTATGTAGATGTGCATCCCACTTGGTTTGTGATGATAACCCCACTATTTATCCCGCTAGCCCCCTAAAATGTTTTTTTTTTCACCCATAGTTTGTCCGACTCTTTTTTCCATCAAATGTATGATGGATTTGGGTGAAATTTGTACAGATGGTAGATATAGTTATGTAGATGTGCATCCCACTTTGTTTGTGTTGATAACCCCAGTACTTACCCCGCTAGCCCCCTAAAATGTTTTTTTACCCCGCAAAGTTTGTCCGACTCGTTTTGCCATCAAATGTTTAATGGATTCGGATGAAGCTTACACATATGGTAAAGATAGTTATGTAGATGTGCTTCCCACTTTGTTTGTGTTGATAACCCCAGTATTTACCCAGTTAACCCCTCAAAATGGGTGAGATTTTAAACAGTGTCGGAATGGGCTGAAATTTGGATAGCTTGAAGAAGAGGCCATTTATAGGTGTTGATTGTTGTGTTCAACCCTGTAGCCCCAACATTCACCCCACTAGCCCCCAAAGTGTAAAACGTATTTGTATGTTATTGGGCACCACAAACGAAAGATTTCTGTGGCCCAATAGTGTTACAAGGGCAACCAGTTGTGTGTTACTTGTGTTTGTGGGTTGCTTGTTGGACGTTTTTGTGGCATGGCAGTTAGGGGGTTGTTAACAGCCCTATGTAGTCAGAAGCATTAATGGTTGTTGCTCAAAACACCTCTAGTGGTCAAACCTTTAAACATTGGCGGATTGGGCTCAAATTTTGTAGTACTATTGATTGAATTATTGTGGTTTCATAGTATTATTATTTAAGCCCAGTGCTGATCACTGTGTTTTACCTTACAACACCCGACTTTCTCATGGTTATCTCTTGAAATGCATTATTTTTAACTTTGCATGTGTGGGGACCCATGAGTTTCTGCCTGCAGAAACAACTAAGGTTATAAAAGACGCTGGATAATGTGGGACCCAATATAAAATAAGCAGAGGAAATATATGAATGTTTTAAAATAGGTTATAGTGTATAGGCAATGACAAAATGTGCTAAGCCACCCTTCTAGTTTAATTTACTTTTTACTTTTAGGTTTCCTATGGCTCAAATTCTTAGAGTTGGCCACAAAGGATGTGAAGCACTTTCCACAGTTGTTCATCATGTCAATCATCCTGGTAAACACTGTTATCTGATTAAAAAAATGTTGTTTTTCATTATTTGCTGATTACATTTAACTATTCTTTTTGTATATTTTGCAGTGATTCCAGACACCCCTCAGAGATTTGTGAATATAAATACCATAGCCTGGCTTCCTGGTGTGGGTCAGGGTCTTGTGTATGGCACAAATAATGGAGAGTTAAGAATCTGTCACACTGTCGCTTCATAAAGCATTCACATGTGTCAGTTTATTAAATAGATACAGGGGATTTGGGTTAAGAGCAGTGGTGGGAAACAATTTTTTTGTCAGCTGGTTCTGTCACAAAACTCATACTATTCTGTCAGTTCATTTACAAAACGTCCATTCACAGTAACCGGTTTGCTGATCTCATAAAATTTCGTGAGACAGTTCTATAGAACTGGTGCAAACCGGCTGAATCCCACCACTGGTTAAGAGGATTTTGGAGACTTAACCGAGTCTGTTTCTGTGTCTAAAAGTACAATTAGCTTCAAATGCTATTGTTATTCCTAGCATATTTGATTTATGCTACATATCAAGCCATTCTGATCATTTGGTGGAATTTGATATTGCATGGAAGGATGCCTTCAATGTTCACACAAAATGTATATGTTCACTGCTGCACCCAATTGAACCCAACAATTATTTGCATGAGGTCATCTTGTCTGCTACAGCTGTTTATGACGTCTCAACTGTCGTTCAATTGTCCGACAGTGGGCATTACATAATGATGTGTATGCAGTTATTAAGCCAAGACCATCTGAACTTGGGGTAAGGCTTTGTTAAGACCCAATGGTAGGATCAAGGTTACACCTTGAAGTGTTGGTAACAACGTTTCGTCGTAATATGCATATAAAACATAGTACAAGGGAAAAACTACAAAATATTTTACTTTCGTGCCCTTTTCTGGCGTGTCGCTGCGTGTTCCGTTTAAGTTTGCTTAGTGGTGCAATTATTATTTTGCCATGGGCTGCGTTTCGTTTTATTCCCGTCTTTTTTATGTACATGACCCTGCTGCATGATATCTTAACGATTTTCTAGATATTTAAGTTTGGCTTTACGAACGGAATAACGTGTGAAAAACTTTTGTTTCATTGCGCGACATACGGCGAAAGCCTTTGACCGAAATCAAGTAAAGCACAATTGTTTTCGGCTAGCAAAAATGTGGGTAATTGTTTAGCCAAGGTGTTTATTCAATTTGCTGTTTGTTGGGCACTGTACCTTTCGATGTATTCGTTCTTTTTTGTGGTATTTATTTATCATTCTTTGTATTCGCCTTTTCGCGACGATAGAGCAACTGTATTTCATCGTCGGTTTGTTCGAAAGTGTTGCTTCGATGTAATATTAACAATATCCACTGATGTTTTTGTTGTTTTACCTAGCTTGTACAATTTAATTTCTGAGGGTATTAATTGTCCCCTTCTCTTAAGGGATACAACTGTATCTCCCGTTCGTTCAAAAGAGAGTTGTCCAACTTTCTGAAATTTACATGTGTGATACATAAGTGATCTTACTTTCTGTAAATCCCGGTTGACAAAATCGTGACTAAATTTTTTCAAGCTCCAATTCGGACAGAGGTTACACGCCAGTCGTTGTCATGTCGACGAGCATACGCAAAATACAAAACATCGGCTAGTGCTACAATAAGCGAGACGGTTTGGGGAGTTTGCATTTTTTCGTTAATTTTAACTCTTCTAATGTTCCTTATAATTCAGAGTGCATCCAGCACGATGTTTTTGCCAAAATCATGGACGATATTTCATCGAAAACACGTTATGGTTATTAAGACAAGTTTGGAAACGTTTATTTCAGGGCGAAATCAGTAAGCTTTAGTATAAAGAACAAATATCTTTCGCTTTTGCAAAAACCTTTTAGTTTTTAAAAAAGCAACACAAAAGGGATTTAAATTAGGCAAGGCACCTCACAAACACCACCAAGCACCAACCATCAACAGAAAAACTGACTAGAAACACACTGTAAAAGACAAGAAAACGCACGAAAGATAAAAAGGGTGATCGTCTTTAAAATAATGTCGTCCTATAGTTGCTTTGTGAAGTGTCAAACCTTGCCCGTGTTACACAGTGACCAGACCCCAGCGAGTGGCAAACCGATTTTTTCTCCGGCCCACATACTGTTCTTGACATAAATGTACTAGGACTTGTGGTTATGAAGAGTTTATTGTTCGTTTAGCTAGTATTTACCAAGAGGTTACAGTATAGCAGTGGTTCCCAAACTTTTTCATATTTTTTTCAAAACGGTCCCTTCGCCATTATTTCGAGGGCTCGCGGTCCTTAGGACTAAATGTGTATTTCACACAAACGAAAGTTGATTGCATGATTTCAGCTAGTAATGCAAAATTACGCATAACAATTATCCTAAGACAGCATGTGTCATCACAAACAGGACAAAAACATTACGATTGTGCGCGAACAATTACATTGTTTGATAGAATTCATTCAATAAAGGCAATTGTTTAGCAATGGAGACAGTCGATTCTCAATTCTACTTTGATTTAAACTTATTTAGTGGCACAAACTGACTCCAAATAAGATTATAGAATTACTTCAACCGCTTCGCGGTCCCCCCAAAATTGCCTCACGGACCCCTAAAGGACCGCGGACCCCAGTTTGGGAACCGCTGCAGTATAGCATAAACGTATTGCAAAACAAGAACGTTTTGTTGCCGTTTAGCCACACAATATTAGGCCATTATAAGTTACTATTGTTTTGGGTTTTGTTAGCCCCACCCACAGATCAGTTAAAAACCGCTCCATATCCTCAAATAAATAACCTAGGTCCTAGTAGGTCTTTTTGTGGTTCGTGCAGAGTACTTGAAGACATTTTACGTCGGGTTACTCCTTTTAACCCAGTGTTTATACCGATCCTGCTACTATTTAAACTGGTATATATAGACATGACAAAGCAGCAAAAGAGCAGTTTTACACTTTTTTAAAAACTCACTCAGAAAAAAACACAAACATAACTTTTGTAAAATCTATGTTACGCCAAAAAACCCACATTTACAAAAACAAAGGCTTCCAAATTTAACTTCACAGTATAGGTTACAAGGTGTACACAATGAAAGCCGAAACACAATAGTGAAATGTAATACATTTTTGTTAAATTCAATACCGAGAAACACAGACCCACAGTAGTTTGCCACAAGACCAAATAGCTCAAATTTGTGTTCTGCGCATAAATACCAACCTAACCACTTACTAAAACATGCGAAAAAGCCACAATCTAGTTTACAGCACTAAATATATGTTTACAGCAGGATAGTTATGTTTTGCGACAAGTTTCTAAAATTAATAACAATTTTCAAAACAGTAAAAATAACGACTAAAACGTTACTAAAAAGCATAAAACTGATAAACATTAAATTGTGTT
This sequence comes from Phallusia mammillata, assembly GCF_965637545.1. NCBI lineage: Eukaryota > Metazoa > Chordata > Ascidiacea > Phlebobranchia > Ascidiidae > Phallusia > Phallusia mammillata. The sequence continues at coordinate 19,543,058 of NC_137256.1, read as the reverse complement.
GTGCCAGAAAGCACACCTACAAAAACGTACAAATGAAAAGTATTTCACTACTGTGTACTAACTACCGTAAAAATACGACAGGTTGGAACGCAAAAAAAAAACTCTTGCAATTGATAAATTATATTCTATATGTCAAAGAACTCATTAGGAGCCCAACGAGATATCAAATCAGTGTCATCCACCATGGCAGCTCTTTTATAGCCTGATTTGAAGGCAAGCAGCGGCATGCTTACACATTTTCGAATATGCTTCTCCTTTTCTGCGTCGTCTTTAAAATCTGTTGCTTTGTTGTATATTTGCATCGCCTTTTCCATGTACTTTTCACTTTCTTCACTGCTAAATTCTTTTCGGAACGTTACTGCCAGCATTTCGTAACATTTTCCAAACATTTTGTGGTTTTCCGCCTCCACTTTTAAATCGTGTTCCATCATCTTAATAGCCTCAAGTAAAATATCTTTTTCACTCAAATCTGGTAACTTGGATTGTACCTCTGCAATGCTTAGAATGGACGAAACTATAGTGAGGCATTTTTTTGAAGAGTTTTCAAATGTAGCGTGGCGGAGCCTCTCCAAAACCCTGTGCATCGTTGGAACTACGAACTAAAATTCATTAAATGCTTATCATTTTTTATCATTCGATCAGTTATTTTTGCAATAACGTTTAGGAAATCTCTTATTTCTGCATTAGCTGCACGCTGGGACCGTGCCCCAACATAGTTGAACAATGGCCTCATAGTATTTTTCCATTTTCCATTTTGTGTTAGCAAAGAGTCGAATTTCACGCGTTGTAACCGTCTGCAGATGTTCGTTGAACAATTTAAGTAGCTCATCAGTCACATCGGTGGCCTCTGTATATCTTTTTGTCGCCATTAAAACTGAACAATAATTTACTAAAAACGGTGCGTTTGCAAGTTTATTCCCAGGTTGTATTTTGCATACAAGACTTCATAGAGATCAGCGTCTTTTGCATCATCTTTGAGTAATCTTAACTCTGTTGAGAAAAAAATCGATGACAAAATGTGTGCGTGGTTTGACTTAAAATCATCAGTGTTTAACGTGATAGGTCGTAGTTTGCAGTGCCATACTTTGTGCAGTTAATTTTAAAATAGGCCTACTTGGTTTAATTTGACGCAATTCCAAAATTCGAATTTTTAACATTTGCTTGGCATGCAGTATAGTCTAGTGCTAGTGCAAACAAACTATAGCTAGTGATGCACCGAAAACGCCTTAAAAAAGTTCAGGCCGATACCAAATGTTCGACCATAAGGCCGAATCAGGCCGAACCTAAAAAAAACTTCTTTTGATGGATGTTTTCAATTGCCCCTTGTGTTGTTGATGTAGATAAACTCTTTTATGGCACTTAAATACAAATATTACAGTACGTAAGCAGTATAAAATACCTAAAAATCTGCGGATAACGAGGCTCGTGTTTTCTAAAAACAATCAGTTCATTTATGATGTTGTTAAATAGCGATGTCGAACGTTTTGGCATTAATTTCACACATTCAATAAGTTCGGTTACTGCAAAAGTTTGGACCGAACCCGAAACATAGGCAAAACGGCATATTTGACTAAATGTTTGGGTAACCGAAACTTCGATGGAACACTTGTGCGAACCCCAAAGCGCTACCCAAAATGCAACAATACGTGCAAACCGCGACTTGTACCTGACGCCCAGAAAAAACATTTACCTTTGTTTTCAAAAACAGCTCGCAAGCTTATCGTAGCCGAATATGCCTGACCAGCCTTTCCGATTTTTTCTGAAAAATATAACGTTTGTGATTCATATTTATTTTAGTGTTCTGTCGATATATTAATCGTGGAACAAGCAGCATGACTATTAGGGAAAAAAGGGCCGAAAAAGAATTTTCTAATGGTTGATTGTAAACTACCTTTCCACGCACATAAACAAGCAAGTCATGTGCCCTACCCCTTTTTCTGGGTTGCTCGTCATGTTCAGGAATCATCTCGGCTGAAAAGAAAAGAAAAATTTTAACACTGGAATAGAAATAAATGTGGAATAAAATGGTGTAATTGTATACAATATCAACTGTCAAGATTTTTATTGTTAGTCGTAAAAGAAGCATCAATTCTTACCACCCCGCTTTGAGCCTTCATAAACCGGCGTTGTTTTCTGCGAAGTTCGGTGCATCTACAAGGTAGAAAACAATGTCAGCACCAAAAAAGGTACCAAAAACCGAAAAAGAAAAAAAGGTACCAAAAAGATGTCGACCATTTTTTTGCACCAAAAAAGGTGTTGACCATTGTTTTTTATGGACGAATTGTTGTGTTAACTATCTTCTCGTGGTTAGTTAGTTTACCTGGTAAGTTTCTTCGGAACTTCTAACTATCTTTTCCCACTCATGTTGGTCTAACAGGACATATTGAAAAAATGTAAGTTCCAAGGAATCAAGTAGGTTGTGGTTACCTTCGCGCAGGATCTTGTTGATACTATTTAACGTACTTTTGCTAAATAATGCCGTTAGTGCTTTCTGGCTAGTTTCCTCATTTTCGTACATCAGCGTCAACATTATACTGCCTTCGGTTGCTGACGTGATAACTGATCCACCAAAAACTTGTCTTAGCGCTGCAAAGAGACTGGACGGAATGCGGCTTATCATTTCGCCAGCTGCAACCAAGATGGCAGCCATACCAGTGGCCTTTACATGAAATGTCCCTCGTTTTGAGGTCCTATTTACTTGCCCACTTTCACGGGTAGAGTGTTCCCTCTTTATTTCTATTGTTGATGTTGCTTGGTTCGTTTTTTCCTGTTGAACCAGTTGGTCAGAAAGACTGGTTGACTCCTTTTCCTGAACAAAATCTTTTTAAACATAATTTTTTTTGTACGCAATTGCTGTTAGTGACTGTGTACGTATAAGACAAAGGCATTTTTTTGCATTGGTTTTAATTGCGTCATTATTAGCAAAAAAACATAAAACGCAATACTTCATAGTGTTATATGAAATCATGACAAAGTAATTATGTTATTGTAGATACCTGTTTCACGTTGGTCATAGTTTTACGCTCAAGATATTCTTCAGTGGTAATTTCTACGTCTTTGATAAACTTTTCCAAACTGAGGGACGAGAAGGTAATTGCAAAACCGTCATTTTTCAACCCACTGTTTATTGTGGCTATAGTTTCAGGATCAAAAATGATTCCTACGTCAACATTTGGCTGTATGTCGACGACTTCAACAACCACGAAATCTGTTGTGTGTTCCACTATGTAGATAACGGATGTCGGAAAAAATGCTTCTATTTGTGACACAACGCTATGCAGCTTGACATCGGGGGGTGGTTCACTGCTCGTTGACGCATGCTCCTCAGAGTTATCGGAAAAAATGGGTCCAGCTCCTTTGCAATCCAACTTTAGGTCAAAGAATGTCACTTTTAATTTTTTGTTTCTTTTTGAAGCGGTGGAGCCTTCACTCATTTTGTGCGGCCTAATTTAATTCGACACCTGTAAGAAAACTTTTGATGCCTGGAACATATTTAGGATAACTTTTTTTACAATACGGAATTAGTTCTCGTTTGGTTTGACCCGGTTTGCTTTTTTACCACAATCTTTACCACAAATGCTTAAATATTGCTTGCAAACAAAGCCATTTTTACCGACGTCTGCTAATGTTTCTCGTAGCGCCAGTCCGGTTTTAAATTTTCTTGTATCACTTGTATCCGAAAATTAACATTTATTTTTAAGCAACTAATTTGGCGTTTTAATTTTACCTTCGCTTTAGTAAAACAGCTGTTTTTATATTGCCAATAAGACTTAAAGATACAAGTAAATCAACAATTAGTAAACTTTAACCAACTTTGCTAATCAGATGAAACCTAGCTAATGCTCACCCTTAACTTCTCTCCATGAAACTACAGTGCTGTAACAGAGACTTCACAAAGACGAAAAAACGTTATTGAAAAACTCTTTTCATTTAGGCTTTAATTGCTTTTGCAACCTTTAGGTTTGATTTTTTTGTTTGGGTTACTTACGTGTGTTCGTATAGAGTACACTTCGCTTTGTCCGTTTTTTTGTGCTTTAGTTGGATTTCAACGCCGCAGTGGGTAACCCAGTCCCTTTTAAACACCTTTCCTTTATTTAAGACACATTCTTCCTGCTTTACGAGCTTTGTCACTGAAACGTGAGACATTGACACAGCGTCCGTGACGCGTCTGGCACAATGGGCTTTTCAGATAAATGTTGTGTCCTCTGCGAATTCTATAACTAACTTTGTTTTGTGCTTTTTGTGTCTGACCTTAGGTATTCATACATGCCATATAGTTTTGTTATTTTGTTCTGTGACTGTTGAGTCCCCTTCCATTATTCGGAGATTTTTTAACACTTTGTTCTTCCTCTTTTACTCCTACTTTACCAATCTGCAACACTTAACAGTACAACCACCTGAGAAATACAGTTAAAACATGTTTCACTGCTATATAATCGAACAATTGCATTTTTTGCATAGTAACGTATTCTGTTTTGTTTCAGTTTTGCGTATACATATATTCCTTTAAAGACCAGTTTACACTATGCTTAGGCGCATAACCTGAGCTTGCCTTGCGCCTCTTACGTTTTCACTGCGAGTTTCGGTTTACTAAATCAAATAGTTTGCTAAATTTACAAACACTGGTCATTCAAATGCACTTAATTATGACATACAAACACAACAGGCAATCAAAAACAATTTAATAAATAATTTAATTTGAAGACAAATAGTATAGGCCTACTATTATTTATTTTTGCCTAATAAGTCAACTTTTTCAAATGGATAACACCGATAGTTTTGCACATGTTCAATCTGCTTAATACTCAGAAAATCGCTCAGGTGGCGGTTGCTCGCTATTTTCTACCGGACGTAAGGCTAGATCCACACACACGCTCGCGCGCCAGCGCATAGTTGGTTTGTTTCTTTATAGCCAGCGTAAAACGCCGGCGCGGGAGCGTACGCTTTCGACTCGGCTGCAAAGCGTGAGGTTTCGCCCGCAAGGTGGCGCGGAGCTTGAAACCACGTTTGCGTTTTGCCGAGCGCGCGAGCGCTGGCTAAATAAATTTGATTTAGCTCACGCCGGCAAGCCAGCGCAGTTTTGAATTGTGAACTTCTGATGTTCAGGAACTTTACTTGCTGGGCGAAATGTATATCATGTGTGTAATGTATAGTGATTTTAGGGCAGAAAATATATATGTTGTTCTATTTTTTTAAGTCAAGAAAACCGAAATACCAATTTGAATGTCCTCTATTGCAATGATGGCAGGCACTTGAACATCAACCATCGCACATCAATTGTGCACAGTTGCTTGTGGTTGTGGGGGCACGCACCCGTTAACTTTCCTAATAGCCTTTGTTCGTGTTTAATGAATTTTTCGTATCCCGCTGCTCTAGTTCGTATTCGTTTTGGTGCTCCCACGAAACCATTTCATTGTTCTGAAGTTGCCCTACAGTTCAGCAAAATAAGACTTGTATCCACTATTCAGCATGGTTTTGTCAATTTACAGCAATCGGGAATTGTTAAATTATATTGTATGTGTTCAAGCCTACCCGCAAGACATGGTTGAAAATGCCTGGGAGAAAATAATTTTGAAAGGTAATATATGTGGTAAGTTTGGTTATGCATTTTGAAAACTTGTAGGAATATAATTATAAAACTGACATTGCCTTACATATGTGCAGATGAAAATGTAAACACATAGCCAAGGTTGTATTTAGGAGTTTAAAAAATATAAACGGAAAAAGGATAGCAAACATTGGTTTCTTTTATTTCTAAAAACTTTACAAAATACTTTTAACAGGAAAGCATGAAACACCAGTAAAAAAGAGGTTCAGGATAGGTCATCACTCTAAAAACTGGCTGATGCTGTAAAACATTGTGTTACCTATCTTGGAAACACTGCAAATGAAGGTATTTTTTAATTGTAAAAGTATAATTTCTGCCAATATACACATTTACAAACAGATAGACAAATGTTTACTCATCTGTTTGTTTTCAGATACAACTGATCAGTTAGTGCCACACTGGCCTTTTTTCCTAGAAGGATTTGACGGAAAGAAATATTGTTAATGGTTTATGAAGCAGAAGAAGACTGATTATATAATTGTTTTAAGTTCCACATTGTTTGTGTGGTTTATGTTTAGGTGAATTAACTTTTTAGCAAGTTTGGTTCTGTTAAAACTACATTTAACCTTTTTGCGACACATTTATTTGGAACTACCAAGTTTGCTTATTTCATGATGTCATGGTTTATAACTCTTGCAAATAAAACAAATTGGAGCATTTTTGAACTATGTTTATTGGTAGCAAAACACATGTTGATTTTGCCAAAGGAAACTTCCTTAATCACTGTTATAAGTATACCAGACAGAACTAAATTCAAATTATAATAAATAATAAGGATAGAAAGAATAACCTTTATCTATATTAACCGATATGGTACAGCCAAACATTGACCATGTGAAAGCACATGTACATGTGATCCCAGTGAAAGTGCGGCTGTGTGAGCCGGAGCGCCAGCGCGCGAGCTCGAGTTTTATGTCTGTGTGGACGTCACTGCGCCAGCGGGGCAGCTCGTGGGCGTACGCTAAGCTCTCGAGAAATCCTGTGTGGATCTAGCCTAAGCGCCCAAAATCATTCAAGCACGAATCAAGGCAGGTTTCGCGCGCGCACTAAGCACCATTCGCTACGTACAGTGTAAACGAGCCTTAATATTGATCACATAAAACACAACATTTCTGCAAAGCACAACGCGACTGGTTGTGACAACATAATAGTGATTAAATTATGCAGCATTGTGTATTTCAAAACAATTGCAATTGTTGCATTTCAACCGGCGTTTGTTCGATCAATGGCGTCAATACAAGCGCGTTTGCACTTAGCTGGAAACGTTTCAAAACCGACGTAACTTGAACAAAAATGACTTCGTAACGTTATACAAAGGTCAAGGCCGTGGGTGTGCGGCACCCTCGTACTCTACGCCAGTGTATGGAGTACTTTCTGCAAAATTGGTACAGCCCTCTGCTCCCTCAAGTTTGTTAAGCGACCCCTTCCGGGGTCGCGACCCCCAGTTTGGGAAGCCCTGCTCTAAACAAAGCCTTGTCAATAAACTTCCTGTTCTAAACAAAGCGGTTCTTGTGGCGAAAAACAAACATCATGTGATGTTGGCAAGAAAAAACAAGTGGGTTGAAGAAAGGTGCGTTTCCTTGCTCTTTTCCACTGTTTGAAAGTTTTCACTGTTTAAATGTGTAATGTTGTTTTGAAGTTAAAACTGGTTTAGGGGCCTTTTTTTCCATTTCGTAACAGCACGCTACGCTTGTGCAATTGTAATTGTGACAGTGTTTGCACAAACTTTATCCCGGTAAGATGAAAACTGAGTATATATTTGCACTGTGGGTCAGGTATACTTTCATCATCATACTTTATAACTATGTCATCCAATGCAATGCAATGTCTTTTAGGATATTCAAATGTAGTTATGTTGCGGTCAGACTTAGTCAGACTACAGGCTTTTGAAACATCAATCTAAACCCTTTCTCTCACAATGTGCAAAATACAGTACAAATATGGAAGAATAGAACATAGTAGAGTTTATTAAACAGATTTTGATAGCTTGAGCTTCTAGATGCTTCACAAAATAGATTACTAGTTTTTTTTTACAAATTGATAGATTGTGTGACAAACTGACAACTGCTATATACAGTTTTTGTTTTGTGTTTGAAACCAATAGCACCAGCATAAAGAGTATTAAGCTGTTTGTACTAATTCTGCAGGCCACAGCATAACAAAAATACGTTCATATAAAATGATAAAATTTCTTCTGCTGTTGTTTGGGCTGGTTTCTGTTTGCAACTGTGCAGACATTGAAAACATAATGCCAAAATTGGAAATTCAACTTTTCAAAATACTTTTTAATCATTTGAAAATGTGAGAGAGAAATTCTTTCAGCAAACTTTTGACCCCACAAGTGATGACCCTTGTGTAACCTCTCTTGCACAACTACTCTCTGATGTTTCAAAGTCCAAGGTTTATGCCATTAAAGGTAATGATGTAAATTTTATATTTTGAATTTAAAAAATGTTTTGACTGTGCATATTCATTATTTATTTAGAATTGCTGTTTACAATGAAAAAGTAATTACTGTGTACATAAAAAATCTTATGCCTGGCTGTTAAAGATAAATATAAGCAGGGAGTCAAACCAGAATAAATCTGACCCCATGAACCTGTGCGATTAGTTTATATCAGTAAACCTAGGCCATAACTTTTTTTCCCCCAAAAAAAACCGAACGGAACTCACATTGAAAAAACAGTGAAAAGTTTAGCAAAATCCGTATCTATTTTGAAATGGATTCAATTTCCTAAATACAGGTAGAGCTACTAACACAAGAACTCACACTAGAAACGGTTTGCTAAATACTGGTAGATTGCATAAAGAGCACAGTTATTTAAATGAACTGTGAAACTGGGATAGGCTTAAGGACAAAATTTGACATAAAATTGCATTCAGTCGTATTTACCCTGATGAAGACGACCTGTATAGGACGTCGAAACGTGGGGAAAAAAATTCATTTGCCAGAAGAGCTCTATAAACTTGATAAAGAACTGGGTTTAGTTTCCTAATAGCAAAACTATCACTTTGTATCTTGCTTGTTGTAGTGTTAGATGCTTGGGGAAAGCTGGAAAGTGGATTTTTTCAGCTCAACATTAAGTGGATGGGAAGATATTATGAATGTATCAATATCAAAAGCACAGACTTTGAAGGAAAATATGTCTCTGCTTTTCTTTCGTCAAAGGTAAGAGTTTAAATTTAAGTAAAAAAACTGTGTCCTTGTATACATCATATTACTCTTCATACAAATTTTGAGTTCCTGTGCATTTTATATCAAATATATAACTTTACAATGTGACACAATTGTTTCCAGGCATACCCGCTGCAGTTGCAAATTGGAACTTGTTTTCCCAACACATGTAGTGATCAAAATGTTTCAAACCTCTTTGAGGCAGCACTAAAAAATGTGACTGTGACTGTTACTCCATCACAACAATTCAAAGCAAACTCACCAAAATCTATCTTGCGACTGTAAGTATTACACCTGAAAACTCCTCTATAACATTTTTTAGATATTTAAAGTGATAATTAATGGGTGATAACAATTACTTTCATATCACCCTACAATTGTTTTTATTCGGTTAACATGCATTTTAAGTCGGTCCTTCAATTGGCTACCACATTTTGAAATTTACTCAAAAATTGCATTTTACAGGGTTATTTTGGCCATTGTATTCACTATTACATTTTCAGCAACTTTGTATGATCTATGATGGCATTATAAGATGGCATAGAAAGCGAGTTCTTACTGAGCTTGATTGCTTGGATCTTGATTATGCCACTGAAGGTAAAAAGATCTGTTTAATTTGTAATATTGTTAACAAATCTAATACATTATTCTATAAATAATTTTTAACCTTGTTAGTATTATAAATAGGCTGTTGCTGTCAGGTTTTCATACTTTAGTGTACCATGGCCTACAACAGGAGTCTCAAACACGAAAACTAGCATCAGGCGCATTAATCAGCTCAAAAAAAAAGAAATAATTGGACTCATTGGCCAATACTTTTGAAATCGAAGCATCTCTGCGGGCCGCACAACCTTTAATGAAGGGCCGCATGTTGCCCACCCCTGGCATAAATGAACATTTTATTTTTTAATCATGCAATACTTTTGTTGTATTGTTACACTGTAACAAATGTTTTGATAGTGCGGCTCTCGACTTCTTTAAAAGCTTGTTTTTGGCCCTTAAAGCAGTTTGAGTTTGAGAACCCTGACCTACAAGCTTATTTTAGTGAGCAACAGTTTAATTAAAGAACTAAGTACCATGCTTTGTGCCCTCTTTTGTCATAATTTTATTTATTTATATGGAACATGTTTATGAGACAATAAAGAGAACTGTATTAATAGCAGTTGTAGTGGATCATATTATTTTGATATAATTGGTATGACAACAGATGTTTTGCATTTACATGAATGAAAATAAGAATTGTTATTGCAAAAAGTTTGTGAAAAACAGGATTTAGATTTCTGCAGATATTTATTTGATGTGCAGATAAAAATCTGCCGCTTTGCAGTTGCAAATTATTTCAGTGTGAACAGATGATTTATCACTTTGTGTAGGTATGATAGTAATTAGTTGTTGCAGTGTTTTATATTGCAACATCAAAATGACTGACCAGTCCCAGTAAGCATTGTAAACACTTTAACGTTTAAAGTTGGACATCGTAAACAGTTAACATGCAGAGCTTTTAATTTTTTATGACAGTTAGAACACTATATATGGATCTGTTCATAAGTTTAATGGTGAAAATAACGGCCCAAATAGACATAAAAAGCGACATGCTTTATTGTTCAAACGTTTCGGCAAATGCTCATGCCATCATCAGTATGACAGTTAACTTTCTAAGTTGATTAGATTTAAAGCAAAAATATTTTGATTACCTACTTCGGTAAAGTACAAGCTGTTAGTAGCTCTTTGCATAAAGTTACTGACTTACAGACAAAACTATCTATGATGGCAGATTTGTAGTCAATACAAGTCATCGAATTGTTTTAAAAATTGAATAGCTATTCTGTTTTGTTCAAAAAGCATATTTATTTTGATCGAGGTTATGTAACAAGGAGACATAATGAAAGCGTTGACAGTATTTTATAAATTTTGTGTCTTTAGGCGTCGACACCAGCGTCGCTTACGTAGCATCAACCAGTATCTGTCATTTTATCCTGGACACAATTCACCAGATCCAACCTCTTATCGATTGCAGTGGTGGGACTTTTCTAAATTGGAACTTCCCGAAATTAGCAGGTATATATGGTTTTCAGATTTTGGAAACGGAATTTTAAGAACAACAAATTTACAGGATAAAACAAGGTCTGACATCCAAAACAATTTCAAATGAACGCTTGGTTGTGCACAAACTATTTAAAATATTGGCCCATAAGGCCTATGCATGTTTTTTCACACCTGTATCATCAACAAATAATATACAACCCATAGTTTCACTCAAATGCGCATTTAAAGAAAGCTAATTTAAGAGTGAAAGGCATTTTTATGTCATGTACAACTTAACCATACAATGTCTAATTCATATTAATAGAAGCTAAAATGCATTCACAATAATTTTTCCAATCATCTTTACAAAAAAATTGGGTCAATTTGGGAAAAATATTCCATTTCAGATTAAACATTGTATGGTAGTTTTAGTGCTTTACCCTAAAACATGTGTATTTATTCTTTCAGATCTGACATCAATGTAATAGTTCCACAGTGCAAAGTCTACAATGATTCAAGTGTTGATATTTCCAAAGATGGAACTAAACTGGCAACGTTTATTCCAGCGGAACTAAATTTTGTTCCTGATTCTATGCAAGTTGCAGTTTTCTCATTAGAACCAAGCACATTGGGTCAAAATATATTCAGGTTGGTAATCAAAGATGATTCCAGTTGTTATATAACAGTGGTGGCCAAACTGTGGCTCTCGAGCCTTTGATTGCAGCTCTTTAATGTTGGACATGCATTTCCCCATCTTGCCGAGTTGTTTATCCTGATTATGAAACAATGCATTATATCCTGTATTAACAATAGACTGACTGTTTGTCATAACCAATGTACATTCCGAAAATCAGCCGAAAAGAACATTGTTGTACAGAAGCGTGCTAGATTGTGCATTGTAGTCAAATATATTTTTAGATTTAAGCTGTAAGTCAGGGCTGACATTAACAGCATTTTACATTTGTATTACAGCTGCTACTAGCAATAACTGCAAAGTTTAGACCTGTGTGTCTTATCTGTCAAGCTTTGCTCAACTATTACAAAATTAGCAACTTGAAACATCATTACGAAGCTAAACACTAAACTTTCCCATCATATCAGCCTAATTTCAAACACTTTGCAGCCCAGGTGGAGACTCACAGTATCACCATAGCATACACTACATTGTGAGTGAATAAATTCGTTTTTTAGATTTTTTGTGTTGCGGCTCTTTTCAAACTAAGTTATGTGATATGCGGCTCAAGCGTGAAGCTGATCTGGCCCCCCTGTTATATAACATAGCCTTGATTAGCATATATCCAAGCCAGGGATTTTCGTACTGTTTTGGGCTTGACCATTTGGCATATTTTTTAAAAATTATTCAGCCAACAATGGTACTGCTGTACACCCAGCTATAAGTAATGCATTTACTTTTAACAATAAATGTGCACTACAGATGCTGACATTGTTACAATACATAGACCAAGAGTTGATTTAAAGTCCGAACATAGCCACCAAATTATATCAAACCACCTGCTTAAACTTCACCCCAAACAATAAATCTTAACAAAATTTTTCAAACTCAAAAATAGAATCACCCAGCTTGTTGCTTGGTGAATGAAGATTGTAATGGACCTAATACAGAAAGGGTATTGATTCTGAATTATACTATCATCTTTTGCATCTTTTCAGGAAATCAATTGGGCCAAATGCTGTTTGTCTAAGCTTATCGCCACTAGGTGGCTACATTGCGGTGGGAGTCAAAAACCGAGTTTACTCCCAGGAAGGCAGGCAATTGTATAGGTGAGGTGTAAAATAATAAATTGACTGTGGTCAGTTTTGGTGCTTCGTAAAATTAGATAATGTCTAACCATGCAGTAAACTTGTCTCTAAGTTTTACAGTTCTACCTAATCTTGCTTTTGAAGTAGTGGAATTTATTTTTGTTTTGTTGCAATGCTTGTAATAAAGCTTTAGGCTAAAATGTTGAAAATACCGGCCCAAATGACATAAAAAGTGATCTGTTTTTTGTCAAATGTTTTGACAAATGCTCATGCCATTATTTTCACCATTGAACTTATAAACAGAAATGTATACAGTGTTTAGGTTACCGTATTTTACGGACCATAAGGCACAATTTAAATCCTTTTTTTCCTCATAAATTGATCGTGCGCCTTATAAGCCGGTGCGCCTCATGTATGGATCAAGTAGTGCTTTATTGCCTACACTCCAGTATACTATTATTATATAAATAAACCACCATCTTACAACAAACTACGGTGAAAGCAACTAGCAACTGTGATATTCACTAGACTCATTTTTTCTTTTGCTCATTGTACTATTGTGACTTGCGTAACAAGTAATTTATTACGTAACAAGTAAACTTTTATAACCCATACTCCTTAAAATATGTTGCGTTCTATAGCCCGGTGCGCCTTATGTATGAACAAAGAACTAATCAAAGCAATTTATTGACAGTGCGCTTTATGGTCCGTAAAATATGGTACACTTTTTTGCATAATATTTTACTTCATGATACAATTTTGAGCCAAAACTAGCACATTTGCTTTGTCTAATTGTTACACTGTTAAAACAACCTCTTTTGCACATTATGTTGTTATTTTGCTAAGCTGCTAAAATTTACTCTCACCTAATGCATTATTTAATTTACTTTTTACTTTTAGGTTTCCTATGGCTCAAATTCTTAGAGTTGGCCACAAAGGATGTGAAGCACTTTCCACAGTTGTTCATCATGTCAATCATCCTGGTAAACACTGTTATCTGATTAAAAAAATGTTGTTTTTCATTATTTACTGATTACATTTAACTATTCTTTTTGTATATTTTGCAGTGATTCCAGACACCCCTCAGAGATTTGTGAATATAAATACCATAGCCTGGCTTCCTGGAGTGGGTCAGGGTCTTGTGTATGGCACAAATAATGGAGAGTTAAGAATCTGTCACACTGTCGCTTCATAAAGCATTCACATGTGTCAGTTTATTAAATAGATACAGGGGATTTGGGTTAAGAGCAGTGGTGGGAAACAATTTTTTTGTCAGCTGGTTCTGTCACAAAACTCATACTATTCTGTCAGTTCAGTTACAGAACGTCCATTCACAGTAAACGGTTTGCTGATCTCATAAAATTTCGTGAGACAGTTCTATAGAACTGGTGCGAACCGGCTGAATCCCACCACTGGTTAAGAGGATTTTGGAGACTTAACCGAGTCTGTTTCTGTGTCTAAAAGTACAATTAGCTTCAAATGCTATTGTTATTCCTAGCATATTTGATTTATGCTACATATCAAGCCATTCTGATCATTTGGTGGAATTTGATATTGCATGGAAAGATGCCTTCAATGTTCACACAAAATGTATATGTTCACTGCTGCACCCAATTGAACCCAACAATTATTTGCATGAGGTCATCTTGTCTGCTACAGCTGTTTATGACGTCACAACTGTCGTTCAATTGGCCGACAGTGGGCATTACATAATGATGTGTATGCAGTTATTAAGCCAAGACCATCTGAACTTGGGGTAAAGCTTTGTTAAGACCCAATGGTAGGATCAAGGTTACACCTTGAAGTGTTGGTAACAACGTTTCGTCGTAATATGCATATAAAACATAGTACAAGGGAAAAACTACAAAATATTTTACTTCCGTGCCCTTTTCTGGCGTGTCGCTGCGTGTTCCGTTTAAGTTTGCTTAGTGGTGCAATTATTATTTTGCCATGGGCTGCGTTTCGTTTTATTCCCGTCTTTTTTTATGTACATGACCCTGCTGCATGATATCTTAACGATTTTCTAGATATTTAAGTTTGGCTTTACGAACGGAATAACGTGTGAAAAAACTTTTGTTTCATTACGCGACATACGGTGAAAGCCTTTGACTGAAATCAAGTAAAGCACAAATGTTTTCGGCTAGCAAAAATGTGGATAATTGTTTAGCTAAGGGTGTTTATTCAATTTGCTGTTTGTTGGGCACTGTACCTTTCGATGTATTCGTTCCTTTTGTGGTATTTATTTATCATTCTTTGTATTCGCCTTTTCGCGACGATAGAACAACTGTATTTCATCGTCGGTTTGTTCGAAGTGTTGCTTCTGTGTAATATTAACAATATCCACTGATGTTTTGGTTGCTCTTACAACACAGTACCTACAGGTTCATCCAATTAGTTTAAAATGGCACAATTGTACAAAACTTTGATCGGAAGTCACGCAAACATTTTCATCTCATGCCGAACGATTTACGAGTTCATATTTGAGTAGGTAGGTAGGTGTAATAGCAATAAAATCCAGCCTACATGAACAAATCTCCATTCTGATTGCTATTAAAATCACCATTATTACACACAAAAATGTTGGCACGCGAAGCCATTACCATTTTGACGAACAAAGTAAATTGGCACGTCACACTTAAAGGTTACCGAACACTTCGTTATACGTTGAATTAGTGCGACAAGTCATTTCTTTATCAGTTATCGAGACAAAGTTTGGCTCGCAACCTTATGTAAGTTGTGCACTTTTGAGGTAGCTTTTACTTCGCTCATGTTTCCGCATGCTCGGAAGGTTCTGGGTTCAAATCTCGGGCGCTTATTGTGTCTTAAGCAGGAAACTTGCATGCTCATAAGGAGTCCAATGAATTATTTGAACTGTAAAAATTCCAATGCACACCTGTTACAACAAAGAGACTAAGTGACAAAGAGCTGGCCATGACTATAGAAATGTGAACTGGTAGTCAGTGAAAATGCAGGATTATGAACAAGTATTGTTGTGATCATGCAAAGCCGAACAAAAACACATTATTAAATTTTGACACTTCATTATTATGCACTTTTGGATGCAAATTCTACATTGCGCATTCGTTGATGCAGAGTGCCGATCGAGAGGTCAAGAAAAGGTTAATGCAGAATTAGTCATGTGGAAAAATCAGCGTCGTCTCACAGCTAGAAAATATTTACGGGATACTTCGAATCGTTGAAACTGCAGTTAATGAAGCGTGCTGATGTTTTCAACCCTGGCCACAAAAACACCGTCGCGCTCCATCTGTTGCGGGAATTACCCCATTGTGATTGAAAGTAAAAACTAAAAACGTTCTTGACTTGAGGCGAGAAAAACAAACATCATGTGATGTTGGCGAAGAAAAAAAGCAAGTGGGTCAAAGAAAGGTGCGTTTCCTTGCTGTTTTCAACTGTTTAAAGGTTTTAACTGTTTAAATTTGTAATATTATTTTGAAGTTTAAACCGGTTTAGTGGCTTTTTTGCATTTCGCAACAGCACGCTATGCTTGTGCAATTGTGACAGTGTTTGCACAAACTTTATCCCAGTAAGATAAAAACGGAGTATATATTTGCACTGTGGGTCAGGTATACTTTCATGATCAAACTTTATAACTATGTCATCCAATGTCATGTCCTTTACTTTAGGATATTCAAATATATGGTTATGTTAAAAAAGGTTGCAGTCAGGCTTTTTAAACACCAATCTAAACCTTTTTTCTAATAATGTGCAAAATAAAGTAGTTTATTAAACAGATTTTGATAGCTTGAGTACTACCTGCTTCACAAAATAAATTACTAGTCTTTTACAAATTGATAGAATGTGTGACAAACTGACAACAACCATGTACAGTTTTTGTGTTGTGTTTGAAACCAATAGCACCAGCATAAAGAGTATTAAGCTGTTTTGTGCTAATTCCGCAGGCCACGGCATAGAAAAAAAACATTCATCTAAAATGATAAAATTTCTTCTGCTGTTGTTTGGGCTGGTTTCTATTTGCAACTGTGCAGACATTGAAAACATACATGCTGAAATTGGAAATTCAACTTTTCAAAATACTTTTTAATCATTTGAAAATGTGAGAGAGAAATTCTTTCAGCAAACTTTTGACCCCACAAGTGACGACCCTTGTGTGACCTCTCTGGCACAACTACTCTCTGATGTTTCAAAGTCCAAGGTTTATGCCATTAAAGGTAATGATGTAAATATTATATTTTGAATTCAAAAAATGTTTTGACTGTGCATATTCATTGTTTATTTAGAATTGCTGTTTACAATGAAAAAGTAAATACTGTGTACATAAAAAATCTTATGCCTGGCTGTTAAAGATAAATATAAGCAGGGAGTCAAACCAGAATAAATCTGACCCCATGAACCTGTGCGATTAGTTTATATCAGTAAACCTAGGCCATAACTTTTTTCCCAAAAAAACTAAACCAAACAGAACTCACAAAAACATTGAAAAGTTTAGCAAAATGCGAATCTATTTTAAAATGGATTCAATTTCCTAAATACAGGTAGAGCTACTAACACAAGAACTCACACTAGAAACGGTTTGCTAAATACTGGTAGATTGCATAAAGAGCACAGTTATTTAAATGAAACTGGGATAGGCTTAAGGACTAAATTTAACATAAAGTTGCATTCAGTCGTATTTACCCTGATGAAGACGACCTGTATAGGACGTCGAAACGTGGGGAAAAAAGAGCTGTATAAACTTGATAAAGAACTGGGTTTAGTTTCCTAATAGCAAAACTATCACTTTGTATCTTGCTTGTTGTAGTGTTAGATGCTTGGGGGAAGCTGGAAAGTGGATTTTTTCAGCTCAACATTAAGTGGATGGGAAGATATTATGAATGTATCAATATCAAAAGCACAGACTTTGAAGGAAAATATTTCTCTGTTTTTCTTTCGTCAAAGGTAAGAGTATAAATTTAAGTAAAAAAACTGTGTCCTTGTATACATCATATTACTCTTCATAAAAATTTTGAGTTCCTGTGCGTTTTATGTCAAATATATAAATTTACAATGGGACACAATTGTTTCCAGGCATACCCGCTGCAGTTGCAAATTGGAACTTGTTTTCCCAACACATGTAGTGATCAAAATGTTTCAAACCTCTTTGAGGCGGCATTAAAGAACGCGAATGTTACTGTTACTCCATCACAACAATTCAAAGCAAGCTCACCAAAATCTATCTTGGGACTGTAAGTATTACACCTGAAAACTCCTCAATAACATTTTTTTGGATATTTAAAGTGATAATTAATGGGTGTTAACAATTTGAAAAAATACTTTTATATGACCCTACAATTGTTTTTATTCGGTTAACATGCATTTCAAGTCAGTCCTTCAATTAGCTACCACATTTTGAAATTTACTCAAAAATTGCATTTTACAGGGTTATTTTGGCCATTGTATTCACTATTACATTTTCAGCAACTTTGTATGATGGCATTATAAGATGGCATAGGAAGCGAGTTCTTACTGAGCTTGATTGCTTGGATCTTGATTATGCCACTGAAGGTAAAAAAATCCCTTTTAATTTGTCTACTTTTAAATATTGTTAACAAATCTAATACATTATTCTATAAATAATTTTTAACCTTGTTAGTATTATAAATAAGCCGTTGCTGTCAGGCATAATGTATAAACCAGTATTGCTCTTTAAGCATGTTTTACTATGAATAATCCACGGTTCGATTTTCCATATCTTAAAAGACAAATATCTTATAATAGCGATAAAGTGTTAGTATTATTATGGGTCCCCTTCCCCCAGTGAATTCCTCCCTCGGGACTTATATCTGACTGATAACGTACACATATTATGGGTTGTAAAGGTAACTGGCAAAATTTTAAATACTAAACGAATACCCTGCATATACAATTGTTAAATATTTCAAATATTTCTGCATCATAGGGCATGTATTTCTGCCTTAAAATTAAAACTGATTATTTCGCGGTTTAAAGGGTAAAAAATGGGTGAATCCGATCGTAACGATTAAGGCGGCAGAGAGGGAGTGCTCAGCTTGACGTCTGGACAGACGTTTACGAGACAGTCGTTTGGGTGATTAGAAATCAGCTGTTGTTTTGTGCAGCAATGCTGTGTCGTTTTATTGAGTTATCACGCGCATTTTCAGTTTTGGCGCAGGTTTTACACCTAAGACGTAATTCGAACTCGATAAACATACTTCGGTTTCGTTTATGTCAGGCAAAACATCGTTGATCAACATAAATATGAAATTTAATAAACTTAACTTTTTCGAACGCCGCGATAAATGGTCTTTAAATTCTCGTTGTCAGCTTGGCTGTCTCATAACCAGGGTCACTAAAGGTCAACTTGTAGGCATTACAACACTGTTACAAATGTTTCGTCATAACGTATCTTCTTTATTTTTGACAAATCAATTCAAGAATCAAAACTTAAGTCATATATAAATTAGGCCCAACGGTATTGTTGAACACTAAGGACTGCATGCTTTTAAAATCGGTGTCAAAAGGTCATTAAACGATCGTTTTTGCGAAACAAAGTTAACTGAAAAACAAGTTGTTATGTGTACCTTTGTAGCAAACGACTTTTTTTATATAGTGTCTAATACAACAGATAAGGCTTTCTAGGAAAATTTATGTTTGAAAACTGAACTTGAACGACAATATCAAGGTCAAAGGAAGAGATTAAATTGAATGTATTTTCCCCGTTGTTTTTCACCGATTTTTTGTACTTATATGACAATAATGATGCTAAAAGAATATGGAAAAAAACTTTTAAAGTTAAGTTAATGCTTTGTGAAACATTTGTCCTTAAGAATCTAAAAATAACCGCAACATAGGTTTACCGTAAATCCGCATAAACACGCGTGTGGGGACCCATTCGTTTTTGCTTGCAAAAACAATCATGTATGTAGATAAAATTGTGTATAGTGTAGTAAATTGGTAAATATCGTATAGAATATATAAAATGGAAGTATATCAGAAAGCCACTTTTCTAGTTACTATGCACAGTGGATTTTGAGCAAAAGCTGTACAATAATAAATTGAGAACTAAAACATATAAAACTGTTTTACGCTCTGTTTGGTTTCAGCATCCAAATGTCAGAAAATTATTCTGTCTTTTTCTGCATTGGAAAACAGCAAGCGCTTGTTCAACACTGACCAAAGGCCTGGCGACATTAATTGCTTGCATGGAATTCGATTCATCAGCATGGCCTGGGTTATTCTCGGACACACTGTGCTTACAGCTGATAACTATGCTGGTGAGGCACTATAACATTTATACATATTTTTACAACTTGAGATGAATATATAATTGGTCTTTTTTTGCAAAAAAAGGAAGAAAAAGTGAGTAACATATTTGAGTTGCATTTCTTTTGCTTTGTGAAAGAAATCATAGTAACATTTTTGCATTAAAAAAAAAGTCGAAAATAGCTGTGCAAGGTTGTAATGCTATAAAGTGTGGAAAAGTTTAGGACACAATTGCTGGATAGATGGTAAGTGAACTGCAGTTACATAGTTACTACATATGTGTATCAAAAAAGGACAAATCTAGAATTACTGGTGGTGTTGCAGTTTAGCCCTCAATTGTGCCCATTACAAAGCTATTTCCGACTTTGTAATTGTTTTAATAGTATTGTATCCCTCGCTATACTATCTTTCACCAAGCGAAATAAACTGAATTCTACAGCAGGTCTTATCTTTAATTTTTCACAGATAACTTAATGTTCATGGCAAAATACCTGTTGAACACATGGTCATTTCAAGCAATTGTCAATGGAACATATTCAGTCGATACCTTCTTTTTCCTGAGCGGGCTTCTTGTGGCATACTTGGGAATGAGAGAATTAAATCGGTCAAATGGAAAGATGAATATTGCCATTATGTATTGTTATCGATACATCAGGTTTGTTTTAAATTTTAAATGTAAACATTGGCCACTTCAACATGTTTATCATAACCAAGTACACAGAAATTAACATAGCGTATTAAATATTTCGGATTGACAATATTTTTCTTCCATTTAACCATATTACCCCATTGCCAGGAATATTTTGATGGGGATTTGAGATTCAGATGACAATAAACAGAGAAATTTATCATTTTTGCACTTTTCCCACCTACATAAAATGTACACATTACATAAATGTACACATTACATAAATGTACACATGCATAAAATGTACACGTACATAAAATGTACACATACATAAAATGTACATGGTTTTTTATATGCTCTTCGGAAAAAGATCAGCTTAAAGCAAAAAACAAATCATTCATAAAAGGTTATAAATCTTTCTTATAAATCTAAGAAAAGTTACAATGACAGCATTTCTACTATCTTCAGATTGACACCTGCTTATGCATTTTCCATTCTGATGCTTGTTAGTATTTGGCCATTGATGGGAACTGGTCCAATGTGGTACACTTATACAGAGGCATCGGTTAAGTTATGTGACCAATACTGGTGGACTAACCTTCTCTACATCAACAACCTTTACCCTACTGACATGACCAAAGAGGTTTGTAAGAAAATTGTAAGATTTTGCAGGTTAATTTTTATTTCATTTCAAAGTTTTATTGGAACAGATTTAAAAAGCTTTGAGCGAAAGAATGATAAGCTGCAGGCTAGTGTAGCCATCCAAAGGCACACCAGGTTTATATTTATTTGACTAAGGTGAACATACATTTTCAATGGGTTTACCACTGAGCCTGTGTAGCTCAGTTGGTAGAGGTTTAGTCGCAGAAAGACTCATGTCATGGGTCCAAAACTCATCACAGGCTGTATTTTCTAGTCTATGCTTGCCGGTGGTAGGCAAACACTAGGCCAGTGGTTCCCAAACTTTTTTCTTTTAAGGCGCAGTTTAGAAAAAACAAAAATTAATTGGCGCACTTCGAACATTTGAATAATTTTTTTAGCTGACAAAGGCACTAACTATGAGGTCATGAAGCCGCTATACAGGTCACTCTCATAGTTAAATAGCCTAGTTGAACATCTCAGAGATGTGGAGCATGTTGGCCTAGTGGTCTAAGCACCTGGTAGTGGTACTACTACTCTACTTGATTGATTTTAATTTCAATATTTTTTGCGGCACGCCTAATGACATCTCACGGCACACAAGTGTGCCGGGGCGCATAGTTTGGGAACCACTGCACTAGGCCATGGCTAAATGTGGTCCCGATGAAATTTTTGGTGGGGCATGTAGCACTTTCCTATTTGGGACCATTTGAAATTATTGCTTTAATGAGACAACAAAGGATTTGTGATGTAACACAACACCTTGTGCAAATATGTATTTCAAAAACCTGGTGTACTCCAATATATTTATTGAGTATTCCACAGTGTGTTTCTGACCATGGAACAAAAGATATACATTTACAAAAACTAATTTGTTTTAATTGGTTTTTGGATATTTAGTGTTTCAGCTGGGGATGGTACCTGGCTAACGACATGCAGTTTTATCTTCTATCACCAATATTTCTCTACTTGTTGTACAGGTGTGTTAAACAACTACGTACTTTATTTAAATGTAGTTATGTTTGTAACATATCCACATGCCGTATGGAGCATTTTGTAATGATGAAAATGAAACTATTATAGAACACTAGTTTCTTTACACAGATCTGTTATAGAGTTTAATAATTAATACAATGATCCCACTAGACACACAAAGAGAAAGAGGAACATTTGCAGAAACGTTTGAAAAATAAACATGTCACTTTTTCTGTCTATTTGGGCCGTTATACCTGTCATGAAACTATTTTAGGTCCACAAAATTAATGTTTTTCTAGAAGGCATCATGCATGCTCAGTCTGACCAATGAAAAATTTAAACCGATTAATTGGCGTAAAACTAAAAGTTGACACCCTTATGGAATTAAATGTTATGTGACAATTTGAAAATTCATATTTGACATATTTTTGACAGGTTCTGGAAAATTGCTTTGGGTCTCATGTCATTTATCACAGTGAGTAGCATGATAATCACGGGAGCATTTTCAAGACACACACAACAGCAACCAATAGTGTTGACCTTATCCTCCATTGCATAGTATGAAAGTCATAGTATAGATTCTTTATCATTTATACTTTAGAGTCAATTTTTATGTGGTTGTTTACTGATTAGACATTGTAAATAAAATTGTAATGATTTTAAATGTAAAATACAAAAGTTATAGCAGTTTATTATTGGTTTTTGCCATTTTATATCTGTTTCTAAGGCATCTGATAAATAAATCGGTACCGTTTTTGCTGGTTTGAATTTGTCTCATCAAGCCTATATAGTTAATAAAGCACTGTAATCTCTGTAAATCTCTAAGTTTTTAAGGCTAAAAATGAAACCTAAAATGAATGAAACACACTAGTTATTTGTGCTGTACATAATATAACTGACTAAAATTCAAAAAATGAAAATGCATGCCTGTTTATTTGATATTTTACAGTGGAGTTGTGAATGCTTTTCCTGACAGTGCCAACCTTACAACTGTTATCAAACCTGGCCCTGCAATTGAAACTATAGGTGATCCTCCAAAATACAGCATGTACATGCAAGACATATACGGAAAACCTTATTGTAGAATTGGTGCTTATCTTATTGGAATGGCTTTTGGATATCTTCTTCATGTCCGAAATAACAAAGTAAAAATGCCCAAGGTAAATTTGGTAGATGTGAACTTGCAACAACATGACATTGTTGGACTTTGTATCTTTTTCTGAGTTTATTGCATCATTAAGTTAGTAGTTGTGTAATACCCACATAGAGTTTTGTTTGCATAATTGTGCCATTTTTTTAAAGAGATATAATAGTTGTTACTCTGTCAAACTGTATTTAATTTCTGTAATCACTTGAAGTGGCATGAAAACTCAACTTGTGTGCCAGGGGTTGCAGATCCCTGGTCTAGAGCCAATATAAATATTCTACATTTCCAGCTGTCTGCTATATGATGAAACCTCAATTTACATGAGCATGGTGGTCATGCACCAAATACTTATTTGTCATCTTTTTATATTCTGTTTCTGTAGTTTTGTGTTTTTACTATTGTGCTGTGTATTGAATCCAAATTCATAAATTTCAATGTCAATTATAGGCTGCTGTAGTTTGTGGCTGGGTGGCTGCAGTTTCAGTGGGAATGTCAATTGTGTATGGTTTATATCCAACCATACACAACATGGAGTTTCTCAACTTGGATGTAGCTGCATTTTATAATGCAGTAACTAGACCTGTGTGGTGCTGCTGTGTGGGTTGGGTGGTGATTGCCTGTACAAGTGGATATGGAGGTAGGTCAATGGCAAAGAGATGTTTTATGTGTTCTGTATGCACAGTAAAATCTGGAACCATTTGGACCAAAAAAGTTTCCGCATTGGGTGAAGATCCAGATTAACCGATGTCGATTAGTTATAGCCTAAATTACAAATCATTTGTACCTCAATTTTTTTACAAATTAGGCAAACAGCTGGATTAACTGAATCTTGTTTACTGTATTTTTAAGTAACCCATACTAAAAGTTTATGTTCAGGTATATTTGGGTATTTGGTTGTAACCTAAGCTGTGAACAACCAAGGCTTTTATTTTTTAAACTCCCAATTCCAACCCTCTTGTACTTTGTACATGTGTAGCACTTAACACCAGTTAAACAGGTGCAAAGGTTGATTATCAGGATTCAAAATCCCTCATTCAATTTTTTTGAGAATTGTGTTGTGGCAACATGCTGAAAATGCGATAAAGCTAATAAACACCCAATGACAAACCTAAATGCGTTTTGATTCATAGTATTTTAATCATTTTACCACTAATTTAAGTCTGCGAAAAGCCTTGAGAAATCCAACACTATGAGAAACTCTTTTTAACAGAAGATATGTCAAGTAACAAATTTGTTCTAGGTTATGTCGATACATTTTTGAGCTGGAAGGCATTCATTCCACTTAGCAGACTTACTTACTGTCTGTATTTGCTTCATCTACTGGTGATTGGTTTGCTTTCTACAACGACAGAAACTTTGCTTCACCTGAGCATCCAATACATTATGTTACTATACTGTGGTAAGTTAAAGAATTGCTTTATTCATGACCTAACATACATATCAACATTTTCACTTAGTGTATTTCACTTTCTCCTTATTACTGATTTGCCCTATTTATGATCCCAGTGGTCACTCAAACCTTTATTACCGGATCCAATTTTTTGAGCCAGACTTGGAGACCTGCACAACTTTTTACTATGCCCAACAATCTACAGAGAATAATTCTCAAAAGTACATTGGCCCCTCCATTGTTTACCAACCACTGCACTAGCCTGTCTGCTGTATAGTTATACCTTCAAATCTTTAGTTTGTGTTTTGCCTCTTTATGTTTGACACTTTATTGTTTAACATTCTTGCAAACAAAACAGTCATGAACCCGACTAGTATATTTAAATCGTAACATGTGTGTAAACCACCCTTTATTTATTTTTCTTTTATACTTTAATACAATATGTAGCACAAGTGTTTAACTGAACAGTATCACCTTCTCCAAGAAGCAGCAAGGTCTTTAATGATTGCTGTTTTTTAAACAAATAAACGAAAATGAAACCCCGTTTCCAAGCAACAAAATCAGTCAATGATTCTGTTAATGGGACATGATTTCCTTTTTCAGTAGTTTTCAGTAATAAATTTGTTTTAGATAAACTTGTAGTTAAACACTATCTTGATTTTTTTCATTTTTAGCTTCAGTTTGTGTAACACTTGTGCTTGCTTACCTCGTGCACTTAATGGTTGAAGCTCCTGTTACTGGGATTATAAAGATTTTGACTGGAAAAGATCAACCCAAGCAACCAGTTGCCAATCATGTTTATGTTCAAGACGAAAATCCACTGTTGGATAACCAAAGTGAACATGATGCTTGAATTCTTTCCTACTGCTTTATGTACTATGACCTCCATGACTTGAATTAGCAAAACCAAAACTATTGTGAACATTTTCATTTACTGACTTGAATTTATAGCGTGAAATTTGTTTTCTTTATTTATCTTACCCATCTTGTAAAGCCAACTTGTCTGTGAAACATTTAACAGTGAACTTAAGGGTAAATTTTGCTCCGTTGAGTAATACATTTTATTCTCACTAGTTTGTGAAATTGTAAACAAATGTCATAACATAGCCCTGGCCTACTACTAGTGTGTGTTGGTCACAGTATATAATTTCAAATAAAAATTATTCTTTTAATTAGTTTAACATAGTTCAAATTTAAAGTATGTGTACATTTTAGAGTGTTCTAATGCTTTTCACTGTTCTTCCCTATGTGTGTTTTCTTGCAATTTGTACTATCTTAATTTTTTAATTGTGTGTTGGTTTTAAGCAATGAATTTGTACCTTCTCACTGTTGTTCGGATTCGTATTTCATAATTTTCAGTGTGTTTGGTACAAAAGATTTTGCACCTTTTACGTAACATTTACCAATTTTAACATTTTGCATGTCGAGTCCGTTTCTTCCTGCTTGCCAAGCGTTCCAGACATGTTTCTCTTTAAAAACTGTATGATGTTCCTGATGTATAAAAACATTTGTAAACTGCAAAAAAGTTGGTATGTTACAGTTTACTATTTGGATTTGTTTTGTGACTAAATCTTTCTTCTGTGTAGATCTGCAAATGTACTAGTGTGCTTTGGTAATCAACCTCAAAAGTATGTGTATGCATATATGTATCTTAAATAATTACGACTATGCATTGCAGGCCAAAAATAGTGCTAATATGAGTAAACTGTTAATTATGTGGTTGCTTGTGGCAATCATTGTATGCAAATGTCAAGCTACAAACACCATCGGCAACACAACAGTGAATTTCCCCAAATTTCTGCCTCTAAATTTCTCTGAAGTTGAGGCTCGAATGATGGAGTCATTGAAAAACTTGTCTCAGAAGTTTTACCAGCAATCCTTTATACCGACCTCGGATGACCCTTGCCTGAATAGTTTGGTGCAGTTTGCACAGGATCTGTCCAAAGGAAAATACTATGCTATCAAAGGTAAGGTTGTAAATTTTATGTAATTTTTATCCTGCTGAATATAGCAATGGTGGAATTCTTAATATGAGTCCACTGCTAGGCTGCCTGCCACCTTATCCATTGGGCTTCATTTGGCAGAAAGAAAATTTGATATAGTTCAATACATCTTGTTTCAAGTGGGTTGAATCTTTAACACAAAATGAATGAAGCATGTAGAGCCACTTGTGTTGAGTTGAATTTATTTTGCTTAGCGAAAGACGAAATAGCAACACGATTGCACTAATACAATCACCATGCCGGAAATAGCTGCACAAGCGTTATGAAGCACAAAAGAGTGTTGGGTACAATTGGTAGATAATGGCTAAGTGCAATTCAACTACACTGTATTATAAGACATAGGTGAATGTTCCGCTATGCTGTGATTTCCTTACAAACGGTCTAATAACAAGATTGGATAATTGCTTAAAGTATTCCCAATTGCCTGTAACATTGGTCTAAAAATTTCAATGTTTAACACAAAAGAATAAAAATTGTATTTATTTTTGTTTGAGATGAACATCAATTTAGAACTGTGATGAACGTTCATGCAGGCCAGCAATTATGGCACACTTTTATATAAATAGTACGACAAATATATAAATGTTCCATTTTAGTGGTGGATGCTTGGGGAAAAGTGGAGAGTGGATATTTTGAAGGAAATGCCAGATATTTGGGACACTACGGGGAATGCAGGAATATTGACTCTTCAGGCTTCAAGGGAAAATATTATTTTACATCACTGACGATCAATGTAAGAAGAAGTTTGACATTTTTTAGTTTATTTGTATTTAAGTTAAAAATTAACATTATTTTGAGTGTTGATTTGAGTTTATTTTGGTACACTATTCACGGTTTTGAATAATATAAGCAAAAAATCAGAGCCAATAAATTTGTGTAGAACATGACGATGACAATAGCACTTGTCGAAACGTAGTTATGTTCTACAGTACACAAATATATTGGCTCTGATTTTTTTGCTGAGTTTATTTCGCTTGGTAAAAGACAACATAGCAACCCAATTGTACTAAGACAATCACCAAGTCGGAAATAGGTGTAAAACGATATTTAGACTGTTTGAAGCACAATGTGTATAAAATTGTTTGTTTCTGCAGAACACAATGTTAAAATTTGACCTGGGAACATGTTTTCCTGATCAGTGTTCAGCTGAAAATGTTTCATCTCTTTTGCAAAACTTGCTACGAAATTTCAAAGTGTATGTACATCCACAAAAAGAATTTCAGGCAAACACCCCAACTGCTATTCTTGGCATGTGAGTTTTGCAAATTAAATTTCTTCAGTTTTCTTCAGTTATATGCATGGTAGTTGTGTGGCTTGTTATGTTGGTGGCATTAATTTGTTTTTGTTTTAATTATGGGTCCCCTTCCCTGAACACATATTGATTTTACTCGAATTGTTTGTTGTTGTTTTCTTTTTTTTTCTTCTTTTTTTTTCTTCCCAAAGTTTGTCCGACTCGTTTTTCCATCAAATGTGTGATGGATTTGGCTGAAATATACACATATGGTAGATATAGTTATGTAGATGTGCATCCCACTTTGTTTTTGTTGATAACCCCAGTATTTTCCCCGCTACCCCCCTAAAATGGGTTAGTTTTTAAACAGTGTCAGAATTAGCTGAAATTTGGATAGCTTGTATAGTATGTCATTTATAGGTGTCGATTGTTGTGTTCAACCCTGTAGTCCTAACATTTACCCCACAAGCCCCTAAAGTGTAAAACGTATTTGTATGTTACTGGACACCACAAACGAAAGATTTCTTTGGCGCAATAGTGTTACAAGGGCAACCAGTTGTATGTTGCTCATTGGTGGGTTGCTTGGTGGTCGTTTTTGCGCCATGGCAGTTAGGGGCTTGTTAACAGCCCTATGACGTCAGAAACATCAACGGTTGTTGCTCAAAACACCTCTAGTGGTAGAAAATTTAAACATTGGCGGATTGGCCTGAAATTTTGCTGTACTATGGATTGAGTCATTGTGGTTTTTATATATTTTTTAGTTCGTGTGTCGAACCCAATTAGTTACCCTACTAGCCCCCTAAAATGGGTAAGTTTTTTTTAAATGTTAAATAGGACATACTTCAAACAATATCTGGGATGAATCTAATTTTATAGTTTGTATTCTACATAGCATTATTATTTAAGCCCAGTGCCGATCACTGTGTTTTACCTTACAACACCCGACTTTCTCATGGTTATCTCTTGAATTGCATTATTTTCAACTTTGCATGTGCCTGCAGAAACGACTAAAGTTGTAAAAGACGGTGACTAATATGGGACCCAATACAAAATAAGCATAGGAAATATATTTATGTTTTAAAATAGGTTATAGTGCAAGGGCAAAATGTGCTAAGCCACCCTTCTAGTTTTGTTAGTTACATTTGCATGCTTGTTCATTTTTGCATGTAGCTTTTTGCTGTGACTTTGTTTTTAGATTTGTGCTTTTGCTTGTGATCACAATTGCTATCATTGCCACAGTATATGATGTCGTACTAAGTTATCAAAAAGAGCCTGCTTCATCCGAACCTGACCAATCGAATAAAACAGCAGGGCGTAAGTGCAATTTAGGGCATTTGTCAAAAAACTAATTCAGTCAATTGCAAAATAACTGTAGACAATTAAGGTGACCATGTTTTTGTGCCACTAAAATAAAGGAATTTCGGGGTCAAAGTGTGGCATGATTTTGTTTCCGCTTCTGTAAATTTGTAGCAAGCAGTTATAATTTTTTTAAAACAAGATTAAAGTCACAAATGAAGGTTGCTCTGTAATACAGACTAAACACTAAGCTTTATTGGATAAATGTCTGGCACCTTGAAAACAATAAGCCAATGGGTGTGTGTAAACTCCTTTGAAAAGCATTTTTATGCAATTACAGACGAATCCGGTTAATCGCATAATCCGTTTAATTGCATCACAATTAAAAATCCCAAACCGTCGCCCATCGTTTGTTAAGAAAATCGTCCGGTTAATCGCATAAACCGGATATTCGCATCGATTTTCCACGAAATATGTGATTAACCGGATTGATGATCTCTATGTGAAAGTCAAACAGCCCGAGTATTTGGAATAAAAAACGACGATATGATAGTAAAATCCTCCGGAGGTAATGTACGCGAAAAAGACGTAGATGCATTTTTGCATTCTACACCAAATAACGCGTTTAACGTTGAAAATGACACGTCTCGACCATAAAATATTTTGGAAAAGTTATTAGAAGATTAAATCGGCGTTCAGTGTACCGCTGTGCGATAACAAGGAGTCGTTATCTCACAGCCGTGCACATTGATCCTTTTTTATTGGCTTATCTAATGGCCAATAGTGATATAACAAGCGTTTAAATAAAGAGTTCAACATGTTAAAATTACGAAACTGGTGTTCCCGCAAAGACGCTGATTGTAATTTCTTACTAAGTGCGAACTGCACCAAATTCGAAGTGTTAAACTGTATTGAAATTTAAACAAGGTTAAATGTAAAACAAATGTTTAAAAATCTTTTCTGTTATATTGTTCATGACCCGCCAAACACGTAATGGTTGTAAAAAATGTTAGATCGCAAGTAATCACACCATGTTGTTTAGATTCACGTAGTTGGTAACGTGCCAATGATTGCCATATTTTGTCTTCTGTTCGTGACCTTGCGCAACTTATCAGGTAAAACACCGATTAAGAAAGGCATTTATTCCTGTAGTATTTGTTGCTGCTTTAAATTTTTGAAGCAACGATCACACGTTGATCACGTAACAGTCACGCTAATCTTGCAGATGCAGTTTTGCTGAGTAAGCTAGAAAGTAGCGCCACAATCTGAGTCGTTAAAGTTTTGCTAAAATCAAATATTCTTTTTGTCAATTGGATAACCGGTTATAATAGAAACTGATGCAGCTCGCCTTAGTGCCCTTGCGCTGTAGAATGTGCCGAAGTTGTAAGTTTGACCAGGTTTCGGTCGTGTACTTGCAGGTTTGGGCTTGCTTACAAATATGCACCTAGCACTTTGCCGCTTAACGCGTTGGTTTGAACTAGAAAACGAAATAGGTTAGAAACAACAGGCCATTTTACGTGTATATTAGGCGAGAGACCTGGCACATTTATATAGAAAACTACCCAAAACAAGACTAAAACGTCATAAACCGTCTTCATAGGGAAGTTCCCAAATTTAAATGTTGGGCCGTTTAGCTACGATGCGATGTAACATATCTTTTCAAATAAACCTGACTGCAAGAGAAAGCACAAATCAAGCGAACTGTGGCGTGTGCGCCAATTAAGAGTGTGTGTGTGCGTTTCTACTGTCTCTTTAACACACTTAGGCGATTGCACCATAGCCACGACAGTTAGGAAGCATGACGTCATGTATTGCGCTGAGAGCAGCAATTTTTAAAATTCTCGGCAAAAAAAAGAGAGAAAATACTGCTCCGTTGCCATAGTTGAGCGTCACTGCAACTTTGTTTCAGCTGGGGAAGTGAAAATGAGCACTTTTGTTAATGGCGGTGTACTTTAATCGCATCAAATACCCTTGGCAAATCGATGATGCGATTAACCGGATTCGTCTGTACTTGGATTTTTAATTTTTCGGACATTTACCTTAACAAATTTCTGAGGTTAAGATTTTAATTCACTATGCAAATAAATAGACTGTGCAATGAACCGGTGTGAAATTAACTGGATTTGGCTTTATATAAATCACATTATGTATGAACTGTAATGTTAATAAAGTAAAATCATAAAATCAATAACAAGGAAAACAGAACAAGGAGTTGCCATGGCAAAGGTTAGAAAATAGTTGAAAATGCCTTAAATAATCATCATTGTTGTTGCGCTTTGTATGAAATTCACATTACTGCCACAGGATAGAACACAACTTTATATTGACCTTTTCATTTCATTCAGCCAACAAACTTCAAAGAGTCGTCCTCTCATTTTCTGTTATTGGAAACACCAAACAATTGTTAAACACAAATCAAAAACAAGGAGACATCAATTGTTTGCATGGGATTCGTTTTCTAAGCATGGCTTGGATAATTTTGGGACATGTTGTTTTAACAGTGAGTGGGTTCACAGGTAAACAATTTGTTGTAATTGTCACCTCTTTATGGTTATGGTCAGTGGATAAAAATGTTACTACAATATTTTTTTATATAAGAGAGTATTGTAGTGTGTTTTTGAATGGCCCTGGTTCTTCTTGAATTAATTTTTTTACTTATTTTAGTTTCAAAAATAGCAGAAAAACTAAATATCAATGTTATGTTTCTGCAGACAATGCACTATACCTTATACGCTATGTGTTGAACTCTTGGACATTTCAAGCAATTGTCAATGCCACATTCTCAGTTGATACTTTCTTTTTCTTGAGTGGTCTGCTTGTGGCTTACTTAGGAATGAGAGAATTAAAGCGGTCAAATGGCAAGATGAATGTTCCTGTTATGTATTTTTATCGATACATAAGGTTTGGTACACAAAGTTTATTTCTTATCATTAACACAGCCTAACTGGGGTTTCAGGGAATCCTTGTTTGCAAAAATGTCATATTTTTAAACTTCTAAATATATTTGATAAATTTATGAAACGGAAAAAATGTTTGGAACCACTGTATTAATATGTAACTATATTTCCCATCTGTAATGATAAGTTTAAGTATCTATGGCCATTACGATGTTAAATTGCTTGTTTCTTAATTTCAAGTGTTCATTTATTTGGCTTTCAATTGCAAAACAAGTAAAATATTTAAACCTAATAAGCTTGCTACTTCATAGACGCTTCTGAATCATTTGGGTTATAAAAATTGAATATCTCCCAAAAGTGAAACAGAGAGCCTTTCTTATGTGAAATTACCACCTAATGTATTACTAAGTTTTATCATTTATTTTGTTTCAGACTTACTCCAGCATATGCTTTTGTTATACTGATGTACGTAAGTGTTTGGCCTCTGCTTGGTAGTGGCCCCATGTGGATGTTTATGTCACGCGGTCTGGAACCATGTACAAAAAGTTGGTGGACCAACCTGATATACATAAACAATATATATCCCGGAGATTTGCAAAAGCAGGTAATTTTTTTGCATCTTGATGCTGGAAGTTTAATCTGTCATTAATCAACTGCATATTTAGCATTTAATGTATTTTTGGCCAAATATGAAAACAAAAAGAAAACTTAATAATTCATTTTATTTCCTGCTGTATTAAGCACCTTGATTGTATTATGCTTAAATATTATACAATTTTTTTATTAAGTGTATGAGTTGGGGATGGTATCTGGGCAATGACATGCATTTTTATCTCCTATCTCCACTATTTCTCTACTTGATGTACAGGTAAGAAGAAAAACTGATATAATTTATTTGTCTTTTTGGCAAACTTACGATTTTGGGTGTGTTCCTTAGGGTTTCTTATATCAAGCCAAAATAGTGTATTGTTTTTGTAATTGCAATCCCTGCTTTGCAGAGTAAATTACAGGTGATTTTAACCATTCATGCTTGCACCACTTGGGTTTGTGAGACATGTTCCTAGGGGGTGCAAGAATGCAAAATCATTGGGGTAAATGTTCACTGAAAAAACTAAAGGGAATATAAGAACTAATTGTTGACATCAAGTGGGTATGGACAGGAAAAATACTTAAATGTCACTTTTATAGCAAAGGGAACAAGTATATTTCATCTTGATTTTCTGATGCTAATCAACATTTTTGTTTACAGGCACAAAAAGATTGCAGTTGCCACCATGTCAGCTGTGTTATTGTTCAGTTTGATAATAACAGGCACCTTTTCAAGACTCACTGACCAACAACCAAATGTTTTAGAAACTGTCTCGTTTGCACAGTATGTACACCTTTCTTTATTTATATCAAGAGTAATATATTTAGGCTTAGCATGTACTATTTAAAAAATGCGTGAAAAAGTGATGAAATATTCTTATTTTCCAACAATTTGAGTTCAGAAACCACATATTTCTTTAAATTAGTAGTGCACCTACCTTAGCTGTTAAAATTAATTTTGCCGGAAATTACTTAACTATAATGAACTGATTTCATTAATGTTTCAAAAGAATTGTGTGTTGTTAATGCAAGATGTATTAATAACACTCCTATATATTTTTGTATTATATAAGCAGCACAAAACATAAAACAGTGCACAGAAAAAGTGGCATGTGGTTTGTAAAAACAACATTTAGTGAACATATATTTTTTTCATTCAGTCAATTATGAAACTCTGCCTATTAATATTTTCCCCAAAACAAGACTAATTTAAGTCGTGTTAAGCTAAAATTAAGATTAACATAAAATGGCCTAATTTCAGATTAGTTGTGAAATCCCTGCCTAAAGATGATGGACTCATTACTGACATGTTTATTGGTCCAGTGCCTAATGACGCTCAACAAGACTTTAACATGTTCTTGGAAGACATCTACACAAAACCGTGGTGTAGAATTGGTGCTTACCTAGTGGGAATGGCTTTTGGATATCTTCTTCATGCTAACCAAAATCGTGTCAAGATGCCCAAGGTAAGTGCTCAATTTTTGAGCTGTATTTAGTGTTTAAATCAGTGTTTTTTACTATTTTGGTCTTGTGACCCACGAAGGCAATTTTACTAAACGCGTTGAGCAAGTTGCACTTACCTATTACAAAAACCTAGTTAAACAAAGTACAGTCATATTTATCTTTAATGAGGTGCCTGTCTGCCCACCTAAGATTTATACAATTTGTCACAGACATTGTCAAAGCACAGTTTGAAGGAACTGAATAAAGTATATATGTTGTTTGTAAGCACTAGATGTCTTGATCTTCACAATATTGCCATTTTTGACAAAAAATGTTTGTAAGCACTAGACAGTCTTGATCTTCACAATATTACTCAGTTAGGATGACAGATGTTTATGTTTTAGTAATGAGTTAAAAACCTGATGCCATTTTTTGACAAAAAATGCCCATATCCAGTGAACCTAGTCTTAAAACTTTTAAGCAAACAAAAAATTTAAAATGACTCAACAGAAAAACAAGGCCAACAACAACTTCCTAACTTCAAGTTTTTTTTTCCATGATATTTTTTCTACTGACAGTTTTCTTTAATTTAAGATTGTTGCAATTGGTGGGTGGATCGCGGCTCTTGTTACCAGCAGCTTAATCATATTTGGCCTTTACCCGACATTGCACAATATGGAGATGCTTAACTTGGATGTAGCTGCATTTTATAATGCAGTAACTAGACCTGTGTGGTGCTGTTGTGTCGGTTGGGTTGTGATTGCATGCACCAGTGGATACGGAGGTGAGCTTAGTCACATTTATATTTTGATTTGGCTCCTACTGTATAAAAGAGCAGTTTCATAACATCACAAGGTTGTGGGTTCTTATCCCTTGCCTTGATCACTCTTATAAGAACTAGGTAAGAAACTTGTACAGCCTGTCTTCGATCCATTGGAATCTTGATAGGTTGAACTAAATTGAAGTTACCAACACCCTGAAAAAATAAATAATGATGCAACGGACTTGCAATAAAATAGGCAGCTCACTGTCGGACTGATTGTAAGCATATTGCATTAGGGGTTGCCTGCCCAGTAAATATAAATGAGTGACAAACAAATAAAAAGCATGCTTAAAAAAACTCAAAAAGAGCGACAGACATGTCAGTGTAAACTTTTATTGTCAGAAATATTATTTGGTATATAAGTAAGGAGATCTGTCGGCCACCACCCTGTTACACAGGCTGATTCCTGTGGTCTGTTATGACATTGTGCTTACAAATGTATGGAATTGTTTTGTTTGTTTTTTTGTTTCAGCTTGGATCAATACATTGTTGAGTTGGAAAGCTTTCATACCTTTGAGCAGATTAACATATGGACTTTATCTGCTGCACCCACTTGTTATTAATGGACTTTGTTGGAGTTCAGAGGTCAACTGGCATTACAGCTTACTACTGCTTGTCATTCTTTTCAGTGGTGGGTCGCTTTGTTGTTTTCATTTTATTGTTTGTCTTTCCGAACTTTTTAGGTAATGCTTATGGAAAAAATGCTTTAAACAAATTATTGTTTAGTGTCTGTGTTCGACCGAAGTTTAATGTAACCATTGCGATTTCTTAATAATTTAGGTGAATCACAATTTATGTTTTGTTGCATAATGAATCCAAAACTGTAGACTATCATTACACAGAGGTGAGACGTTGTCAGGTTGTTTAACAATCAAAAAAGTAACTGCTTTAGGCTATGATTTAAACAAATAAAAACCTATTCAATGCAATCAAACTCTTTTTAAGTGTGACACACAAAGTGACTTATATCTAAACAATACATTTTTGTTCAGTTGTTTCTCTCTGTTTAACATTGTGTTTTGTCAACATTTTGTTTCAGGTTCTCTTCTCCTGTCAATAGTTTTTGCCTATTTTCTTTATGTGTTGATTGAAGCTCCAATTATGGGTATCATGAAAATTGTGATGGAAAGAAATCAAATCAAAAAATCTCCTGATACTCCTGTAAAGGAACTGGAAGATAAAAAATTACTCCCAGATAACAAAAAGACCTCAGGAGCTGTTTAGGATACAGCCAAAGTATCAATTTAATGAAATTGTTTCAACACTAATGTTGACTGATTTGTAAAGTGCTAACATAGGGGCCAGCAAAAACCTAAATAGCTAATAGCCATATTGAATGTTTTTCAAGCCTAAAACTGCCATTCCTTAAGATCTTGTCATTTTCTTAAGATGTGAATTTTGTAGTTTTACCTCAACGGCAGATATAATATCATATTCGATAACTGCCATTAGTATACCTGACAAAAGGTGTTGGTTCTGTGCCTACACGTTTTTTACATTAAACACTAAGTTTAAACACATCACAAATCACCACAAAAGTATCAATATAGTAGAAGATTTCTTAGATGGGAATAAAAAATTACATGGATATCTGATAAATTATTGTTAAATACACAAAACTTATATTTGTCTTTGACTATATTTACTCGGCCTTTACCCAGCCAAGCAATTGTAAACCATCTTTGTTGAGCTGTTTTATACCTTACCTAGTTTGTTGGTTACCTTCATAATTTTGTTTGTTACTATACTCAGGTTTTTTGCAAGAAGGTTATTTGAATGCTAACAGATACTGATTTCTTTTTCAAAATTACTTTTGTATCAGAATTAATACACACATACTTATATTATTTGTTCAATAACATATTCTGTTAATTTTTCAACTCCTTTTATACTTGTTGTACATTGTTATTTGTTACTTTAACATCGTATATGCATTTTCTTCAATTACCTATTTATAACAAAACCTAAGTATATAACAAAACGTTTTTTAACAGCATGTTTCTTCATAAAATACAATGAAAACATAAACTTAACAAACCAAAAATGTCAAAAAATGTTGTTTATTCTGTTAACCCATGGGTATCAAATTTTAAAATTACAATTGGCATTTACACATGTTTTTTTACTCCTGCCTGGAAACTGAAAAACACTGCTTCTAACTTCCTGGTATAGCAGTCTGTTCTCTTTTTCTGATTCGAATGAGGTAGATTTGACTACTATTTGACACTCATCTAGATATGACTAGTATTCGAAAGAAAATGTGTCACATCAACGTATTTCTGTCCTCTACGGCGCCCAGTAGTTATTGGTACAAACAAATCTTGACAGAAAGGATTCAAGAAACAAAACTAAGCTCTTTTAGCGTGGTTGTTTTTTGGGGGAACTATGGCATAACTAAAACATGTTTTTCAAAGTTTTTAGACATGTTTTGGGCGCAAAAACATCCAACTATAGTCTGCGAATTTATAAACAGCATCGGGACAAAGCAGAAATAGTTAGAATTTCTTCACACAAAAAATTGGCAAGGTAATAGACTTAGCACTAAACCAAATACAAACGAAATAAGGACAGTTTAGAACAGGGGTGGGCAAACTACGGCCCGCGGGCCGCATGCGGCCCGGCAAAGGAGTTCATGCGGCCCGCAACGCTGAATAGTATTATAACCACAGGCGTATAGTTTTGAAAAATACCGGGGGTGTTTACGTGAATTGGTCTGCTGTTTCTGCCACGTTATCATGCAAATATTCACTTGAAACAATTTCTTCGTTCGATAAAAGTAAAAGCCATTCACATTTTCAAATACAGCCCACTTTGTACTGTTGACGCCAAAACTTTGGTCACTTTGGATCAAGTTTAGGTCGTTGCAGTACATTGCAAACGGACATTAAACACGGGTTTAGAATCATTAACACAGACCACGACACTTAAGATGGATACTAAAAGCGGCTGGCTTTGTTTAATGTTGGCGCAAGGAATTTATTAACAAAAAAACGTGATGCAGCCTATGTTGCAACAAATGTTTGTTTATTTTTTTATTTAATTGTAGCGTTTCAACCAATGTTTGTGCAAACAAAGTGACAACAAACGTATTTGCACATAGCTAAAAATATACTACGTTAATATTTTGAGCTAAATCAGGGGTGCACAACCTGTGGCCGGACGGTCACATGCGGCCGCGGAGACGAGTTTGTGCGGCCGTGACCATGTATGTCAAAATACATGTACTGGCTGCCGTGACGTAACTAAAACTATTTTGCCAAATATTTTGATTTTCAAACTTGTAAAAACAGATTTCGTGAGACTGAAAAAAAGATTACCATCCTAAGAACCACATGGGCCAGGCTTTTTATCCACTTATTCTCTGCAAACAATGCGAATAAACAGGCACCGCAATCGTCACAATACCAATTATGACGTCATAAACAGTTAGCTCCGTTCAGTTAAACTTATGCACCAAGTCAGAAATTATTAATATGAGCATTTTAAGCAACTTTAAATGGTATATACATGATATAAACCTAATTCTTTACACCAGTTATTAAAAAAAAAAAACAAGCAAGCAATTGGGGGACCGTTGGTGAAATACAATGCGGCCCCATAAGATTAAGAACTTTTGAATGCGGCCCTTGCGCTGAAAAGTTTGCCCACCCCTGGTTTAGAACATCAAATAAAAGCGCAAACACCGATGAAACAGAAATACCATTAACAAAACAAAATACAGTCGCGCCAGCAGGTGGTCACCGGCGTTCTCAAAGTTTGCCTATTCGTTTGGCGTCGGCATCAGCTAATTTAGCATCACGGTATTTCACTGTCTGGTGTGAATAACCAGTCGCTTGCTGTCGAACGCTAAAACGCGTCGCTATCCGCCAACAGCGGTTGGTGTCAATTGTTTAATGCTTAGTCGTCGAAAAGCCAAAGTGTGTGAGAACCTTGTAGGCGTTTGTCACGGTGGAATAGTTGGCAGTCACGTGAGCGACAAAGAGGTGTGGTAAAGGATGGGTCTGGTGCTTGTCTCGATGTGGGAATCAGCCAAGTCGAATCTGTAATCGATTAGCAGTTCGCGCATCAAAAGACCGATGGACGAAACTTGGCAGCTTGGATTGGCCCGTTCAGTCTTTCCTCCTGCACCTCTTGTGTGGCAAAGTGAGCGTTAAGGTCGCTGGAAGTCGCTGCTTGTGCCGGCCCAAATCGCATTCTTGAGTGTTTGTGGTGAGCCCACAAACACAAAATGTCGTGCTAGCAGGCGGTCATCGACGTTTGGCCGATGTTTCCACCGGTGTTCTCCCGCTGAACCTGAGCCGAGACACCGAACAGCTTACTGTTTGTTGGGCGTCGTTGGGTGCGACTTGTGCTTTGTAAGTCGTCTTAACCGATGTCACCGGAAAACGAAGAGCCCAATGCCGGCTAGACGGTCGTGTGGAGACGATGTCTGGTTGTGGTGAGGGCTTTGCGTTGGGTGTGCGGGAGTGCTCGCCTGCGCAATTGCGACATCTCGTCGTCGCTACGTTACCACTTAATGCCACGTCGCTGACTTGCTCTTGTTTCCATGCATCTGCTCACGTGACAAAACGTTTTCCGTACGAACAATTGCAGCACCTTCCCGCAAACCACAAACATAAATTTGTTTGTAGAATTGAAAAGGGGCAATTGCCCCTTTTCTGTAAGCTTTGGGAGGTGAAGTCTTGCTGCTTCGGAGCCGACACGTCACTGCCGAGCGGGTGCTTTGCACTTTGCTTTGTGGTGACGTAGAGCTTTCGATGAGCAAGTACCATCGCCTCCTATAAAGCTACGGACCAGCTCCGCTCCTCTTGGGCGAGGGAGGGCGCAGTGCTGGGGCTTCGTGCTCCAGCATTGCTCCCCCTCTCTTGCTCAAGAAGCCGCCTAGCGGGATGTTTTTGCTCCCGCGATGGTTGGCTACTTTGAGCGGGCTTGGTAAAAAAAGAGCCTTGTGCTCTTTTTTCATTTGTCTCATTCATCGATCATCGCTCGCTACGTAAACATACTGCCGAATTTTTTGGGGGGGTGGCCGCCTCAGCAGCAGCAGCAGGGACGAGTCGAGTTAGCTTCTGTTTGCAGCGCCCACTGCCCGACTTGCTAGAAGAGAGGAGCGGTGCCGGGCACAAGGCCCGCAAGGCCCGGCACCCATCCTCTCGAGCAAGCCGAGAGGTGGGCGCTGCAAACAGAAGCTAACTCGACTCGTCCCTGTTGCTGTCGAAACAGAATGCCGTCGTTGCTCGGGAAACCGGCTGTGAAGCCGATTCCCGAGCTCTGACGTCACCTGTGACGGAGCTGGGAACGAGAATCTTTTTGTATTGGCGCACCAGGTCGCACAATAAACATAACATGTCTTAAAACCTAATACGTGGGCTATTTCAATAGATGTCCATATTTTCTGTTTGTGGTTTCCTTACCGGTGGACTCATTTTCATGCAATCACGTGGTCGCAACGTTGACACGGCTGAATAGTTCTTAGTTACGCGAGTGACTGCTTCGGCGCGGGAATCCCCCAAGTCGAAGCGCGCACTGTGTCAGCAGGTCGCTCGCCACAAGACTACTGGACGGAACTGAGTCGCTCGAATCGACCCGCTCCATCACTTGTCCTGCTTGTCACGAGCCGTTTTTGGAGCAGGCCGCGTGCCAGGCACCAGGAAGTCGATGTCGTTGCCACACCAAACTCTATTTTCGAGTGTTTGTGGTGCACCCACAAACACAAAATGTCGTCCTAGCAGGCGGTCATCGACGTTTGGCCGATGTTTCCACCGGTGTTCTCCCGCTGAACCTGAGCCGAGACACCGAACAACTTACTGTTTGTTGGGCGTCGTTGGGTGCGACTTGTGCTTTGTAAGTCGTCTTAACCGATGTCACCGGAAAACGAAGAGCCCAATGCCGGCTAGACGGTCGTGTGGAGACGATGTCTAGTTGTGGTGAGGGCTTTGCGTTGGGCGTGCGGGAGTGCTCGCCTGCGCAATTGCGACATCTCGTCGTCGCTACGTTACCACTTAATGCCACGTCGCTGACTTGCTCTTGTTTCCATGCATCTGCTCACGTGACAAAACGTTTTCCGTACGAACAATTGCAGCACCTTCCCGCAAACCACAAACATAAATTTGTTTGTAGAATTGAAAAGGGGCAATTGCCCCTTTTCTGTAAGCTTTGGGAGGTGCAGTCTTGCTGCTTCGGAGCCGACACGTCACTGCCGAGCGGGTGCTTTGCACTTTGCTTTGTGGTGACGTAGAGCTTTCGATGAGCAAGTACCATCGCCTCCTATAAAGCTACGGACCAGCTCCGCTCCTCTTGGGCGAGGGAGGGCGCAGTGCTGGGGCTTCGTGCTCCAGCATTGCTCCCCCTCTCTTGCTCAAGAAGCCGCCTAGCGGGATGTTTTTGCTCCCGCGATGGTTGGCTACTTTGAGCGGGCTTGGTAAAAAAAGAGCCTTGTGCTCTTTTTTCATTTGTCTCATTCATCGATCATCGCTCGCTACGTAAACATACCAGCAGCACCACGACTTGCTAGAAGAGAGGAGCGGTGCCGGGCACAAGGCCCGGCACCCATCCTCTCGAGCAAGCCGAGAGGTGGGCGCTGCAAACAGAAGCTAACTCGACTCGTCCCTGTTGCTGTCGAAACAGAATGCCGTCGTTGCTCGGGAAACCGGCTGTGAAGCCGATTCCCGAGCTCTGACGTCACCTGGGAACGAGCCGACGTCCGAGTTGCCGAAACAACCAGAACGAGCTTCACTCGAGCCCTAATACGTGGGCTATTTCAATAGATGTCCATATTTTCTGTTTGTGGTTTCCTTACCGGTGGACTCATTTTCATGCAATCACGTGGTCGCAACGTTGACACGGCTGAATAGTTCTTAGTTACGCGAGTGACTGCTTCGGCGCGGGAATCCCCCAAGTCGAAGCGCGCACTGTGTCAGCAGGTCGCTCGCCACAAGACTACTGGACGGAACTGAGTCGCTCGAATCGACCCGCTCCATCACTTGTCCTGCTTGTCACGAGCCGTTTTTGGAGCAGGCCGCGTGCCAGGCACCAGGAAGTCGATGTCGTTGCCACACCAAACTCTATTTTCGAGTGTTTGTGGTGCACCCACAAACACAAAATGTCGTCCTAGCAGGCGGTCATCGACGTTTGGCCGATGTTTCCACCGGTGTTCTCCCGCTGAACCTGAGCCGAGACACCGAACAACTTACTGTTTGTTGGGCGTCGTTGGGTGCGACTTGTGCTTTGTAAGTCGTCTTAACCGATGTCACCGGAAAACGAAGAGCCCAATGCCGGCTAGACGGTCGTGTGGAGACGATGTCTAGTTGTGGTGAGGGCTTTGCGTTGGGCGTGCGGGAGTGCTCGCCTGCGCAATTGCGACATCTCGTCGTCGCTACGTTACCACTTAATGCCACGTCGCTGACTTGCTCTTGTTTCCATGCATCTGCTCACGTGACAAAACGTTTTCCGTACGAACAATTGCAGCACCTTCCCGCAAACCACAAACATAAATTTGTTTGTAGAATTGAAAAGGGGCAATTGCCCCTTTTCTGTAAGCTTTGGGAGGTGCAGTCTTGCTGCTTCGGAGCCGACACGTCACTGCCGAGCGGGTGCTTTGCACTTTGCTTTGTGGTGACGTAGAGCTTGCGATGAGCAAGTACCATCGCCTCCTATAAAGCTACGGACCAGCTCCGCTCCTCTTGGGCGAGGGAGGGCGCAGTGCTGGGGCTTCGTGCTCCAGCATTGCTCCCCCTCTCTTGCTCAAGAAGCCGCCTAGCGGGATGTTTTTGCTCCCGCGATGGTTGGCTACTTTGAGCGGGCTTGGTAAAAAAAGAGCCTTGTGCTCTTTTTTCATTTGTCTCATTCATCGATCATCGCTCGCTACGTAAACATACCAGCAGCACCACGACTTGCTAGAAGAGAGGAGCGGTGCCGGGCACAAGGCCCGGCACCCATCCTCTCGAGCAAGCCGAGAGGTGGGCGCTGCAAACAGAAGCTAACTCGACTCGTCCCTGTTGCTGTCGAAACAGAATGCCGTCGTTGCTCGGGAAACCGGCTGTGAAGCCGATTCCCGAGCTCTGACGTCACCTGGGAACGAGCCGACGTCCGAGTTGCCGAAACAACCAGAACGAGCTTCACTCGAGCCCTAATACGTGGGCTATTTCAATAGATGTCCATATTTTCTGTTTGTGGTTTCCTTACCGGTGGACTCATTTTCATGCAATCACGTGGTCGCAACGTTGACACGGCTGAATAGTTCTTAGTTACGCGAGTGACTGCTTCGGCGCGGGAATCCCCCAAGTCGAAGCGCGCACTGTGTCAGCAGGTCGCTCGCCACAAGACTACTGGACGGAACTGAGTCGCTCGAATCGACCCGCTCCATCACTTGTCCTGCTTGTCACGAGCCGTTTTTGGAGCAGGCCGCGTGCCAGGCACCAGGAAGTCGATGTCGTTGCCACACCAAACTCTATTTTCGAGTGTTTGTGGTGCACCCACAAACACAAAATGTCGTCCTAGCAGGCGGTCATCGACGTTTGGCCGATGTTTCCACCGGTGTTCTCCCGCTGAACCTGAGCCGAGACACCGAACAACTTACTGTTTGTTGGGCGTCGTTGGGTGCGACTTGTGCTTTGTAAGTCGTCTTAACCGATGTCACCGGAAAACGAAGAGCCCAATGCCGGCTAGACGGTCGTGTGGAGACGATGTCTAGTTGTGGTGAGGGCTTTGCGTTGGGCGTGCGGGAGTGCTCGCCTGCGCAATTGCGACATCTCGTCGTCGCTACGTTACCACTTAATGCCACGTCGCTGACTTGCTCTTGTTTCCATGCATCTGCTCACGTGACAAAACGTTTTGCGTACGAACAATTG
This sequence comes from Phallusia mammillata, assembly GCF_965637545.1. Classification (NCBI taxonomy): domain Eukaryota; kingdom Metazoa; phylum Chordata; class Ascidiacea; order Phlebobranchia; family Ascidiidae; genus Phallusia; species Phallusia mammillata. Next base: position 19,499,344 of record NC_137256.1, on the reverse strand, counting down.
CAGCACCTTCCCGCAAACCACAAACATAAATTTGTTTGTAGAATTGAAAAGGGGCAATTGCCCCTTTTCTGTAAGCTTTGGGAGGTGAAGTCTTGCTGCTTCGGAGCCGACACGTCACTGCCGAGCGGGTGCTTTGCACTTTGCTTTGTGGTGACGTAGAGCTTTCGATGAGCAAGTACCATCGCCTCCTATAAAGCTACGGACCAGCTCCGCTCCTCTTGGGCGAGGGAGGGCGCAGTGCTGGGGCTTCGTGCTCCAGCATTGCTCCCCCTCTCTTGCTCAAGAAGCCGCCTAGCGGGATGTTTTTGCTCCCGCGATGGTTGGCTACTTTGAGCGGGCTTGGTAAAAAAAGAGCCTTGTGCTCTTTTTTCATTTGTCTCATTCATCGATCATCGCTCGCTACGTAAACATACTGCCGAATTTTTTGGGGGGATCGCCGCCTCAGCAGCAGCAGCAGCAGCAGCGCAGCGTGGACGGCAGAAAGCAGCCCCGCGCGTATACTACGTACGTCATGGTTAGTAATCCCCACGCCTTCGTGGGCACGGGCAACACCAGCAGCACCACGACTTGCTAGAAGAGAAGAGTGGTGCCGGGCACAAGGCCCGCAAGGCCCGGCACCCATCCTCTCGAGCAAGCCGAGAGGTCGGCGCTGCAAACAGAAGATAACTCGACTCGTCCCTGTTGCTGTCGAAACAGAATGCCGTCGTTGCTCGGGAAACCGGCTGTGAAGCCGATTCCCGAGCTCTGACGTCACCTGTGACGGAGCTGGGAACGAGCCGACGTCCGAGTTGCCGAAACAACCAGAACGAGCTTCACTCGAGCCCTAATACGTGGGCTATTTCAATAGATGTCCATATTTTCTGTTTGTGGTTTCCTTACCGGTGGACTCATTTTCATGCAATCACGTGGTCGCAACGTTGACACGGCTGAATAGTTCTTAGTTACGCGAGTGACTGCTTCGGCGCGGGAATCCCCCAAGTCGAAGCGCGCACTGTGTCAGCAGGTCGCTCGCCACAAGACTACTGGACGGAACTGAGTCGCTCGAATCGACCCGCTCCATCACTTGTCCTGCTTGTCACGAGCCGTTTTTGGAGCAGGCCGCGTGCCAGGCACCAGGAAGTCGATGTCGTTGCCACACCAAACTCTATTTTCGAGTGTTTGTGGTGCACCCACAAACACAAAATGTCGTCCTAGCAGGCGGTCATCGACGTTTGGCCGATGTTTCCACCGGTGTTCTCCCGCTGAACCTGAGCCGAGACACCGAACAACTTACTGTTTGTTGGGCGTCGTTGGGTGCGACTTGTGCTTTGTAAGTCGTCTTAACCGATGTCACCGGAAAACGAAGAGCCCAATGCCGGCTAGACGGTCGTGTGGAGACGATGTCTAGTTGTGGTGAGGGCTTTGCGTTGGGCGTGCGGGAGTGCTCGCCTGCGCAATTGCGACATCTCGTCGTCGCTACGTTACCACTTAATGCCACGTCGCTGACTTGCTCTTGTTTCCATGCATCTGCTCACGTGACAAAACGTTTTGCGTACGAACAATTGCAGCACCTTCCCGCAAACCACAAACATAAATTTGTTTGTAGAATTGAAAAGGGGCAATTGCCCCTTTTCTGTAAGCTTTGGGAGGTGCAGTCTTGCTGCTTCGGAGCCGACACGTCACTGCCGAGCGGGTGCTTTGCACTTTGCTTTGTGGTGACGTAGAGCTTTCGATGAGCAAGTACCATCGCCTCCTATAAAGCTACGGACCAGCTCCGCTCCTCTTGGGCGAGGGAGGGCGCAGTGCTGGGGCTTCGTGCTCCAGCATTGCTCCCCCTCTCTTGCTCAAGAAGCCGCCTAGCGGGATGTTTTTGCTCCCGCGATGGTTGGCTACTTTGAGCGGGCTTGGTAAAAAAAGAGCCTTGTGCTCTTTTTTCATTTGTCTCATTCATCGATCATCGCTCGCTACGTAAACATACTGCCGAATTTTTTGGGGGGATCGCCGCCTCAGCAGCAGCAGCAGCACAGCGTGGACGGCAGAAAGCAGTCCCGCGCGTATACGTACGTCATGGTTAGTAATCCCCACGCCTTCGTGGGCACGGGCAACGCCAGCAGCACCACGACTTGCTAGAAGAGAGGAGCGGTGCCGGGCACAAGGCCCGCAAGGCCCGGCACCCATCCTCTCGAGCAAGCCGAGAGGTCGGCGCTGCAAACAGAAGCTAACTCGACTCGTCCCTGTTGCTGTCGAAACAGAATGCCGTCGTTGCTCGGGAAACCGGCTGTGAAGCCGATTCCCGAGCTCTGACGTCACCTGTGACGGAGCTGGGAACGAGCCGACGTCCGAGTTGCCGAAACAACCAGAACGAGCTTCACTCGAGCCCTAATACGTGGGCTATTTTAATAGATGTCCATATTTTCTGTTTGTGGTTTCCTTACCGGTGGACTCATTTTCATGCAATCACGTGGTCGCAACGTTGACACGGCTGAATAGTTCTTAGTTACGCGAGTGACTGCTTCGGCGCGGGAATCCCCCAAGTCGAAGCGCGCACTGTGTCAGCAGGTCGCTCGCCACAAGACTACTGGACGGAACTGAGTCGCTCGAATCGACCCGCTCCATCACTTGTCCTGCTTGTCACGAGCCGTTTTTGGAGCAGGCCGCGTGCCAGGCACCAGGAAGTCGATGTCGTTGCCACACCAAACTCTATTTTCGAGTGTTTGTGGTGCACCCACAAACACAAAATGTCGTCCTAGCAGGCGGTCATCGACGTTTGGCCGATGTTTCCACCGGTGTTCTCCCGCTGAACCTGAGCCGAGACACCGAACAACTTACTGTTTGTTGGGCGTCGTTGGGTGCGACTTGTGCTTTGTAAGTCGTCTTAACCGATGTCACCGGAAAACGAAGAGCCCAATGCCGGCTAGACGGTCGTGTGGAGACGATGTCTAGTTGTGGTGAGGGCTTTGCGTTGGGCGTGCGGGAGTGCTCGCCTGCGCAATTGCGACATCTCGTCGTCGCTACGTTACCACTTAATGCCACGTCGCTGACTTGCTCTTGTTTCCATGCATCTGCTCACGTGACAAAACGTTTTGCGTACGAACAATTGCAGCACCTTCCCACAAACCACAAACATAAATTTGTTTGTAGAATTGAAAAGGGGCAATTGCCCCTTTTCTGTAAGCTTTGGGAGGTGAAGTCTTGCTGCTTCGGAGCCGACACGTCACTGCCGAGCGGGTGCTTTGCACTTTGCTTTGTGGTGACGTAGAGCTTTCGATGAGCAAGTACCATCGCCTCCTATAAAGCTACGGACCAGCTCCGCTCCTCTTGGGCGAGGGAGGGCGCAGTGCTGGGGCTTCGTAGCTAACTCGATTCGTCCCTGTTGCTGTCGAAACAGAATGCCGCCGTTGCTCGGGAAACCGGCTGTGAAGCCGATTCCCGATCTCTGACGTCACCTGTGACGGAGCTGGGAACGAGCCGACGTCCGAGTTGCCGAAACAACCAGAACGAGCTTCACTCGAGCCCTAATACGTGGGCTATTTTAATAGATGTCCATATTTTCTGTTTGTGGTTTCCTTACCGGTGGACTCATTTACATGCAATCACGTGGTCGCAACGTTGACACGGCTGAATAGTTCTTAGTTACGCGAGTGACTGCTTCGGCGCGGGAATCCCCCAAGTCGATGCGCGCACTGTGTCAGCTGGTCGCTCGCCACAAGACTACTGGACGGAACTGAGTCGCTCGAATCGACCCGCTCCATCACTTGTCCTGCTTGTCACGAGCCGTTTTTGGAGCAGGCCGCGTGCCAGGCACCAGGAAGTCGATGTCGTTGCAACACCAAACTCTATTTTCGAGTGTTTGTGGTGTACCCACAAACACAAAATGTCGTCCTAGCAGGCGGTCATCGACGTTTGGCCGATGTTTCCACCGGTGTTCTCCCGCTGAACCTGAGCCGAGACACCAAACAACTTACTGTTTGTTGGGCGTCGTTGGGTGCGACTTGTGCTTTGTAAGTCGTCTTAACCGATGTCACCGGAAAACGAAGAGCCCAATGCCGGCTAGACGGTCGTGTGGAGACGATGTCTAGTTGTGGTGAGGGCTTTGCGTTGGGCGTGCGGGAGTGCTCGCCTGCGCAATTGCGACATCTCGTCGTCGCTACGTTACCACTTAATGCCACGTCGCTGACTTGCTCTTGTTTCCATGCATCTGCTCACGTGACAAAACGTTTTGCGTACGAACAATTGCAGCACCTTCCCGCAAACCACAAACATAAATTTGTTTGTAGAATTGAAAAGGGGCAATTGCCCCTTTTCTGTAAGCTTTGGGAGGTGCAGTCTTGCTGCTTCGGAGCCGACACGTCACTGCCGAGCGGGTGCTTTGCACTTTGCTTTGTGGTGACGTAGAGCTTGCGATGAGCAAGTACCATCGCCTCCTATAAAGCTACGGACCAGCTCCGCTCCTCTTGGGCGAGGGAGGGCGCAGTGCTGGGGCTTCGTGCTCCAGCATTGCTCCCCCTCTCTTGCTCAAGAAGCCGCCTAGCGGGATGTTTTTGCTCCCGCGATGGTTGGCTACTTTGAGCGGGCTTGGTAAAAAAAGAGCCTTGTGCTCTTTTTTCATTTGTCTCATTCATCGATCATCGCTCGCTACGTAAACATACTGCCGAATTTTTTGGGGGGATCGCCGCATCAGCAGCAGCAGCACAGCGTGGACGGCAGAAAGCAGTCCCGCGCGTATACGTACGTCATGGTTAGTAATCCCCACGCCTTCGTGGGCACGGGCAACGCCAGCAGCACCACGACTTGCTAGAAGAGAGGAGCGGTGCCGGGCACAAGGCCCGCAAGGCCCGCAAGGCCCGGCACCCATCCTCTCGAGCAAGCCGAGAGGTCGGCGCTGCAAACAGAAGCTAACTCGACTCGTCCCTGTTGCTGTCGAAACAGAATGCCGTCGTTGCTCGGGAAACCGGCTGTGAAGCCGATTCCCGAGCTCTGACGTCACCTGTGACGGAGCTGGGAACGAGCCGACGTCCGAGTTGCCGAAACAACCAGAACGAGCTTCACTCGAGCCCTAATACGTGGGCTATTTCAATAGATGTCCATATTTTCTGTTTGTGGTTTCCTTACCGGTGGACTCATTTTCATGCAATCACGTGGTCGCAACGTTGACACGGCTGAATAGATCTTAGTTACGCGAGTGACTGCTTCGGCGCGGGAATCCCCCAAGTCGAAGCGCGCACTGTGTCAGCAGGTCGCTCGCCACAAGACTACTGGACGGAACTGAGTCGCTCGAATCGACCCGCTCCATCACTTGTCCTGCTTGTCACGAGCCGTTTTTGGAGCAGGCCGCGTGCCAGGCACCAGGAAGTCGATGTCGTTGCCACACCAAACTCTATTTTCGAGTGTTTGTGGTGCACCCACAAACACAAAATGTCGTCCTAGCAGGCGGTCATCGACGTTTGGCCGATGTTTCCACCGGTGTTCTCCCGCTGAACCTGAGCCGAGACACCGAACAACTTACTGTTTGTTGGGCGTCGTTGGGTGCGACTTGTGCTTTGTAAGTCGTCTTAACCGATGTCACCGGAAAACGAAGAGCCCAATGCCGGCTAGACGGTCGTGTGGAGACGATGTCTAGTTGTGGTGAGGGCTTTGCGTTGGGCGTGCGGGAGTGCTCGCCTGCGCAATTGCGACATCTCGTCGTCGCTACGTTACCACTTAATGCCACGTCGCTGACTTGCTCTTGTTTCCATGCATCTGCTCACGTGACAAAACGTTTTGCGTACGAACAATTGCAGCACCTTCCCGCAAACCACAAACATAAATTTGTTTGTAGAATTGAAAAGGGGCAATTGCCCCTTTTCTGTAAGCTTTGGGAGGTGCAGTCTTGCTGCTTCGGAGCCGACACGTCACTGCCGAGCGGGTGCTTTGCACTTTGCTTTGTGGTGACGTAGAGCTTGCGATGAGCAAGTACCATCGCCTCCTATAAAGCTACGGACCAGCTCCGCTCCTCTTGGGCGAGGGAGGGCGCAGTGCTGGGGCTTCGTGCTCCAGCATTGCTCCCCCTCTCTTGCTCAAGAAGCCGCCTAGCGGGATGTTTTTGCTCCCGCGATGGTTGGCTACTTTGAGCGGGCTTGGTAAAAAAAGAGCCTTGTGCTCTTTTTTCATTTGTCTCATTCATCGATCATCGCTCGCTACGTAAACATACTGCCGAATTTTTTGGGGGGATCGCCGCATCAGCAGCAGCAGCACAGCGTGGACGGCAGAAAGCAGTCCCGCGCGTATACGTACGTCATGGTTAGTAATCCCCACGCCTTCGTCTAGAAGAGAGGAGCGGTGCCGGGCACAAGGCCCGCAAGGCCCGCAAGGCCCGGCACCCATCCTCTCGAGCAAGCCGAGAGGTCGGCGCTGCAAACAGAAGCTAACTCGACTCGTCCCTGTTGCTGTCGAAACAGAATGCCGTCGTTGCTCGGGAAACCGGCTGTGAAGCCGATTCCCGAGCTCTGACGTCACCTGTGACGGAGCTGGGAACGAGCCGACGTCCGAGTTGCCGAAACAACCAGAACGAGCTTCACTCGAGCCCTAATACGTGGGCTATTTCAATAGATGTCCATATTTTCTGTTTGTGGTTTCCTTACCGGTGGACTCATTTTCATGCAATCACGTGGTCGCAACGTTGACACGGCTGAATAGATCTTAGTTACGCGAGTGACTGCTTCGGCGCGGGAATCCCCCAAGTCGAAGCGCGCACTGTGTCAGCAGGTCGCTCGCCACAAGACTACTGGACGGAACTGAGTCGCTCGAATCGACCCGCTCCATCACTTGTCCTGCTTGTCACGAGCCGTTTTTGGAGCAGGCCGCGTGCCAGGCACCAGGAAGTCGATGTCGTTGCCACACCAAACTCTATTTTCGAGTGTTTGTGGTGCACCCACAAACACAAAATGTCGTCCTAGCAGGCGGTCATCGACGTTTGGCCGATGTTTCCACCGGTGTTCTCCCGCTGAACCTGAGCCGAGACACCGAACAACTTACTGTTTGTTGGGCGTCGTTGGGTGCGACTTGTGCTTTGTAAGTCGTCTTAACCGATGTCACCGGAAAACGAAGAGCCCAATGCCGGCTAGACGGTCGTGTGGAGACGATGTCTAGTTGTGGTGAGGGCTTTGCGTTGGGCGTGCGGGAGTGCTCGCCTGCGCAATTGCGACATCTCGTCGTCGCTACGTTACCACTTAATGCCACGTCGCTGACTTGCTCTTGTTTCCATGCATCTGCTCACGTGACAAAACGTTTTGCGTACGAACAATTGCAGCACCTTCCCGCAAACCACAAACATAAATTTGTTTGTAGAATTGAAAAGGGGCAATTGCCCCTTTTCTGTAAGCTTTGGGAGGTGCAGTCTTGCTGCTTCGGAGCCGACACGTCACTGCCGAGCGGGTGCTTTGCACTTTGCTTTGTGGTGACGTAGAGCTTGCGATGAGCAAGTACCATCGCCTCCTATAAAGCTACGGACCAGCTCCGCTCCTCTTGGGCGAGGGAGGGCGCAGTGCTGGGGCTTCGTGCTCCAGCATTGCTCCCCCTCTCTTGCTCAAGAAGCCGCCTAGCGGGATGTTTTTGCTCCCGCGATGGTTGGCTACTTTGAGCGGGCTTGGTAAAAAAAGAGCCTTGTGCTCTTTTTTCATTTGTCTCATTCATCGATCATCGCTCGCTACGTAAACATACTGCCGAATTTTTTGGGGGGATCGCCGCATCAGCAGCAGCAGCACAGCGTGGACGGCAGAAAGCAGTCCCGCGCGTATACGTACGTCATGGTTAGTAATCCCCACGCCTTCGTCTAGAAGAGAGGAGCGGTGCCGGGCACAAGGCCCGCAAGGCCCGCAAGGCCCGGCACCCATCCTCTCGAGCAAGCCGAGAGGTCGGCGCTGCAAACAGAAGCTAACTCGACTCGTCCCTGTTGCTGTCGAAACAGAATGCCGTCGTTGCTCGGGAAACCGGCTGTGAAGCCGATTCCCGAGCTCTGACGTCACCTGTGACGGAGCTGGGAACGAGCCGACGTCCGAGTTGCCGAAACAACCAGAACGAGCTTCACTCGAGCCCTAATACGTGGGCTATTTCAATAGATGTCCATATTTTCTGTTTGTGGTTTCCTTACCGGTGGACTCATTTTCATGCAATCACGTGGTCGCAACGTTGACACGGCTGAATAGATCTTAGTTACGCGAGTGACTGCTTCGGCGCGGGAATCCCCCAAGTCGAAGCGCGCACTGTGTCAGCAGGTCGCTCGCCACAAGACTACTGGACGGAACTGAGTCGCTCGAATCGACCCGCTCCATCACTTGTCCTGCTTGTCACGAGCCGTTTTTGGAGCAGGCCGCGTGCCAGGCACCAGGAAGTCGATGTCGTTGCCACACCAAACTCTATTTTCGAGTGTTTGTGGTGCACCCACAAACACAAAATGTCGTCCTAGCAGGCGGTCATCGACGTTTGGCCGATGTTTCCACCGGTGTTCTCCCGCTGAACCTGAGCCGAGACACCGAACAACTTACTGTTTGTTGGGCGTCGTTGGGTGCGACTTGTGCTTTGTAAGTCGTCTTAACCGATGTCACCGGAAAACGAAGAGCCCAATGCCGGCTAGACGGTCGTGTGGAGACGATGTCTAGTTGTGGTGAGGGCTTTGCGTTGGGCGTGCGGGAGTGCTCGCCTGCGCAATTGCGACATCTCGTCGTCGCTACGTTACCACTTAATGCCACGTCGCTGACTTGCTCTTGTTTCCATGCATCTGCTCACGTGACAAAACGTTTTGCGTACGAACAATTGCAGCACCTTCCCGCAAACCACAAACATAAATTTGTTTGTAGAATTGAAAAGGGGCAATTGCCCCTTTTCTGTAAGCTTTGGGAGGTGCAGTCTTGCTGCTTCGGAGCCGACACGTCACTGCCGAGCGGGTGCTTTGCACTTTGCTTTGTGGTGACGTAGAGCTTGCGATGAGCAAGTACCATCGCCTCCTATAAAGCTACGGACCAGCTCCGCTCCTCTTGGGCGAGGGAGGGCGCAGTGCTGGGGCTTCGTGCTCCAGCATTGCTCCCCCTCTCTTGCTCAAGAAGCCGCCTAGCGGGATGTTTTTGCTCCCGCGATGGTTGGCTACTTTGAGCGGGCTTGGTAAAAAAAGAGCCTTGTGCTCTTTTTTCATTTGTCTCATTCATCGATCATCGCTCGCTACGTAAACATACTGCCGAATTTTTTGGGGGGATCGCCGCATCAGCAGCAGCAGCACAGCGTGGACGGCAGAAAGCAGTCCCGCGCGTATACGTACGTCATGGTTAGTAATCCCCACGCCTTCGTCTAGAAGAGAGGAGCGGTGCCGGGCACAAGGCCCGCAAGGCCCGCAAGGCCCGGCACCCATCCTCTCGAGCAAGCCGAGAGGTCGGCGCTGCAAACAGAAGCTAACTCGACTCGTCCCTGTTGCTGTCGAAACAGAATGCCGTCGTTGCTCGGGAAACCGGCTGTGAAGCCGATTCCCGAGCTCTGACGTCACCTGTGACGGAGCTGGGAACGAGCCGACGTCCGAGTTGCCGAAACAACCAGAACGAGCTTCACTCGAGCCCTAATACGTGGGCTATTTCAATAGATGTCCATATTTTCTGTTTGTGGTTTCCTTACCGGTGGACTCATTTTCATGCAATCACGTGGTCGCAACGTTGACACGGCTGAATAGATCTTAGTTACGCGAGTGACTGCTTCGGCGCGGGAATCCCCCAAGTCGAAGCGCGCACTGTGTCAGCAGGTCGCTCGCCACAAGACTACTGGACGGAACTGAGTCGCTCGAATCGACCCGCTCCATCACTTGTCCTGCTTGTCACGAGCCGTTTTTGGAGCAGGCCGCGTGCCAGGCACCAGGAAGTCGATGTCGTTGCCACACCAAACTCTATTTTCGAGTGTTTGTGGTGCACCCACAAACACAAAATGTCGTCCTAGCAGGCGGTCATCGACGTTTGGCCGATGTTTCCACCGGTGTTCTCCCGCTGAACCTGAGCCGAGACACCGAACAACTTACTGTTTGTTGGGCGTCGTTGGGTGCGACTTGTGCTTTGTAAGTCGTCTTAACCGATGTCACCGGAAAACGAAGAGCCCAATGCCGGCTAGACGGTCGTGTGGAGACGATGTCTAGTTGTGGTGAGGGCTTTGCGTTGGGCGTGCGGGAGTGCTCGCCTGCGCAATTGCGACATCTCGTCGTCGCTACGTTACCACTTAATGCCACGTCGCTGACTTGCTCTTGTTTCCATGCATCTGCTCACGTGACAAAACGTTTTGCGTACGAACAATTGCAGCACCTTCCCGCAAACCACTTGTGCTTTGTAAGTCGTCCCAACTTGTGCCTCCGGAAAACGAACAAATTGACATCCGCTATAGGTAACGCGATGTTCTTGATTTTTTTGCAAATAGTTTTGTCTATTTTTATTATTGTAATGCCACCGATTGGTGCTTTCCCTATCTGGAGATGACATTAAATAGGAGTCCAATTTCGTCATAATTCGACAAATAAAATGTGCCACAAATAAACATTTTGTTTCTGTTTTTTAGAAATGTCTGCTCGTTTCCTAAATTGATGGGCGTGCTGTGATTTTGTAGTGTTTTAATAATGAGACCCAAAAAATCAGTTGGTAATCGTTTTTTACTATTGTTTTTTATTTTTATGTTTCCGCCTCCTACCGAATCTCACTATAGGTTTAAACCGGAATCGTAAAGTTTGGAGAGAGATGAAAGGTCAGATTTTTTGTGTAAAATTATTGTTTCATAAATACTATGTTCTTTGACATTTCAAACAATCCGATGTAGCGGCCATGATATTATCATTTACAATGCTAACATTATGAGATATAACATTTTCGTTTCGTTGATGCCTAAGAAATTTTGAGTCAATCATTTCTTCTAGAATGTTCTGCACAAACATTAAGGTGTTTGTTCATCACTGCGCATACTTGCTCCTGTTTATACTGTCGTTTCCGGTTCATGTTTCAAGTAGAACACAGCTGCTCGTACCTGAGAAACGGCAAAGCAGCTTTAGAGGGCGCTATGACTTTATAATATATGACATAAAATAAATTTTAGAACTTAAAGGAAAAAAGGTTCACTGTAAAGCTAAAATTTTGTACTACTATAAATAACTTGTTTTTGACTTTTCCGCCCTTCTATTTTTTCCATTATAGATGTGGAAGCTGATTCAATCGTTCGCCTTTGAAACGTTTATTCAAGAATACAGAAAAAAAGAAACGCTTTGCGTGTTACTATTAGCTTTCAATTGCGTGCAATGCAAAAATTAGAATTTCAAGATATAATTAAAGAATTTCGGCATGTTCTGAAGAGCGTAGATAACTTACATCAAAACTTGAGAACCAATACCTAAAGGCGCTTAGGCAGGTGGCTTAACTGCCCCAGCCAGGGATCGACGTTTAGAGCTACCAAACGAAGCTAAACGTGAAATAAACTGTTGGCCAACTATTCAAAACGCAGTTCCAGTTTTCGTGTTGGACGGTGATAACTCAGGTTTCAAGCAAAAACATTAGCCCTGTTCATTGGACTCACAGATCGCGGCAAACGAATTCCTAGAGCCACTGCATAATAATTTAGCCCAGTGTTTGCTAAAGAGACTACGAGAAAAGAAATTTATTATTGTTGACACAATGCTGCGACTTTCAAGTCGAAATACCGGAATATAAACTAAACGGATTTTTGGTCCATTCCTAAATTTTGAATGCTAATTTTCGTTTTGGTAACTGGGCAACAATTTATTTATTTTGTCCTGTATAACGTTCTAGGAAAAACAATTCTGCTTTAAACAAAATACTGCGCCAGACTACTATGTTTTGCATCAAGGCTTGCATATGACAGGGATCGGTTTTGAGTCAATTTGTTTTGACGTTCCACCCTTGGCCTACACCCAAACTGTGTTTAATAACTTAATAACTGATATTGCACCTTTATGCCGCTTAATAACAAATCGAACAAAAATAATATTACGGTATCACAAACTAAGATGAGTATATTTATACTGGGATCAGCTCTGAATCGTCGATGCAGACCAGCGATCACGGCATACGGTGTCAAAAGCACTACTCTTATTGTGAGTCCTTTCGTTGCAAGGTGGCAAACACTATTTATTTTTTGTCTAAAGCGGGTGTGTTCAACCCGTTTGTTTAAGAAAGTTTGTTTTATTATTAATTGGACAAGTGATATCGGGTTATCTCTTTCAGAATTCGATCCCGGATGACCCAGTGGTTTATCAGGCCCTTAAAACGTAAAAAATAATAAAAACGGCTATGTATGCGTTTTAGTATTTTAAACTGGTGATTTTTGAACAATGGTTGGTTTTGGCTCAAAACTTTTGAGGGGGGGTTCGGTGCATCACTAGTTTATATATCCGATTCAACGATTTTTGTTTTCAATATTTAAAGTGTTGTTCTTGTTATTACAGGTCTGGTCTGCTTTAAATTATTAAACGATGCCTCCAACATACTTGCTTCAGCTGTATTCTTGATTAACAACATAACGAATGTGTCCCAGGACAAAAATAATCAAATGGAAGTTGTTAGCACTTAAAATCGGCTTATGGCTTACAGATACTGGTGGAAGTGTGTGTCAGATTCAGTTTTTACAGTAAAGGTTGGCATAAAGGGATTCAAAATGGCAATGCGACTGACTAAACAATTCTGTGACAACAATAAAAAAAAAACAGACGGACTTCCAGTAAATGGCCTTTCTCACTATTTATTAAGTGCAATTTAATGCAGTTACATAAAATTATAACACTAATAGCCCAGGCCAGTTAATGTGTTTAACAAAACATAAACAATTGTTTTAAAAGTTTAATTCAATGCATTAAATTCTTCAAATAAACCCAATCCTTCAGAATCTTAAGAAGTGCTACTAATAATTCGAATGTGCACAAGTTTTTGCATGCTGAAACAATTATGTTATCAATTACCACATAAGGGAATTTCATGAAATAAGTAAACAGACTGGTATATGTCCAGTATGACCTACAGTGTATGTTGATAGTCATTAAACACAATGTAAGTAAAAAATATTGGCAACAAATAGGAAAGTAACCTTTCTAATTAAATTTAATAATAATAAATGCAACAAAACAACATTTTATACCTAAACGAATAGCATGATATAGATTTTACACACAAAGTTACACAAGTGAAACAACAGTAAGCATTCAAACAGATGACAAATGAAAAAATACAAGTACATTTGGCAGTATCAGGAGAGAACTTTTGTGTTAAGAAAATATCATGTGGGGATTTTGGAGAAAGGAAATACAATAAAATGCCTAATTTTGTCATGACATTTGGATTAGATTTAAAACTGCTTTTACGCTAAAATGTGTAAAATTTTCACAACGATTGCATAAAGTGGCAATGGTTGTTAGTGAGATAGCTCGGCTAACAAGCATTAAAATAAGATAAACAAACAAAATAATCACAGTGTGAATGGATGGAAACATAACAAGTAAAATATAAATAGCACATCAGTTGTAGCAAAGCAGTTTTAAGCCAAAATCAAATTGCATTCATTATTATGCTTTTTGATCTATAGGAGCAAAGTGTTGATATGTTAACAAATTGGGACGAAAAACTGTTAACAAAACCCCTGGATTTTTAACCAGTCAAATTCATCCAATTCTGTTCCGTGGCAATACAGTTTGTACTCCAGGCCATCTACCAATATGTGCCTTAGTAAGTCTGGTTCATTCAAGATGTGAGGAGTCAGCCATGGAAGAAGGTTGACTTGTAAATCGGTACATCTTGATCATCAAGTATGGGGGTTGCATGGTCTAAAATGTAATGGACAAGTTGAAATACAAACTAGGGATCAATTGGTATCAACTAAAAAAACAGGCAAAATATTACTGCAAAGCTCAAAAGGTGGCTTTCATATATATTAAAATTTTAGCACTTTTAAGTACTGTAATAGATCATGGAATATGCCCAATCTGTTCTAACAGCCCTTTTATTTTATAAAATATTTCATTTAACAAAATGATTTTTCCCTTGGTACTGCTTGAAATTCTCTATCCTTTGACATTTTATGAGATCACCAAACCGGTTAGCATTACTGGTTACTGTCAATGGACTTTTTGTAATTAAACCGGCTGAAAAATATGACTTTTGTGATAGAACCGACTGAGAAAAAAATCAAATCCCACCACTTTATATACCTTATTTCACCATGTAACAGGATTGTTTTTGCACGCAAAACAAATATAAAGGTCTCAGTTCCCACACACATATTTATGCAAATTGGTTTTGGCATAAAAATGGTGCACATATCATTATATAATCTCTAGCAAATCGTTAAATGTGCTTTTTTGCAACACCTATAAGTTGATTGATAGTAACCCCTTGGCCAAGATGACAAAAATGGGGTTTTCGGAGACCTGTGGTTCGTATTTTGACCTTCATGTTCATCAATAACATCAATGTATACTTATACAAAACCAAATTATCACCTAACGAGTTTACAACTCAACCAACCAAAAAGGTATGAAATTCTAATAAAATTTAAAACCAGAACCAAATCTGCACATGTTAAATTAATGATACTGTTCCGCAAAAACACTGTTTATAATAATGGATAATTTTAACATAATAGTTCTTAAGATTTTTGGCCTTCATACCTCGCTGCAATATTGGTTCTGGTTCTGACCTAAAATGTGTCTTTTAACTCACGCTTTGTGTGACTATTTGGTGTACATTGAATTTTATGTACATGTGCAAACCAATGAACATAAAAAATATTGTCACTTCAACACATTATAATTTTTCACAACTGACTTTCTGCAGACCACTCTTTTTACACAGTACTTCTCTGTATCAAGCATTAAAACAAATTGCATACCTCGTAACTGACTGCTGTTCTGTCTTTGCTGGGGAAATCACAAGAGTTCTTAGTTTTGATGTTGAACTGCTTGGCCTTAAAAATGACTGCTAGGCAACTTTTTACTTCTTGATTTAAATGATGCAACATCTGAAACAATAGTAATAAAGTTTACTAAATAAGAGTTGGATTGCTTATGTGCAAAAGTGTAACTTACAAGTTTTTATGATGAATTCACTTTTAATTCGAAATTCAGCCCTGGCAGAAACACAATAAAGTCCTACACCCTACACGTGGAATAGAATTAAATAACCGAAAAAGAAACTTACGCCTACAAAAAACTATTAAATCCCTACTACTGAAAAAAATGGTTAAAATAGTTCCTGCAAAACAAAAAGGGTAAACCTGCAAACAAAAGCCGGATTAACTTTTAAAACACAGAAACCCTATTAAACCTGAAAAAAAAGAGTGAACCTGCAAAACAAACAGTATAATAAACCTGCAAATAAAAATCCAGTTATCTTTAAAAACCCAGAAATTTTAACATAAAAAGCCCTAACCTTATACCTGCAAAACAACACAGTAAAGCTGTAAAAACAAATACCACAGTAATTTTTAAACACTCGAGCCTAAAACAACCTGTAAAACAAAAACTGTGAACTAGTAAATACAAAACCCTAAACCTGTTGATGAAAAAGAAAACATTAAAACCTGTAAAAACAAAAATAGTTTTTCTGACAACCACAAACAAATTTTAATAATGTTGAAATAGTTTCAGAATAAAAGTTATATATATAATGTTAAGATACAAAAATTAAGATATTGTTGCAAAAAGTAAGACAATGTTAACAACTGCAAAAGGTCAACAAAAAGATCATGTTATTCCTGTAGAATCGTTTAAAAGATAAAGTTATTTTGTCCAAAAATTTAGCCATAGTGATAAAATCTGCAAAATGTCTAAAAAGTTTGATGTAATAGTTATAGCTGCAAAAAAGATATTGTTTAAACCTGCAAAATAGTAATGTTAATAACTGCAAAAATGATTAAAACATAGTTAAAAACTGAAAACATTATTTTGTGACACAAATGAGAGTTACCTTCAAAAGTTGCAGCAATGTACAATGTGAATTTTTTGGCTGAATCATGACAAATTGATACAAAACAATAACATCATTCAATCAATAGCAAGTCCTGAAAAATAAAGCAAATGTTTTTTACACTGAACAGCAAATTTAAATGTAAGACAATAATACATACCTGGAATGAAGTAAAATATCTGAAAACAAGATCTCAATTCTGATTTTTCAACTACTTTCCTTACACTTGGCGATGGTGGTTCATATGGTTAAGAGCGACGTGCAATAAACAATGACACAATAATAAGAACCTGTTCGGCTGGTGTAAAAGGCACAACACCCCCCAAGCACTGGTCTAAGTAAAAGAAATTAAAGGATAGATAAAGTGGACGCAGCACACATTTTTTGTTGATGAAAGAGGGAAAGCGGAAGGTAAAAACTTCTGTTTACAATAATGTTCATGGTAGTTGCACTTGGTCACAGCATCAATGAAGTTAGATAAACCTTAAAAAACGCCTAGAACCACCATCATCTCCTGCACGGCCGATGTAAAAGTATACAAAATAAGCTTGCCTCAACTAACTGCACTGCACACAACCGCAATAAAATAGCCTATGAAAGTAGAAAGCGAGTCTGTCGTGTTTTACAACCACCCAAATAGCCACTGCCCCATATGACTGGGTGGCCTGGTCAAGCAGGAAACGGAACTGTAGTTATCAGTAAGGTAATCAAAATCCACAAGAAAAATGGGTTTGACCAGCACAAGTGGGAAAGGGGCATTTTTTAGCGCATTCAAGTCTAGAAGACATTTTTACACGAACAAAAAAGATGAGCTATATCCATGCTTGATATCTAGCTCAAATTTTCTTTTCAGAACAAGTGAACAGGAATTACAAACAAGAACAACAAAAGCTGGTCAAAACCCAAAAACAAAACCACAGCATCCCTATAACTACAGTTAACAAAGGCGCAATGGTTTGTTTAAAAGGGTTCAGTGATGGTTACAGCGTATAACTCAACAACAGTGTATCACTGATCCCTGCCCTTCGAGAACCCCCTGCAGGGACCCAAATATATTACGCAAACGCAGGGCTGGGAAGTTTTAACAACAGTTTGCGCCCTATCAGGGTGGCTCACGGGACTTTTCGGGCAAAATGCTGTGCCAGCCCCCTCCAACTCACGGGCCTGAGTCATCATTGGGAGTAGCTGTGTCCCTACTCTGGCCCCGCCTACACCGCGGCCAATGCAATGCGGTGGAGGCCATGCCCAGGCCGTGTTTCTATGCGCACCTTAGGTTAGCTAAAGCCATTTAGCAACGCGCCACACCTAGCTAGAAAACGATCTAAGCTAATTCTCTATGTGGCGCGCGAATCCCAAACGTACCCCACCTATGTTATCTAGCCTAACCTTAGTTAATGAGTGCTATTCTAATGCTAGTCCTAGCGCCAACTTGCTGACAATAATAGCACTCCTACAGACTTGGGCCCTTCTTTGAACGAGATAGACTACCTCCACGGGTCTACCTCGGACAAAGAATAGGTCACTCACCCCTAGCGCCAGTTAGCCTAAGTTAGGCCTATCAGTTCCGAAAACCCGGTTGACCCACGACAAACTCCTAAGTTTACATACAAGTAAATATTTAAAGATGAGATGCTGGTTGTTCCGACGTTGAATCAATTTTCGTTACATCGTAGAAATACGGAGGTCTAAGAAAAACACACATAATTAGATGCAATTAAGTTTTATAACACATAAGGTGGGCTATTTTTTTTTGAGTTTTATTTATTTCGTTAACGCTCACGTGTGATTGCAACTTGCTTTAAAATTTAGGCAAACAAATTATTCAAACAAAACTTACCACACAAAACGCCGAGTATCCATAGCGAAATGAGAACCTCGTGGTGATAAAACGGTTCGTTGTGTTGGCGCGCATCATCGATGGTTGCGTTCAAAATTAAATTCGCAAATCTATTTTTTTTTTGATAAAATTTGCTTGATAATCTACAGTGTACACCAAATTTTGCTGGTATTTGTTACTAATATAGTTTGGGATCATGTCTTTTTTTAAGGCGGAATAGAATTGCCGTCTCTGAATTCGACACACTGCAGTTAAGTTTAAGATATGGAAGAAAATGTTTTAATTTTCACAGAAAAATAACTATTTTTATTTTAAGCAATGTTTTCACTTTTAAAGTAGTTTTTGGCAAAATACACTAGTTTGTTATTGTCAAAGTTTAAAGATTTGTTTGGTGCTGTTTACTTTGCGCGGCAAAACGTGGGGTTTACCCTTTCGGGAAATCCCTCACTACTGTTCGTTAACAAACAACAAACTTTCAAGCAGGCCTGTCACTCTAGATATTTTACAACTACTAGATCTAGATCAGCGTTTCTTAACCTTTTTTGTCCACGCCCCCCTAAGGTGTTTGTCGGGCACTTCACGCCCCCCTAAAACAGGCAAAAACGACAGTTTTTTCAAACACATGCAGCAGTGGAACTACCAGAAGTTTCCGTTGCCTGTGTTGCAAACCAGGGATCACCTCATTACGGCCCGGGGCGGCAATGATTGTGCAAACATTCATATAATACATTTCAGTAATAATTTTACCTGGTCTAACAGGATAACAAGGCATAAGTATCATCCAAAAGCAGTTTACGTCACATACAAAAGCAAAGAATAGTAATTGTGTGCGAACAATTGCTTTTTTTAGTTTCTTGTGGTAGAATAAACGCGCATTAGTTGGAATGTGACTCTTCTATAACTTTCATAATTTTACAATTAAACAGTGGCACAATCTGAATACAAATAAGATCGTGGGAAGACATGAACCCTTTGCGGTCTCGTCAAAATCGCCTCGCGTGTGCCAGTTTGGGAAAGGCTGCGCCAGGGCTTGTAACCCATGCGACTCTCGAGCGTGATTGTACTACACTTGCAAAATTAATTTTGGAGGGAGGTGAGTCCAAAGCTAAATAAATTTAACTTTTAACTCACTCCCCCCTTGGAAATGTCTGGTGGAGCGATTTATATTAAAAACTAGTGATGCACTGAACCCGCCTAAAAAGTTCGGGCCGAAACCGAGTATTCGGCCATGAGGCCCAATAATTTCGGCCGAATCAGGCCGAACCTAAAATCCCTGTTTCTTTGGATGTTTTCAACAGAACCTTGTGTTGTTGATGCGAGTGAACTCAACTCCGACAAATTAAATCACTTGTACAATGCGTAAGCTTTGCTAAACATCTAATATTTTGCAGACAACGTGGCTAGTATTTTATAGATACAACAAATAGTTAATTTATTATGTTTCGTATGGGCGTAAATAAAATTTAAGGCCTTAATTCCATGCAATAAAAAAGTTCGGTTTCGACCCAATTTTCAAAAAAGTTTGGACAGAAACTGAAACATCGGAAAACAGCGGATTCGGCCGAAATGTTTTAGGCTGACCAAAACTTCGGTGCATCACTATTAAAAACCTAAACATGTTTTTGTTGTTTGACTAATATGTTAGTTAAACTGGATGTTCTTATGTTTAGATATATTTTTGGATGTTTTGTTTTTCTATCCAGATGGTTCTAGATATTTATTAAGGTCAAACTAGATTATTTTGTTCAAACAAAAGTGGCAGCCCTGCTTTTAAGCGAACCTTGGCCACACCGGTTCCAATTCTATAAGAAAAAAAATTATTTACTTGTATTTGTTTTTTTGGTGTTGTACAAAATAACCGATGTTCATTTTTTTTGGCAGCAGTCTAATAAATCATAGAAAACTAGAAATTTTGATTTCAAACACTCAAATATTGTGTACTGCATCGGAAAAAATATGGATTATGCCGACTGCTTTGCGTTGTGTGTGGATTATGGATTACTTCTGTAAAGCCATTTCATCTTTTCTGTCACCATATTTACAGGCAATTTTTCCTCACATTTTTTACTTAGCTTTTTCAACCTTAAATATATATTTGTGTGTTTTAATCTAATCTTGCCAGCCGAAGTCTACAATTTAAAATTGATTTGTTTGCTTTCAAACTACCATAAATCAAATTTGTGGGAACTTACAAACTTAACAGCCAGTTTACTGTGGCACTCCAGAGCTGCTTTTTTGATTTGCTTATTACCGGGCAACAAACTGCTTTCTCTTGTATTTTTTAATGTTTTCTGTCCAACACTGATTTATTACGTCTGTGTGGTTGAATCGGAAGTTGGTTGTTTAAAGTTTAACCCCAAATGACTTGGTTGTAAAACAAGACATTTGTGAAATGGTTACATATACTTATTGAAGTAGGTGATTCGTGCGTTTCATATTATTTGTTGTATTGTAGATAATTTGGTAACTTTTGGGTTAATTTACACACTTTCACACTGTGGATGGAATGGTGCCATTGCTCTGTTTCAAGAAGGAACAATAATGCACAAACTGTTTGCACTGATGCACATACACTTAAGACACTGTTTTTGAAGTAATAACAAAATGTCTTTTTACTAAATTGTCTTTTCCTAACTTTTGGGAAAAAGCTGGACTAGGCTACTTTCACATACAAGTCACCAAATATGTTTATTGAAAATATTCCAATTGTATTCAATTAAGCAGTATGCAACAGGTGTAAAGTTTAGTGGTACAGAAGAATTTTTAGTACCACATGCATTTTAGTTTCACATCATGTTATAAACAGTACTATATCTTATAATAACCCAACCCAAACACTATTATTTGGATCAAAGTTTTTACTGAGGCAACACCAAGGCCAATAACTATTGGTGAATCAATGCTTGACAATGCAAGTGTTAATCGGAGATGATTTTTGATGTATAGGTTTTGATACAGTTCTCAGCATAGCTTTCTGAAAACGGCCGTGAAAGGACTGATCTTCTTTTAGTATGTAAATCACTTATCAGGCAGCATTTTGCATATTTTAACCAGTTCCCTATAACATATTCCAAATCTTAATTGCATGATTCAATACATTTACAATAAACCATCATCGCGATGGATTGTAAAATATCACAGGGCTGAAAAAGTTGCTTTGAAGATTTTGTAGTATGTTGCAGGATTTGTTGAGTCTGAATTCGTGAAAGAAGTGAAAGATTGTCATGTGTTCCGCAAGAAATTGATTAGATTGACTTGTGTACCATGAAACAGCAGTCAAAATCCACTGGTTAAATGCAAATGGCATAAATCGATTTTCTTGTGTTAATAACACTAGTTTTGCAATATTAAGAATAGAGTTGCATGGGCCTGTTGTTACTTAAGGAGTGTGAGATTGTTTGTTTTATTCCATCATTATAAAATTTTGTTTTGAGTAAAGCAAGAGTATTTCCCCGTTTTTCAGCATGGTCAATAATCACATGCAGAATAAATGAGAGACAAATCCTTTTTTTTAGCCAACAAGTTGAAACAGAGAATGAGGCTATTGAATTAACTGCTACTGTTTTATAAGGCTTGTTTATTATATTTTAAGAATCATTTGTTGGTTTTGCTTATTTTGTCAGAATTAGGAAGAGTGCATTGGTAAATTTACTAATAATAAAAAACTATTTATAAATGTATTTTATTTGCTGTAGTTCGATTCTCTATTGCAGTGGTTCTTAACCTTTTTTCCTTGCTGCACCCCTTTCAAATCACCAACCAATTTTCGCACCCCCTTTCAAATCACTAACCAATTTTCGCTCCCCCTTCTTTAATTGCTTAAATAGAATAGACCTAACCAACCTTAATGATTCAGCATCCCCGCACCCCCTAGGAACAGTTCTCGCACCCCTTAGGGGTGCGTGCACCCCAGGTTAAGAACCCCTGCTCTATTGTATATGTACAGAAATCTAGGCTTGTTATGTTCCATGTCTATTTTATGTTTCTCTAAGACAGTGGTTCCCACCTTTCAAAGTTAGGAAGTATTTACAAACTTTGTTGTTGTCTGTGGCACACTTCGCAGGCAAAACCAAACAATTTGAAATTATTTAGGTAATTGTATAGTTTTGGGCAGGGAGTCGAACCGCTTGTCATATAGGTTCTGGTTCTGGTTCAATTTGTTTTGATTTTAGGGGTAGGTTTAGGTTTTAAGTGAGGGGACACCAAGTCCTGAGCGATTGACTGAATAGGTTTTAAAAAATACATTTATACCGTGGGGAATAAAGCTAAATTGCCAGCTAATCATTAATGTACACCAAATTTTGCGCCTAGTTTTTAAGTAGAATTTAATTAAGAAACAAAATTGAACAAAAACAAGAAAATCAATTGGTTTGATATTGTCGAAAAAGTTTAGAGTTTCCCCCATACAAATCTCTCACAATGTCATTCATCAGCAATAACCTTCAAGCCAAAGCTTGGTCGTGTCGGTTTCGATTGGTTCAAAAAGGGCCCCTTAAAAAAAACTGTGGGCGCGTTGAATTGAGTTTATCTTTAGGTTGGCGTTTTCTAAATCTATCCGTTTTGTTTACCTTGCCAGCAATTATGTGTCCTGATTGATAAGATTAAATTTAAAGTGTTTAGGAAATCCAGTGATACGCAATGCTACAAAAGAAAAATTTAGGATCAACTTGTATTTAACTTTTTGGATTTTGGATTAAAAAATTGATGTCAATGTTTTTCTGTGACAATCTAATATAGTAAATACCGTGGAAAACTAAAACACTTCCTAAAGGAACCCCATATTTCTGCCTAATGCTGGTTTGTTCCAGCTGTTTAACCACAGGCTCCCAAAACATAAAATTACAAAAACGGTTATACTTACCAGCTAAGTACAGGACCGAAGAGTTTCATACTTTGTTGGTGTTGGTGCATTGTAAAGTGTTTAAAATGATTTTGAAACTTTTATTTAAGGTTTAAATTTGGTCTAAGACTTTTGAATTATCTGTCTTTTGGAATCTAAAAAATTCGAATCATTTTCATACCGCAACCACTTCACATACCTACATGAACATGTGTGTGTAAGAACTTGTCCGTTTTTGCAAATCGCCAAAATGGGATATGTAGGATAATATATAAAATGAAATAAATAGGAAAGCCTTTCTAGTTTGTTGATTGGGATTAAGGCATTGCATTTAAGGATATTGATGTATGTGTGGTTTATAAGTTGGAGTATTCAAATTGGCCACACCGTATTTTCGATTATAAGCTGCGACTGAAGTTTTTACCCTACTGTTGCAAGTTTTTTACCTTATACTGTCCCAAATCAATGAACTTGCCAGTTCATTGATTTTGGGCACCGCTGGTTTGCACATAGTGCTGTAGTAATCTTACTAGATGTCACCGGAAAATGAAGGGACCAATGCACACTAGATGGAATGATGGTTATGATGTCTATAGTTGTGGTAAGGGCTTTGTGTTTGGCACACACAAGCCGAAACATCTGATAAGAAACTTCTTGTCATATGCTTCTAACATAATCTGTACACGGGGTTATTGAGTTTTGTGTTTTGACATACCGTATTTTACGGACCATAAAGCGCACTGTCAATAAATTGCTTTGATTAGTTTTTTGTTCATACATAAGGCGCACCGGGCGATAGAACGCAACGTATTTTAAGGAGTATGGGTTATAAAAGTTTACTTGTTACGTAATAAATTTAAGCAAGTCACAATAGTACAATGAGCAAAAGAAAAAATGAGCCTAGTGAATATCACAGTTGCTAGTTGCTTTTACCGTAGTTTATTGTGGAAGTCAATGGTTTATTTATATAATAATAGTATCGGTACTGGTTTTGAGTGTAGGCAATAAAGCACTACTTGATCCATACATTAGGCGCACCGGCTTATAAGGCGCACGATCAATTTATGAGGAAAAAAAAGGATTTAAATTGCGCCTTATGGTCCGTAAAATACGGTATGATTGTCACAAGCAAATCAAGTGCAGACGTCCATTATTTCGTTACAATTTAAAGGCAATGGTGATATCAACGCCATGACAAAAACCTACATTATCTTTGTAGTGCACTGACAACAATTAGATGCAATAAAAACATGCTCAATTTATTTTCACTTGCATTTTGTTTAACTTGTAGTAAAAGGAGTGGATTTGTACAACATAAGTACATAAGTTCAAAACTATACACACAAAGTATCTACTTACAACAATAAGAAAATGTTAATCAATAAAAAAGCAATAAAACAATGGCCAAAGAAAGAAACATTTTATTTAAAAAAACACACAATTTAACTGGCACATCTCAGACTTATAGTTTAGTAAAGCAGTTCCAAAACTTTTTAACACAAAACTGCTACAATCTTTCCAAATAGCTTTGTAATATAAAAAAATATCAAAATTTTGGAACCAGCAAACACAAATTAACATTTGCATATTTCCTAAAAATACAGTGAGTATCGAAGATTCCACATCTTGGTAATAAAACAATGTTATCAGCAGGAAATGCACATTTGGAGAATATGAAAGTCACATAATTTCAACATTTTTCGCATCCATATTCAACAGTAAACAATTCCTAACATGTACAAACAGAATAAAGCAGATACTTCAATAAAAGACTATTAACACAACATTAAATTTGGCACAAAACACAAGGACCATATAGCAGGTCATGGTTACTACTCTGTATATGGAAGTACTACTAATTTGTACAGCAGAACAAATGTAGCAATACAATACTCCACCCTATGAAATTGTATGAGAGTTTTAGTGGAGTTCTTAACAGTGGAAAGTCCAGTGGGTGTTACCCACAGTCTCAGGCTCTACGCAACCTTTGAAAATATAAACCTTATGAATTGAAAAGTGACAACAAACACAAGAGCAGTGGAACCAAGTGCCGGTGAAAGAGTTTAAATAAGATAAATCAGGCCCAGGAACTTGCAGAACATGTGCATGTTTGAGTGAATGGTCATTTTCCTTTTGTTTACAGAGTACAGTATACATCTTCAGGTACAAAAAATTAGCTGACTAGGCACTGCTTCTCTTTTGGCTTTGTAACAACAGGTGCCATCTCATCACTGCTGGAGTTTGTTTCAGAAACTTCTTCAAATTCATAGTCAAGCCCAATAATCTTACGTTTCTGCAATATACCCAATATACCCAATATACCCACAGTTAACACTTTCAATATAGCTATCTAGCAAAATAATATAGCTTATAATATTAGCTATCCAGCAAACAACAAGGTTTATTTGCAGGTAATAAATGACAAAAACAGGTCATCAAAAGTTGGTAAGTATGTGTTGCTATAAGGTGGGACAATATTTTTTCCACCAGACAGTGGAAAAAAATAATTCTTAGGTTAACTATGAATATTGTAACACAACAGTTTAATTTGTAATAAGTTTGACACAAAACATTTGCCAGAAAACTATTTTGTGACAAAAAGCACATTAATTCTAGCTTATCTTACACCTTAGGGTAAATGGACTATTAAACATGCTAATATGGTTTAAATGCGTGCTACAAGTATTCTTTACTATTAGCAATAGTCACCAATCACATATTAATTTTTTTTGTATCATTAAAGATATAATAAACTTTGTACAGCAAATAGGAGTTTACTATAAAGAAAGGGTGATGCAAAGTTAAAATTCAAGAGTACACCCACTTCTTGTTGTGTTGAGAAAATACAGATTTGATACATAGTAGCAGAAAATAGGACTAACCTTAAGTGAATGGTTTAACACAACAAAGAACGCAAGTAAAATTTATAGTTAAATGTTTGAGTTGTATGCTCAACCACATAGTTCTCACAATCTCAACTCAACCATTTACATTTCCCAGCGCAAGAAACTTAGGCTGTAATCCCTACACATTGGAATTGGGTTGGTTAATTTCAGCCTCTCATGTCACACAGTATTATTATGTTAAAAAATGTTTATTTGGGAAAGGTTAGCTCGTAAACAATTAATTCATGACTGGTGTATTCACCTGGTTAGCATGTTTTCAGTTCATCATATTATTGACAAAGAAATTGTTTATAACTTTATACGAAAACTGTCATGTTCTACTCACCCATTTAAGGTTGGCTTTCCATAAAGCTTTTGCACCAACTGAAGTAATGTCACAGTTTTCAACCCAAAGAACTTCGACTTTGTTCAAACATTCTGTCAGAGTAATGGCTCCTTCATCACCAAACTTGTTTTTTTTTTTTGACAGGTTCAACAATGCCATCTACAAAATACATTTTCAGAAACATTGAAAAATATACATAAAAATGTGACAAATACAATGCCTTGTTCATCGTTTGTTTATTTTAAACAGAAAAAAATTAATAAGCATAATGATAACCTATTTTAAAAACCTACTTTTATGAATTTACTAGCCGTAAAAACGTTCAGTATTGCATCCAAATCACACTAGTGGCTAAATAGCCATTATGCACATGCGTTTACAATACAAATCACTAATTATACCCACATTACCAAAATAGTAAATATTCGAGTAAAGCAACAAAATAGATGACAAGTTAAAATGTTTTTAATATATCATGCACAGAAAAAGTTCTTAAATTTACCATATTGTTAATAGGATATGCATCAGGCAAAAATTGGAGTATGCACAAAAAATGCACAATTATAAACAGTAGTGGAAAGCTATCAAGGAAGCACTGGCTGAACATTAACAAAAATCACTCTAATTCAATGTTAAGACATTTTACTTTTATTTCTCTGTCTATACTTGTACATCCATTGGGCATAATGTTATCATTGATGTGGTGGATAGTTTTTCAACATAAAATGTATTTGCGCTGTTACAAAAGTGATAAATTATTAATCAAGCAGTGGCGGCTTGTGCCGAAAATTTCTGGGGGTGCTGCTCCGTATTTTAGTCTTTATTGAACAAATATTGGCAATATATAGGAAAGCCACATTTCTAGTTTTCTAGCCATTGTTTTGTGTAGAAAAACAAGTAAGCTAATACAAATCCTAATCAGCAACTCCATTGTGACATAATTTTTGTAATGCAATAATGCGCAGGGGTGTAAACAGCAGACGGCATTATTAGGGAATTTTGTTTACTTGCACAGCGATAGACCGAACTCAATAACATGCAATAATAATATGGCACAAAAACACACAGGATGCAGACTCAAAACGAAGAGGTTGTAAATACGGTAAAACACAACACATAGAAGAAAAATAATAATAAGTTAAATGAGTCAAAAAAAGGTCGCCGTATTTCAGTTGGACAACATTTAAGAAAAACTGGTTATAACTATGATCACTAACCAACACACTTGCTATTCAGTCATTAATATGGCCATGTTTCATTTAAGTAACTTATAGTCACAGTCAGCGTTTTCGACATATAGCTTTTTATAGGAATCATAACTGACAAATTTAACAACCACATTACAAAACTCTCCAAGCTTTGAAATTTACAACACTCTTACTTAAATTTAAAACATACCACTAAACCTTGTGCTTCCTTTTTACAACCAGAATGAATCATAAAGTTATAGTTTGGGCAAAATAATTGATAGCTTCCTCCTTGATTTCCATGTGACAATTAAGCAACTGTTTTTCTATTTAGTGCTAGCACTGCAAGTGCAAGTCTTTTGGATATAATGGTGTTCCTTGGAAAAGTTTGCATCCTTTTTAGTGTTGAAAAGAACTGGTTTGCCTTTGAGGGACTCATAGAAATTGCTGGCTAACTGGCTTTTGTTTAAAGTTTCAGTAACTTTTCTATCAATAGGATATGCTTGGTGGTCACTACTATATCCTCTGTAGAATGTTCATTCTTAAGAAACATTTTCTGTGAAGCAATTTAGCAGCTACTGTTTAGAGCAGTGATTCTCAAACTGTGTGCTGCGGCACACTAGTGTGTCCTGAGAGATATCCAAGTGTGCCGCGAAAAAATCTCTATTTTAAAATGCAAACATTCCCTGGTGTTTCATGACTCTATGACGAAATGCTGGTGCTCATGACATCGTTTCAAAGCGCATATTTTTGTTTTTGGAAATAGAATGCGTCCTTACCCACCACAATAAAGTTGAAAATTTACAATATATGATTAACTTCCGTTTTGTTTACCTACGAAGTGTGCCGCGGAAGAAATTATAAGTTCTTTAATGCGCCGCATGCTTAAAAAGTTTGAGAACCACTGGTTTAGAGTAACAATATGTGTCCATCATATTAATACACAAGAATGCACTCAGTTGCAAATACTGTCCACAAGGTGTGTTAAGAAACCAAAACTTGAAATTGTCATCACTAAGGTATTTCAAAATTCCTGTTGCTTCTTCAATTGTTTGTTCTGCAAACATTGCCTGAATTTGAGTGAGGCATTTAACTCCACAGTCACAAAGCTGTTTTTTCTTTGTTAGCATTCAAAACTAAAACTGAGTATTTCTTAATTGTTGTTGCTTTTTCCTGCATGACATATTTGGAATAGCAGTTGGAATAGTTTTATCAAAATTTTTCTTAAAACTTTTTATTCAGGTTTTTATTATAAAGATTAATCGTGACTTTTCAAGGTGTAAGATGACCTTTTTTCTTTTTTAAAGGTGTGAGATACGCTTTTTAATTTAATGATCTCAAGCCCTCTTACAGTCATCTTAAAAAGTCATGACTAACCTTCAAACAAATAAATTAAAAGATTGCAAAATAATTATTTAACTGTACTCACTGTCCTACTTAAGAATATAATACACGGGTTTGGCTTTGGAGTACAGTAGACCCGGAACAGACAACACAACTACAGGCCACTTTACATGCTACGTGATTGGTGGAGCTGTGCGAGGTGCAGCACCCTGTCACCTATTTCACCAGCACCTAGCTTTTCCACTGTGCATGCGCACAACTGCAAAACATCAAGACACTGGAGCTGCAGTTCCACCATAGATAACATATTAATGCCATATTTTTTTAAAGTAATAAAATGCCCAGCTCCGCAGCATCCTAGCACGAGCCGCCCCTGGAATCAAGTGTATGTTAGTCTTAGCTGTAACTATTTCATATTTGATACGGAATGCTGTACTGTGACAACACCTTTTAGTGAACAGTTACATGTTTTACGACTTACACCGATGCATAAGTTTTGTAACAAACATACGTTTACTTTTATTTTAATTTTACAAAAACATTTTTTACACAAACACAAATCTACATACTGGTTCATCCCGAGATTTTGCCTCATTGGTCACAATCTTCACATCAGCAGCATTTATTTCACAGTCGTCAAGGTCAAGTCTTTTTGTTTTATGAACACATTTGGCAAGCATTGGAATAATTTCCGAGCCAACTTTATTTCCAGCAATACTAAACGTTTTCATCTGTAAATACCAATTTTTACCCATTTTTGTAAAACTGAACGAGAAATATGTTCTAATTAATGATATACCTTAAATACCATTCTTGTACTTACAACAACAGGTACAATTTTTTTAACAAATATAAATATTTCAGCGGGCAGAAATGAATGCGTACACACATGTATATATAAATGAATGTGTACGCACATGCAAATGCGAACAGTATGGATATGTTGCATTCATACAGTAGGAAAAACAGTTTGGTGAAAAGCTCGAAATGCTTTTTAAAAACTTAATCCCAGCAAAAAAACATTCTTCTGTCCGCAGTAACTTCTTCTATTTTGTGAAATAAACAATAACTTGTATGACCTTTGTTTGTATAGCAACTACATTTTGGTAGAAGTATATGAAAATCAAGTAGTGTTTAATAAGTCATTTCATGTCAGTGCCAACACATAGACAATCACTTATCAAACCTTGGGCAGAACAAGCACCTTACAACTTCCACAAATTAAACTGCATTACTTTATCTTATGTCTTTTGACTAAGACAACATTTGCAATTAAATAAATATGATATTAAGTATGTCTGTTAGAACATATGTTGATGCACAAAGCCTCTGTTACTATGATACACTATGCAGAGCAGGCTGGTAAATCTGTCACTTGCGCCTAGTGTGATTCCACTATTTGGCTTAAACAGCTGTTTTTTCAGACACACTTTATTATGTTGTTGGGTCCTTGGTAAACCGTTGAAAATAAAAATTCACAGTAGACAACATCAGGTTTGTAAATATTTACATGTGTAGATTAAAACCACTGTTTCTTGACCAAAACCAGCACACAGAAAAAAATGCAGTCAAAAACAATGCACACCCTTTTCAGGAAAAAGGACCTATATTTAAAGTGACACTTGTCATGAAAAAACTTATGCTGTCTCCAAATAGCACATGTTACTAAATATTTAAATTGTTTCAATAAATTAATAACTCACTCACTTGGTGGTCCAACTTCAAAATAGCAAGTAACAATGGTTTCAAGCAAGTACCAGTCAAATTGCAATAATCCAACCCCAGTTGACGTATGTTTTGGACACAAGTTGACACTTCACTGACACCAGTTAATCCAATGTTGCTATCTCTTAGACTGAATAAATTCATCTATAAAAGAACAAACAGGCATGTAAGTGAAAGAAAGATTTTTAAAAAGTAACCAGCGTTTTGTAAATACATTTTTACCTGTTAGTAAGTGTGATATTTAAGCAATGAGGTGATTCTTACTTTGTAATAAAAATTGCAAAAAAACACATGGAATGTATGTTAGGAAATTGAGCATGCAGTAAATTAATAATGATAAAATCATTTGAACATGACCACAAAAAACCTTTTAGTAATTCTTACATTTATGCTTTACTGACAACTAATTATTGAATAAAATGATAATTGCAAAAGCCTCATACAGCTGTTGTATCAGGTTACACAGTACTGGACATGATTAAGCAAACAATTCAAGCATTTTTCAACTGAATATGTCAGTTAAATTTGATTTTTTCTCCAACTACATGGTGCTGTAGGTGTTAATCAATACACCTCAATACAGAGTTCTCTTAGCACAGTCAATTTTTTAGTTATATATAAACAGGGCCAAAATGTTTTATTTATTTCTTATTGCCAGGAACTGGAACAAGACTGGTAAAAGCTACCATTTTCTTCTTATTTATAAAACCCTACTTTTGTATTATCTACTTACTGGTTTCTGTCGTTTAAGAATTTCATGACATATTTGTTTTAGACTGTCACCACTGACTGAACAGTCGTCCAACAACAGTCCATCAAGTTGATGAACACTTGGTGCCAAACTTTTCAAAGCATTTTGTGACACCACATTCCAACCCAAGTAAAGCAAATCCATCTATTAAACAGGTGTTATGTAGCAATTTGACCGGAACACATTAAACCAGTTTTGAAAATTATTTGCAAATGTATTTCTACTGCATACGCACAAAAGAGATTTGTAAAATGTCCTCCGTGCAATTTGTGGCAAGTGGGCAAACACATTTGTTACTGATAATAAACATAAAATTTGTTTTAGAACACTGATGCAAACAATATCACAGAGTTGTATGTTTTAAAAAAGTATTTTTTTGTTTCAGACATGGTTTATAATCGACAATGTTGACTTTCTTAAGTTCCATAATGTATGTTTCGTGCACATAAGTCAATTATAACTAGAAGGGTGGCTTAGCACATATTGCCCTTGCACATACACTATAACAGCGGCGGGCAACATATGGCCTGCGGGCTGGAACCGGCAGGATTTTAAACGGCCCGCAGACAATTTCCGGTCTTACTTGATAATGTGACCTGCGGCCACAGTCTGCCGCAATCCCCCAATGTCAGCTTACTACGTCAAATTATAGTTGTAACGGACAGCAACGCTCCCCAATAGCGAAAAAACTGTTACCCTTGCACCATACGTCCATTGTTACAACATAACTGCCAACCTTGTGTGACCTGCTTTCACGGTTACTTTTGTTTCCACACGTGTAGCCTAGTTAGTGTTTCAGCAGTATCTTAGTCTGTGGTGTATGCTTTAAATTTGCAGTGGTGAATAATTTTATGTTATATCAGTTAGATTGTTTCGACTGTATTGTAATTGTGACAATCCTGATTGCATTTGGTTTAGATGATCAAAAATCCGTTTTACATCACTGCATAAATACACGATTATTGTATCATTCAGGTATCCGGAAACTCATGGGTCAATAACTTGACATAGATAAGTCATTCATTTTAATTTCAACATATAACTATGCACCTTTACATATCATAAATACTGGATACACCAGCAATGAAAGAATATGAAAAAAGTGTGATAAAGCTGTATAAAGTTTTATTTAAACTAGCAGGGCAGCTGTCATGTTGTTTCAACCCCAACACATTATCAGAATTTTTTTTGTTTCGGTGTCATTTGGCAAGCATGAGCAAATAAGAAATTTTGCAATTAAAATGTCACAAATCGCTAAGAATGGACACTGTTAAATGTGATACAATGGTATGTGTACATATCAAGCATGCATGAATGCATTATGAAACAGAGGCTGAACATAGGCCCCAATAATCAGTGGTATTGTGTTTTTTAATTAGGAAAGGCAACCCCGCTAATACAAAAGCATATTTCTTACATTATATTTTAGTTAAAGCACATTTTTGTTTTATTGGTTCTCCTAGTAATGGCATGGGGCCATGTTTTAGGTACATTGTCCTGCAGTACTCTCAAGTTTCAAGCCTTGGAACTAGCTTTAAGTGATCAAATAGTTATAGTTTGGTGAAAATAAGTTGTTTATCACTCCTCTTGTCTGCCAATAATAAGCATCAGTCTTAAAAGAATTTTTATCAATCATCCCAAACATATGTTGTATGTGTTAAAGTGATGGTGTCTAGAATACTATGGATATTATGATGCGTAAGATAAACTTCAGGCAGATAAAAGTAAAAGGGAGAAAACTGAGTAAAAACTAGAAGGGTGGCTTAGCACATATTGCCCTTGCACATACACTATGATTTATTTTAAAACATAAATTAATTTCCTATGCTTATTTTGTATTGGGTCCCATATTAGCCATCGTCTTTTATAACCTTGGTTGTTTCTGCAGGCAAAAACTCATGGGTCCCCACACATGCAAAGTTGAAAATAATCCAATTCAATAGATAACAATGAGTAAGTTTGGTATTGTGAAGACAAACATAGTGATTGGTACTGTGCATATCTAAATATGCTATGTGGAGTAAAAATTATTTAAATTAAAAAACTCATTTTAGGGGGCTAGTAGGATAACTAATTGAGGTTCAACACACACAAACTTAAAAGTAGGAAACCACAATGACTCAATCAATAGTACTGCAAAATTTCAGTCCAATCTGCCAACGTTTAAAATTTCAACCACTAGAGGTGTTTTGAGCAACAACCGTTGATGTTTCTGATGTCAAAGGGCTGTTAGCAACCCCCGAACTGCAATGGCGCAATAATAATAATTAGCATACTTTACAAGCTATCCAAATTTTAGTCAATTCGGACATTGTTTACAAACTAACCCCTTTTAGGGGGCTAGCGGGGTAAATACTAGGGTTATCCGGACAAACCAAGTGGGGTGCACATCTACATAACTATATCTACCATCTGTATACGTTTCAGCCACATCCATCAAGCATTTGACAGAAAAACAAGTCGGACAAACTTCAGGGGAAAATACCCATTTTAGGGGGCTAGCGGGGTAAATACTGGGGATATCAACAAAAACAAAGTGGAATGCACATCTACATAACTACATCTACCATTTGTATAAGTTTCAGCCACATCCATCAAGCATTTGATGGCAAAATGAGTCAGACAAACTTCGGGGGAAAACATTTTAGGGGGCTAGCGGGGTAAATACTGGGGTTATCAACAAAAACAAAGTGGGATGCACATCTACTACATCTACCATCTGTGTAAATTTCAGCTAAATTCATCAAACATTTGATGGAAAAACGAGTCAGACAAACTTTGGGGAAAAAATACCCATTTTAGGGGGCTAGCAGAGTAAATACCGGGGTTATCAACAAAAACAAAGTGGGATGCACATCTACATAACTACATCTACCATCTGTGTAAATTTCATCCAAATCCATCAAGGATTTGATGGAAAAACGAGTCAGACAAACTTTGGGTAGAAGAAAAAAAAAGAAAAATAACAAAAACATTTTGAGTAAAATCAATATGTGTCCCCTTCAGGGAAGGGGACCCATAATACCAAGGGATCAAATTTCTTTAAATATTGTCAATAAAATGGGCAGTCTAATTTAAAATGGTGTGATAACAAATCACTAATACAAGGTTTTAGAATATTATTAACTGTTTTAAATTCCATACTATGTAGCTGGGTTATTGTACAAATGTACACTTACAAACAAGTTTTAAAACTGATCTGACATAACATTGTTTTGCAACAATAACTCACATTTGTATTTCTTTCTCTTATAGCTCTACTTAAACATGTAAAATCATCATCATTCAGATCGCAATCACCAAGCCATAACATAGGAATTGTGTGGATGCATGTGTCCAGGAGCTGTCCAACACCATTAAGATCATTCCCAGACAAATTAAGAAAAGATAACTGCAAAACAAATATTTTGTAAACTTTATCACAAATTTGTAACTATCTTACATTTTAACAATATACTTACTACAACTGTAACTATGTATAAACTAAAGGTTTGTAAAGCTTTATTTTTTGGTTTGTAAACAGGATTATTAGCATTAGGACAAAATGGCACTTAACTCCGTTTTTCTACAATACAATACAACACATACAGTTTGACAAAATATTATACTTGCTGATTTTTAAAAAGCACTGTACTACAGTAATAATAAAAAAGAAAGTTTTTGATTTCATTCCATAACTCTTGACAAATCATTTATATATCATTAACTTTTGTTGATATTTTGTTCCAGATATTTTATTATCTAGATCTGGAGTCTCGAAACAAACACACCATCATAAACCTGTCAAATTTGCAAATGTAAATAATTAGTAACGACTAATCTGTAAAATAGTTTTAAACTGTAAAAACAGGTAAAGCTAAATCTTCCATGATATGAATATACCAATTTGCATACATTGATTTTATGTTGTGTGATAAAATCACCCAATTTTTCCACATATGTAATTGGAATATCACAACTTAACAGTGTGAGTTCGATGATGTCAGGAAGCAACTTCAAAATATCATCAAAAAATTCAAGCACGACCATGTCCATCACATGTAACTTTCTAATCTGTCAACACAACAAAGTAACTCTCTTTAAATAAAACAATAGAATATGCACAAAATAGATTTTACTATTGCCTTGTAAGCTTTTCTAGTAAATTTAAAATTTGCATCCTTACAACTTTAGACACAAAAAAAATGTCTGAACATGGCACACAACAGAAAAGTAGTAATTAGAAATTCAAGTGTTTTTGACAATACAAAGAAAAGTCCTATTCATTCCCAAAAAGCAAACACTAAAATGAAACACCAACATTACAGACAATTTACATTCCTACTTGCAAGGTAGTACAACTGTGTTTTGTTAATGCACTTTATTCAAAAAAAGTTACCTTTGTGTCAAAAACGTTTTATAGTATTTTTAGACTAAACCTTGTCCTGTGTATGCAAAACATGCCAATGACAAGTGTAAAAATTTAATTGCAAGGCAAAATCTCTGAAAAATTGGGTAATGATTTTTAAACCCTCTAATTTTTTTTTGTCTTAACACAAGATTGGCTTGGGATTCGTGATACCTATGAATTTTTACAGTTTTAAGGAATAAACCAGACTTATCTGCATCAGCAAATATATAATTCCCTTGCAAATACACTCTTTCTGTTATTTAACACAATAGTTTTCTACACTTACTTTGTGTTTTGATTGCTGGATTGTGTTTAGCAGTGTTTGTAGCCCTGCTCCGAGGAAAGTTGCTGCCTTAAGCCAAGATCCAACATTAAGGATGTGTGGCTCTTCTGCAGCTAGTAGTACATGACAGAAACAAACAATCTCGTGTGGAAGAATATCTCCTGACAGTAACAATGGACTTGGTAGGAAATTGGAAACAGCCTTAGTTAAATCATCATCTTGGGCCTCATATGCCCAACTGCATATGTTGAAAAGAGTGGAATCATTTTCATGTGAGATAAATTCATTAGCAGTTATCATTGATTTTACATCATTAAAATATTTTACTGGTAAAACTGGAAAATCACTAGGTAACTTTTCCATCATACTTGGAAGAAAGCTAAGAAATTTGGATTTCAAAAGTCTTTCTTTATCTCTGACATTATCAGCATCAGTAAATATAGTTTGAAGCTTTGCCTGTGTTTGCTGGTGACAAAAACCAAACAAAAACCGGGTGACAACCTCCCAATGACCTTCTTTAAGCAGGTCTTCAACTTTGGCAGAGAATTCTTCATTAGATACAAACATCATGAGATGAAGTGCAGCTAAAAACTCCTGCCATGTGGCATGAATAAAGAAAAACATTTCTTCCCCATCAAGAATCATTAAACCTGATTCTTTTGAACTTTCTGTATGAACACTCATAAAAGGTTCAATGGAATTTCCCACCAGGCCATATTTCTTCAGATTATTGGTGGCAAACTGAAACTGACGATTTTGTATTCCATCAAAAGCCAGTTTTGCTAGTTTTGGAATGAATTGAACATCTGTTTTAAATTGAGGGTTCTTCTGCCAATGCTCAAATTGATTCAGAAAAATCTCACAGATTGATCTTATTGATTTGCCTGATTCCAGGTTGTCAAAAAAGTTTTTGACTATCATTTTTCCAAACATGGGAATAAAACAAAGGGCTGATATGTTGGGTTGTTTTTCCAGCTCTTTGAGAAGAATGACTTGTTGCTCCTCAGTTTCACACACTTCTTTGCAGAGAAGAATTTGAGATTCTGGACTTAGACCTAAAACATGTGCCATGAACAAAGGATTGCATTCTGGATGAAAGTGCTGAAATGCAAATGGCCGTGAAGCGATTAATTTTTTAGTGTTAGGAAGTAGGCGGCCATTTAAGAGATTCATCAAGATGTTGTAAGCACTTTCCTTTTCATCACACAAATCCACAGCAGATGGATATATAGAAAAGTTTCCTTTATGCTTGGCCTCATCAAGACCATCAATGACAATCAGTGTGTCATGAGATTTATCAATTTTCTCTAGTATTAACTTTTCTGATTCAGGACTGTGTTTAAGGCTATGAACAGTGGATGCAAGAAGAAACTTAAGAACATTGTATTTTTCCTGGTTTTTAAAGTTGAGATCTCTGCTTGAAATGTAGAACACCAATGACTCAGGGTGAGTCTCCATCCACTTTTTAGCAACTGATTTGCAAAAAGTGGTTTTGCCTATACCAGCTATTCCAGTGACACCAGCAATGTTGTGTCGTGGTTTGATAATTGTTTTATGCGATGATTTTGCTTTCTCTGCACAAGTGCGTGCAGCCTCATCAAACAAATTTTCAGCAGTTATTTCGTTTTGGTCAGTTTGTTTTCTGAAAGACCAGCTGCTGGCATTTCCAAACTTTTCGGGTTTCACATTTTCTTGTTTTGTAACTTGCAAAGGAAATGTGGTTTGTTGGTCAATTTTTGCTGTGATGGAATTCTGCAATGCATGCTTGAGTCCACTCATTTCCATTTCTGAAATGTTTTTAAACATATCTGGTTAGATATGCTTCTTTTCAGAATTTTGGGTCTGTTATGTTTTGTTTTTAGTTTATTTTTAATTTTTGTGCTGTTGTGTGTTGGTGGTATGCAAGAGCATATCTGGAAATTTTTAATGGGAAGAGTTTAACATTCAAATTTGTGAATTTGTCTATTGACGCTCTATGACATTTTTTATTGTTTATTGGGAAACCTCTCATTAAAACCTGCTTGACTGTGCCTGCTCATGAGTAATATACATGCAAGTGTTTGTTTTGTGGAAATCTATAGACTGCAAATGCTATGGGATATGTGTCACCATGTGTTTGTTGTGTAATTGTCAGTATGTTGGACAAACAAAAAACAAATTTTGTACATACAGCTGGGATCACCGTACTAACTGGAACACTTCAAACCAACGAACAATTTTAGTGATTACTGATAACGCTTGCTATGTCAACATTTCCCCTTAAAGCATTCCGCCATTTAAGAAGAAAAAAACAGAATGCTTTAAAGTGACCTTCGTCAAAAGTCCTGACATGGATCTATCAAGCGAAAGCAATATGGCTCAAGTCAACTGGTGCTTCTATTAACATCCTGAAAGTTTTTGTGTTATTGCCCCAAAACCCGCTATTGTATGACTTTTGTGTTACAGTTCTTGCCCCATACCCGCAAATGTACCACTAGTTGCAAACGTTGCACTAATGGTTGCTCAGTTGCTATTTTTTTTTGTTACGTATTTTACATTGCCCGGTGTTTCATCTATTTTGTCTGCGCCTTTGTGCCCAAAGCTTTGACATGTGCATCTGACAAAGACAAGTTATGATTCACTATAACTGTTACTTGTTACTAGTTTGAAAGCGGCAATGATAGCAACGTCTCCAGTGTTTTGTTTATAGTTCAGTGTTTTCATGTCACTTTGTTTTCTTGTGTTTTATACTTTAATTCCTTTTTATCTATGTTTTATCCTGTGGCAATATATATATATATTCCAAGATATTCTTTGCAGATTTCGTTGGAAAATACTTTCCATTCTTAGCAACTAGAAGTTATTAATTTCTGTAAAACACTTTGCTATAATCCAACCAACAAAATATAAAGTTCTCAAGGTCATGTGCTGAAAAGTTTCATGTTTTCGAAGAATGTTGTTGAACAGGTGGGTCAACCTTGAGATAAATATGATATGTGTTAATTTGAGGACTCATTTTTTGACAAAATGGCTGGAACAAACCAGCATTAGCCAGAAAACAGTGTTTTCTAACATGTTTTTGCCCACATTAATGTCAAACCCCTAAAACGTGGTTTGATAAAAGAAAAAATAATAGGTATTTTTAAAATTTTCTTTGTTTGCAGTGTTTTGTTTTCTTAAAATCTCCCAAGCTTCTATCACATAACTTTTTGATAGTTTGTCTTGTGCATGTGCTGCTGCCATTTTTTCACATTTTTGCAAAGGTAGAAGGAGATTAAAACAGGCTTTTGTCATGCAAAGAAGTAAGCTGCACTGACAAATGGATCCATTTTCTTAACGTGTTTTTGTTTTAGTTTCATTTATTATTTGTTTGTTTATTTGTGTTTGTTTTTGTTGCTATTTTTAATGATTTGAATTTTTTGTTCTCTTTTCCTGCATTATTCAATAATGTTTTAACCCAAAAATGGTATTTTGTGTATGTGTGAGCTCTTTTGAAATAAGCTCAACTTAAAATGTCAGATTTAAATTAATTTAGCCTACTTTTTTTTGTATTTTCAGCACTTTAGTACTATTATGAAACGCTTAAGGAATTCATGGGGTAAAAACAGTAACAACTTTTGACTGCATTTACATCTGTGCATTATTGGGTAATTATTCATTGTTTTCATTTGCTCTTATTAATGCAATCTGTCCCAATTATTATTAAAGAATAAGGAAAGGTACAACCTTGTTGGGATGAGATTTCTTCATCATCTGTTCCTGAAGAAATGTAAGAATCTGATGCTCCACTACTGGTATCAGTATCTGTTAAGGATCAAACACAATTCTTTATTGGTTAGTTATTAAATAATTTAAAGAGAATGAGCAAAGAAAACATTTCTTTTAACACAACTAATTGATTTTGTGCAAATTGTAATTACTGTCGTCCTCCTCTTAAACCAAATTGCATTCCCTGTAAAAGGAAAGAGCAACAATGTACCTATTTTTTCAACTAAAGCATTTAATGTACTTTCAAAAGTTTAAACTACAATTGTAAAAGTTTCATGTTGAAGTCCCAAATTTTAGTGATTTTTAAATCAGGCGCGATACCTTGAGATGAAGATCCCAATTTTGACTTGGGGTTGCAAATCTCAGGTGCAACCAAATCAAGTTTTTTAAGCTCGCTTGCTATTTTTTTCAATTTAGCTAAAAAAGAAAAGATGAAATTTTGTAAATAATGGTATTTAACACATTTGTGGTAGATTTAATATGTAAAAGTAAAATATGTTAGAGAAAACACATATATATATATGATTAGAATAAGTGTAAATTTGTTTTTGGTGTTTGTGCAAAGCACATAAAGACAAATAAACACCAGTGGTTCCCAACCTTTCAGTGAATCCCCAGGGATTCACTGAAATGGTTGAGCTTTCACTATATTTATAAATATCCCCAGGGATTCAGTACATATATTTATAAATATAGTGTCTCGAAATGTAGCAAGTTAATCACTCTGTCTCCACACATTTATATGTGTGAATGGAAAAAGGTAATATTAAGGTGCAATCACTTTCAGATTAGAAAAATATGTTAGTAAAACCATGGGATACATTTGACATACTTGACTCCAACTTAAACACCTTCTGTCCATGTTAAACTTACATCATTATCTTGTTTTACTTCAAGCAAGTATCAAACAAAAATATAAAAAAAATTACAGGATGCCTACAACAATTTACTCCGTAGCCAGACCATGTGTGTCATAACATGTTTCAAAACAGTAACCACCTTTAACACGTGTGAAGTATAATTAGTTCAATGTGCTCTTTTGACTAATATGTGAAACATCCATGCAGCATATAAAAAAACACTGGGTCAGGACTCATAATATACAACACAGCACTTACTTAAATTCTTTGCTCTCACCCAAGTTGACAAAATTTGGTATCTTTGTTCAAGTGAGTTTCCCTTGTAGTCACATTCAATTTGTGACAATTGGGAGTCCGTAAGTTCAAACTTCATTCGACCAATGTCATGTTTCATAAAGTTATTGTCTGCATAGTGACAGATGAAATCATACAAAAACCAAGCCCGGTTGCGATCTAAATACAAATCAAATATAGCAAGTTTATTTTACAGGGAAAAAACACAGCAGCATACATCTACCTATGATGATGGATATATGTTTAACTAATGCCAGCACAGTTATTACAATATAATATGTGTTGAAACTTACATTCCAGGGTGAGGTTGGTGTTTTGGAAAAAAATGGTGGAACTGCTTTAGTGGACTCTTAAACTGTCAACCAAAACTTGCAAAAGAAGTGGGTGCTCTGACATAGATCAGAAACTAAACGAAATGTTAAACAACTATATCATGTACACAAATCAGCTGGTCTCTCAGGCATTCCCATATGGCAAGAAAAATCTAGCCTGTGGTGGGATTCAAGCCTATGACAGGAGTCTTTCGAGAGCTCTTGCTCTACCAACTTGGCTACACAGGGGTAGTAGGGAATCACCAGTTCGACCAAATCAGCTAAGATGAATATATTCATACTAGGTGTACTTGATTTGATTCAGTAGAAAAACTTTATTTCAGTAGAAAAACTAGAGGTTTCAACACTATGATGTGTAAACATTTTTAGGTTGACATAGTACTGTATTGACACTAACTTTTGGAGGGTAGCTTTTTTGATAGAATTGGTATGGAAACAGACTTTCTGGATATAAGTGATACACAAACACAGTAAAAAAGCACTGCATTAGCCCAATTAATAAAACTTCTAGTTCGTAAGGAAAAAAAAGAACAGAAAAAACAATACTAAGAACTTTGTTTCTGGATTTAACCGGGGTTTATGTGTTGAAGCCAGTTTTATCAAGCTTTTTTATAGATTTGTTTTACCACCCGATGTGAGTTAGGCCATTCAGGATTGTGACCAGTAAACCACTCCAACGAAAACTTTGTGTTATTCTATTTAGGCATAACTGGATTTGTTAAAATACACATCTAGGACTATGTCAATGGGTCAGTCAGATTCTGGTCAAAAAAGCCTTTAACAAAAATTTTTAGTGAAAAGGTCAAAAACGGCTGAATCCAAGATACAAAGTGCTTAAAATACTTTGCAATGTACCAATAAATGTTGAACATGAGGAACACAGCAGGGCTAGCAAAAGGGACCCATGAAACATTAAGTTGCATTAAAAGCATGGCATTTGTTCAAAAAGTACATTAATCAGGTCTCTTTTTTGTGTCAGTTCAGCTAAAATTACAATTAGTGCCACAGACCTTCCAGGCCAGCTCTGTGTCTATAAAGTGCCACTCTAAAACGAGAATTTTTTCCATAAACTATCAGTTTGTTGCATAATACACCTTCAAATATTTTTCTTTTCTTTAAAGGCACCAAGCTCATCCAACACAAACCACAGTAATAGTTTCTTATAAAATCACTTAACAGTTGCAAAGAATAAAATCAATGTAAACTTACTTCTAATAATATTCTTGTTCACTTGATTGTAGATTAAGATTTCATCAATTTGTTCATCTCTGTTTTGACTGTTTACTTCATTTTGTAAAAGTATTTCTAACCCCACATCAAGTCCACTAAGCTCCCCTGTATTAAAAAAAACTAATTAAAAAAACATCAGTTTCCCTTATAATAACTGGTATATATTTACGATTTAATGGAAATTTTCCATGCATTCGACTATGCACACGAATTTCAAATGACTCACACAGGGTGGCAAAGTTGATGTATGTTTTTATGATAGTGTGGCATCTGATAGCATAATTGACACCATACAATGGCAACATGAACAAACCCGTTAAAATGCTTACAATCAATACAGGGATGGGCTGTCTTTACAGTATTTCATTACCTGCCCAAATATCATCTAATTAGGATGTGTTTTAAAGGTTGGACCCAGTTTAGGGGTTAGAGGAGTGTTAAATGTTAAAACAACCTCAAACAATCGCCTAGGTCTGTAACATGTGATGAAATTATTATACTTTGCTCGGCAATTGAGACTCAGCTTATGGTACTTGTTCTTGTGTTAACCTTGGAAGTCTTAAGCACAACCTAAGGGTTGGATGCAGAATCCTGGCTAAGAAAAGTTTAGGTGGGAAAAAATGACAATGGCTTCGCAATGCACAAAAAACAAAACCTTGAGGCTTGTTTAGTGAGATTTCTTGAGCCACAACTATAAAGTAGCTTTTTACTGCATTTGTAAAAGCACTGGTATTGGACAGTATGAGTCAGAGTCTAAAAAAGTCTCCGACTCTAAATCAGACTCTGTTTAATGTTCTGAATCAGACTCCACATAAACAGTAAGACTTTGAGACTCTGCTTCTAGCATGGTACTTACTGCTTCTAGCATGGTACTTAGTAAGTTACCGGGACTACTACCCAAAACTAAACAGTCTCTGTTTAATCACAATACATCACATGACAACAAAAGGTTAACAAGCAGTAAGCAGAAGCAGAGATAATTTGTAAATGTTTGCTAGGTAAGTACGTGTACATTAAAAAATACACAAAAACTATTACCTTTTAACTTGACCCAGTATGGGGTCAAAGAACCTGTGTTATTAAGATACCCTTCTACTTTTCTGTCAGAAAA
Source organism: Phallusia mammillata (assembly GCF_965637545.1). Taxonomy (NCBI): domain Eukaryota; kingdom Metazoa; phylum Chordata; class Ascidiacea; order Phlebobranchia; family Ascidiidae; genus Phallusia; species Phallusia mammillata. Next base: position 19,456,247 of record NC_137256.1, on the reverse strand, counting down.
TCCAAGTTTTCTCAAATATTCAGGCCAATTGTTTGGTAGTATGTTGACTTTGGCCAATGTTCTTTTCACATCCTGAGCCTCTTTTGGCGAAACTTTTCTTGACCTGTATAAAACAATAAAAAGTGTGGTAATTTGCCTTCAATAAAAACATAAGTTTTATCCATGATTTAAAGAACTCTAAACAACATCATTATAAACCACAATATGTTACAGGTTCAAACAAAAAAATGCGTATGTCACGCATCATAATATGTCACTCATCTGCAGTAATAAAAAACTGCAGATGAAACGAAAAACTGCAGTAGAATTTAGGTTTTTTAGATTAGGCAACCAGGACGAAAATGGTGTAGCAAATTCAGCACCAGACTACCATCTCAGAGCCATTGATCTTATGAGAGTATAAGAGGTTGTGTCAATGAATCTACAGCAAAAGCAGGACTCTCCTCGGGACACCCAGGTCTACCTAATGCTTCACAGGAAATGTCCTGAGGAACAGCAGTGATGTTTTCGCAGATTTAACTTGGCCAGATAAACCTGCGGGTTCAACCACCGTCATATGCAATCAGGTTCGTATGGCCAATTGTTATCCTACAGCAGAAGATACCCAGCAAGAAACCAAAGCAGTCATTCAAATAATGTGACACTTGACTTAAAAACCTGTTGTTTTTTCAATGTCCCAGCCGTTTTACATAACCATTTAAAGAAAAAATTAGATGAAGCAACAAAGCAAATAAAATCTGTCTCGATGTACCGTTCATTGTCCATTTCATATTTATGGAGTTTCTTCGAAGTTAAAGGTCTACACTTGAAATGGTGGGAAAAAAGTAAATCTGCTTGAAAAAATCTCTCTCCTATAAATAGAAAAATGTTCACCTCAATTAAACTCATGACTTTTCAAAATTACCTAATTTCCTACCTGACAGCTACTTAAAAGTCACCAATAAATGCCTTGAAAGAATCAAGTGGCTTGTTTACAGCAACAAGTGCTAATTTACACATTTATGGCTAAAAAAAGTTGTTATTACACTCACTCATGATGAGATATGCTTTCATTGTTCTCTGTAGCCCAGGAAATAATAAAATACACTTTTAGAACTAAATAATGCACCCACTATGGCGAAATACATTCATATTTTGTGTGGGGGAGTGAAGTGGGTAAACTGCATTTAAAAAGACTATGCTGAGACACTGTAGAACTTGGTGCCCACATCTCATGTTTGTAACTTGGTGCCCACATCACATGTTTTTTAATGTGATAGCATTGTCTTGTCTTATTCAACTTTTGCTCACTCTTTTTGTATTTATGTTTATCTTAAAGCTTAAAAGGCCAAGGGACGCCTGTCTGTTTTTCTGATTCTATCACACTTTCAACTGTAACTGGACTGGTGCAATCTGACACATGTGTTTCAAACAGAACAACCCACACACAGTCCAAAAAAATGCCACAAAAATATTTGAGACAGTATTTTCTCAATTAATCTTTATGATAACAACAGTAGTTTTTCTTAAATGTATCATGTCTTTCTTAGATTGGATACAACTTAAAAACAAGAGTTAAAACTAATCAAATTGTTTTAGACAAATAAAGTTTTTTGTCGATGTTCTGTATTATTAAAACTTTAAGCACACATTTCTCATGTTTAACTGCCTACTTGGAAAAATGTTTGAAGACCGCCATTTACAACTTGATTAAACAATGCAATAGCTATGTTTTACCTTTTTGGCATAACTTGACTGAAGTTTTGAACTGGATTGCTCCTAATGGTTCGCTTTAAATGGTATCAATTGCACTGAAAACAAAAGCTATATTGTTTATGTTTGTCTTCTTATATTGCTGCTTTTTTGTTGGATGCATATGTTAAGAAAACAGTTCTTACAAGATTGCCCCAAACTAATTTGGGTAAGATATATCCTTTTTATTCTGTTGAATAAACACCAACTTTTTTTTTTTTTCGTTTTTTTTTTAAGAGAAAATCGAAAGTCCTGCCACCTGAAACAACTGCACTAAACCATCAACAACCAGGAAGTAGCTGCACAATCATGACTCAACGCGCTGCAGCTATACCCTATAACGTAGACTAAAGGAAGTGCAAAAAAGTATTCACACTGGCATAGATGCTTTCATTACATGATTTACCTTCACCGCGTTCCTACCTACACTCATATTAAACAACAAACATGTGTACCTATGATAAAGTTGTCGGAAAAACATGTTTTTGAAACATAAACTTTTACAGCAATACAGCTTCTTATGTTGTTTACTTGTCATTCGGTGACAGATAAGGCATTTTGAAACCCGCGCTATTTTAAAAACATTTTTTTATCTGAGTGGTAATTGGCTGAAATTGAAATAGTATTTTCTTGTAATTCCGCAAAATCGCAGTCAATATTAATAAACGTGCTTTACATTTTTTTGCAGCAAATATAGCGGTACCAACGTATTGAAATATGTAATGGTCAGTTTACTACAGGGCAACTTGATTTTTTCGCATTCACGAGCATGGGGTTTTATGCAAATTTGCGGTCTTGGAGTAGTTGTAGAGTCGAATGAAGTTTGAATTGCAGATCGAATTGACCTGCAGGCTAGCCAAAACAAACAAGAAGTTCTTGCCAATTCGAAACAACAACTTCGCATACAAACAACGATTGACTGCGCAAAATACGTCAAATTTATTTTGAAACTGTGCCTGGTGAACAATTTGGCGAAGAGCTAATTCCAGCTGGAAAAACTGGTTCCGAAATGGTAAGACAGAACACCCGGCACTCGTCATGTCGAAACATCGAACCCGATAACCGAATTGTTCTGCCAAATTGCGGTTATTTTTAGAATTGTTGAGTTAGAGCAATATCGTCCACCAAGGCCGTATAATTTACAAAACAATTAGTTATTTACTCTGGAATACACAACGCGTAACTTTCGCATTATTTTACTGATAATGAAAATGACTTTTAGAGGACTTAGATGTAGGCTAAGTTATAATAGGCCTACTTCAAGGACATTTTTTGTTTAAATTGCAAAAGACTTACTACAAGTTAAATTTTTATCGCATTTTTGTACAGTTTTTAATTAACGCACGAAGACTAATTGCAAAAGGCCAAATACTTGCCAATGCCCTGTCGGATTTCTTCAACAGTTTGAAGTTCCTGATGTCCCGGTTTGGGATCGACAAACACCACAATGATAGATCGAGCCATCTGCATCAAGCCATCTGCATCAAGCCATCCAAGTCTTCAATGTCGAAAACATCTGCGACCGAGATGCAAACAACTGCAGCCTTTAGTTGGCGCGCCAGATGCATTTGATGAAAATCGTAACACCCGACATCATAGTCAAGGAATTCCAGCATGAACCCAATCTGTGGTGTATAAAAAGAATCAACTTCTGGACATGTAGGTATCAGTTGCCTAAAGAATATAAATACTTACCCTCTCAGGAGTTGTGTCGTGTTTATCTGACTCGAAAACACCAACACGCTTCTTCAGGGTCTAAACGGTATAGGCTAGATATCATTGTTTTATTTTTAACGAAAAGGTGTTTATTTGCGTTAACTTACATTTCTATGGCCCTTGGTTGAATTTTGAGTTTGTAGTGGGATGAACTTAAAATAGAATTGACGGAGTTAAACTATAGTGACAATATTTTGCAATAAAGATTTTCAATTTAAAAAAAACAAAAAACACACATCAAACTTGCACAATAATCTTCTTTATTGTGTTAGACCAGGGGTGGGGAACCCTAAGGGGACATTCCCCCCCCAATTTTTTTGAAATTGTACCCTTCAAAAATAAATGTGCTATATCGATTTTTTAATTGTTTGATTATGACTGGTGCCATGCAAAGGGGCCATGCCCCCCCCCCAAATTTTTTTGAAATTGTACCCTTCAAAAATAAATGTGCTATATCGATTTTTTAATTGTTTGTTTATGACTGAATAACCGAGAGAATGTTAACTAAATTGCCAAACAATGGTTATTATCAAACAACAATGGTCATTTACACATTGGCTTTGGCATTAATGAGTGTGAGAGTTACTTGTATTTAGTAGGCTTTGGTGATAGTCTTGTTGAAGTAATATAGCAAAACATACGAGAAATAGCAAGATAGTGTAAATAGTAAATACCATATAGTTTATTACGATGTTTAAACCAAAACAAGCACGATTGGATGCATTTTTTTCTTCAAAAAATAAAGATCAGCAGTCCTTGGAGGAAACACCTGTTACGTCCAGTGTTAGCAGTGTTAGAGTTACTCAGGAAATAAGAACAACAGACGATCTTGGATTTATTATGAAACACCATTCGCGGTTAGCCGATGATGAGAGGTATAGGCTTCTAACACACTCAATGCTCTGATGGGGGCGGTTTGTGCAAGATTTGTGTTCTGATGCAAGTACGTTTAAAACATGGCAATCTCACTAACGCTGCTTTTGTTAACAAACCTTGCACTCACTTCAAAAAATCCATCGAAAAGGCTGTTGCTCATCGTGATGCTAGTTACCATCGACAAGCAACTTTAGAAGCAAAAAGTTTTCTAAGAAGCATGGAAACTAACCAAAATGTATCTGCGAGCCTGGATTCAGAATATTCCAGACAAATAAAGGAAAATCGAAACATAATGGCTTCCATCGTTAAAACGGTGATGTTCTGTGCTTCAAATAACATATCTTTGCGAGGCCATTCGGTAGACAACGGCAACTTTATGAACCTTCTTAAATTTCGCATCGACGCCAGGGACGAAACTTTAAAAAGGCATTTTACTCACAAGACTGGTAATGCTAAATACACTAGCCCGACGATACAAAATGAAATTCTGGGTTTAGCAAAAGGTCTAATTGTTCAAGACATGTAGTCACTGATGCCAACCAATCGTTTTTTCTGTAATAGCCGATGAGTCTTGTAATATATCAGGAAAGGAACAGCTAAGCATTGTTTTGAGATACAAGAAAGCTACAGAGGTGTATGAGAGTTTCATCGGTTTTGTTGAAATGAACTCGGTTTCAGCAGAATCGATTTCTACAACTATTTTGTCTCACCTTACCAGCACAGGATTGGATTTACATAAACTTGTCGGGCAGGGCTATGATGGAGCGTCAACAATGGCAGGTCACGTGCGTGGTGTGCAGAAGCGAATTCGCGACAGGTACCCTCGTGCATTGTTTGTTCACTGTGCTGCGCACTGTTTAAACTTGGCTATAAATGATCAAAGTAAAGTTCCAACCATCAGAAACACCTGCGACATTATTAGAGAGACTATCCGTTTTTTTTTAGAGAATGTCCTAAAAGACGTGTTTAGGACTTAACATCCCGTTGTTCTGCCCTATCAGATGGTCCGAAAAATACAAAAGCATTCGAATCTTGAAATGTAATTTTAAACGTATACTCGAATCACTTGGCGCCTGGGAGTGTGATTCCAGCGGTGATACAAGAGCAAAAGCACTTTCGTTAAAATGTGCTCTGGAAAAGTCTGGAGTTACGCCTTGTGTCAGATTGTGCGATTTTCGGCACTCATTGAACCGTTGGCGCGGAAGCTTCAGGCTGTCGGAGTATGTGTGTCAGATGTGAAAAACTTGATCACTTCTCTTCAGAACGTTCTATCGCAAAACCGCATAAACTCGGACACTGCGTAGGATACTTACAAAGAAGCTTGCGAAGTATTAAATGTACAACAGCTGACTACACCCAGAATAGCTGAGAAACAAGTTTATCGCGACAACGTCAACGCAGAATCTGGACCGCAGTATTTTTATCGTGCAGTGCATATTCCTTACATAGAAGGTCTGAGTAATTCGCTTCACCAACGATTTAGTGACAATTCCTCATTTTTTAATTTGCTATCGATCATTCCACGCAACAAACCAACCAAGTTAGATGAGATTGAGCGCTTGTATTGTTTAGATAACCTTGAGAGCGAAGTTATTCTGTGGAGATCTTCTCTAAGCTCTCAACTTAAACCCGAATGTTTTCATGAACTTTTTCTAAGCGCAAACGACTATCCAAGCGTTCGCAACAGATCATAATGGCGTTGCCGGCAACAACTGTTGAAGCTGAACGTTCTTTTTCGTGTATGAAGCGGGTCAAGACATGGTTGCGCTCACCGATGACTTCCGATCGCCTTTCAAATATATGTGTGCTACATTGTCATCATGAAAGAATCAGCGAGGAGAAGATCAACCAGATTGTGTCAAATATGGCTGGTAGTAGGCGAAAATTGGACTTTTAATTGCCCCCCAATTTCCGCTGCCTACGCCACTGATCTGTGGAGTGTTCGTTAAAAAGCACTGGGATATGAGAGTTCAAAACGATTCACACATGCACAAGTATGTATTCATCATTAATTCATAATAGTAGCCCATAAAAACAAATCAAACATACAGTGGAAACAAATTATTACAAAAGAATTGTATGAAAACAGGTAAAAATAAAAAAAAAATAAAGAGGGAAATACATAAATGCCTTAAAATAGTAAATGTAAAAATCGTTTTCTGCCAGAAATAGGAACAAGCAATCACACCAAAAAATACTAAAGTCACATCAATATTCAGCATAAAAATATGGAAATCAATTTGAAAGGAACAATATTCTTTAAAACTGTACAGTACAATAATTTACATAACTACATGATTAGGCTGATAAAAATAATCCTGTCCAAATTGAAGTTTTCATTGGACATTTGGGTACACATCATAAGGTTAACAATTGGGTCCACTGTCTAAAAATAAACAATAAAATCAATGACTTTTTGTTACAAAGGTGTTCTTTTGGCTACATAAACTATTTTCTTCCTGAGAGGTTTTACACATGAAGTTTAAAAAACTCTCAACAAATTAATTTGGTTATAGCCTTACAATTTTATTTATCACAGAACATTGTTAAAGTTACTGGTGCAACTGCAAAGTAAAACACAAATATTGACGACACATACTTCATCAATCTGCAAACTGTGTAAATTTCTTCCAATTTTAACATTGTTTAAAATTTGACTGAGCTTTTTATCAGCTACCTGGTTATTTGTAGAGGATATTACAAACAAGCTGACGAAATACCAAAGCACAATAAATCAGCCAACACAATATATTTCTGTTGTGTTTAAAAGTTTAAACACAAAATGTCAAGTCCTAACTTGTAAAAATGTCCTAACTTTTTTACAGCATACTGCTAATTTATACTTACCCTTTGTAGTGGTAATTTTCTCAACTCCAACATTTGATCCTGTTATATTGGAGTGGCTGACATTCACAATTTGCGCATGAACCAATGGTTGAACTACATAAAAATAATTAACTTTTTCAGACAGTTTATGTAGATTGACCATTAAAATGCCAGACCACTTGTTAAATTGTCTACCATCTTATTTTATTTTAAAATGTTTTAAACTTCACGTCAAAACAATAACTTACCAGCAGCAGGCACAGGTGGAAATGGATTTTTTGAAAATTCGCCTCTTGAGTCATTACCCAAAAGCATTTCACCATTGGATTCAATGACAATTTTAAACCTAATGCCATCATTAGACTCTTTTATTCGTCTTAAAGCCTGAGAACAACCACCACATGGATTTCCAAAAAAATCATTCAACTCCATTGTTTTTTTTTCACACTCAATCCATTCTGGATGTATTGATATGATAATTTTTGCTTTTTGGCACCTGTAACTAAAAACAAATAGTGACTGATTTAATAAAATGGTCCTCTGTTTGAGATTTGGTACAAAGTTTACATAAACAAACAAAACACATATTTGATTAGCACAGAACACTGATTTCAAACAAATTACCTGACTTTAAAAGACACGGAACAAAGGTTATGTTTTCTTTCACTCTGACATACAAGTTCATAGCCAGGGAACTCATCAAACACAGAAAAATACATTATTCGTAATTTAGGGTTTGCCATCTCTGATTTTTCTTCAAATTCACACTTCAATCTCTTATACTTGCTCCAAAAGTTTTTAATCCACTCAACTGGATTGACTTCAAACCTACAAAGCAACTGTATTAGCTATCAAAACTACATAATCTATTCTAAGGATTTACCATAGCATTATTGCAAGCAAAATTAATTTATTGTTCATAGATTATTTATGCATTATGGAGTAGAGAAAAAATAATAATTAACTTTAAAAGTTTTTGTCCACATTCTTTCTGCATCATTATTATTATTATGTTATACATTAGATAGATAGTCTAAAAGAAAATGTACAAAAATTAATTGGTAACTGTGTTTTGCATAATGTAGGCATTTGTATAAGCTTAAAGCACTTTTTCTTGACCATGGTTGGAACAAACCGGCAACAGACAGAAAAAAAAATGGAAAAAAAAAACAGTAAGTGTCCCGTTAAGGAAAGGGCCCTGATAATAATGCATTTAAACCATTATCTTGCCATGTGAAGTGAGTTGTATTGAACCGGTGTCTCATTTGGTTCAAATAAAAAGCTGTTTCAACACCCTTCCATTCCAAGCCATCATTACTTTCTTTTACCTGTTTTTTGAGTTAAAATAGTAAAAGTAATACCATTCAGAACAATGACACAGAAAATATTTACCACAATCATCTGTTGAACTTCAGAAACAAAACAAGTTGGTAAAGTTATGGAAACAGCTTTTTTAAACCTCAGATAGTTTGGTTCACATTTGAGCCTTGGAGTAAACTGGTTTTGTTCAGACCTCTTCAAAATGATTAAGAAATGTACACATAATTAGGTAGCTTACATAAGTGGTATACAATTGGTAGTACATGTTCCACTAGTAGTACCTTCTAGGTAGGGGCTCTTTAACCATGGTTTCTGGAAACCTTAGAGGCATTGTAAAATGCACACTCTTGGCTTTCACAGTCATAATATGCATTTTTGTCAGATAGTGTGTCGAAAAATATCACTTACTGTTTTGCTTTTAGAATCAACTTGCTTTCCATAGTAAGAAGTAAGTGTGATTGTTGTTGGCTGATCCAAAGCACCAGGTGGAATTTCAACAATACATCCACCAACTTGGAGTTTATCACCCTCACATCCCACAGTGAATTTGATGGTTTTGATAAATTCGTAAGTATCCTGGATCAAATATTAAAATATAAGGCAATGCTAAATAAACTGGGGTTGTTGAATTTTTAAACAAAAGGTTACAATGAAACATTTGTGTCAGATGACAGTGTTAAACAATAACACATTGTGTTCAAATTTCATTGCCAACATATTCCATACCAAAACATGGTTGGCTTGATAACATTCATTTTTACTGTCTGAAACATAGACTTAAATGTCAGTTTGTATTATTATTTGGCAGTAAATTAAGTACAGCTGTTAGTGCTTGTTTGTATTTTTTGTGACCATCCACTTATGTGAGCAGACCTACAGTCAGTTTATTGTTCTTTGCTTGAATACAATCAAAGTGTAAATAATACAAATACTGATTATGGAATCACTGTTCTAAATCACTACCAAAATATCCTAACTAAAAAGTCCAAACATTTTTGGTTAAGGTCAATGAGCACATCTACTCACTTTAGTTCCATATTTTTCAGATGACTTTCGTATAATTCCAATTTATATGTTCTATATCTTATGTAACAATTTAATACACAAATGGGTCCCCACACACATTTATATGCAAACTAGTAACAGTGGAAAAATGGTGCGAATATTTTTAGATTTTATAGGACAAATTAGCTAAAGTAATCAACTCATAAGGGTTTTTTTCTTACTTGTGTTGTGTTTGGGGCAGGGGTTTCAAAAGAAGTTTGCAGGGAGCATAAACACAAGCAACCAATCAGTGGTGTGTAGATTTTTACTGTGTCCAACAGTCTTAGGATTGTCAAATGCAATTGAAAAATATATCAATATTTATTTTAATAATTTAGTAATGGATATTGGGTCACAACATATCTATGTTTATGAGATATTGCTTATTGTACATGTCATAAGTGATTCTGTGTCAGAATCAACTGACACTAAATCGAAGGGTGGCAGCATTTAAAGCAACAAGCCACACAAGCATTTTACAAAATGTTGAAAGTTTATTAAAAGTTTAAATAGTTGGACTCATCCATTTTCCACCTTGTGAAAACAACGCGCAACTCCATGTTAAAAAAGCCCAATTGGGTGCGAAAAACGCAAACCTGTCCACAGACAGTGTTCAAAAAAGCCCTATTCGATGTTTGGTTGGATTTAATTTTTGCGCTGTATCACGTATAATAAGTGACGGTTGACAACAATGATTGTGCTACCAAGTCCCCCTTTTTCTGTGTGCGCACCGATCCCATTTTGCTTTTGGCAGTCTTTGTCTTTCGTGTGGCTTAGACGTAGTTTAGACCTTGCGTAGTCAACAAGCGTATGTAGCAGGTTGCTGTTTCCTTTTTGGTGTTGCTCATTTTGATTGGTTTTATTACTTGGTTTTGTTTTTACTTTTACACCCGTTGTTTGACAGATGACTGATGATGCCCTTACGGGTGAAATATATATCGTAAATAACATTTGTTGACTGATTCTGATTAGGAAGCGCTGTTGCTTCGTCAATTATTCTTAGGGATAATCAAAGTAGAATATCCAATCTTTTGGTTTTAAATACAGTCAGAATTGAATCTATTTTTGCTGTTTATATCGGGTAATTGGAACCGACATAAATGTGTGCTCTCATCGCTGGTAAAAAATTAAACATATGCATTATGTTTAATACATTGAAACATTGTCATTGTGCCCATCACAAAAGACGACAAAGAACTCGTCGGCATAAGTCAATAAGACATGTGATGTCTGTTATTACGCATCTAATCATGTGATTATGTTTATGTGATGCGCTTTGCAATGTCTCACAGCCTTTAATTGTTTTCTGACAATAACAAAAAACATAGGCAGCGATTGGAAGCATAGGATTGTCTGTTAATATTGCAAAAACAGTGAAAGAATTCCTAAACATTTGACATTCGGGTCAATTCTTAATTTCGGAAAAAATAAACATGTAGAAAGCTGCTCTACAAATTAGGGTTGCCATATTTTAAGAAACACGATCCCTGACAAAATTTATCTCGGTTGTGTCAACCCAGTTTTTCTCAAACATTTTCGTTATTTTTTCTAAACGGTCCCTTTGCCACTATTTCAAGGGTCGCGGTCTGTAAGCCTGAATGTGTATTTCAGAAAAACGAAGTTGATTGCAGGATTTTAGCTAGTTATGCAAAATTGCGCATAACAATGATCCAAATCTGACATCACAGACAGGACAAAAGCATTACAATTGTGCGCGAACAATTGCATTTTGTTGGTTGGCATGCAACAAAGCCTATTGTTTAGCAAAGGAGACGGTCGATTCTCATTTTCACTTTGATATAAACTTATTCAGTTGCACAAACTGACGCCAAATATAAATATAGAATTGCTTCCACCTTTTCGCGGTCCCTGCAAATTACGCTAACGGACCACGGATCCCAGTCAAAGAACCGCTGCGTTATAACCATTTTTGCGATCGAAACACTTCTATTCCGGAATAAATTTAGAACATACGGCACGAGAAAACGTTAGATGTGGTGCTCTGATCCTTGTCAATTACCTTTCTGTGTAGGCTTCCGTTTAGTTAAGTTTATTAGGCTAAGCTCACTACTCTTACTATCATTGAAACAATAATTAAGCACATATATATCAGGGGTCGACAACCTTCACCACTCTAAAAATCATTCGGACCAATTTCACACCAAAAAAAAACTAACAACGGGAACCACAAAGACCTTTTTAAATTTGAAATAAAATGCCACTGAAAAAAAAAACATTTATGTCTCACGACATTCGACCTTTCGCTGTTAGTTAGTTCCTTGCATATTAGGTACACAGTTAAAGCAAATGAAATTTCCCACGTTCCCATGTTCCCTTGTAGCATCGAATTAGCTATGTTTTATTGAGACGCGGATTTTTATTTGTGTATTTAACGCGTACTGTTGGACAATTAGTAACAAACAGGTATTGTTACGCACGCACACACACTGCAAAACCAAAACCCGCACGTCACCAGTTTACCTCTTTACGATTCATGGCATAGACGCGGTTGCAGCTAACTACTAGAAACTTTCTCCGTTGGTACATTAATTTCATAGTATATATTTTTTTCTTAAATTCCTGACTTTTAAGTACATTTTAACATTTCTCCCTGACGCAGATTTAAGCACTAAATTCCCTGACATGTCAGGGAAAATCCTGATGTATGGCAACCCTACTCTGCATAAGTTTAACTTTTGTATTTCAAAATTGCAGGTAGTTTAATTTGGATTTGAAAATTAATCATCAAATGTCACAACTTTGTTTGCTAGGGTGCCTGTTTGTGCAGATGTTTTAAGTTAACAAACATTGTATATTTGTACACTAGGAAGTCTATGTCAGTCCTCTACCACCAAGTCAAATTACCTCAGCATGCTCACAACATAGTTACTCCTACTGATGGCAATAAAAATCACTACAAAAATTGTTATAATTAATTTAAATTTTTCTATTGTGCTAAACGTTCTTTTTTAAATTTTCAATGAACAATATGTTTTATAATGTATTAAATGGTCTGCTTTCATTGCTGTCAAATTGATAATTCCACATACAAATACGACATAAGAATTGGATTCAATCTTGTAGATTCGAAACAATCATTCTAGAATACCCAGTTATTCTACTTTGAACATCCCTAACTGACACCAATTAATCCAATGTTGTTATCTTCTAGACTGAACATATTTATCTATAAAAGAACAACAGGTATAAAAGTGCCAGACATATTTTAAACATGCAACTTTTTGCATATATATAACTGTTTTCCTGTTAGTAAGTGTGATATTAAAGCATAAGGTGTTCTTACTTTGTAATACAAATTGCAAGAAAAAAAACATGAAATGTATGTTTCAAAATTTGAAAAAGTGATAATATCATTTGAATATGACCACAAAAACCTTTTAGTGATTGTTACACTGATGCTTTACTTTCTTTAGTTAAAATGTTTTACATTTTGGTGGCCAGCGGGGTAAATATTGGGGTTATCAAGTTAAGCAAAGCAGATGGAACATCTACATAACTATATCTACCATCTGTAAAAGTTTCATCCAAATCCACCAAAGATTTCATGCCAAAAGTGCATGGACAAACTTCGACAGAAAAAAAAAAAAAAAAAAAACAAGAAAAAACAGAGTGAAATCAAGATGCGTCCACTTCAGACCCATAATGAAACTGTTGAAAGAGCTGGTAGAACAAGGCAGGAAACTATGTTTCAAATACCTTGGCATGAATTACTGATTAATTTTCATTACAACTTATAACTATGCACTTTATTTGACCAGCAAAAAATGTGATAAAGCTATAATAATGTTTTTTTTAAACCAGCTGGGCAGCTTCTATTATTTTTTTCAAACCTAAATACATTATCAGAAAAACTGTTTGTTTCAGTTTCATTCCGCAAGCAAAAGCAAATGAGTAGTTTACAATGTGAAGGTCACAAACAGCTAAGTATGGACTCTGTTAAATGCGATAATGTAGTAAGTGTACATATCAAGGATACATGCATGCATTACGAAACCGAGTCTGAATATATGTACCAATATTAAGTGATATTGTTTGTTTTTTTAATTGGGGAAGACAATCACCCCTAGTCACGTTTTTAGTTCTTACAGATGGACAAGGCCAAAATGTTTCATTGATTTTTTATTACCAGAAAATGGAACAAAACTGGTAAAAGCAACTACTTCCTTTCTGTTAACTTTGTTCCCAATTAAATTTGTTTATTTGGTTTATTTATACTTGATTGATTTCAATGCTTGAGTGATTTTGTATATGTGGCAACTTGTTTGACTTCACCCCTCAGCATGTGTTTAGTTCATTAGTTGTTGTGTTGACTTATGTGACTAGAATTTTATGTGAAATACTTATGTATGTTTCATATTTATGTTTATTAATAACTTGTTTATGATTCTATTTGAATAAGATAATAAAATAATTTAACATTGGTAGCAAGAGAATGTCTAAAAAGGTGCCTCCAAAGTTTTGTAATGGCACTCCTTATTCATTTTGGAAGAATAAGGTGGAAATGTGGCAATTGGTCACGCCAGTTCCTAAAAAAGAACTATATGGAAGTATATGGAAATCAAGAAGTGTTTAATAAGTCGATTCATGTCAATGCTGACATACTGAAAAAAAATATAGAGTAAAATTTCTAGTCATATGTTTGAGTTGTATGCTCAACCACATAGTGTTGCAATCTTACCTCAACCATTTACATTTCCAAGTGCAAGAAACTTAGGCCATAATCCCTACACATTGGAATCATGTTGGGTAATTTCAGCCTCTTATACACACAGTATTATTATGTTAAACTAGAAGAGTGGCTTTCTGATATACTTCCATTTTATATATTCTATACGATATTTACCAATTTACTATACACATCATTTGATCTACACATATGATTGTTTTTGTAAACAAAAACTAATGGGTCCCCACACGCATGTTTGTGCGGATTTACGGTAAACAAATGTTGCGGTGATTTTTACATTCTTAAGGACAAATTTTTAGAAAGCATTAACCCAACAATAAAAAAAATTGTTCGTATTCTTTTTGCACTATTCATGTAATTACAAAAACATTAAAAAAACGTAACAAAGACTTAAATCTAATCTCTTGCTTTAACCCAGATATAGTCCTCCAAGGTCGGGCAATTTTTTTTAGAAAGCTGTAACAGTTGTGTTACAGACACTTCAAATTAAAAAGCAATTTGCTACAAGTGTATACATAACAAATTGTTTTTCATTTAACTTTGTTTCGCAAAATGAGTACCATTGACCTGTAGTAACCTCTCAGGGTGCACACGCCAAACGACTGTTTGACCTTTTGACACCGTTTTCAATAGCACGCCGTCATTCGTGTGCAACAATACTGTTAAGCCTAATTTATACATGCCTTGAGTATTGACTCCTAAATTGATTGTTAAAAAAACGCTACGTTATGAAGAAAGTTCTGAGCTGTGTTTGTAATACCGACTAGTTGACCTTAAGTAACCCGTGATCATGCGGCGGCCAACCTGACAGCGAGCATTTAAAAAAACATTTATTTGGCAAAAAAGTCAAGTTAATTTTTTCATCTTAACTTTTATTAACAAAGTTTTTCTTGACATATACAAAACCGAAGCACGGTTATTAGGCTTAAATCACGTCATAGGTGTAAAACCTTCGCCAAAACTAAAAATGTGAGTGATA
Organism: Phallusia mammillata; assembly: GCF_965637545.1. Lineage (NCBI taxonomy): Eukaryota > Metazoa > Chordata > Ascidiacea > Phlebobranchia > Ascidiidae > Phallusia > Phallusia mammillata. The sequence continues at coordinate 19,441,047 of NC_137256.1, read as the reverse complement.
ACTTAATAAAACGACATAGCATTGCTGTGCAAAACAGCTGATTTCTAATCACTGAAACGATGTCTCGTAAAACGTCTGTCCGACGTCAAGCTGAGCCCTCCCGCTATCGTAAACCAGTGAGTTACTCTCTTGGTACTTCTGCCTACAGTGTCTTTCTTGACCAAACGAGCGTTAGACACATTTACGTTTCGGGGGCCTGCGGGTGAATCTCTGGGTCATACGGGGTCAAAATTCACATGGACCATCTTTAGACCAATATCTGTAATGTGTATAAAATTGAAAAAGCTTGAAGCATTCTTTCGTGACCAAAACGTGGGAACAAATCCTCGCTAAAAATTTCACGTTTTGGGGTGCTGTGGGTGAACCGAGGGATCAAACGGGGTCAAAATTCACATGGACCATCTTTAGACCAATATCTGTAATGTGTGTAAATTTGAAAAAGTTTGAACCATTCTTTCTTGACCAAAACGTGGGAACAAATCCGCGCTAAAAATTTCACGTTTTGGGGGGCTGTGGGTGAACCGAGGGTTCAAACGGGGTCAAAATTCACATGGACCATCTTTAGACCAATATCTGTAATGTGTGTAAATTTGAAAAAGTTTGAAGCATTCTTTCGTGACCAAAACGTGGGAACAAATCCGCGTTAGACGGAAAAAAAGAAAAAAAGAAATAAAGAAAAAAAGAAAAAAAGAAAAAAGAAAAAAAAAATACGGACAAAAACAATATGTGTCCCCTTCAGGGAAGGGGACCCATAAAAATGTTCAATTAGGAAAGGTTTGCTGGATAAACTATCATTTCATGACTGGTTTATTCACCTGGTTAACATGTTCCCAGTGTATGATATTATTGGCAAAGAAATTACAATTTTATTAGAAAACTGACATGCTCTACTCACCCATTTAGGGTTGGCTTCCAATAAAGCTTCTGAACCAACTGAAGTGATGTCACACCTTTTAACCCGAAGAACTTCGACTTTGTTCAAACATTCTGTTAGAGTAATTGCCCCTTCATCACCAAACTTGTTGTCTGACAGGTCCAAAAATATCATCTGCAAATCACATTTTAGGTAAATTACACAATGTATGTATAAATGTGACTAATATAATGCTTTGGTTGTGGTTTGTTGTACACAACTATTGTTTACAATGGTTGATTCTGTTCAGCCTAGAGTTTATACACTGGGTTTTGGATTATATTGAAGTAGAGAACAGTAATCACCTGAAAACTGCTACGGTAGGTTGATTTCAGTTCAAACTAGACTTTATTTTTTACAATATAAATTACAAATTATACCTGTACCTAAAAAACAGGAGATTTGCAAGTTAAACAACAAATTTAGATGACATGTTGTAATATTAGTGACATGGCATGCACCTAAAATGAACTTAGATTGACCTCCTTGTAAATAGGATCACTATACGCACTAGGCAAAAATGTAAGTACAGTATACACAAAATATTGGATATGTGCTAGAAAACAAGCACGATTAAAAATAAACGGGGAAAAAGGTAGTGTAAAGCTATCAAGGGTGCACTGGCTGAACAGTAAAAGCTATGTTAAAGACATTCTATTGCTGTTTCTATTAGTGATGTACCGAATCGGCTAAATTTCGATTCGGCCGAAACCGAATATTCGGCGGTTTTGCCGAATAAATTCGGCCGAATCAACCGAATCATTTATGACGTCACGCGAAGTCGTACACTACGCGGTTGACATCATAAATTGTTTATCTACAAGGCAACTAGCACAGAATAGTTTAGTTTCGTCCTCATTTCAGTTTTGTGGGGTTTATAATTGCTTCGAGCATGATTGTCAATCTGCCAATGAATTACATTTTTTTTTGACTACAGTGAGAAAAACAATAATGTGTTGGAAAAGATAAAAAATGACGCGATTTTCATTATGTTTGGGCTTTTGAAAGATTATGTCGTACCTTAATAAGCAAAAAAGACGCACTTAACGCTTTGAATTTGTGTTCGGAAAAGATTTGGTTTCGGTCGAATCGCAACAAATTATTCGGCCGAAAACGAATCTTTGCAAAAATAACCGATTTGGCCGAATAAATTCGGCAAACCGAATATTCGGTACATCTCTAGTTTCTATGTCTATACTTTGTACATCCATATTGCACTGTTGTTGCAGTGGTGGGAAGTTTTTCAACATAATATATTTGCTCTGTCACATTGGAGATAAATTATGAATCAAGTGTATGTTAGTCTTAGCTGTAACTATTTAATATTTAACACTGAATGCTGTATTAGATTGTGAAAACACCATTTTAATGAACAGTTTTTAGTTTTACAACTTACATTCATGCACTAAGGTTATGTAACAAACATGTGTTTACTTTTATATTAATCTTACACAAACACAAATCTACATACTGGTTCATCCCGCGATTTTGTTTCATTGGTCACAATCTTCACATCATCAGCATTCATTCCACAGTCTCCAAGAACAAGTCCTTCTGTTTTATGAACACATTTGGCAAGGATTGGAAAAAATTCTGAGCCAAGTTTATTGCCAAAAATACTCAACAACTTCATCTGTAAATACCAATTTTTACACATTTTTAAAAAACTGAACCAAAAATATGTCCTATTTAATGGTTCAACCTCAAATAACTTTCTTGTTCTTACAACAACAGGACCTATTTTTAAACAAATAGAAATACTTAGGTGGGCAGAAAAAACTATTTACACATTTTGGTAACAATATGAATATGTTGCACCCATTTTTTACATGTGGAAAGACAATTTGGTGAAAAGCTTGAAATGCATTTCATTAATTTAATCCCAACATAAAAACCTACATTTAAACTGACATTTTTTATTAATAAATTTAAGCTGTTTCCAAATATGACACAACTGAAAACAGAAAAAAATCAGGAAATAATTTGCATGAATTTGAATATGACATCAATTTAAGTAAATGTTGCTGCATTGTCAGGTGGGTTGGGACTTAAAGTTACTAAATATTTAAATTGTTTTAATGAATTGATCTTTCACTCACTTGGTGGTCCAGCTTCAAAATAGCAAGTAACAATGGTTTCAAGCAAGTACCAGTCAAATTGCAATTATCCAACCACAGTTGACGAATGTTGTGGACACAAGTTGACACTTCACTGACACCAATCAATCCAATGTTGTTATTTGATAGATTGAATACATTCATCTATAAAAGAACAATCAGGCATGTAAGTGCCAGAAAGATTTTAAACATGCAATCAGCTTTTTGCAGTTATATAACTGTTTTCCTGTTAGTTAGTTTGATATTAAAGCAAGAAGGCAATCCTTACTTGGTAATACAAACTGCAAAAAACATGAAATGTATGTTAGAAATTTTAAACATGCAGTAAATCTTTTATGATGAAGGCATTTGAATATACAAAAACTACAAAACCTTTTAGTGTTTGTTACATTAATGCTTTACTGACGATTAATTTTTAAATAAAATGATACATTGCAAAAGTCTCATATAGTTGTTGTGCAGGTTACACAATGCTGGACATGATCAAGCAAACAATTTAAGCATTTCTTAACTGAATATGTCAGTTAAATTTGATTTTTTCTCCAACTACATTGTGCTGTAGGTGTTAATCAAAACACCTCCATACAGAGCACTCTTAGCACAGTCAGTTTTGTAGTTTTTATAAACAGGGCCAAAATGTTTCATTTATTTCTTATTGCCAGGAACTGGAACAAGACTGGTAAAAGCTACTATTTACTTCTTATTGATTCAAAAACCCTTTTATTTCATATACTTACTGCTTTCTGTCGTTTAAGAATTTCAAGGCAAATTTGTTTTAGACTGTCACCACTGACTGAACAGTCTTCCAACAATAACCCATCAAGTTGATGAACACTTGGTGCCAAACTTTCCAGAGTATTTTGTGACAGCACATTCCCACTCAAGTTAAGCAAATCCATCTATAAAACAGTTGTTATGTAGCATTTAAATTATTGACTGGAACACATTAAACTAGTTGTGAAACCTATCTGCAAATGTATTTCTACTGCATATGCACAAGAGATTTGTAAAATGTCCTCCATGCAATTTGTGGCAAGTGGGCAAATACATTTGTTACTGATAATAAACAATATAATTTGTTTTAGAACACTGATGCAAAGAATATCACAAAGCTGTAAGAGTCAAAAAGTATTTGTATGTTTTAGAAATGGTCCATAGTGGAAATTCTACTTTCTTATGTTATATAATGTATTTTTGTGCACATATTTAATCTGTTGCAAGAGCTATAAAAACTAAGCAAATAACCTGACATAGTTAATTTTTATTTTAACATTTAACTACGCACTTATTTGACTCGCAAGTTACAAAGTATGCAGGAATATACACATAATAAATACTGAATACACCAGTAATGAAAGAATATGAAAAAAATGTGATAAAGCTGAATAATGGTTTGTTTAAACTAGCAGGACAGCTTTAATATTTTTTTAACCCCAACACATTATTAGAATTTTTTTTTGCTTCGGTGTCATTTGGCAAGCATGAGCAAATAAGAAATTTTGCAATTTAAATGTCACAAACCATATGGACACTGTTAAATGTGATACAATGGTACGTGTACATATCAAGCATGCATGAATGCATTATAAAACAGAGGCTGAATATAGGCCCCAATAATCAGTGGTATTGTGTTTTTTTTAATTAGGAAAGGAAACCCCCCTAATATGAAAGCATATTTCTAACATTATATTTTAGTTAAAGCAACTTTTTGTTTTATTGGTTTTCCTAGTAATGGCATGAGGCCATGTTTTAGGTACATTGTCCTACAGTACTCTCAAGTTTCAAGCCTTGGAACTAGCTTTAAGTGATGAAATAGTTATGGTTTAGTAGAAATAAGTTGTTTATCACCCCTCTTGTCTGCCAATAATAAGCATCAGTCTTAAAAGAATTATTATCAATCATCCCAAATATACATTGAATGTGGTAAAGTGGTGGTGTCTTGGATACTATGGACATTACGATGCGTAAGATAAACTTGATTGTTTCATTTTTATCCTCGGTGGGCGGGCAACGCCTGAATGCATTATGCTCACAATGAGTCCGCTGTCGAGCTGCCTGTTTTATTGCAAGTCTGATGATCATTTTTTTTTATTTTTAGGCAGTTGGTGACTTCAATTTAGTTCAACCCATTGGAAACCACTGGGTTGGAGCAATGCCACTGAAGTTTCTTGCTCAGGGAAACACAAGCGACCGAGATGGGATTATAACCAATGACCTTGTGATCACAAGGCGGTTGCGCTAACCACTTGGCCAACTTGGCGGATAAAAGTAAAAAGGAGAGAACTGAAGAAAAATACCAAGGGATCAAATTTCTTAGTCATATTGTCAATAAAATGGGCAGTCTAACTTAAAATGGTGTGATAACAAATCACTAATACAAGATTTTAGAATATTATTAACTGTTTTAATTTCCATACTATGTAGCTGGGTTATTGCACAAATGTACACTTACAAACAAGTTCTAAAATGCATCTGCTATAATATTGTTTTGAAACAATAACTCACATTTGTATTTCTCTCTCTTATAGCTCTACTTAAACATGCAAAATCATCATCATTTAGATTGCAACTACAAAGCCATAACATTGGAATTGTGTGGATGCATGTGTCCATGAGCTTTCCAACACCATTGAGATCATTCCAAGACAAATTAAGAAAAGATAACTGCAAAACAAATATTTTGTAAAAGTAATCACAAATTTGTAACTATCTTGCATTTTAACTATATATTTACTATAACTGTAACTATCTATAAACTAAAGGTTTGTAAAGCTATATTTTTTGGTTTGTAAACAGGATTATTAGCATTAGGACAAAATTGCACTAAACTCTTGTTTCTCTACAATACAATACAACACACATTGTTTGACAAAATATTATACTTGCTGATTTTTAAGAAGCACTGTACTACTGTAATAATAAAAAGGAAAGTTTTTGATTTCATTCCATAACTCTTGACAAATCATATATATATCATTAAATTTTGTTGATATTTTGTTCCAGATATTTTATTATCTAGATCTGGAGTCTTGAAACAAACATACCATCATAAACCTGTCAAATTTGCAAATGTAAATAATTAATAATGACTAAACTGTAAAAATAGTTTGTACATTGTATACAGGTAAAGTTAAATCTTCCATGATATGAATATACCAATTTGCATACATTGATTTTATGTTGTGTAATAAAATCACCCAATATTTCCACATATGTAATTGGAATATTACAATCAAACAGTGTGAGTTCGATGATGTCAGGAAACAACTCCAAAATAACATCACAAAGCATGTCCATGTCCCTCACATGTAACTTTCTAATCTGTCAACACAACAAAGTAACTCTCTTTGAATAAAACAATATAATTTTATAAGCCTCCAGTTAAGCTACAATTCACAAAACATAGAAATCATTATTGCCTTGTAAACTTTTCTAGTTAATTTAAATTTTACATCCTTACAACTTTTTGCACAAAAAAATTGTCTGAACATGGCACACAATAGATATTCATTCTCAAAAAGCAAACACTAAAATAAAAAACCAACATTACAGACAATTTACATCCCTACTTGCAAGGTAGTACAACTGTGTTTTGTTAATGCACTTTATTTAAAAAAAAGTTAACTTTGTGTCAAAAATGTTCTAAGGTTTTTTTTAAACTAAACCCTGTCCTGTATATGCAAAATACACAAGATTGGCTTGGGATTCGTGATTCCTATGAAATTCACAGTTTTAAGCAATAAACCAGACTGATCTGCATCAGCAAATATATAATTCCCATACAAATACACTATTTCTGTTATTTATCACAATAGTTTTCTATACTTACTTTGTGTTTTGATTGTTGAACTGTGTTTAGCAGTGTTTGTAGCCCTGCACCAACAAAAGTTGTTGGTTTACGCCAAGATCCAACATTAAGGATGTGTGGCTCTTCTGCAGCTAGTAAGACATGACAGAAACAAACAATCTCGTGTGGAAGAATATCTCCTGATAGTAACAATGGACTTGGTAGGAAATTGGAAACAGCTTTAGTTAAATCATCATCTTGGGCCTCATATGCCCAACTGCATATGTTGAAAAGAGTGAAATCATTTTCACATGAGTTAAATTCTTCAGCAGTTATCATAGATTTTACATCATGAAAAAATTTTGCTGGAGAAACCGGAAAATCAGCGGGTAAATTTTCCAGCATATCCGGAAGAAATCTAAGAAGTTTGGTCTTCAAAAGTTTTTCTTTATCTCTGACATCATGAGCATCAGTAAATATGGGTTTAAGCTTTGCCTGTGTTTGCTGGTGACAAAAACCAAACAGAAATCGGGTGACAACCTCCCAATGACCTTCTTTAAGCAGGTCTTCAACTTTGGCAGAGAATTCTTCATTAGAGGCAAACACCATGAGATAAAGTGCAGCTAAAAACTCCTGCCATGTGGCATGAATAAAGAAAAACATTTCTTCCCCATCAAGAATCATTAAACCTGGTTCTTTTGAACTTTCTGTATGAACACTCATAAACGGTTCAATGGAATTTCCCATCAGGCCATATTTCTTCAGATTATTGGTGGTAAACTGAAATTGACGATTTTGTATTCCATCAAAAGCCAGTTTTGCTAGTTTTGGAATGAATTGAACATCTGTTTTAAATTTCGGGTTTCTCTGCCAATGCTCAAACTGATTCAGAAAAATCTCACAGATTGACCTTATTGATTTGCCTGATTCCAGGTTTTCAAAAAAGTTTTTGACAATCATTTTTCCAAACATGGGAATAAAACACAGGGCAGATATGTTGGGTTGTTTTTCCAGTTCTTCCTGGAGAATGACTTGTTGCTCCTCAGTTTCACACACTTCTTTGCAGAGAAGAATTTGAGATTCTGGACTTAGACCTAAAACATGTGCCATAAACAAAGGCTTACATTCTGGGTCAAAGTGTTGAAATGCAAATGGCCGTGAAGCAACTAGCTTTCTAGCATTGGGAAGTAGACGGCCATTTAAGAGATTCATCAGGATGTTGTAAGCACTTTCGTTTTCATCATACAATTTTACAGTAGATGGATATTCAGAAAAGTTTCCTTCATGCTTGGCCTCATCAAGACCATCAATGACAATCAGTGTGTCTGAAGATTGCTTAATTTTCTCCAGTATTAACTTATCAGAATCGGGAGTGTGTTTATATTCATAGCCATCAGTGGATTCCAGAAGAAACTTTAGGACATTGTATTTTTTCATTTTAAAGTTAAGATCTCTGCTTGAAATGTAGAACACAAATGATTCAGGGTGAGTCTCCATCCACTTTTTAGCAACTGATTTGCAAAAAGTGGTTTTGCCTACACCAGCTATTCCAGTGACACCAGCAATGTTGTGTCGTGGTTTGATAATTGTTTCATGTGATAATTTTGCTTTCTCTGCACAAGTGCGTGCAGCCTCATCAAACAAATTTTCAGCAGTTATTTCGTTTTTGTCAGTTTGTTTTCTAAAAGACCAGCTGCTGGCATTTCCAAACTTTTCGGGTTTCACATTTTCTTGTTTTGTAACTTGCAAAGGAAATGTGGTTTGTCGGCCAATTTTTGCTGTGATGGAATTCTGCAATGCATGCTTGAGTCCACTCATTTCCATTTCTGAAATGTTTTTAAACATATCTGGTTAGATATGCTTCTTTTCAGAATTTTAGGTCTGTTTTGTTTTTAGTTTTTTTCAACTGTTGTGCTGTTGTGTGTTGGTGATATGCAAGAGCATATCTGGAAATTTTTAATGGGGAGAGTTTAACATTCAAATTTGTGAATTTTTCTATTGACGCTCTATGACATTTTTTTATTGTTTATTGGGAAACCTCTCATTAAAACCTGCTTGACTGTGCCTGCTCATGAGTAATATACATGCAAGTGTTTGTTTTGTGGAAATCTATAGACTGCAAATGCTATGGGATATGTATCACCACGTGTTTGTTGTGTAATTGCCAGTATGTTGGACAAACAAAAAACGAATTTTGTACATACAGCTGGGATCACCGTACTAACTGGAACACTTCAAACCAACAAACAATTTTTTGCAATTACTGATAACTTGCTATGTCAACATTTCCCCTTAAAGCATTCCGCCATTTAAGAAAAAAAAACAGAATGCTTTAAGGTGACCTTCATCAAAAGTCCCAACATGGATCTATCAAGCGAAAGCAATATGGCTCAAGTCAACTGGTGCTTCTATTAACATCCTGAAAGTTTTTGTGTTATTGCCCCAAAACCCGCTATTGTATGACTTTTGTGTTACAGTTCTTGCCCCATACCCGCAAATGTACCACTAGTTGCAAACGTTGCACTAATGGTTGCTCAGTTTTTTTGTTTTTTTTTGTTACGTATTTTACTTTGCCCGGTGTTTCATCTATTTTGTCTGCGCCTTTGTGCCCAAAGCTTTGACATGTGCATTTGACAAAGACAAGTTGTGATTTGCTATAACTGTTACTTGTTACTAGTATGAAAGCAGCAATGATAGCAACGTCTCCAGTGTTTTGTTTATAGTTCAGTGTTTTCATGTCACTTTGTTTTCTTGTGTTTTATACTTTAATTCCTTTTTATCTATGTTTTATCCTGTGGCAATATATATATATATATATATATTCCAAGATATTCTTTGCAGATTTCGTTGGAAAATACTTTCCATTCTTAGCAACTAGAAGTTATAAATTTCTGTAAAACACTTTGCTATAATCCAACCAACAAAATATAAAGTTCTCAAGGTCATGTGCTGAAAAGTTTCATGTTTTCGAAGAATGTTGTTGAACAGGTGGGTCAACCTTGAGATAAATATGATATGTGTTAATTTGAAAAAACTTTAAAGGACTCTTTTGACAAAATGGCTGGAACAAACCAGCATTAGCCAGAAAACAGTGTTTTCTAACATGTTTTTGCCCACATTAATGTCAAACCCCTAAACTGTGGTTTGATAAAATGAAAAATAATAGGTATTTTTAAAATTTTCTTTGTTTGCAGTGTTTTGTTTTCTTAAAATCTCCCAAGCTTCTATCACATAACTTTTTGATAGTTTGTCTTGTGCATGTGCTGCTGCCATTGTCTTTTTTCACATTTTTGCAAGGGTATAAGGAGATTAAAACAGGCTTTTGTCATGCAAAGAAGTAAGCTGCACTGACAAATGCATACATTTTCTTAATCTTTTTCTGTTTTTGTTTTAGTTTCACTTTTATTTGTTTGTTTGTGTTTGTTTTTGTTGCTATTTTAAATGATTTGAATTTTTGTTCTCTTTTACTGCAAATGATTCGTTCATTATTCAATAATGTTTTAACCCAAAAATGGTATTTCGTGTATGTGTGCGCTCTTTTGAAATAAGCTCAACTTAAAATGTCAGATTTAAATTAATTTAGCGTATATTTAAGCTTGCGTTTTCAGCACTTCAGTAGTAACATAAAAAGCTTATCGAATTCATAGGGGTAAAAACAGTAATAACTTTTTTTGTTTAACTGGATTAACATCTGTGCATTATTGGGTAATTATTCATACTTTTTCATTTGCTCTTATTGATGCAATCTGTACCAATTATTATTAATGAATAAGGAAAGGTACAACCTTGTTGGGATAAGATTTCTTCATCATCTGATTCTGAAGAAATGTAAGAATCTGATGCCTCACTGCTGGTATCAGTATCTGTTAAGCATCAAAAAATTTCTTTATTGGTTAGTTATAAAAGAATTTAAAGTGAATGAAAAAAGAAAATATTTCTTTTAACACAACTAATTGATTTTGGGCAAATTGTAATTACTATATTACTAGTTTCTAATTAAACCAATTTGCTTTACCTGTAAAAGTAACAGCAAAAATGTTCCTAATTTTTCAACTAAAGTTTCTAATGTACTTCAAAAATTTTATGCTACATTTGTGCAAGTTTCATTTTGCAATTATAAAATATCTTGGTTTTTGAATTAGGCTAAATACCTTGAGACGAAGATCCTAATTTTGATTTGGGGTTGTAAATCTCAGGAGCAACCAAATCAAGTTTTTTTAGCTCGATTGCTATTTTTTTCAATTTAGCTGAAGAAAAAAAAAAAAGAATTCTTGTAAAATATGGTATTTACATCATTTGTTGAACATAACATGTAAAATTTATTAGAGAACAAATATATGTAAGTAGAAAATATTCGTTTTTTGGGTTTATGCTGAGCAACATACAAAAGCCAGTGGTTCCCAACAAGTCTGTGAACAGAAACAGCTTGCACATTACAATAACTACAGTATTTAATAACGGCATACACAGCTTTTAGCTAAATAGTGTACTTGCACCAAGTAAACTGGACCAGGCTGGTGCTAAGAGGATGGAAGGCCACATTAGGGTTCGCTAAGTACTTGGCGGGCTGCATGGTTATATAGTCACAAAGCATGAAAAAGCCCTTCCGCAATCCACTCAAATAATGTAAGCAGAGAGTTTTTGCAGGCCACACATGACTACCAGCTAGCCATATGCGAAATTTGTAACTCGCCAAAGGCACAGTTTATGCTCTTTATAGTAACCACCTTAGGTGCATTCATGACATTGTGCAACTTAACAGGTGGATTGACATTTTAGAATGAGATCAGTCCTACAAGTTGTTGTCCGTTTTTTTTAGACCAGAGATTTTAAATACGTAACAGTCACGCTTATCTTGCAGATGCAATTTTACTCAGTAATCTTGGCAATGAACTGTAGAAAGTGTCAAAGTTGGTTTTGGTCTGGTACTTTTGGGTTTGGGCCTTCTTACACTTTTGGACAAAGCGCTTTGCCTTTCAAAATGTCGTTTTGAATCAGAAAGTGAAATAGGCCAAGAAACAACTACTGGCCTTTGACATGTAATTCCAGTATTCACATGCAGCCTAGCACATGCAAATGGGAAACTTTCCAAAGCGGAACTAATGACATCATAAAGTTTCATTAGGGAAATTCCCTTTTAATTTTTTTTACAATTTCTGGATAAGTCCCTTGGTATAACAAATTTTAACACATTTTTGCAATGTGATTATGCTGACCTGTATTAAAAGTTACAAAATTCTGCAAAATACTTGCAAAGCATCAAGCAACAATGTATGAAACTCCTGGATCGTGTACTTTATCTAGCATAACTGGTTTCAAACTTAAAATTTAGAAGGATCAACTATGCTTTACCACCAAAGCATGGGTGAATTATAATCAGTTTCATGTAAAAAAAACATCTCTACATTATATGAAAAACACAATGTGTCAGGACTTATATTATACAACATAGTACTTACTTAAACTGTTTGCTCTCACCCAAGTTGACAAAATTTGATATCTTTGCTCAAGTGAGTTTCCCTTATAGTCAGATTCAATTTGTGACAACTGGGAGTCTGTAAGTTCAAACTTCATTCGACCAATGTCATGTTTCATAAAGTTATTGTCTGCATAGTGACAGACGAAATCGTACAAAAACCAAGCTCGATTGCGATCTAAAAAAGTAAACTAAAATTACATTTCGAGTGAGTAAGTAAAAAATAAAACAAAACTTTTAAACAGCACAATGACACTAAAATATTGCAATAATGGTTGATATATGTTAAATATGGTGTATCAACATGACTATTACAATGAGGTTGAAAATCACATTGCTAATAAGGATGCTGACTCTGGGCGAAAAATACTGAGAACAACTTTTTAATGTACCCAAGTTTGAAAAAAAGCTTTACACCCCAGTTGAAAAAAATTATACGGACACAAGGTATTGTACTGTAGAGTCTAATTCCAAAAGTTTTGGCTCAAACTCTAAATAAAACTTGTAAAAAAGGGTCTGATTTGACTTAAAACAATACTTTTCCAAAATATTTGAATTCATCCCTGCAAACTTGACAATAATCACAGGAATTTGTGATTTTTCTCACATAGAAAACAATGCAGGTCTGTTCTAATCGAGAAAACTGGTTAATGGGGATGTTTTCGCTTATCCCAAATTGGAAAAAAACAGTTTAACGAGATTTTATCCAACAACTAGTTTGATGAAATAAATCATTGACTTTTATGAAAGTCATACAATCTAATGTTTCTTTTAATACTGATGGTTTACAATTATCATACTCTATCTCCTTATATCTCTCCTTGTAAACAACTGGTTTTTAGCATGATTTGCTTATTTAATCTCGCCTCATTGCTACATGGGTCATAGAATCTCTTTTAAGACAACCCTCTCTATCAAATATTAAATGTAACAGGGCAAAGTGTTTCCTTGAAGACAGTGTCACAAATATATCTGCAGTACTTGTGCTGCAGAGTGTGTAGTGCTTTAATAAATACACTTGACTGATTAAATCGTACCCACTGTACACATTAACAAGTACCAATAAACTTTTTTGTTCTATACTAGAAAAGGTGGTGTGTGATGCATTTAGCATGCAACTCCACATTGTAAACCCTTCATTATAACTTACAGTAACAATTTGTTAAAGTAAACAGAAGGGATGTTTAAAGTAGAATAACTGTTTCAAAACCAGAGTATCAAATCCAGTTCTTATATCATTTTCGACTGTGAAATCAATAAGTTTGACAATAATGAAAGCAAACCAGTTTAATACCCTAAATACACTAAAACACACTTTAAACAAAATCTAAAAAAAGAAACAACCAAAACAAAAAAGTTACATGCGGCTTAATGTGGCCCTCCAAGGGTTTTTGTGTGACCAGTAAAGTAACGTTAGAAGTTATATGTTTTACTCAGGTAGAAGACCCTGTCATACTGGTGAGTTCACCTGATATTAAGCAAAAGGGGTCACTACAATACAGTCATTCTCAATTTGTGGTATATGCAACATTTAAATAAAGATGATCAAAATAATCCATCTTTAGAATCAGCAATTGCAATTGTTGTGTATGCCATTGTTTTTACACAAAGCAATGAAGCCCAGTTGATTCTTTCACACTGCTACACTGTATATATTTTTGTTATTTATTACAGCATATATTGTTTTTTAATGTATTTAATGGCATTATTGAATGTTTTACATTTATTCAGGCAGTTTTGTTGTTGTCATATTACTCTGTAACAAATGTTTCTAAAGCGCATCTGCAGCCCCTGACTTCATTAAAAGTTTGTATTTGGCCCTCAAAGTTGTTTGAGTTTGACACCCCTGATCTAAAGGATTCAATATCCTACTTTGAACATGCTTCATAAACAGCATTACATACAAATAAAATTAGACTCAACTGATAGCAGTGTGTTTTTGTATGTTTACACATTCTCGTAGTGTACATAGTTTTCTTACTCTTTTTGCTTACAATCCGTATTGGCTCTCTTTACACAGGTCTGATTACCAATTGAGAAATTCTGAACTTCATAAAAAGAGATGGTGCTATTACTTAAAAAGATGCAACTGTATGTATGTGACAATTTGTACTGTTAAGAAATTGAATACTCAGGAGGAACATGTATATATTCAACACAAAATGCATCGCAAATTGCAATCGCAAACACCTCGTTACATTCACTTTGTAGTTAAATTAAAAACTGTAAAACTTACTTCTAATAATATTCTTGTTTGCTTGATTGTAAACCAAAATTTCATCAATCTCTTCATTTCTTTTTTGTCTGTTTACTTCATTTTGTACAAGTATTTCTACACCCACACTGAGTTCACTATGCACTATTTGCACAAAAACAGTTTAAAAAAAAGAAACTTTTGTTTAATTATGTTTATAGGGTTAGTGAGTGATGATAATGCTATGAGGTAAACTACATGCAAAACTACAATACAAAAAATAGAAATAGGCACTCTTGAGCAGGGTGACAAAAAATTATTACAGAACTTGGCATGAGCCACATATCTTGTTTATGGCATAAACTAAACCATTAGTAAACTGCAAACATTTGTTGGTAAATCATGTACAAACAAAAATACATAAAAAATTACCTTTTAACTTGACCCAATATGGAGTCAAAGAACCTTTTTTATTGACATATCTTTCAACATTTTTGTCAGAAAATCCAAGTTTTCTCAAATACTCTGGTCAATTGTTTGGTAGTATGTTGACTTTTGCCAATGATTTAGCAGCATCCTCAGCCTCTTTTGGGGAAACTTTTCTTGACCTGATAAGTAAACAAAATAAATATCAACATATTTTCTGAGTGTAATTTTAAAATTAATCCGAAATTATTCATTAATTTGTTTCTTATTCACATACTTTTTTGTAACTAAAACGATTAGGCATTACCAGTTCGGAAAAGTAGTGAAACAGTAGCAAAGTAAATTGTTACTAATACAATAGGTCAACAAATTGCAGTTCTTTTTACCTTTTGGGCATAACTTTACTTGAGTTGGGGACTGGATTCCTATAAATGGTTGGGTAAAATGATATCGATTGCCCTGCAATAAAACATTAAAACTATATTATTTGCGCTTTGTTATTAAAAATCTTATTAAAACAAACTTTTTGGTGCATGCAAACAAAAAAACACAACTTCCATTTTAGGAAAACACAATGAGCAAGATAGGTTTATATTTACCTGTATACTGAAAAGCTGCAAAATGATTTTTTTCGTTTCAACAATAAGACAATCCTGCCGTCTAAAATGTATTCTTGTCTTAAGCGGAAGTACACAACGAGCACTTACACTGGCACGGGCGGGGTAAAGTTAATGATTTACCTTGATTACACTCCTCATTAAAAAGTAAAAAATGCTCACTCAGCGTATTTATATTGAACAATAAAACACTTTGTCGGGGCATCAAAAGATATTTTTGTATTTGATATCTGGTACATCCACTTCCAGTCATTATACGAACCATTGATTGAGTATTAATAAAAACATGCATAAAATTGAAATCGACCCAACATGTTTTTGGTTTTTCATTCTTCAGTTCAGCCATTCTGCATTGTGCCCACTTGTGCCATATGTTGCAAAAACCAAAGGTGTTCACTTTCGACCTGCAAACTCTAAAACTAAGCCAATATGTAAGTTGGAAATAAATGGCCAGCAAATAGCAATAGCCAAATCTGTGCAATTCCTTGGGCTAACTATTCATGAAAGCTTGTCATGGAAAGAACACATGACATACATTTTACAAAAAATTAAAAGAATATATTACTTGACTATAAAAATAAGGCCTTTGTTAACAAAGCAAGCATTACATTGTATTTATCAATCACTTGTCAGAAGTCAAATAATGTATGGAATAACATGCTGGTATCATGGTAATATAAACCTTAAGAATAAGATTCAAAACATCTGCAACAAGTTTCTGTGCATGACCTATGGCTTTAAATATCAAAACCTGGAAGAATCATTGAAACATTATAAAATATTAACAAACGAGCAACAGTTTAAACTTGAGTGCGCAATGTATTTATACAATTACCAAAACGGTAGATTACCTGAAGCATTTGACAATTTCTTTCAACGAAAAATGGTAACCATTGGTGTACGTACTCGACAAACCGAAAGTGGTTATACTATACCCTTGTGCAGCAGCAGTACTATTCAACAATCCATTAAATATACAGGTCCTAAATGCTGGACAGACCTTAAATTTGATGTTGTTCCCACCTCGAAAAAAATATTTACAAAACAAGTAAAAAATACACTCCTGGAATAATAGCAGCCGGACAGCACCTGGACTTATTATCTTAGTTTGTTTACTCACTTATCACTGTTAAATTATTGTTTTTCAGATGTCCCCATTATATTAGTATTCCTTTGTTTGCCATGATGAGTTTTTTGGTGGGCACTGTCAAGCAACCATCTGAGAGCATGTGTTTTCATCCTGTGCACATTCACTGAACTGCATGTCTTACTAGTATAGTACATTTGTCAAATTAAAATCACTATTACTGTGTTGCCACACTGGTTTTGCTTTTTGCACACGTGTTTTTTGTCGCACTAGTTATCTTACTTGCGTTGTGAGGTGAATAATGATTCACCAGCAGCTATTACTGTTTTTACTGGTCATGCTTTTTATCATGACCAAGCACAATATTATTACACTGCTTTGGAAAACGTTCACTTAAAACCACTGTTCTTTTGTGTGATTTGTTGTGTATGCACCTAATAAAAAAGTCCCTGTGTTGTATCAAAAAACTAACGCTGCCGCTCGGAGCTTTTCTTTTTCAGTTACAACATCCGCAGTTCGCGACCCATCAACTATACAAAGTGTCACGGAATGGCAACAGCTCAGCTGATGAGGTTCCCCTACCCTTGTATCACACGAATCTATGGACTCATTGATCTGTTTTTTTTTAATTCCGTTTTTTTTCCTCTTTTGTTTTTTCTTTTTTATGTTGTACAACTTTCATGTTCAATCGTCACTATGTTTGTGCTGCACCCTTCCTTCCGGCGCCGGAAACTATCCAACAGGGTTTCTTTTGGTGGTTTCTTTTCCTGTTGAACCCCACCCTCTTTCCCTAACACGGGTGGTTAGATTAGGTCCCAACCTGGCTGGTTCCACCAACGTTTCCCCCCCAGTCTTGATGTCCCAATGCGCCAACCTCACCCTCCGTTGTGAGTCCCTGCCACATAACGCTATTAGTAACGGTGTAGCTGCAGCGCGTTTATCATCTTTCCACCAATTGTGCCCTTACCTTTGTCGCGCTTTATAACGTCCCAACGTTGCGCAGCTATTTCCGGCTTGGTGAATATTTTAGTGCAATTGTGCTGCTACGATTTGTATCACCGGCGAAATAAACTCAACTCAACTCAACTCAACCGTACATTTAGAAACCCGCGCATTTTTTGAAAGAAATTTTATCTGATGACTGATTCGATGAAACAGATTTTTTTACTCGACAAAATATACATGCGTAATTTTCAATGTAAAAAAAACACTTTAAAAGTCATAAACACGCGTTTAACTTTTCGCATAAAATATATCGGAAAAATATAACATTAAAATATACATTTGAGTAATAATAGTGAGTCTTAATAGTTAGTTAATCATGATAGATTCAGATTTCAGCAACTTCTTACGTTTTATATTACCAATCGTGGTAGAAGTTGTGACTCGTTACAGCGTGCTAGTAAACAGTAGGCTATGGATCAGTTAAGCTTTCATACGTAACTTTACGATCACAAAAGCAAACAAGGAAAAGCCTAAAGGTCATCTGAGCCACGCCAGAAATACATAACCGCAATGGTGGCATTACAAATGACTACATGTCATGGCAGAGTTTGTTGCTCGATCGTTTTTTAATATAGAGCCCGCTTAGTGTTAAAACAATATTCAGGCAGAAGTTATAACTATGCCACTAACCTTCGCCGATATTAGTCACAATGTGTACGTGTTACTTTATTGCATAGGCTACAAAAATATGCGTGTTACTTTATTACATCAACCTTGACTTTAGGGACAATGTCTGTTGCATGTCGGTACCTACCTCGCGCGCAAGATGAGCGCAAAAGAGGTGCGGGAGTAGCAAAAGATGTGTGTGATTGACAAACACAATAAGCGTCGCGCTAGCAGGCGGTCGGTGATGTCCAGTTAATACTTCTACCGATGTTCAGCGTTCAACCCAAGCGAAGACATCGAGAAACCCATGTTCATCGGGCGTCGTCGATTGCGACTTGTGCTAGCCTAAACCCACCCTCTTTGCTAAAAGGGTGGTGATTTTTTAGGGGTCCCCTCGACCAGTTCACACAACTCCCCCTGCCCCGAGTCGCATTACTCTCACAGTGCGCCAAACTCACAATCTCACAATGTGATATTCCGCCACATAACACTTCAAAGTGGTCCATCAACTGTGTCCACTTTTTGATGCAATTGTTGGTGTTCTTTTAATTTTGCTTGGGTGCAATTGTTGGTGTTCTTTTAACCAGCTAAATAAAGCCAATCAACAAACTCAACTCAACCGATTACAAACAAAACGAACATACCAATGGCTGCTAGACGGTCGTGTGGGGACGATGCCGATTTGTAGTGACGTTTTTTTCACGAGGACACAGACTGTACACAGACTGCGTATTCCGTCAACGTGCGTAAACGCATGCGAAAAACGGTCCGTAATCTGACGTTCGTAAACGGACCGAATTTACGTTCCGAATGTGGCTGCGGTGGGTGGTATACACAGGATCCGAACGATGCGACGTTTCGCTTGACTGCGTCCTACTCCAAATCAGTTGTTTGGCTGTTCGAAGCAGGAACACCGCTAATTTCATGAATTTGGGTTATCACCGTGGTGGTGGGATTTTAATATTACTGAACTCGAACACACCGACCAAAAAATGCAATTTAAAATGTTTACAATCAACATTATCTAACCTAACCTTCGCATAAACTCAACTCAACAATTCAACTCATTTGCTAGTAACAAACCTTGCTCAAATAAGATAGCAGTACAATGACATTGCCAGTGGAAAACAAATGTCACAAATATTTGCATTTTTTTCTTACATACACTTTTGAAGCAGACAAAATAAAAAGTACAAAGACACAGTGCACATGAGCAATATGTTTAGATGGTAAAACCAGGGATGAACAAACACTGAAAGGATTTTTTTGTGTATTTATACAGAATGCTTCATACTTCTGAAGAAATTCATTTGCTTTTCAAACCCCTCCTGGTACCCTCTTTTCGATTGCGTTTTCTTATTTTGGAAAGATAAAAGGCAATCCTAGCATCAGTAGGTGGCTTCTTACAATTTGGCAATGTGCTGGTTGTTGCCTGCTGGTCTCCTACAAATAACAAAAACATAAATGCAAAAATATATACAAATTAGTTTAGAAGTACTTTTGTTTACTCCACAAGCGCAATCTTTCATTTCATTTGAATTTTCTGGTTTGTTTCCATCTCTCATATTAAACACAAACCTTGGTTACAAATTACAATGAAGATGTGAAAAATAATACTATTTTTGATCAGAATTCTTTCCCTGCAGTACTCTGAAAGAATATTGTTTGAGTCCATGCCTTACAAACATAACACATATAGTAGGTTTATTACAAATATGAATCATAAATCATTTAATTTACATACCTGTGGTGTTGTGTATAAATCTTAAACCATTGGATTTCCTGTCTTTTTATATAGGTGTTTCATATGTCACCTTTCTTTCACAATTTTCCTGGAGAAAAAAGTAACAGGCAGAAGTCACATATACTTCACAAAATGTACATTTGATAAGCAGATTAAACCCTCCCCAATGTACAATAAAAAGTTGTCAAAACAATTTGTGGTAAAAACCACAAAATATCTATAACCATTAAAAATGTATCCACATTGTAATAAAAATTAGTTAAATTACCTGTTAAACCAAACTCTGCTGAAGATGAATTACAGGCATTTATAAGGTAGATTTCTCTCAACAGCAGGTTTCTCTCAAACATATTTTTCTTGTTAAACTTGATTTCTTTAGTTGATATTGCTCAATCAAAGGATTCTACAAATGAACATTTCATGATAACTTAAAGTGCATAATTCACAGATTGTTGCAGATACATCAACCAGTACTTAAGTGTATGTAAACAACAATTATGGACTTATGATTTCATAAGCAACATCCTAAATATTAATACAACATAGTTCCGAATTTCTAAACCCTGATGGCATATTTGCAGTTTCCTTTTTCTGAAACTTTGTGATCAATGACACTAACTGCCAGAACTTAGTTATGAACTGACTCTTTCCTGAACCCTTTGTTTCCCGATAAGCTATTGTTACTTACATTATTAGATTTTTGTATCCCGGTGTTGTTCTGCATTCCAGTCGTGTTCGAAGCCTGTCTTTTTGCCGATTTAATAATAAAACCTTGCATATTACTTCACTTCTATTTATCATTAGAAACAAGAGGGCTTCAAGTATTGTGATTTGATCAAAATAATTGATACTAATCAACCGATCTAGAAATATCTCTCAGTTTTGCACTATCACTACACCGAAAATCGCATGCGTACGTCCGAAAAAATAGAACATGTTCTATTTGTTCGGATGGCCTTGCGTTAACGTCCGTTTCGTCCGTTTTCGGACAAAACGCATGGTTCGCATTCTGTGTATACACGTCGACGGAAGGCGACGGACCGAAATTTACGCGCGTATACGCATGACGGACGAAAACGGACCGAAACGGATCCTGTGTACAGCCACCTTAAGTCTTAACCAGTGATGTACCGAATCGGCGAAATTTTGGTTCAGCCGAAACCGAATATTCGGCGGTTTTGCCGAATAAATTCGGCCGAATCAACCGAATCATTTATGACGTCACGCGAAGTCGTACGCTACGCGTTTGACATAAAAACATAAGTTTATCTACCAGGCAATTAGTGCGTAATAGTTTGATTCGTCCTCATTTCAGTTATGTGGGGTTTAACATAGCCTGAAGCATGATTTCCAACCCGACAATAAGTTGCTAATTAGTTATCTGCAGTTGAAAAAAACGATAATGTGTTAAAAATATATTAATTGACAGGATTTTCGTTGGCGCTAAGCAGAAAAGACACACTTAACGTTTAAAATGTGTCTTAACATCGGCTAGCTAGGGGGCATATCTACATTAAATCACACTTGATTTCATGTTACTTTATCAATCGTACTCATTTGTTTGTACAAATTTGTCGAGTTTAGTCAGCCAAGACTACCGCTTCAATTGCGAAATTTATTGCCTGCACAATTATAAATTCAACTCTCAGGCAATAAATGCGCTGCTGTACCGCAATTATCATACTCTATTGTTACGCATAAAAACGTAGAAACTTTCGTGTAAAATAAATGTCATTGTTATTTCGGTTAAGTGCTTGTTGTGTTGTTATTTCAGAAGCGACTTGACTTTCAACCGCTATTGTGACCAAGAGCAAAGGACATTCAAATTCACCATACTGACAGACACAGAATTTCAGCGATTGAGATGTCTAAAGACTGGAGACTATCCATCTCCAGAAACAAAACGTTACGCTCGAAATGCGATGATTAAATTCGATAATTGGTGTGGTGTAAAGTGAATGTTGTTTGTTTTTGAATGTATATGCTCATACTGTTTAAAATGTCTAATGCAGAAATTATTGTATTTGTGCTGTAATTTATGTATTGTTGAGCAGTTAATCCAGAACAGGGGCGGTTCGTGCTAGATATTTTCACCTAGTATTCCTACCACAACAATACAGATAACTTTCATGATACTTATTTTTTTATTCCAAAGTTTAAATTTTGTAAGTATAATTTCCGCCTTGATCGGCATTTTTTTCATTCAAAAAAAAAATTATGGCATTAATATGTTATCTATGGTGGAACTGCAGCTCCAGTTTCATGACGAATCGTGACGTTTTGCACTTGTGCGCATGCGCACTTGGAAAAGCTACATGCCGGGCGAAATAGGCGACTGCAAAATCCATAGAACAATTTCTGGGGATGCTGCTCCAATTTTTAGCCTTTATTGGACAAATATAAGTTGGCAATATATAGAAAAGCCACATTTTTAGTTTTCTAGTCATTGTTTTGTGTAGAAAAACAAGTAATACAAATCTTAATTAGCAACTCCATTGTGACGTAATAGTTGTTACGCAATAATGTACACGGGTGTAAACAGCAGACGGTATCAATGGGGAATTTTGTTTACTTGCACAGCGACAGGCCAAACTCAATAACATGCAGTAATAATGTGGCACAAAAACACAATTGACACAGACTCGAAATAAGCGGTTGTAAATACGGTAAAACACAACAACAGTATATAGAAAAAAATTATTAATTAATAGGTCGAAAAAGGTCGAAGTATTTCAATTGGACAACATTTAAGTAAAACTGGTTATAAAAATGACTACTAACTAACACACTTGCTATTCAGTCATTAATATGGTCATGTATCATTTAAGTACCTTACAGCCACAGTCAGCATTTTCAACATATTTCATTACACGTCACAGATTATAATTGCCACACAAAAAAATAGCCATGAAGCTTTTTATTTGTATCATAACTGACAAATTCAACAACCACATTACATTTGTGTCAGAACTTGTTTATTCAACATATTTTCTTAATTTTTGTGTACAACTATTAATTGTTTGTAAGTTTCTTAACTGCTAAACTTGCTGCTTTAATTGGTGGCAAATAGCTTATAATTCCTTTTTTGAAGTGCAATCTTTGAAAATTACAACACTCTCACTTAAATTTAAAACATATTATTAAACCTTGTGCTACTATTTTACAACCAAAATGAATCATAAAGCTATAGTTCAAGCAAAATAATTGATAGCTTCTTCCTTGATTTCCAAATGACAACCAAGAAACTGTTTTATTTTCTATTTAGTGCTATCACTGCAAGTGCAAGTCTTTTTGGAAATAATGGTGCTCCTTAGAAAAGTTTGCATCCTTTTCAGTGTTGACATCCTTTTCAAGAACCGTTTTGCCTTTGAGAAACTCACGGAAATTGCTGGCTAACTGGTTTTTCCTTTAAAAGTTTCAGTAACTTTTCTAACAACAGGATATGTTTGGTGGTCACTACTATCTCCCCTGTAGAATGTTCATTCTTAAGAAACATTTCCTGTGAAGCAATTTAGCAGCTACTGTTTAAAGAAACATAACATGTCCAAATTATATCAATACACAAGATTGCACTTGGTTGCAAATACTGTCCACAAGGTGTGTTAAGAAACCAAAACTTGAAATTGTCATCACTCAGGTATTTCAAAATTCCTGTTGCTTGTGCAATTGTTTGTTCTGCATTTAATATTGCCTGAATTTCAGTGAGGCATTTACCTTCACAGTCACAAAGCTATTTTTTCTTTGTTAACAAAACTAAAACTGAGTAGTAGTTCTTGTGGTTGCTTATTCCTGCATGACATATTTGGAATAGCAGATGTTATATCCCTGTTTTCTTAACTTTTTATTCAGGTTTTTATTATAAAGGTTAATCGTGACTTTTCAAAGTGTATGATGACTTTTTAATTCAATGATAACTGCAAAAACTGAAGCCCACTTACAGTCATCTTAAAAATTCACGACTAACCTTCAAACAAATAAACTAAAACATGGCAAAAAAATGTAGGCCTACTCACTGTCGAACTTAGAATATAGCAAACGGGTTTGGTTTTGGAGCACAATATAGACCCGGAACAGACAACACAACTACAGCATCCGGTTCACACGCTGCGTGATTGGTGGAGCTGCGCGAGCCGCAGCACCCAGTCGCCTATTTCGCCCGGCATGCAGCTTTTCCAAGTGCGCATGCGCACAATGGCAAAACGTCATGAAACGTCACGATTCGCCATGAAACTGGAGCTGCAGTTCCACCATAGATAACATATTAATGCCATAATTTTTTTTAAATGAAAAAAATGTCGATCAAGGCGGAAATTATACTTTTAAAATTTAAACTTTGGAATAAAAAAAGAAATAAAAAGAAATAAAAACAGTATCATGAAAGTTATCTGTATTGTTGTGGTAGGAATACTAGGTGAAAATATCTAGGGGGTGCTGCAGCTCCGCAGCACCCTAGCACGAGCCGCCCCTGACATTAAGTCAATGTATATGGGGCTTAGACTTTGCCGGAAAAGGGGCAAAACCAAGCTACAAACGCCCAACAACAGTTGCATGTTTACAGAAACTTAATTAGCGGATAAATTTTTATCTTCGGTTTATACTATCAGCTGCCAACATTTTGTTACCAATATAAAAAGCGCTGTATATTAAGCAAAATAATTTGACGTGGACAGACAGCCTTCCAACAGCTTTTGACAAATCTAAAAAGGCGCTTGTAAATGCTATACACTACTTAACACCCAAGTCTCGAGTCAAACACCGCTTTAGGTGTGGACGCTTCCCAGTTTGCTGTCGCAGTTTCAGTTGTGGAACAGCAAATCAACAACCTATGGAGACCTTTGGCGTTTTATAGTAAATGCATACGGCCATCCGAGTTTAAATACAAAACCTTAGACCGCAAAGTGCTGAATATGTATTCGGCTGTGCGCCATTTTAGATGTTTCTGGTAGGAAGAGTTTTTACCGCGTACACGGACCATAAATCATTCACATTTGCCATTAACAAAGCTACACATCCGTGGTCAGCAACGACACCTTTCATAGATTCAGGAGTACATTTAAAGCAGTGTCTTGATTAAAGTGTAACAACTGTACTACTTAATGATGACAGCAGTAGTTATTTAAATAAGCAAAACAAATAAAGCGGTTTCAAGGAAGTAAAACTACTTACTAGACTACTATAATCTGTTGCGCTTGCATTAGTGGTTACATTTTTTGACAACCTGTGATTTTTAATAAAACCTTGGGCACGCATTTGTCATGTTTATCTGGCTGTTTACAAAATTGTTGAAAGAATCGCGGTTTACGACTTTACCAGCCAATGTAATAGCTATTTTTACCTTTTGGGCATAACTTGACGTTTTAGAACTGGATCGCTCCAAATGGTTTGCTGTAAAAAGTATCAATTTCACTGTAATAAAACAAAAAAGCTATGTTATTTATGTTTTGCTTCATAAAACAACACCTTATTGCTGCACATTTTTCGTAGATGCGTGTGTTAAGAAATCAGTTCTTGCAAGATAACTCAAAACTATTTTGGGTAAGATATGATCTTTCGTACCTTTATATTGAATAAACACAAGCCTTATTTCATATTTAACTTGATGAAAGAACGCATATCGACACAACTGCACTTAGCAATCACCAAGCCGGAAATGCTTGCTCAATTAGGACTAAACGAGCTTCAGCCACACCGTATAACGTATACAACAACAACCGTTTACAGCAATGTAGCAGTGAGATAAATTTTTCTCATCGGTTTTATATCAGCTACCAACATATTGATACCAATACACAAAGCGCTATATATTAAGCAAGGATTTGACGTGGACAAACAGCCTTCAAATCGCTTTTGCAAAGTTAAAGACGCACTTGCTACACCCAAGTCTCGAGGCAAAACCCGCTTAAACGACACCTTTCATAGATTTCCGACCACTATTGTCAAACATGTTGATGGTAAAAACATGTTGTTGATGCACTTTTTAAATCTTCGCTCACAAGTGTTTCCACGAGTTTTGATTTCGATTATATAAATCATTAGCTGCAGCCTAGTAGGAAGCTCAAGACGAGACACAAGCTTATCGAAACTCTATTACTAAGCTGAGCTTCATATAAGCTTATATTGCTTATGACCACGAAGGAACCAGACCAGGGGTGCATAACTTGCGGTCGTACGGCCACAAGCGGCCGCATAGACAAGTTTGTGCGGCAGTAAACATGTTTATTAAAATATATGTACTGGCGTCCGTGACGTAAACAATACTCTTTTGCTAAATATTTTGAACTTCAAACTCCTCTAAACAGATTTTGTGGTACTTGAAAGAGTATTATTGACCAAGTAGCCATATGCGTCAGACTTTTTTTACCCCATAGTGTGCAGACAATGCGAAAAACAGGTACTAAAGCATCGCAATATAGATTGTGAAGTCATAAACAGTTAAGACTAATCGTCAGACCCTGCAGCTAAATCTGTGCATCAAGTTAGAAATTCATCTGGGCTTTTCAAGCGCCATTAGATGGGATATATATGAGATAATCCTATTTTGTACATTCGTAGTGTTAAAACAAAAACAAACAGAAACTTGGCGGACGTTATCGAAATAGGGATCTGCGAAGCGGCCGTCGTAGCGAAAAGGTTGTGCACCCCCGAACTAGACCTACCATTCTATGTGACATTTCTGAGAGAAACCCTCGAACAGTAATTCTGAAAGCTTGACTAAGACGTTTTTTTAATGCAATCCACGGACTGTCTCTCCCTTCCATACGAGCTACAAGCGACTTAATTGCATCAACTTTTTTGTTGCATTGAATGCGAAGAGATGTAAGTGCACAAGCGAAACAATGCTTATCGTGCCCAAGGTAAAAAATTCAGCAACGCATTCGTGTTCTATGGGCCGAATATCCACCCACAGCGCCACGTTTTAGTCACTTGAATATAAATATAATGTGACCCATGCCGCAATAACAATACACTTATCTTTTTACAATCGTCGTTGCAATCTTACACATGTGTTTCAAGGAAAGCAACGTAGGCTACACAGACAATCCATAACATGCCACAAATACATTGAGTACACTTCTTTTTCGCGGAATCCACATTCACTATGTTTAACAAAAGTGTAATGAAACCAAAATTTAAAGCAGTATCTTGATTAAAGTGTAACAACTGTACTACTTAATGATAACAGCAGTAGTTCTCTAAATAAGCAAAATAATTAAAGCTGTTTCAAGGAAGTAAAACTATTTACTAGGCTAGGCTACTATAGTCTGTTACGTTTGCATTAGTGTTTACTTTTTTTGCCAACCTGTGATTTAAAAAAAAACTTGAGCACGCATTTGTCATGTTTATCTGGCTGTTTACAAAATTGTTGAAAGAATCGCGGTTTACAACTTGACCAGCCAATGTAATAGCTATTTTTACCTTTTGGGCATAACTTGAGGTTTTAGAACTGGATCGCTCCAAATGGTTTGCCGTAAATGGTATCAATTGCACTGTAATAAAACAAAAAAGCTATATTATTTATGTTTTGCTTCTTAAAACAACACCTTATTGCTGCATATTTTTCGTAGATGCGTGTGTTAAGAAATCAGTTCTTGCAAAATAACTCAAAACTACTTTTGGTAAGATATGATCTTTCGTACCTGTATATTGAATAAACACAAGTCTTTTTTTTCAGTTTTGAAAACGAAAAGAGAAAATCGAAAGTCCTGCCACCTGAAATGTTCTTCTGTCGAAAGAGTTTGAGTTGAGTTTATTTCACTTGATGAAAGAACGCATTTCAACCCAACTGCACTTAACAATCACCACGCCGGAAATGCCTGCTCAATTAGGACTAAACGAGCTTCAGCCATACCGTATAACGTATACAACAATTACAAAAAATGCGTTTATACTGGCAGAGACGCGGTTATTATATGATTTACTTTAAACACCAAACGTGTTGCGATTTAAAGTCATTATGTGGAGTAAGTCCGAACCCTGGGTCCGAACCCTGCAATAACGGCGCACCACCAGAGCCAAAGATACCGCGTACTAGTTTAATTTTGGGCGCTGCAACTTTATTGAAACTATAAAACCAACATGAATAAAAGATTTCTATATGTGTATTTCTATAAAATACAAAAGTACGTGGCGACCTTCAGCCAACACCTCGCGTTACCCGCGCCACCCAGAAAAAAGGCTCTTTTACAAAGCAGAAGGTTGCTTCTGTCCTGTATAGTACCTAATTGGCAAAGCAGCGCAACTCGAGTAGCCCTACAGGCAAAGGAAGGGAATGCTAATAACGTGCCACAAACCAAATAACACAAGACATAAGAAATGCGCGTGAAAGTGCCAAATCAGGAAAATCAAGTGCACAAAACAACATAATTGTGCATGACCAAAATATTTGGTCACATTATGCAACTTTGATGTTGAAAAGAGAAATTAGCGCAATCTGACTACACGAAAAATAACTGCGACAAACCAATACCGCAAGAGGATACGTATTATTGGAAACGTTGCAGATAATATACAGTATAGCTTAAACAAAACACCACACACGAAAGACTTGCTTTTCAGCAAGAGAATCTTCGAGCAAACGTACGTGCACTGTGTTGTTTACGTTTTTAAGCTAACTGATTTGTCAGTTAATGTTGGAATGAACGGCCCAAATAAACGTAAAAAGCGACATGCTTTATTGTTCAAACTGTCAGTTTCTTACATCTAACATGATTATTTATTTTTTAATGAGAAGGTAATGTGTTTAAACAAGCAAATAATAATTGTAATACGAAATGAAGAACAAAGGTTTTATGATAGTAATGAGATTGAGGCGTGTTTTGTGGATTTTCGGATTGACTGATTGTGCACCAATAGTGTAGAGCAGTGTTTCCCAACCTATGGGTCGCGACCCAAAGTTGGGTCGCCTGAACATTCTGTTGGGTCGCTTGTTTTAGTGACAATAAGAACATCTACTTTTTGATTTCGCCTTGTAGCGTTATTTTTATATATTTCCCAAGACTTTAAGTTGTTGCCCAACAATAATTTCATCACAACTTGTCGTGATAATGGTTAAAACTGTTTGTGACGTCATAATTCTTCGATTCAGCTCTAAGTCCGGGTTAAATGAAACTGTTTGGTCGAAAACAACAACACTATTTGTTCGTTATAAGGTTATTGATTTGCTGCACTTGCGTAGTAATTTTTAAAAAGCTTTCCGAATTTACAGACAAAAATTCAACTAAAATAGCATGTCCATGGGTCGCGAGAAACCACTAAACAAAATTTTGGTAAGTATTTGGGTCGCGTCAAAAAAAGGTTGGGAACCACTGGTGTAGGGTGATCTTAAGCTTGTAAAGTCTTTGAGCTGTCTGTGAAAGCTTGAAGAGGGTCTAGTATCGTAAACATATAAACACAATAAAATGACAAGCAAGTTTTGACTATGCGGCGATAGCCTTTCAGTAGAATCAAACTGTCATGTCAAATATTGCTAACGGACCAAACAAAAATATATGTATAAAAATATAAGTTAGCATGCAATAAAGTGTAGGTGTCCTACCCTAAAGTTCGAGGACTTAGCACAAGACTGCGGAGCGCTGTGCCCGTCACCGCGTATCTCGTGATTCTTCGTTAAAACTATCTGGCGTTGATGACGGCTAATTAAGTCGTCTCAAAGCAGTTTGTCTGTGGAGAACTATGCCCCCTCTACTCCGTACAGACTGTGGGGTAAAACATAGTAGACGAACATAAAAATAATGGCTGCCTTGAAAAGTCGAACGATATTACGAAAGAGTTTGAAAGAGAAGATAAGTGAAATAGTGTATTGGTTGGTATTTTCCAGAATTATTTTGTTTGCATCGAGAGAAGTTTATATTTTCCACAGACTGCTTCCAAGGGGGGTCGTGGTTTTGCACCCACTATGAATAGAATAGAAGATACAACTCAAGAAAAGGCTGGCTCAAAGCCTTAAACGCATTAGGGTTAAAATCAGAGTTCGTGGTCTCTTCTGAGACAGAAAACGAGACGTCGACCTTACTATCACAGAATAAAAGTAGGCCACTTATTAAAAATGCAGCACAATACCACCAAAACAACCAAGGTGAATTAAAATGTCTGCAGCTTATGAATTAAAATACTTATAAATGCACCAACCAACATATTAGCAAACACCTGCACGGTGTTCTTTAGTAAGTAAAAGCCCTTTCAGTAAGTAAAGCCCAAAACTAATGTACCACAATTGTAAAATTATCACCTTTAAAACAGATGTGTTGATAAATTCTGACTTAATTTAAAAAACATAGTTTCATTTTTACATATTAAAATTCAGTTAAGTATGCACTTTCAAAACTTTTTAACACCAAAATGCTACAATCTTTTTAAATATTAAAAATGACTTAAAAAAATGATGTTTGCATATTTTATTCTAAAAATCACAGTAAGCGTTGAAGACTTCACATCTTGGGCATAGTACAATGATAAAAGTAAAAATGGCACATTTGGAAAACATATTTAGAACACAGGCATTTTATGCATTTTTTTAGCACCCATGATCAATAATAAACATTCATTAACATGTATAAACAGAATAAACATATATTTCAATAAAAGACTATTAACAAAATATACAATGTGGTACAAAACACAATGACCATATAGCAGGTCAGGGTTACTACTCTGTAAATGGAAGCAATACTAGTTTGTACAGGAGAACAAAGTAGCAATACAATACTTCACCTTATGCAATCACATGACAATTTTAGTGGAGTCCTTAGAAGCAGAAAGATCAGTGGGTGTTACCCAGAGCCTTAGGTTTCCATGCAACCATTGAAGATATAAACCTTATGAATTGAAAAGTGACAACAAACACAAGAGTAGTGGAACCAAGTGCCGATGAGAGAGTTTAAATAAGGACAATTAGGCCAAGGAATCTTGCAGAACATGTGCAGGTTTAAGTGAATTATTTTCCCCTTCTTAAGTACAGTACACATCTTCAGGCAGTGTTTTTTTAAGGTGTTTTGAATTTTTTTTTTCAAATTTCTCCAGCGGTTTCCCAAAATTTTCTCAGTAGCCTAATAAATAATTCATTTAAGCAAATATGGCTATTTTTTGGTATTTCAATGAAACACTTTTTCAATGAAACACTTGCCATCTCTTAAAACTACTTAGCGGTCACCCAAACCAAACCTTAAAAAAAACCTGTCTTCAGGTACAAAAAATTAGCTGATCTGGCACCGCTTCTTTTTTAGGTTTGTAACAACAGGCGCCATCTCATCACTGCTTGCACTTGTTTCAGAAGCTTCTTCAAATTCAGAGTCAAGCCCCCAAATCTCACGTTTCTGCAAAATACACACAGGTAACACTTTGGTTATAATATGTACAAACAATTGCCATAATAGCTATCATGCAAAAATTGGCAAGTTGTAAATAACAAATACAGTTAATCAAAGGTTCATGCTATTGATTGTTCCTACAAGGTTGGGTAAGCGCTTTTCAATTCTTAGTGTACATATGAATATTGCAACACAACAGTTTAATTTGTAATAAACTTAACAGTAAACATTACCCAGTAAACACAACAGTAACAGTAAACATCATCAAATTATTTTTCTCACAAAAAGCACAAAAATTTAAGCCTCTTTTACATCTAAAATTATTAAATGTGCTAATATTGTTCAAATACTCGCCACAAGTACATTACTGTTAGCAATAGTTACCAACCACACATTAAACATGTTTGTATAAATTTTTGACATAACAAACTTTGTTAAGCAAACAGGAGTTTCATGTAAAAAAAGGTGATGTATTGAAAGTATAAGTTCATATTGGAGATACACCACTGGCAATAAAAAAAATACAAGAGTGAACCTGACATTTTGTCAAAACTTTTAGTGACCAGATTGTGTGATGAGACATTACAGATTTGGTAAGTAGCAGAAAGTAGAACAAACTGAGGGTGGTTTGTTTAGTAAAATAAAGTGGAAATTTCTTGCCAAGCAGGAGTTGCATGCACAACCACCTTGTGCTTGCAGTCTAACTTCAACCCGGTTACATTTCCCAGCGCAATAAACCTAAAGCAGTATTTCTACACACATTGGAATCAGGTGAGTTAATTTCAGCCTCTCATACCACACAGTAATATTATGTCAAAAAACAATGTTTATTTAGTAAAGGTTTGGTGGTAAACTATAATTTAACTAGAATGGTGGCTTTCTGATATACTTCCATTTTATATATTCTATACGATATTTACCAATTTACTATACACATCATTTGATCTACACATATGATTGTTTTTGTAAACAAAAACTAATGGGTCCCCACACGCGTGTTTGTGCGGATTTACGGTAAACAAATGTTGCGGTGATTTTTAAATTCTTGAGAACAAATTTTTAGAAAGCATTAATCCAAATTTGTTTGTATTTTTTTCACTATTATTGTCGTATAATTACAAAAACATTAAAAAGGAACGAAACAAATACTTTCAATTTAATCTCTTGCTTTGACCCAGATATTGTCGCCCAAGGTCGGGTTTTAGACACAATTTTTTTCTAGAAAGCTGTAACAGTTGTGTAACAGACACTTTAAATTAAAAAGCGATTTGCTGCCAGCGTATACATAACAAATTGTTTTTCATTTAACTTTGTTTCGCAAAACGAGTACCATTGACCTGTAGTAACCTTTAGGGTGCACACACCAAAGAACTGTTTGACCTTTTGACACCGTTTTCAATAGCACGCCGTCCTTGCTGTTCAACAACACCGTTTGACCTAATTTATACATGCCTTGAGTATTTGATTCAAAAAAAAAACCGCTACGTTATGACGATAGAAAGTTCCGAACTGTGTTAGTAATACATACTAATTGGCCTTAAGTAACCCGTGATCATGCAGCGGCCAACCTGACAACGAGCATTTAAAAAAACTTTGTCTTGCAAAAAAGTCAGGTTTATTTTTTCATATTTAGTTTGATTAACAAAGTTTTGCTTGACATATACGAAACCGAAGCACCCTTATTAGGTTTAAATCGCGTCATATGTGTGAAACCTTTGCCAAAACTGAAAATGTGAGTAATAACTTAATAAAACGACATAGCATTGCTGTGCAAAACAGCTGATTTCTATTCACCGAAACGACGTGTCGTAAAACGGCTGTCCGACGTCAAGCTGAGTCCTCCCGCTCTGCCCTATTATTCGTAAACGTACTCTCTTGGGGCTTCTGCCTACAGTGTCTTTCTTGACCAAACGAGCGTTAGACACATTTACGTTTCGAGAGCCTGCGGGTGTGTCTCTGGGTCATTCGGGGTCAAACTTCTGGAGGATCAAGTTCAGATTAATAACTAACATATATCCAAATTTGAATCAATTTGAAGCACTCTTTCTTTACCAAACGAGCGCTACAAACGAGCGTTTAAAAATTTTACGTTTTGGGGGTCTGTGGGTGAACCGCTGGGTCATTCGGGGTCAAATTTCACGGGGACCAAACTCGGAGTAATAACTAACATCTGTCCAAATTTGAAGCATGCTTTCTTGACCAAACGAGCGTTTAAAAATTTTACGTTTTGGGGGTCTGTGGGTGAACCGCTGGGTCATTCGGGGTCAAATTTCACGGGGACCAAACTTGGACTAATAACTAACATCTGTCCAAATTTGAATAAATTTTAAGCACGCTTTCTCGACCAAACGAGCGTTACAAACCAGCGTTAGACAGAAAAAAGAAAAAAAAAAAAAGAAAAAAGAAAAAAAGAAAAAAAAAATACGGACAAAAACAATATGTGTCCCCTTCAGGGAAGGGGACCCATAATGACTGGTTTATTCACCTGGTGTATGAAATTGTTTCCATGTTTCCAGTGTATGAAATTGCTGTTTTATTGGAAAACTGTCAAGCTGTACTCACCCATTTAAGGTTGGCTTCCCATAAAGCTTTTGCACCAACTGAAGTGATGTCACAGTTTCTAAGGTCAAGAACTTCAACTTTGTTTAAACATCCAGTCAGAGCAATTGCCCCTTCATCACCAAACTTGTTCTTTGAAAGGGCCAAAAATGTCATCTAAAAACACATTTGCAGGCAAATTACAATATATATACATAAAAATGTGACAAATGCTATGTTTTGGTGGTGTTTTTACATAAATACACAAATTTCAAAAAGAATAGTAATAACTAGTGATGTACAGAATTGTCAAAAATTCGATTCGCCAGAAACCATCTATTCAGTGATTTTTGCCGAATAAGTTCGGCCAAATCAACCGAATAATTTATGACATCACAATCGAAGTCATACACTGCACGTTTGACATAAAAATCTACGTTTTTCTACCAGGCAATTAGTGCAGAATAGTTGTACTTCGTCTTCAGTTTAGTTCTGTGAGGTTTAACATTGCCTAAACTCTAAATCATGATTTCCAATTTGTCTGCGGTGGGAAAAATGAAAATGTGTTAAACAAATTATAGAGAATATGTAGAATATTGTGGAAATTGTCTAAATTTTATGACATTGTTTAAAACAGGGGTTCTTAAACTGGGGGGCGCGCCCCCCTATGGGGGCGGGAAGGGTTCGCAATGGGGGCACAGCACATTATGGAAGCAAAGTTTTCACTTGCAAACAATTGTAAATGAATAAATTACGTCGGAATTACGTCGGCACTGATTTCGCACTTATTGTTTAAAGTAAACGCTTCATTACTCAGAAATGGATTATTTTTTTGGTCTTTTTAAAAACTCATTTAAAATCTGTTAAATTGTATAGTTAGTCTCATCTTACAAGGAATGTTTGTATATTACGTCACAAGTAACACAATAAGGCAATTGTTTGCGCACAATTAACTCTTTTTGTTTTGTCTGTGACGTAATAAACTGGCTTTGGATCAATCCTGGGCGTTGCAATCCTATGAAAGTCGGTAATATTAATTTTACATGCCGTAACACTAAACTTTCGTAAGGAGTAGATTAATTTTTGACAGTAACAAAGTTATCAATACGTTTTGGCAAACCTAAGAAATGGGATCCCGAGCTGTAGTTTGGTGACCCCTGTACTATATAGTCGGCTGCACATTCTTTATTTGTTGCAATTTCGCTTTAGAGATTGCCTTAACTTTGAGTGAATCAACAATTTCAGGGCAACATATGCATAGTTTACAAGAATACTGGCAACGTGGCTCTGCACGTGCGCAAAAAACTTCTTTTCACAACTTATCAGTGTTGAAGTGGCTTTTTCTAACGATTGGAACTAACTTGACAGTAGCTTAAGGCGGACCTACGATGTATGTTGTTTTCAAAAAAACACAAGACAAGCATCATCAGTGCTCACGTTTTTTAGGGGGCCGTGATAATATATAAATAGTGTCAAGTGGGGCACGACCCAAAAAGTCTAAGAACCCCTGGTTTAAAAAGTTAACCGTTTTTAGGGGGCTAATGGAGTAACTGGGGGGACTGCAGGGCAAAACGTGACAATCTACACCTAAAAATGAAATATTGGTGGGCTTCTTCACCTAAAAATGAAAATAAGGTGGGCTTATAGGGTAAACACAGCCATGGATGATGTATTTTACAAACAGACATTGTTTAAAAATTAACCAATTTTACGAGACTTATAGGTTAAATGTTTGGACTACAGGGCAAAACACAATAAAAGCTTTAAATACCAAATTTAACAAACTCTCCAAAATTCATTCAATGTGGATATTGTTCAAAACATTCACCCATTGTAGAGGGCTAGTGGGGAAATATTGGGGGCTGCAGGGTAAAACACAAAAGCAACACCTTTAAATAGCAAAATGAACAAACTGTGCAAATTTGGACATTGTTCAAAAATTTACCATTTCAAAGGGCTAGACCAGGGGTGTGCAACCTTTGTTACTGTGGGGCCAAATACAATTGCCAAAATTAGAACGCGGGCCGCACCTGTGTATCAAACAAGGTGATTTTTCTTCGTTGCTTCTCTAATATGCTTAACTACAAATAAATTCGCATTTGATTCCAGCCACAAATTGCCAAGTCGCAGAAAAATAGCATCTGGCGCATTAATCTGCTTAAAAATATGGAATAGTTGGACTTATTTGCCAGTACATTTGAAATCCAAATGTCTCTGCGGGCCGCACAACCTTTAACAAAGGGCCGCATTTGGCCTGCGGGCCGCAGGTTGCACACCCCTGGGCTAGACCAGTGTTTCCCAACCTATGGGCCACGACCCAAAGTTGGGTCGCCTGAACATTCTGTCGGGTCGCTTGTTTTCGAATATGAGCATCTACTTTTTGACTTCGCCTCGTGGCGTCATTTTAATATTTCCCAATGCTTTAAATTGTTGCCCAATAATAATTTCATCACTTGTTGTGATAATGGTTAAAACTCTTTGTGACGTCATAAAGTGATGTGTTAGTTCACAGTGGAGCATTGTCTGGCTAATATTTCTTTCATTCAGCTCCAAGTTCAGGCTAAATGAAAATGTTTGGTTGAAAAAAAAACAGTATTTGTTCGTTATAAGGTTATTGATTTTCTAAGCTGGTGTAGCAATTTTCAAAAAACTTTCTTTATTTAGAAACAAAAATACAATTAAAATAACATGTCCATGGGTCGCGAAAAAACACTTAACGAAATTTTGGTAAGTATTTGGGTCGCAGTAAAAAAAGGTTGGGAACCACTAGGCTAGACAATGTTTCACAAAATATTGGATATATATGTGCAAGAAAACAAGCACAATTATAAGAAGTGGGGGAGCTATCAAGACTGGCCAAACACTAACAAAATTTCCTCTAATTCAATGTTAAGACATTCTATTG
Source organism: Phallusia mammillata (assembly GCF_965637545.1). NCBI lineage: Eukaryota > Metazoa > Chordata > Ascidiacea > Phlebobranchia > Ascidiidae > Phallusia > Phallusia mammillata. The sequence goes on along the minus strand of NC_137256.1, from coordinate 19,404,326 downwards.
TTATTTCTTTGTCTATACTTTGTGCACTCATATTGCATGAAGTTATCATTGCTGTGGTGGTAAGTTTTTCAACATAAAATATATTTGCTCTGTCACATAGGAGATATATTATGAATCAAGTATGTTAGTCTTAGCTGTAACTATTTAATATTCGACACTGAATGCAGTACTGGTTTGTGACAACACCATTTAGCAAACAGTTATATGTTTTACGACTTACACACATGCATAAAAATTATGTTACAAACATGTATGTTAACTTTTATTTTAATCTTACATAAACATTTTTTAAACAAACACAAATCTACATACTGGTTCATCCTGAAATTTTGTCTCATTGGTCACAATCTTCACCTCATCAGCATTCATTCCACAGTTGTCAAGGTCAAGTCTTTTTGTTTTATGAACACATTTGGCAATCATTGGAATAATTTCCGAGCCAACTTTATTGCCACCAATACTAAATGTTTCCATCTGTAAATGCCAATTTTTACACATTTTTTTAAAAACTGAAGCAGAAATATGTCCTATTTAAAGATTTACTTCAAATACCATTCTTCTACTTACAAAAACAGGTCCTGATTTTTTAAGCAAATATACATATTTCAGTGGGCAGAAATTAATGTGTATATGTTGCATTCATTTTTTAACATTTGGAAACAATTTGGTGAAAAGCTTGAAACACATTTCATCAATTTAATTCCAGTATAAAAACTTTCTTCTGTCAGCAGTGAATTCTTGCCTCTTGCCAAACAGACAATAAACTATGTGACCTTTTACAGGGTTTGGTAAAATGCATTTGGTTGTTTTGTTTAGCAACTACATTTCGGTATGGAAATCAAGTATTGTATAATATGTTCTTTCAAGTCAATGCCGACATATAGACAATCACCTCCAATTCTTGGGTAGAACTAGAAGAGTGGCTTTCTGATATACTTACATTTTATATATTCTATACAATATTTACCAACTTACTATACACATCATTTGATCTACAGATATGGTTGTTTTTGTAAACAAAAACTAATGGGTCCCCACACGCGTGTTTGTGCGGATTTACGGTAAACAAATGTTGCGGTTATTTTTAGATTCTTAAGGACAATTTTTTAGAAAGCATTAACCCCAAAATACTAAAAATTTGTTCGTATTCTTTTTGCACTATTATTGTCATGTTGTTACAAAAACATTAAAAAAACGTAATAAATACTTTAATTTAATCCTTTGCTTTGACCCAGATATTGTCGTCCAAGGTCGGGTTTTAAACACAATTTTTTTAGAAAGCTGTAACAGTTGTGTTACAGACACTTTAAATTAAAAAGCAATTTGCTACAAGTGTATACGTAACAAATTGTTTTTCATTTAACTTTGTTTCGCAAAACGAGTACCATTGACCTGTAGTAACCTCTCAGGGTGCACACGCCAAACGACTGTTTGACCTTTTGACACCGTTTTCAATAGCATGCCGTCCTTAGTGTTAAACAATACCGTTAAGCCTAATTTATACATGCCTTGAGTATTGATTCCTAAATTGATTGTCAAAAAAAACGCTGCATTATTACGAAAGAAAGTTCTGAACTGTGTTTGTAATACCTACTAGTTGACCTTGAGTAACCCGTGATCATGCGGCGGCCAACCTGACAACGAGCATTTAAAAAAACATTCATCTTGCAAAAATGTCAAGTTTATTTTTTCATCTTATTTTGATAACAAAGTTTTGCTTGACATATACAAAATCGAAGCACGCTTATTAGGTTTAAATCACGTCATAGGTGTAAAACCTTTGCCAAAACCAAAAATGTGAGTGATAACTTAATAAAACGACATAGCATTGCTAAAAACAGCTGATTTCTAATCACCGAAACGACTTCTCGTAAAACGTCTGTCCGGCGTCAAGCTGAGCCCTCCCGCTATCGTAAACCAGTGAGTTATTCTCTTGGTACTTCTGCTTACAGTGTCTTTCGTGACCAAACGTGCGTTAGAAACATTTACGTTTTGGGGGCCTGTGGGTGAACCGCTGGGTCATTCTGGGTCAAACTTCTGGAGGATCAAGTTTGGATTAATAACTAACATATGTCCAAATTTGAATAAATTTGAAGCACTCTTTCTTTACCAAACGAGCGTTACAAACGAGCATTAAAAAAATTACGTTTCAGGGGCCTGTGGGTGAACCGCTGGGTAATTCGGGGTCAAACTTCTGGAGGATCAAGTTCAGATTAATAACTAACATATGTCCAACTTTGAATAATTTTGAAGCACTCTTTCTTAACTAAATGTGAAACGCGTATCACAAACCAGCGGTAGACAGAAAAAAGAAAAAAATACGGACAAAAACAATATGTGTCCCCTTCTAGAAGGGGACCCATAATAAGCACTTAACAACTTAGACAAATTAAACTACATTGCTTTATCTGATGTCTTTCTACTAAGACATCATTTGCAGTTAAATAAATATGATATTAAGTATGGTGTAACCTTCGTTGATGCACGAAGCCACTGCTTAATATCATACGCTATGCAGAGCAGGCTGGTAAATCTGTCAATTCTGCCTAGCCTGACCCAACTGTCTAGCTTAAACATCGGTGTTTTCAGATACACTTCATTATGTTGTAGGGAAGGGTAAATCTTTGAAAATTCACACTGGATATTTAAAGGTTCCTATACATTTACATGTGTAAAGTTAAATGCATTTGAACCACTGCTTCTTGACAAGAACCAAGTAAGAAGCTTGCATTACACAGAAAAAAAGATGCAATGAAAAATACATCCAATAACAATACACGTTCTATTTAGAAAAGATTACCTATATTTAAACTGACATTTTTTATGAAAAAACTTATGCTGTCTCCAAATATGACACCACTGAAAACAGAAAAAGTCAAATAATTTGCATGAATTTAAATATGACATCTTTATTTTGGGTAAATGTTGCTGCATTGTCAGGTGGGTTGGAACTTAATGTTTCAAAATTTTTAATTCTTTTAATAAATTAATATTTCACTCACTTGGTGGTCCAACTTCAAAATAGCAAGTAAAAATGGTTTCAAGCAAGTACCAGTCAAATTGCAATTATCCAACCACAGTTGACTGATATTGTGGACACAAGTTGACACTTCATTGACACCAATCAATCCAATGTTGTTATCCGTTAGATCGAATATATTCATCTATAAAAGAACAAACAGGCATGTAAGTGCCAGAAAGATTTCAAACATGCAATCAGCTTTTTGCTTACAACTGTTTACCTATAAATAAGTGTAATATTAAAGCAATAGGCATTTCTTCTTTTGTAATAAAAAAACATGAAATGTATGTTAGAAAATTTTAACATGCAGTAAATGTATTGTGATGAAAGCATATGATATTGACCACAAAAACAGTTTAGTGATTGTTACATTGATGCTTTACTGACAACTAATTATTGAATGAAATGATACATTGCAAAAGTCTCATATAGCTGTTGTATCAGGTTACACAGTACTGGACATGATCAAGCAAACAATTCAAGCATTTCTTAACAGAATATGTCAGTAAAATTTGATTTATTTCTCCAACTACATTGTGCTGTAGGTGTTAATCGAAACACCTTAACACAAAGTTGTTTTAGCACAGTCAGTTTTTTAGCTCTTACATATGGACAGGGCCGAAATGTTTCATTTATTTCTTATTAACAGAAACTGGAACAAGACTGGTAAAAGCAAATATGTCCTTCTTATTTATAAAAAAACCATTTGTATCATCAACTTACTGGTTTTTGTCGTTTAAAAATTTCCTGACATATTTGTTTTAGACTGTCACCACTGACTGAACAATCGCGCAAGAACAACCCATCAATTTGATGAACACTTGGTGGCAAACTTTCCAAAGCATTTTGTGACAGCTCATTATAACTAAAGTCAATCAAATCCATCTATAGAACAGTTGTTATGTAACACTTAAATTATTGCCCACACTTAAATTATAAATTATTGAAAACATTAAACTAGTTTTAAAACCTATCTGCAAATATATTTCTACTACATTTCCACAAAACGATTTGTAAAATGTCCTCTGCAATTTGTGGCAAGTGGCCAAATACATTTGTTACAGATAAAAACAAAATAATTTGTTTTAGAACACTGATGCAAAGAATATCACAAAGCTGTAAAAGTCAAAAAGTATTTTGATGTATTAGACATGGTCCATAGTGAGAAATTCTACTTTCTTTAGTTATATAATGTATTTTTGTGCACATATTTAGTCTGTTGCAAGAGCTATAGAAACTAAACAGGAAACTATGTTTCAAATAACCTGGCATAGTTAATTTTTATTACAACACTTGACTACGCACTTTATTTGACTAGCAAGTTACAAAGCATGCAGGTATATACACATAATAAACACTGGAAACAGAGGCTGAATATAGGCCCCAATAATCGGGGATATTGTGTTTTTTTAATTAGGAAAGGCACCCCCCCTAATATGAAAGCATATTTCTAATATTACATTTTAGTTAAAGCAACTTTTTGTTTTATTGGTTCTTCTAGTAATGGCATGGGGCCATGTTTTAGGTACATTGTTCCACAGTACTCTCAAGTTTCAAGCCTTGGAACTAGCTTTAAGTGATGAAATAGTTATGGTTTAGTAGAAATAAGTTGTTTATCACTCCTCTTGCCTACCAATAATAAGCATCAGTCTTAAAAGAATTAATATCAATCATCCCAAATATACGTTGAATGTGGTAAAGTGATGGTGTCTAGGATACTATGGATCTTATGATGCATACAATAAACTTCAGGCAGATAAAAGTAAAAAGGAGAGAACTGAGTAAAAATACCAAGGGATCAAATTTCTTAGTCAAATATTGTCAATAAAATGATCAGTCTAACTTAAAATGGTGTGATAACAAATCACTAATACAAGATTCTAGAATATTATTAACTGTTTTAATTTTCATACTATGTAGCTGGGTTATTGTACAAATGTACACTTACAAACAAGTTTTAAAACTCATCTGACATAACATTGTTTTGAAACAATAACTCACATTTGTATTTCTTTCTCTTATAGTTCTACTTAAACATGCAAAATCATCATCATTTAGATTGCAACTACCAAGCCATAATATTGGAATTGTGTGGATGCATGTGTCCAGGAGCTGTCCAACACCATTGAGATCATTTCCAGATAAATCAAGAAAAGATAACTACAAAACAAAGCTTTTGTAACAGTAATCACAAATTTGTAACTATCTTACAGTTTAACTATATATTTACTATAACTGTAACTATCTATAAACTAGTGATGGGACGATACCAGGTTTTGAAGCGAGTACCGATACCAAGTACGAGTACCACATGTATATACGCCGCACCACGCCGGAAATGCCTGCTCAATTAGGACTAAACGAGCTGCAGCCATACCGTATAACGTATACAACAATTACAAAAAATGCGTTCATACTGGCAGAGACGCGGTTATTATATGATTTACTTTAAACACCAAACGTGTTGCGATTTAAAGTCATTATGCGGAGTAAGTCCGAACCCTGCAATAACGGCGCACCACCAGAGCCAAAGATACCGCGTACTAGTTTAATTTTGGGCGCTGTAACTTTTTTGAAACTATAAAACCAACATGAATAAACGATTTCTATATATGTATTTCTATAAAAAAAGCACGTGACGACCTTCAGCCAACACCTCGCGTTACCCGCGCCACCCAGAAAAAAGGCTCTGTTACAAAGCAGAAGGTTGCTTCTGTATAGTACCTAATTGGCAGAGCAGCGCAACTCGAGTAGCCCTACAGGCAAAGGAAGAGAATGCTAATAACGTGCCACAAACCAAATAACACAAGACATAAGAAATGCGCGTGAAAGTGCCAAATCAGGAAAATCAAGTGCACAAAACAACATAATTGTGCATGATCAAAATATTTGGTCACATTATGCAACTTTGATGTTGAAAAGAAAAATTAGCGCAATCTGACTACACAAAAAATAACTGTGACAAACCAATACCGTAAGAGGATTATTGGAAACGTTGCAGATAATATATAGCTTAAACCAGTGGTGGCCAAACTACGGCCCGCGGGCCGCATCCGGCCCCCAGTTCTGTTTCATCCGGCCCGCCAAACAGCTTGCCTGGTTTTTTTCCAAGCACCATATTTACCACTGTGAACAAGCAGTGCAACAGCGCTGACTGCTACTGGCAGTAGCTTGTGGCAAGCGTTGTTATTTTTAGAATAAATGCCCTTGCAGCGTTATTTTTAGAACAGTCTGCCAACCATGACGTAAGTAGCTAACATAAAGATGGCAACCAGTTATGACAAATTTACGTAAATCTCATTTAATCCGGCCCTCCAGTGGCAAGACAGTTGCAAATTTGGCCCTCTGGTCAAAAAGTTTGGCCACCTCTGGCTTAAACAAAACACCACACACGAAAGACTTACTTTTCAGCAAGAGAATCTTCGAGTAAACGTACGTGCACAGTGCACTGCGTTGTTAACGTTTTTAAGACAACTGGTTTGTGAGTTAATGGTGGAATGAACGGCCCAAATAGACGTAAAAAGTGACATGCTTTATTGTTCAAACTGTCAGTTTGTTACATCTAACATGATTATTTTTTAATGAGAAGGTAATGTGTTTAAACAAGCAAATAATAATTGTAATACGAAATGAAGAATAAAGGTTTTATGATAGTAATGAGATTGAGGCGTGTTTTGTAGATTTTCGGATTGACTGGTTGTGCACCAATATTGTAGGGTGATCTTAAGCTTGTAAAGTCTTTGAGTGGTCTGTGAAAGCTTGAAGTGGGCCTAGTATCGTAAACACATAAACACAATAAAATGACAAGCAAGTTTTTAAGCAGTTTTTCTGTGGAGAACTATGCTCCCTCTACTCCGCACAGACTGTGGGGTAAAACATAGTAGATGAACATAAAAATAATCGCTGCCTTGAAAAGTCAAACGATATTAAGAAAAAATTTAAAGGAGAATATAAGTTAAATAGTGTATTGGTTGATATTTTCCAGAATTATTTTGTTTGCATCGAGAGAAGTTTATATTTTCTACAGACTGCTTCCAAGGCGGTCGTGATTTTGCACCCACTATGAATAGAATAGAAGATACAACTCAAGAAAAGGCTGGTTCAAAGCCTCAAACGCATTAGGGTTAAAATCAGAGTTCATGGTCTCTTCTGAGACAGAAAACGAGGCGTCGACCTTAGAGCGGTAGAAACTACACGCGTTATCGTGCTTAGAAACCGACCAAACATAATGCCAGCTGACAAAAAACAACAAAAAAACAACACTAAAACTAGAACGACTTACAAAAAGGCGAACAACAGTTATATCCAATATCAAATTGAGAAGGTTAATTGCATGTCCAGTTTTCCTGGTGAAGAAGAAGCCCTCAGGCTATCGCGTCATCGTAGACATGCGGCGGCTCAATGCTATTGTAACAGATGATGACTATTCTCTACCTCGAATAGATTCTGTTTCCAAATACATACAAATATAAAAAATATTATAGTACACTGGACTTGACAAAGGCCTTTCATCATTTGCAGGTCCACAAAGATTCCAAGCAATATTTGGGACTGGCGACTGAATTCGGAACGATGTCATGGAACAAAGCCCCGAGGGGTTTAAAGACAACACCCGGGACGTTTCAAGCTTGTTTGGACGTCGTGGCAAAGGAAATCTTGACCAAGTACAACACCTGGAGGAAACAGCAAGGTTTGGAATCTTTGTTAGAGGGTGTTAAGATTTACATAGATGATATCCTTATTGCCACTAAAACCGAGCAAGAACATCTTAAGTTGTTTGACTTAACCTTACAAACACTATCCGAATATCATCTGACCGTGAACCCTGATAAGTGCAGGTTTGGAAAAGATCGAGCATGCTTTCTAGGACATACCGTTACTGCTGATGGTGAAAAACCACTTAATTCACGTTTACAAGGTTTGATAGATCTCCCTTTACCTAAAACGGTCAATGACTTGCGCCGATTTCTCGGGATTATCAGATATGAGAAAAATCATGTCCCACATCTAGCTGCTTTAACAAAACCGTTGGATCAAATTGGGAAAAATGTCACTGCTAAAGATTCTTCTAAAACGGCTTTTCAATGGACCACTATGCTTTTACAGGCCTTTCTTGACACACGTGCGGCTATGATGCAAGCTGTTACCTTGCGTGAGTATGACCCCAGGCGTGGTTTACATTCAATCACCTATGTCTATGGAGTTATGATGTTAAAGTCTAAGATCATGAACGTTTAGGTGTAAGTAGAAAATGCGCTTTGACCACTAACTAAAAACTTTGAACAGTCGCTTGAGTAAAAACAACTATAGCTTTCAACAAGGTTTATTAAGCGAAAAACACAAGCAAGAACAAACGTACAACGTTGGCGACAATTTCGTTTCATACTTGCAAGTCTAGGGCTAACCGTATATGCCTGCGCAAGTGTGTGCCTTGTAAGCGCGTCGATCTTTTGAAGTTTTCTAACTCGAATATACTGTATAATCAAGCGACTACTTGCGATTATAACTCTGGGCGAAGGTAGTATCGCTTCCTAACAAAAAAATAATAAGTAATAGAATGAAAAGCGGCAAGGAAAAGGGGTTTGTGAATGCAAAATATTCGTGACTGTAATTAATTAATTAGGTCGGTGTTGCGTAATGCAACATGGTGCCATTTGCTAACCATGGTGTTGAGACACAGACAATCAATCATTTCCGTCATGCCTCAAATAGCAGGCGAACGGCACAAGGATGTGATATAGCTCGGTTTCATTCTTTATGGCCACTATCGTAACTTTATTCGCATGTATTCTCTTTTTATTGTGTAAAGTTAGAAGCGCATTACGCAAGCTGGCAACCGGATATAAAGGCCGCGCCCAGTTGCGTCAGTATATATAGGCCTCGCCCAACTGCGTCGAGATTATTGTTATTGTGATGTTTTTGACTTTGTGAATGTTTGTATTTGTATAATTTTACATTGCATTTAATAAAATCAGAAGGTGGTGTGGTAAAGGTTGTAAGTATTTAGGGGGCACAGCCCTGCTAAATAGTTTAACTCTAATTTAAACTAGGAAATAGTGCACAGAGATCGTAAGCGTTAGAGTGAATTCACCCCTGTTTGAATATAAAATTAGACTTTAGCTTGTGACGTCAGTGTCATGAACGCACACACCTTTAAGCGGTTACTTGTATTGACTGCCACGTTTAAGACGCGGTACACGGTTATATACGAAACGTGACGTCATAACTCAGGGACGACATCTAGCGGTAAATACATACATCACAACTTCCCTTCGTTTAAATTGAACTTAACTGACGTCTCGAAGGGTAAGGATTCACAATAACATTCAATGGACGTAAATGAACACGATTACGCCGATACAATACACCATCACTAGTTTTTACAAGATAAGAGCGATGAGATAACTGTTTTTCTATAGTTCCTTGTTGATCCCATAGTTTGTTTTGAGTATTGTACAGTTTTACAGGAGTGTTCACTTGTAATTGCAGCATGTTTCTTGTTCCCCTGTCATAATACTTCTTTTGTTGTTTTCTTTCTTTTCCAAACGGACGGCAAGTTGAACTTTTTAACGTTTCGATATCCAGGGGCATCGTGTGTCTGATTTGCCGACCCATGAGAAGCTGTGCAGGTGATTTTCCGCAAAGAAGAGGAGCACTCCTAAATATTAACAAACTTTTGTTAAAATACTCTCCACTGGCGTGAGCTTTTTTAAGTAGTTGCTTCGTTGTCTGGACACTCCTCTCAGCCAGTCCGTTAGATCGTGGATAATGTGGACTCGAGGTTAAATGAACAAAGCACCATTCCTCGGCGAATTTTGCAAACTCCTCACTAGAAAACTGAGGACCGTTATCACTAATAACAGTTTCAGGAATTCCAAACCTGGAAAAAATAGTTTTCAAACCACTTATAACAGACCCCGCAGAAGTCGACTGTTACCAAAAACATTTTTCGGTTCCAATAGAACAGGTGAGTTGCCACTTTCTGAAACGGATAAGAAGGAGCTTGGTGAGGTTCTAACGGTTGGCGTTGTTGCTGTGACCTGAATTTTGCACAAACGGCACAGGAAGAAACCAAACCAGATATGTCCTTAGATAAGCCAGGCCAATATATACTTTCCCGAGCTCGTCCTTTGCATTTTACTTCACCCAAATGGCCTTCATGAACACGTTCTAAAAAATAACTGCGCATAGACATTGGAACAACTATTCGAGATCCACGAAACAAAATACCGTCAACAACAGAAAGTTCATTTTTGACATCCCAAAAGGGTTTTGCTAAAACAGGACAAGCATGCTTATGTAAAGGCCAACCATTATTTGCAAGACGCATTACAATTTTCAACTGTTCATCACATATAGTTTTACTTTGTAACTTTTGTTTAACTAATGGCATACAAGCAATAGCGGATACAATTAGATCTACATATTCACATACACTATGACAAGAAAGCGATTGAACGGACACACTGTTCTCCACACATCTTGATAACAAATCAGCTGTGTGCATGAATTTACGTGGAGTAAACTCTGCGGTGAAATGAAATCTTTGCAACCGGATCATTAGACGTTGAATGCGCAACGGACAGTTATTTAACTCCTTGAGAAACAACGCTATGAGAGGTTTGTGATCAGTTTCTACCACAAATTTCTGACCATAAACATACTGATAAAATCTTTCACATGCAAAGGTGATAGCAAGCAATTCCTTTTCAATTTGTGCATACCTTGTTTCAGCGGTTGTTAAAGCTCTTGCCGCATAAGCCACTGGCTGCCACATGTTGTCATGCTTTTGCAAAATTACAGCTCCAAGTCCATGTTTAGATGCGTCTGCCGAAATTTTGATCGATTTCTTGGGGTCGAAAAACCGAAGTACTGGTGCAGTTGTGACCAGCTGTTTCAAATTCCTCCATTCCATTTCGTGTACTTGCGTCCACTCCCAGTTGCTCCGTTTATGCAATAACAAACGCAAAGAAGATGTTTTAGTAGACAAATCGGAAATGAAACGACCTAGGTACGTGACCATTCCCAAAAATTTCAGCAAGTCACCCTTAGACTGAGGACGCTTCAGTTGCTCTATTGCATGAACTTTATTTGGATCAGGTTGAACACCTGAAGCACTAACAACTTCACCAAGAAAAGTAATCTTGTCTACCCCGAACACACATTTTTCCTCATTGAGTTTCAGATTATTGCGTTGCAAAACCGTTAACACATTTTTAAGCCTCATGTCATGTTCCTGCTTAGTTGAACCCCAAACCACAATATCGTCCATAGACGTTACAACGCCGTTCATGTGTTCAAACATCATGTACACCAACTTGTGAAACACTTCTGGCGCAGCACAAATGCCGAACGGCATGCGCAAAAATCTATACCGTCCAAACAGAGTGTTAAACGTACAAAGCTTAGAACTATCTTCATCCAACTTTACTTGCCAAAACCCAGACAAAGCGTCGAGTTTAGAAAATACTTTAGCATTTGAAAATTGACTAATAATTTCTTCTCTAGTGGGAAGACAGAAATGCTCACGCAAAATTGCTTTATTTAAATCTCGCGGATCTAAGTAAACTCTTAGTTTTCCGTTTTTCTTTTCTACTATTACAAGAGAGTTCACCCACTTAGTTGGTTCTTCTATTCTTTTGATTACTTGCGTGCTTTCCATTCTTTGTAGCTCCTGTTGTAGTTTGTTTTTGAGTGCAAATGGAATTTTTCTGCTGGGACGGACTACGGGACAAACTCTGCTATCGGTCTTTATTCGGTGATAACCTGGAACACAACCCAACCCTTGAAATAAATCTGAAAAGCTGGACAGCAAATTTTGTTCGTCACTGACAATCGGTTCCAGTTTATTTATTAGGCCAAGAGTTACAGCTCCATTTAATCCAATAATAGGCAATGCATTAATCTCCACAACAACAAATGGTAGAGTAAATGATTGCTCTCTGTATTGAAGTGTTAAACTAATTGTCCCACAAACTGGAATATGGTGGCCAGTATATGAGATCAATCGAATATTAGTAGAAGAAACATACGGACGTCCCTGAAGTTTTTGGAAATCATTTCGTGACAAAATATTTACTTGGGCTCCCGTGTCAATCTTAAAACGAAGTGTACATGAAAGCACAAAAATGTCAACAAGCCAATCTTTTGGTGAACTAGTAGTACTTACAGATTGCATGTTGTACGTCTGAATTGTATCCGCGCGTTGCGCTTGCGGGTGATTAGCTGCACTGCAACATCGAGCGAAGTGGTTTCTTCCACCACACTTCAAGCATCGCCTTCCCCAGGCAGGACACGCTCTGACGTCATGTCGCAAGGCACAGAATCTGCAAACTCGAAGCGCTGGTAACTGATTACCACGTGTTTCGCGTTGAACAGCATCCAAGCTAAAACTTGTAGAATTTGTTGATCGAAACATTGTCATTTGCGATCTTACTGTTTCGTTTGTTATGCACATTTTAATAGCTTTTTCAAGCGTTAGTTCCTCTTCCCGCAGCAAACTTTGACGAAGTTGATCACACTTGATACCAATAATAATTTTGTCTCGGATTAATGAGTCACAAAGTTCACCGAAATCACAGCTTTTAGACAGTTTTTTTTAAATCGGTTATAAAAACATCTATTCTTTCACCATCATTTTGGTTTCTAGAAAAAAACCTGTATCGCTCGCTGGTGATATTCTTCCTCGGACAACAGTAGCTTTCGAATGCATTGACCACAGTTTCAAAGTGCATTTCTTGCCCTTCTTCAAATTTAAATGTTGAGTGGATGGTTTGACCTTGCTCTCCCAACACGTGGAGCAACATAGATGTTTTAACTTTTGCAGCCTTTCCGTCATAACCAACAGCTGTCAAATAAAGCCTAAATCCTCTAATAAACTTAACCCAGTTTTGTGACACATTGCCACTCCATTGCATAGCTTCCGGCAGTGAGAACGAACCTTCCATTTTATTTGAAAAACCACTTCTGACACCATGTCATGAACGCACACACCTTTAAGCGGTTACCTGTATTGACTGCCACGTTTAAGACGCGGTACACGGTTATATACGAAACGTGACGTCATAACTCAGGGACGACATCTAGCGGTAAATACATACATCACAGTCAGTTTAGACTTGAGACAGATAATTCAGTCTCAATAGGCTAACTGAAGCGTTAACAGTCGGTAACTTTAAAATACATACGATGGTCGCATGCAATTGTCCGATGTTCCGCTAAAACAATCAACACACGAAACGTAAAAACAAAACAAGTTGCTACACATGCGTATACAGATAATGGAGTTGTTAGAAAAACATGTTGTCAATATATGAACATTTATAGCAACGCATCTTTTTTTACCTTCATAGCAAAACACTCGTTATTCTTTGACATATCACGCATTTCAAAAACAAAAATTATTTCTATCTGATTGGTGATTGGCTGAAATTTTTTTGCAAATACATGTAGCCTAATTGGACAAAAAAATGCTGTCAACTTTAACAAACGGCTTTAATTTCCTCAGTAATTGCACCAAGTAGACCTAATAAAATATGCAATCGTCAGTTTACTTACCAAAGCAACAAAACGGGTTTTCAGCAGTCTTGTCATTTTGTATTACTGCCAACTCGATTAAAGTTTAAAGTGCAGAATGGATGTGCAGGATAGCCTACATAAGCTAATTTCACTAAGAAGTTCTTGTCCATTAAAAACAACATCTTTGCATACAAACAACGTTGACTGCACAAAATGCGTCTAATCTTTTGTGAAACTGAGCCTGGTAAACAATTTTGCGCAGAGCTAATTCCAGCTGAAGAAACTGTTCCCGAAATGATAAGACACAACAGGTAGTCGTTATGTTGTTACGATTTATGTTATATTGTGAGTAACTTAGTTGAGCAACGTCGAAGTTAAAGAAGGAAAATGCGTGACCTGACTCCAACATTAAGAACTCAGCGCACAATGACGTCTAGCCGAATAAGAGCATGCTTTTTTTCTGCAGAGCATGCTTTTTTTAAAGCCCAAAATCGTTATTATGAGCGTGGGGTAGCACCTGTTAATATTCACTTGAAATTCATATCTTGCCCATATTGCCGCCGCCCAGCATCACCGACTAGTTGTGCAATATGAGTCCGTTAGTTCCTTTTGCGTTAAGTGGTACTCCCGCCAGTTTTTTGAAGAACGACTGGCTCAACTCGTGAAGGCCAGACGTCCTGAGAGTCATTTTGTTAATTATGATTTTTTTGTCCTTTCTATTGAAAGAAAAAACTTGGTTTGCCTACCCTTGGTCTACAATGTTATTCTTTGCATCGTATGATTTACTTGGTACACTATATCGCTGCTGGGTGTGTCTTTTTTATAAATAGTGTGCACATTTGTCTAAATAATTCGGTGATAAAATGTGAGCAATTTTTTTTTTTAAAATCCAAATTATGATCAGGGTTGTTAAGATATTATGTTATCTTTATCCAAAGTTCTTGTTTGGTAAATGTGTGGTGATGTTAATTAGTTGTGATCTTGGCAATTTCTCCTTGTCTTTTGCAGTTCAATGTTTGGGTGTCCCATGGATGGCTGGCGTAGTAAATTGGTGACAATAAAATAATAAACCAGGTATGCTAAATGTTAATGTGCTTACATAAATGTTTGATAAGGCTAGTTTTCGAAGATGTGTAAATAATCACCACCAGCCTTGTGGCTCAAAACAGACAAGAATACGGTGCAAACTGTAAAGATTTTTGTTCAAGTTATTGCGAACAAGAAAAAAATGTGTTATGATTACAAAAATTTCGTCCCAGAGCTGCCTGGCTTGTTGGCCCTTTGGATCAATTTTTTTAGACTTTAACTTAGTGAAATCGGTGTATCCAGTTTAGTTTAACCCGTCACTTTGGAACAATGTAGTTTGGTTCTTTGCTCATGAAAACAGAAGTGAGGAGCTTCTACGGTAAAACGTAAAACAACGTTAAGGTATATCACTAAACGAGCGCGATTTGGCCAACATTAACATGTGAAGTAAAAGTGTTGGGACCAGGCAGATTTTAGTTAGGTCGGTTGTAATCTATTTGTCAGGAAAGTCAAAAAACTTAGTAATTGCTATTCGCCTTTTAATACGGTGTAACTGCAGCGCGAGGAACTTATCCACCGTTTGTAGGCTACCCTTCACTGTTTTGCGCTGCATAACGTTTTAACGTTGCGCAGCTATTTCCGGCTTGGTGTTGTGTTGCTATGTTTACTAAGCCAAATAAACTCATTTCTCTCTCTCAGTAGGCTATAAATCACGTTTTCAAGGCCCAAAAAGTATGGGGAACTATTGGTGGTTTAAGGACGCTATAATATCAAGCTAGGCTTTGTCACCTTAACGTTGGTTAACAAATAACCGATTTGTAAAAAATATGTGCAATAGATTGCTAACGTACGTAACCTAGCCCAGTATGTTTCAACCAATGTGAAGTGAGTAATTTTCGACTGCGCCGTAAAATAATCAATAAGTGCTACCTTGATCATTTTATGTTTTAGTGTTTAGAGTTTTACGACGAAATGAAGGAAATGTATAAACCCTCATAGAATTTAAGTTTGAGCCGACCTTTTATAGTCAACGCCTATAGACATGACCTCTAAACAATACAAGTGCTTTGTTTATAACAAAACAGGCTCAGAAACTATAACAAAATAAAAGTAGGCCACTTATTAAAAATGCAGCACAATACGACCAAAACAACCAAGGTGAATTAAAATACTTATAAATGCACCAACCAACATATTAGCAAACACCTGTATGTAAAGCCCTTTTAATATTTTATGCATTGGGTGCCTGTGGGTGAACGATGGGGTCATCTGGGGTCAAAGAGGATCGACTTGGCATAACTAACTAAACTGTGCAATTTTAAATAAAGTTTCAAACACTCTTTCTTGACCAGAAAGTTAAAATAAACCATCACTACAGAAAAAAATGTAGACAAGCATAATATGTACCTTTCAAGAAAGGAGACCCATAATAACTCTGAAACAATAATGATTATGGAATGACATATACACAACAATTGTAGAGGTATGATTAAAAGAATGTTAACTTTAGTAGTAAATAGTAAACAATCATAAACATGTATAAACAGAATAAAACATATATTTCAATAAAAAAACATTAACACAATATAAAATTTGGCACAAAACACAATGACCCTTATAGCTGGTCAGGGTTACTACTCTGTACATGGAACCAATACCATTTGTACAGGAGAACAAATGTAGCAAAACAATACTCCACCCCATGAAATTGTATGACAATTTTAGTGGAGTCCTTAAAAGTGGAAAGTCAAGTGGGTGGTACTCATAGCTTTAAGTTTCCATGCAACCATTGAAAATATAAACTATATGAATTGAAAAGTGACAACAAACACAAGAGCAGTGGAACCAAGTGCCGATGAGAGAGTTTAAATAAGATAAATTAGGCCAAGGAATCTTGCAGAACATGTGCAGGTTTAAGTGAATTGTTTTCCCCTTCAAATTTTCCGAAACGGTCTCCCAAATTTCTCCAGCGGTTGCCCACAATTTTCCCAGTAGCCTAATAAATAATTCGTTTAAGCAAATATGGCTATTTTTTGGTATTTCAATGAAACACTTGCCGTCTCTTAAAACTACTTAGCAGTCACCCAAACAAAACCTTAAAAAAAACCTGTCTTCAGGTACAAAAAATTAGCTGATCTGGCACCGCTTCTTTTTTGGCCTTGTAACAACAGGCGCCATCTCGTCACTGCTGGAGCTTGTTTTAGAAGCTTCTTTAAACTCAGAGTCAAGCCCCCAAATCTCACGTTTCTGCAAAATACACGCAGGTAACACTTTGGTTACAATATGTACAAACAATTGCCATAATAGCTATCATGCAAAAATTGGCAAGTTGTAAATAACAAATACAGTTAATCAAAGGTTCATGAAAGTATAAGTTCATATTGGAGATACATTTTTTTGGCAATAAAAAAAATACAAAAGTGAACCTGACATTTTGTCAAAACTTTTAGTGACCAGATTTTGTGATGAGACATTACAGATTTGGTAAGTAGCAGAAAGTAGAACAAACTGAGGGTGGTTTGTTTAGTAAAATAAAGTGGAAAATTTCTTGCCAAGATGCTTGAGTTGCATGCACAACCACCTTGTGCTTGCAGTCTAACTTCAACCCGGTTACATTTCCCAGCGCAATAAACTTAAAGCAGGATTTCCCCACACATTGGAATCAGGTGGGTTAATTTCAGCCTCTCACACCACACAGTAATATTATGTTGAAAAAACAATATTTATTTAGTAAAGGTTTGGTGTTAAACTATAATTTAATGACTGGTTTATTTACCTGGTGTATGAAATTGTTTCCATGTTTCCAGTGTATGAAATTGCTGTTTTATTGGAAAACTGTCAAGCTGTACTCACCCATTTAAGGTTGGCTTCCCATAAAGCTTTTGCACCAACTGAAGTGATGTCACAGTTTCTAAGGTCAAGAACTTCAACTTTGTTTAAACATCCAGTCAGAGCAATTGCCCCTTCATCACCAAACTTGTTCTTTGACAGGGCCAACAATGTCATCTAAAAAACACATTTGCAGGCAAATTACAATATATATATACATAAAAATGTGACAAATACTATGTTTTGGTGGTGTTTTTATATAAATACACAAATTTCAAAAAGATTAGTAATAACTAGTGATGTACAGAATTGACAAAAATTCGATTCGCCAGAAACCGACTATTCAGTGATTTTTGCCGAATAAGTTTGGCCAAATCAACCGAACAATTTATGACATCACAATCGAAGTCATACGCTGCATGTTTGACACAGTTCTGTGAGGTTTAACATTGCCTAAACTCTAAATCATGATTTCCAATTTGTCTGCAGTGGGAAAAATGATAATGTGTTAAAAAATATATAGAGAATATGTAGAATATTGTGGAAATTGTCTAAATTTTATGACATTGTTTAAAGCAGGGGTTCTTAAACTGGGGGGCGCGCCCCCCTATGGGGGCGTGAAGGGTTTGCAATGGGGGCACAGCACATTATGGAAGCAAAGTTTTCACTTACAAACAATTGTAAATGAATACATTGGAATTACATCGGCACTGATTTCGCACTTACTGTTTAAAGTAAACGCTTCATTACTCAGAAATGGATTTATCAGAAATGGATTATTTTTTTGGTCTTTTTAAAAACTCATTTAAAATCTGTTAAATTGTATAGTTAGTCTCATCTTACAAGGAATGTTTGTATATTACGTCACAAGTAACACAATAAGGCAATTGTTTGCGCACATTTACCTCTTTTTGCAACACATGCGTAGTTTACAAGAATACTGGCAACGTGGCTCTGTGCATGCGCAAAAACTTCTTTTCACAACTTATCAGTGTTGAAGTGGCTTCTTCTAACAATTGGAACTAACTTGACAGTAGCTTAAGGCGGACCTACGATGTATGTCGTTTTTCAAAAAAACAAGACAAGCATCATCAGTGCTAACGTTTTTTAGGGGGCCGTGAGAATATTTAAATAGTGTCAAGTGGGGCACGACACAAAAAGTTTAAGAACCCCTGCTTTAAAAAGTTAACCGTTTTTAGGGGGCTAATGGGGTAATTGAGGGGGCAAAACGTGACAATCTACACCTAAAAATGAAATATTGGTGGGCTTCTACACCTAAAAATGAAAATAAGGTGGGCTTATAGGGTAAACACAGCCATGGATGATGTATTTTATAAACAGACATTTTTTAAAAATGAACCAATTTTAGGAGACTTATAGGTTAAATGTTTGGACTACAGGGCAAAACACAATAAAAGCTTTAAATACCAAATTTAACAAACTCTTCAAAATTCATTAAATGTGGATATTGTTCAAAACATTCACCCATTGTAGAGGCCTAGTGGGGAAATATTGGGGGCTGCAGGGTAAAACACAAAAGCAACACCTTTAAAGAGCAAAATGAACAAACTGTGCAAATTTGGACATTGTTCAAAAATTTACCGTTTCAAAGGGCTAGACCAGGGGTGGCAAACCTTTGTTACTGTGGGGCCAAATACAATTGCCAAAATTAGAACGCGGGCCGCACCTGTGTATCAAACAAGGTGATTTTTCATCGTTGCTTCTCTAATATGCTTAACTACAAATAAATTCGCATTTGATTCTAGCCACAAATTGCCAGGTCGCAGAAAAATAGCATCTGGCGCATTAATCTGCTCAAAAATATGTAATGGTTGGACTCATTTGCCAGTAGATTTGAAATCCAAATGTCTCTGCGGGCCGCACAACGTTTAACAAAGGGCCACATTTGGCCCGCGGGCCGCAGGTTGCACACCCCTGGGCTAAACCAGTGTTTCCCAACCTATGGTCCGCGACCCAAAGTTGGGTCGCCTGAACATTCTGTCGGATCCCTTGTTTTCGAATATGAGCATTTACTTTTTGACTTCTCCTCATGGCGTCATTTTAATATTTCCCAATGCTTTAAATTGTTGCCAAATAATAATTTCATCACTTGTTGTGATAATGGCTAAACCTGTTTGTGACATCATAAAGTGATGTGTTAGTTCACAGTGGAGCGTTGTCTGGCTAATATTTCTTTCATTCAGCTCCAAGTTCAGGCTAAATGAAAATGTTTGGTTGAAAAAAAACAGTATTTGTTCGTTATAAGGTTATTGATTTTCTAAGCTGGTGTAGCAATTTTCAAAAAGCTTTCTTAATTTAGAAACAAAAATACAATTAAAATAATATGTCCATGGGTCGCGAAAAAAACACTTAACGAAACTTTGGTAAGTATTTGGGTCGCGTTAAAAAAAGGTTGTGAACCACTAGGCTAGACAATGTTTCACAAAATATTGGATATGTGCAAGAAAACAAGCACAATTATAAGAAGTGGGGGAGCTCAAGACTGGCCAAACACTAACAAAATTTCCTCTAATTAAATGTTAAGACATTCTATTGTTATTTCTTTGTCTATACTTTGTGCACTCATATTGCATGAAGTTATCATTTCTGTGGTGGGAAGTTTTTCAACATAAAATATATTTGCTCTGTCACATGAGAGATAAATTATGAATCAAGTGTATGTTAGTCTTAGCTGTAACTATTTAATATTTAACACTTAATGCTGTACTAGATTGTGACAACATCATTTTAATGAACAGTTTTTAGTTTTACAACTTACATTCATGCACTAAGGTTATGTAACAAACATGTGTTTACTTTTATTTTAATCTTACATAAACATTTTTTACACAAACACAAATTTACATACTGGTTCATCCAGAGATTTTGTCTCATTGGTCACAATCTTTACATCATCAGCATTCATTCCACAGTTGTCAAGGTCAAGTCTTTTTGTTTTATGAACACATTGGGCAATCAATGGAATAATTTCCAAACCAACTTTATTGCCACCAATACTAAATGTTTCCATCTGTAAATACCAATTTTTACACATTTTTTTAAAAACTGAAGCAGAAATATGTCCTATTTAAAGACTTACTTCAAATACCATTCTTCTACTTACAAAAACAGGTCCTAATTTTTTACGCAAATATACATATTTCAGTGGGCAGAAATGAATGTGTATATGTTGCATTCATTTTTTAACATTTGGAAACAATTTGGTGGAAAGCTTGAAACACATTTCATAAATTTAATTCCAGTATAAAAACTTTCTTCTGTCAGCAGAAAATTCTCGCCTCTTGCCAAACAGACAATAAACTATGTGACCTATTACATGGTTTGGTAAAATGCAGTTGATTGTTTTGTTTAGCAACTATATTTCAGTATGGAAATCAAGTAGTGTATAATATGTTCTTTCAAGTCAATGCCGACATATAGACAATCACCTCCAAATCTTGGGTAGAACAAGCACTTAACAACTTAGACAAATTAAACTACATTGCTTTATCTGATGTCTTTCTACTAAGACATCATTTGCAGTTAAATAAATATGCATTTAAGTATGGTGTAACATTTGTTGATGCATGAAGCCACTGCTTAATATCATACGCTATGCAGATCTGTCAATTTTGCCTAGCCTGACCCAACTGTCTAGCTTAAACATCTGTGTTTTCAGATACACTTCATTATGTTGTTGGGACCTTGGTAAACCATTGAAAATTCCTACTGGATATTTAAAGGTTCCTATACATTTACGTGAGTAAAGTTAAATGCATTTGCTTCTTGACAAGAAACAAGTAAGAAGCCTGCATTACACAGAATAAAGGATGCAATGAAAAATACATCCAACAACAATACACTTTCTATTTAGGAAAGGAGACCTATATTTAAACTGACATTTTCTATGAAAAGACTTATGCTGTCAATAATGTGCATGAATTTAAATACGACATCTTTATTTTGGGTAAATTTTGCTGCATTGTCAGGTGGGTTGGGACTTAATGCTTCTAATTTTTTTATTTCTTTCAATAAATTAATATTTCACTCACTTGGTGGTCCAACTTCAAAATAGCAAGTAACAATATTTTCAAGCAAGTACCAGTTAAATTGCAATTATCCAACCACAGTTGACGTATGTTTTTGACACAAGTTGACACTTCACTGACACCAATCAATCCAATGTTGTTACTTGATAGATTGAATACATTCATCTATAAAAGAACAAACATGCATTTAAGTGTCAGAAAGATTTTAAACATGCAATCAGCTTTTTGCATATAACTGTTTTCCTGTTAGTTAGTGTAACATTAAAGCAATAAGCAAATCTTACCTTGCAATACAAATTGCTAAAAAACCTGAAATGTATGTTAGAAAATTTTAAACATGTAGTAAATCAATTGTGATAAAATCATTTGAATATGACTACAAAACCATTTAGTGATTGTTACAAAATGCTTTACTGACAATAAATTTTTAAATAAAATGATACATTGTAAATGCCTCATATCACTGTTGTATCAGGTTACACAGTACTGGACATGATCAAGCAAACAAATTAAGCATTTCTTAACTGAACATGTCAGTTAAATCTGATTTTCATCTGCAACTACATTGTGCTGTAGGTGTTAATCATAACACCGAAATACGGAGATCTCTTAGCACAGTCAGTTTTTAGTTCTTACATATGAACAGGGCCAAAATGTTTCATTTATTTCTCATTACCAGAAACTGGAGCAAGACTGGTAAAAGCAACTATTTTCATCTTATTTGTTAACTCCTTTATGTATCATCAACTTACTGGCTTTTGTCGTTTAAGAATTTCATGGCATATTTGTTTCAGACCATCACCACTGACTGAACAGTCGCGCAAGAACAACCCATCAAGTTGATGAACACTTGGTGCCAAACTTTCCAAAGCATTTTGTGACAGCACATTATAACTGAAGTCAATGAAATCCATCTATGAAACAGTTGTTATGTAGCATTTAAATTATTGCCAGAAACATATTGAACCAATTTTGAAACTTATCTGCAAATGTATTTCTACTGTACTTTTCTACTGATAATAAACTTAAAATTAGTTTTAGAACACTGGTGCAAACAATATCACAGAGTTGTATAAGTCATTTTTATGTTTTAGACACGTTCATAATGGACAATGTCGACTTTCTTAAGTTCCATAATGTATGTTTTGTGCACATAAGTCAATTATAATGAATATGTTGCAAGAGCTAGTAAAACCAAGCAGGAAACTATGTTTCAAATCACTTGACACAGATAAGTCATTCATTTTAATTACAACATATAACTATGCATCATTTTTGACTAGCAAGTTACGAAGTATGCAGGTATATACACATAATAAATACTGAATACACCAGTAATGAAAGAATATGAAAAAAAATGTGATAAAGGTGAATAATGTTTTGTTTAAACTAGCAGGGCAGCTTTAATTTTTTTTTTAATATCAACACATTATCAGATTTTTTTTGTTTCAATGTCATTTGGCAAGCATCAGCAAATAATAATTTTTGCAATTAAAATGTCACAAACCGTATGGACACTGTTAAATGTGATACAATGGTAAGTGCGCATATCAAGCATGCATGAATGAATTATAAAACAGAGGCTGAATATAGGCCCCAATAATCGGTGGTATTGTGTTTTCTTTAATTAGGAAAGGCAACCCCCTAATATGAAAGCATATTTCTAACATTATATTTTAGTCAAAGCAACTTTTTGTTTTATTGGTTCTCCTAGTAACGGCATGGGGCCATGTTTTAGGTACATTGTCCTACAGTACTTTCAAGTTTCAAGCCTTGGAACTAGCTTTAAGTGATGAAATAGTTATGGTTTAGTAGAAATAAGTTGTTTATCACTCCTCTTGTCTGCCAATAATAAGCATCAGTCTTAAAAGAATTATTATCAATCATCCCAAATATCTGTTGTATGTGGTAAAGTGATGGTGCTTAGAATACTATGGACATTATGATGCGTAAGATAAACTTCAGGCAGATAAAAGTAAAAAGGAGAGAACTGAGTAAAAACACCAAGGGATAAATTTCTTAGTCAAATATTGTCAATAAAATGGGAAGTCTAACTTAAAATGGTGTGATAACAAATCACTAATACAAGATTTTAGAATATTATTAACTGTTTTAATATCCATAGTAGCTGGGTTATTGTACAAATGTATACTTACAAACAAGTTTTAAAACTCATCTGACATAACATTGTTTAGCAACAATAACTCACATTTGTATTTCTTTCTCTTATAGCTCCACTTAAACATGCAAAATCATCATCATTCAGATTGCAACCACCAATCCATAACATAGGAATTGTGTGAATGAATGTGTCTAGGAGCTTTCCAACACCATTAAGATCATTCCCAGACAAATTAAGAGAAGATAACTGCAAAACAAAGCTTTTGTAAAAGTAAACACAAATTTGTAACTATTTTAGATTCTTAACTATATATTTACTACAACTGTAACTATCTATAAACTAAAGGTTTGTAAAGCTATACTTTTTGGTTTGTAAACAGGATTATTAGCACAAGACAAAATGGCACTAAACACTTGTTTCTCTGTAATACAATACAACACATATCGTTTGACAAAATATTATACTTGCTGACTTTTAAGAAGCACTGTACTACAGTAATAATAAAAAGTAAAGTTTTTAATTTCATTCCATAACTTTTGACAAATCATATATATATATCATTAACTTTTGTTGATATTTTGTTCCAGATATTTTACTACTAGATCTGGAGTCGTGAAACAAACATACCACCATAAACCTGTCAAATTTGCAAATGCAAATAATTAATAACGACTAAACTGTAAAAATAGTTTTATATCGTATACAGGTAAAGTTAAATCTACCATGGTATGAATATACCAATTTGCATACATTGATTTTATGTTGTGTAATAAAATCACCCAATTTTTCCACATATGTAATTGGAATATTACAACTTAACAGTGTGAGTTCGATGATGTCAGGAAGCAACTCCAAAATTACATCAAAAAATTCAAAGACATCCATGTCCTTAAGATGTAACTTTTTAATCTGTCAACACAACAAAGTAACTCTCTTTGAATAAAACAATAGAATTTTGTATAAGCCTCCAGTTAAGCTACAATTAACAAAACATAGAAATAATTATTGTCTTGTAAGCTTTTCTAGTAAATTTAAATTGTACATTCTTACAACTTTATACACAAAAAAAATTGTCTGAACATGGCACACAACAAAAAAGTAGTAATTAGAAATTCAAGTGGTTTTGACAATACGAAGAAAAGTCATATTCATTTTTAAAAAAGCAAACACTAAAATGAAAAACCAACATTACAGACAATTTACATTCCTACTTGCAAGGTAGTACAACTGTGTTTTGTTAATGCACTTTATTAAAAAAAAGTTACCTTTGTGTCAAAAATGTTTTAAGTTATTTTTAAACTAAACCCTGTCCCATGTATGCAAAAAACACAAGATTGGCTTGGGATTCGTGATTCCTATGAAATTCACAGTTTTAAGCAATAAACCAGACTTATCTGTATCAGCAAAAATATAATTCCCAAGAAAATACACTCTTTTTGTTATTTAACACAATAGTTTTCTACACTTACTTTGTGTTTTGATTGTTGAACTGTGTTTAGCAGTGTTTGTAGCCCTGCTCCAATGAAAGTTGCTGGCTTAAACCAAGTTCCAACATTAAGTATGTGTGGCTCTTCTGCAGCTAGTAGGATATGACAGAAACAAACAATCTCGTGTGGAAGAATATCTCCTGATAATAACAATGGACTTGGTAGAGAATTGGAAACAGTCTTAGTTAAATCATCATCTTGGGCCTCATATGCCCAACTGCATATGTTAAAAAGAGTGGAATCATTATCACATGAGTTAAATTCCACAGCAGTTATCATTGATTTTACATCACTATAACATTTTGCTGGAGAAACTGGAAAATCAGCGGGTAAATTTTCAAGCACATCTGGAAGAAATCTAAGAAGTTTGGTCTTCAAAAGTTTTTCTTTATCTCTGACATCATGATCATCAGCAAATATAGCTTGAAGCTTTGCCTGTGTTTGCTGGTGACAAAAACCAAACAGAAATCGGGTGACAACCTCCCAATGACCTTCTTTAAGCAGCTCTTCAACTTTGGCAGAGAATTCTTCATTAGATGCAAACACCATGAGATGAAGTGCAGCTAAAAACTCCTGCCATGTGGCATGAATAAAGAAAAACATTTCTTCCCCATCAAGAATCATTAAACCTGGTTCTTTAGAACCTTCTGTATGAACACTCATAAACGGTTCAATAGAATTTCCCACCAGGCCATATTTCTTCAGATTATTGGTGGTAAACTGAAATTGTCGAGTTTGAATTCCATCAAAAGCTAGTTTTGCTAGTTTTGGAATGAATTGAACATCTGTTTTAAATTGAGGGTTCCTCTGCCAATGCTCAAATTGATTCAGAAAAATCTCACAGATTGATCGTGTTGATTTGCCTGATCCCAGGTTTTCAAAAAAGTTTTTAACAATCATTTTTCCAAACATGGGAATAAAACACAGGGCTGATATGTTGGGTTGTTTTTCCAGCTCTTCCTGGAGAATGACTTGTTGCTCGTCGGTTTCACACACTTCTTTGCAGAGAAGAATTTGAGATTCTGGCCTTAGACCTAAAACATGTGCCATAAACAAAGGATTGCATTCTGGATGAAAGTGCTGAAATGCAAATGGCCGCGAAGCAATTAGCTTTTTGGCATTAGGAAGTAGGCGACCATTAAGGAGATTCATCAGGATGTTATAAGCACTTTCCTTTTCATCAAACAATTCCACAGCAGATGGATATTCAAAAAAGTTTCCTTTATGCTTGGCCTCATCGAGACCATCAATGACAATCAGTGTGTCTGAAGATTTCTCAATTTTCTCCAGTAATAACTTTCCTGATTCAGGACTATGTTTAAGGCTATGAACTGTGGATGCAAGAAGAAACTTAAGAACATTGTATTTTTCCTGGTTTTTAAAGTTGAGATCTCTGCTTGAAATGTAGAACACAAATGATTCAGGGTGAGTCTCCATCCACTGTTTGGCAACTGATTTGCAAAAAGTGGTTTTGCCTACACCAGCTATTCCAGTGACACCAGCAATGTTGTGTCGTGGTTTGAAAATTGTTTCATGTGATGATTTTGCTTTCTCTGCACAAGTGTGTGCAGCCTCATCGAACAAATTTTCAGCAGTTATTTCTTTTTTGTCAGTTTGTTTTCTGAAAGACCAGCTGCTGGCATTTCCAAACTTTTCTGGGCTCACATTTTCTTGTTTAGTAACTTGCAAAGGAAATGTGGTTTGTTGGCCAGTTTTTGCTGTGATCAAATTCTGCAATGCATGCTTGAGTCCACTCATTTCCATTTCTGAAATGTTTTTAAACATATCTGGTTAGATATGCTTCTTTTCAGAATTTTAGGTCTGTTGTGGTTTGTTTTTAGTTTATTTTCATTTTTTTGGATGTTGTGTGTTGGTGGTATGCAGGAGCATATCTGGAAATTTTTAATGGGGAGAGTTTAACATTCAAATTTGTGAATTTGTCTATTGACGCTCTGTGACATTTTTTATTGTTTATTGGGAAACCTCTCATTAAAACCTGCTTGACTGTGCCTGCTCATGAGTAATATACATGCAAGTGTTTGTTTTGTGGAAATCTATAGACTGCAAATGCTATGGGATATGTGTCACCACGTGTTTGTTGTGTAATTGCCAGTATGTTGGACAAACAAAAAACGAATTTTGTACATAGAGCTGGGATCACCATACTAACTGGAACACTTCAAACCAACGAACAATTTTAGCGATTACTGATAACGCTTGCTATGTCAACATTTCCCCTTAAAGCATTCCACCATTTAAGAAAAAAAAACAGAATGCTTTAAGGTGACCTTCGTCAAAAGTCCCGACATGGATCTATCAAGCGAAAGCAATATGGCTCAAGTCAACTGGTGCTTCTATTAACATCCTGAAAGTTTTTGTGTTATTGCCCCAAAACCCGCTATTGTATGACTTTTGTGTTACAGTTCTTGCCCCATACCAGCAAATGTACCACTAGTTGCAAACGTTGCACTAATGGTTGCTCAGTTGCTATTTTTTGTTGTTACGTATTTTACATTGCCCGGTGTTTCATCTATTTTGTCTGCGCCTTTGTGCCCAAAGCTTTGACATGTGCATATGACAAAGACAAGTTGTGATTTGCTATAACTGTTACTTGTTACTAGTTTGAAAGCGGCAATGATAGCAACGTCTCCAGTGTTTTGTTTATAGTTCAGTGTTTTCATGTCACTTTGTTTTCTTGTGTTTTATACTTTAATTCCTTTTTATCTATGTTTTATCCTGTGGCAATATATATATATATTCCAAGATATTCTTTGCAGATTTTGTTGGAAAATACTTTCCATTCTTAGAAACTAGAAGTTATTAATTTCTGTAAAACACTTTGCTATAATCCAACCAACAAAATATAAAGTTCTCAAGGTCATGTGCTGAAAAGTTTCATGTTTTCGAAGAATGTTGTTGAACAGGTGGGTCAACCTTGAGATAAATATGATATATATGTGTTAATTTGAAAAAACTTTAAAGGACTCATTTTTTGACAAAATGGCTGGAACAAACCAGCATTAGCCAGAAAACAGTGTTTTCTAACATGTTTTTGCCCACATTAATGTCAAACCTCTAAAACGTGGTTTGATAAAATGAAAAATAATAGGTATTTTTAAAATTTTCTTTGTTTGCAGTGTTTTGTTTTCTTAAAATCTCCCAAGCTTCTATCACATAACTTTTTGATAGTTTGTCTTGTGCATGTGCTGCTGCCATTGTCTTTTTCACATTTCTGCAAGGGTAGCAGAAGATTAAAACAGGTGTTTGTCATGCAAAGAAGTAAGCTGCACTGACAAATGCATCCATTTTCTTAATGTTTTTGTTTTAGTTTCATTTATTATTTGTTTGTTTATTTGTGTTTGTTTTTGTTGCTATTTTTAATGATTTGAATTTTTTGTTCTCTTTTCCTGCATTATTCAATAATGTTTTAACCCAAAAATGGTATTTCGTGTATGTGTGAGCTCTTTTGAAATAAGCTCAACTTAAAATGTCAGATTTAAATTAATTTAGCCTACTTTTTTTTGTATTTTCAGCACTTTAGTACTATTATGAAACGCTTAAGGAATTCATAGGGTAAAAACAGTATAAACTTTTGACTGCATTTACATCTGTGCATTATTGGGTAATTATTCATTGTTTTCATTTGCTCTTATTAATGCAATCTATCCCAATTATTATTAAAGAATAAGGAAAGGTACAACCTTGTTGAGATGAGATTTCTTCATCATTTGTTCCTGAAGAAATGTAAGAATCTGATGCTCCTCTACTGGTATCAGTATCTGTTAAGGATTAAACACAATTCTTTATTGGTTAGTTATTAAATAATTTAAAGAGAATGAGCAAAGAAAACATTTCTTTTAACACAACTAATTGATTTTGTGCAAATTGTAATTACTGTTGTCCTCCTCTTAAACCAAATTGCATTCCCTGTAAAAGGAAAGAGCAACAATGTACCTATTTTTTCAACTAAAGCATTTAATGTACTTTCAAAAGTTTAAACTACAATTGTAAAAGTTTCATGTTGAAGTCCCAAATTTTTGTGATTTTTAAATCAGGCGCAATACCTTGAGATAAAGATCCCAATATTGACTTGGGGTTGTAAATGTCAGGTGCAACCAAATCAAGTTTTTTGAGCTCGCTTGCTATTTTTTTCAATTTAGCTAAAAAGAAAAGATGAAATTTTGTAAGCAATGGTATTTAACACTAGGGTTCCTCTATTTCCCGGATTTTTTCATTCCCGAGAAACAGGAAATAACTTTTTCATTTCCCGGGAATTCCCGACCGAAAAAGTGCCTATTTTTTCGTGAATAATTATGTCATTGCAACCGCTAAAATTAGTTTATTTTCATTAGAGGCATCTAACTAATCATGATTTTGTCGATTAAAACTATATTTGCAAGCTTCTTTAACGTTAACAAGATTCGTAAATTACGAAAAATAAATTCGTTATTTCTAGTACCGCTAGGTAGCGCATTTTCGTGAAAATAGTTTACCACCTCGTATAAAAACGCTTACTTACTTTGTGATTAAAATTACAAAATGCCATATTTTGGTAACAGTTAGCAGAAATTTGAACATTTACGTTATTTTTTCACAAAATTAACACGTTTTTGCTTAATTGTCTGTTTCCCGGGAATTCAAAACAAATTTCCCGGGATTCGGGAACTTAACTTTGCCGGGAAATCCCGGGAATTTTCCGTCGAGACATTCCCGGGAAGAAACCCTATTTGGTAGATTTAATATGCAGAAGTAAAATATGTTAGAGAAAACACATATATATGATTAGAATAAGTGTAAATTTGTTTTTGGTGTTTGTGCAAAGCACATAAAGACAAATAAACACCAGTGGTTCCCAACCATCCCTGGGGATTCACTGAAATGGTTGGGCTTTCACTATATATATATATATCCCCAGGGATTCACTATATTTATAAATATAGTGTCTCAAAATGTAGCAAGTTAATCACTCTGTCTCCACACATTTATATGTGCAATCACTTTTAGATTAGAAAAATATGTTAGTAAAACCATGGGATACATTTGACACTTAAACACCTCTTGTCCATGAACTTAAACACCTCTTGTCCATGTTAAACTTACATCATTATCTTGTTTTACTTCAAGCAAGTATCAAACAAAAATATAAAAAAAATTACAGGATGCCGACAACAACTTACTCCTTAGTCAGACCATGTGTGTCATCACATGTTTCAAAACAGTAACCACCTTTAACATGTGTGAATTATAATTAGTTCAATGTGCTCTTTTGACTAATATGTGAAACATCCCTGCAGCATACAAAAAAAACACTGGGTCAGGACTCATAATATACAACATAGCACTTACTTAAATTCTTTGCTCTCACCCAAGTTGATAAAATTTGATATCTTTGTTCAAGTGAGTTTCCCTTGTAGTCACATTCAATTTGTAACAATTGGGAGTCTGTAAGTTCAAACTTCATTCGACCAACGTCATGTTTCATAAAGTTATTGTCTGCATAGTGACAGATAAAATCATACAAAAACCAAGCCCGGTTGCGATCTAAATAAAAACCAAATATAGGAAGTTTATTTTACAGGGAAAAAACACAGCAGCATACATCTACCTATGATGATGGATATAAGTTTAACTAATGCCAGCACAGTTATTACAATATAATATGTGTTGAAACTTACATTCCAGGGTGAGGTTGGTGTTTTGGAAAAAAATGGTGGAACTGCTTTAGTGGACTCTTAAACTGTCAACCAAAACTTGCAAAAGAAGTGGGTGCTCTGACATAGATCAGAAACTAAACGAAATGTTAAACAACTACATAAAAATCTAGCCTGTGGTGGGATTCAAGCCTATGACAGGAGTCTTTCGAGTGCTCTTGCTCTACCAACTTGGCTACACAGGCTCAGTGGAGAAACCACCAAAAGTCAAATCACAAGCACTGTTGCTTGCCTAGTATGCTGCACATGTCAGCTTCGTAGTAGGGGATCACTAGTTCGACCAAATCAGCTAAGATGAATATATTCATACTAGGTGTACACAATTTGATTCAGTAGAAAAACTTTAAACCAGAGGTTTCAACATTATGGTGTGTAAGCGTTTTTAGGTTGACATAGTACTGTATTGACACTAACTTTTGGAGCGTAGCTTTTTCGATAGAATTGGTATGGAAACAGACTTTCTGGATATAAGTGATACACAAACACAGTAAAAAAGCACTGCATTAGCCCAATTAATAAAACTTCTAGTTCGTAAGGAAAAAAAAGAACAGAAAAAACAATACTAAGAACTTTGTTTTTGGATTTAACCGGGGTTTATGTGTTGAAGCCAGTTTTATGAAGCTTTTTTATAGATTTGTTTTACTACCCGATGTGAGTTAGGCCATTCTGGATTGTGACCATTAAACCACTCCAACGAAAACTTTGTGGTTAATCGCATACCGGTTAATCACATAATCCGTTTAAATACATCGCAATTATAAGTCCCAAACCGCCGCCCAAGTTTGACCAGGTTGCGGTCGTGTACTTTCGGGTTTGGGCTTGCTTACAAATATGCACAGCGCTTTGCCGCTTAACGCGTTGGTTTGAACTACAAAACGAAATAGGTCATAAACAATTTTATCTGTATATTAAGCGAAGTGCCTTTATAAGGAAAACTACCCAAAACAAAACTACAACGTCATAAACCGTCATAGGGAAATTCCTAAGTGTAAATGTTGGGTCCCTTGGTTACGATGCGATTTAACATATATTTTCAAATAAACCTGACTACAAGAGAAAGCACAAATCAACAAACTGCGGCGTGTGCGCCAATTAAAGAGTGTGTGTGCGTTGCTTCTGTTTCTTCAACACACTTGGGCAGATTGCACCATAGGCATTTGTTCAAAAAGTACATTAATCAGGTCTCTTTTTAGTGTCAGTTCAGCTAAAAATACAATTAGTGCCACAGACCTTTCAGGCCAGCTCTGTGTCTATAAAGTGCCACTCTATAAAGAGAATTTTTTCCATAAACTATCAGTTTGTTGCATAATACACCTTCAAATATTTTTCTTTTCTTTAAAGGCCCCAAGCTCATCCAACACAAACCACAGTAATAGCTTTCTTATAAAATCACTTAACAGTTGCAAAGAATAAAGTCAATGTAAACTTACTTCTAATAATATTCTTGTTCACTTGATTGTAGATTAAGATTTCATCAATTTGTTCATCTCTGTTTTGACTGTTTACTTCATTTTGTAAAAGTATTTCTAACCCCACATCAAGTCCACTAAGCTCCCCTGTATTAAAAAAAACTAATTAAAAAAACATCAGTTTCCCTTATAATAACTGGTATATATTTACGATTTAATGAAAATTTTCCATGCATTTGACTATGCACACGAATTTCAAATGACTCACACAGGGTGGCAAAGTTGATGTATGTTTTTATGATAATGTGGCATCTGATGGCATAATTGACACCATACAATGGCAACATGAACAAACCCGTTAAAATCCTTACAATCAATACAGGGATGGGCTGTCTTTACAGTATTTCATTACCTGCCCAAATATCATCTAATTAGGATGTGTTTTAAAGGTTGGACCCAGTTTAGGGGTTAGAGGAGTGTCATATGTTAAAACAACACCAATGGCTAAAAATTTTAAAGTGTGCATAAACAATCGCCTAGGTCTGTAACATGTGATGAAATCATTATACTTTGCTCGGCAATTGAGACTCAGCTTATGGTACTTGCTCTTATGTTAACCTTTTTTTAAGCACAACCTAAGGGTTGGATGCAGAATCCTGGCTAAAAAAAGTTTAGGTGGCAAAAAATGACAATGGCTTCGCAATGCACAAAAAACGAAACCTTGAGGCTTGTTTAGTGAGATTTCTTGAGCCGCAACCATAAAGTAGCTTTTTACTGCATTTGTAAAAGCACTGGTATTGGACAGTATGAGTCAGAGTCTAAAAAAAGTCTCCGACTCTAAATCAGACTCTGTTTAATGTTCTGAATCAGACTCCATGTAAACAGTAAGACTTTGAGACTCTGCTTCTAGCATGGTACTTACTGCTTCTAGCATGGTACTGAGTAAGTTACTGGGACTACTACCCAAAACTAAATAGTCTCCGTTTAATCGCAATACATCACATGACAACAAAAGGTTAACAAGCAGTAAGCAGAGATAATTTGCAAATGTTTGCTAGGTAAGTACGTGTACATTAAAAAATACACAAAAACTATTACCTTTTAACTTGACCCAGTATGGGGTCAAAGAACCTGTGTTATTAAGATACCCTTCTACTTTTCTGTCAGAAAATCCAAGTTTTCTCAAATATTCAGGCCAATTGTTTGGTAGTATGTTGACTTTGGCCAATGTTCTTTTCACATCCTGAGCCTCTTTTGGCGAAACTTTTCTTGACCTGTATAAAACAATAAAAAGTGTGGTAATTTGCTTTCAGTAAAAACATAAATTTTATCCATTGCGATGATTTAAAGAACTCTAAGTAACATCATTATAAACCACAATATGTTACAGGTTCAAACAAAAAAATGCATATGTCACGCATCATAATATGTCACTCATCTGCAGTAATAAAAAACTGCAGATGAAACGAAAAACTGCAGTAGAATTTAGGTTTTTTAGATTAGGCAACCAGGACGAAAATGGTGTAGCAAATTCAGCACCAGACTACCATCTCAGAGCCATTGATCTTATGAGAGTATAAGAGGTTGTGTCAATGAACCAACAGCAAAAGCAGGACTCTCCTCGGGACACCCAGGTCTACCTAATGCTTCACAGGAAATGTCCTGAGGAACTGCAGTGATGTTTTCCGTCAGGCAGATTTAACTTGGCCAGATAAACCTGCGGGTTCAACCACCGTCATATGCAATCAGGTTTGTATGGCCAATTGCGATCCTACAGCAGAAGATACCCAGCAAGAAACCAAAGCAGTCATTCAAATAACGTGACACTTGACTTAAAAACCTGTTGTTGTTTTCAATGTCCCAGCCGTTTTACATAACCATTTAAAGAAAAAATAAGATGAAGCAACAAAGCAAATAAAATTTGTCTCGATGTACCGTTCATTGTCCATTTCATATTTATGGAGTTTCTTCGAAGTATAAGGTCTACACTTGAAATGGTGGAAAAAAAGTAAATCTGCTTGAAAAAATCTCTCTCCTATAAATAGAAAAATGTTCATCTCAATTAAACTCATGACTTTTCAAAATTATCTAATTTCCTACCTGACAGCTACTTAAAAGTCACCAACAAATGCCTTTATAAAATCAAGTGGCTTGTTTACAGCAACAAGTGCTAATTTACACATTTATGGCTAAAAAAAATTGTTATTACACTCACTCATGACGAGATGCTTTCATTGTTCTCTGTAGCTCAGGAAATAATAAATTACACTTTTAGAACTAAGTAATGCACCCACTATGGCGAAATACATGCATACTTTGTGTGGGGGAGTGAAGTGGGTAAACTGCATTTAAAAAGACTATGCTGAGACACTGTAGAACTTGGTGCCCACATCTCATGTTTGTAACTTGGTGCCCACATCACATGTTTTTTTAATGTGATAGCATTGTCTTGTCTTATTCAACTATTGCTCACTCTTTTTGTAGTTATGTTTATCTTAAAGCTTAAAAGGCCTAGGGACGCCTGTCTGTTTTTCTGATTCTATCACACTTTCAACTGTAACTGGACTGGTGCAATCTAACACATGTGTTTCGAACAAAACAAACCACACACAGTCCAAAAAATGCCACAAATATATTTGAGACACTATTTTTTCAATCAATCTTTATGATAACAACAGTAGTTTTTCTTAAATGTATCATGTCTTCCTTAGATTGAATACTTAAAAACAAGAGTTGAAACTAATAAAATTGTTTTAGACAAATAAAACTACGTAGGCTAATAGTCTGTTATGTATTTTATTTAGTTTTTTGTCGATGTTCTGTATTATTAAAACTTTAAGCACACATTTCTCATGTTTAACTGCCTTGGAAAATGTTGACCACCATTTACAACTTGCAATAGCTATGTTTTACCTTTTTAGCATAACTTGAATGAAGTTTGGAACTGGATCGCTCCTAATGCTTTGCTTTAAATGGTATCAATTTCACAAAAAACAAAGGCTTTATTGTTTATGTTGTCTTCTTATATTGCTGCTTTTTTTGTTGGATGCATATGTTAAGAAAACAGTTCTTACAAGATTGCCCCAAACTAATTTGGGTAAGATATATCCTTTTTATCCTGTTGAATAGACACTAACTTGTTTTTTTTTGAGAGAAAATCGAAAGTTCTGCCACCTGAAACAACTGCACTAAACCATCAACAACCAGGAAGTAGCTGCTCATTAATGACTCAACGTGCTGCAGCTATACCCTATAACGTAGACTAAAGGAAGTGCAAAAAAGTATTCACACTGGCATAGATGCTTTCATTACATGATTTACCTTTGTACTGACCCAGTGGGTAGACAATTGAACACACTCCGTTTATCTGACTCTAATAATTAAACTATCGCTACCTGAACAAACAACAAGACGCAAAGCTAAATTAACGTTCCCACATTATATTTTAATAAGGCATGCCACGAAAGCGCCTCTTGCGGCTAAACACGCAACACAAAAGTCACCGCGCACGAATCAACTGTGAGACATCAATTCTAATGCGTACTCTAGTCACTAGTCACTAGTCACTAGTCACTCTTATGATAACTCTCCAAGTTACTGATCTTAAGTCAAAATTGATGCAGATTATATAGTTTTCAGGTCACCTAGTTGTTATGCCAGCTAGTCGTAAAAACGTACGCCCGAAAAGATTAACTGTGTTCTAAACCGTAATTATACTTTAAATCGCTTATAGAATTGTCAAGTGTAACATGGCTGGAAGCAGTTTAAGACATTGCTTCACGTTAACACGCAAGGGGATGATAAAACGATAGCCTTAAGCAGTAATTGACCGATGCATTAATAAGTAAAACAGGTCTCAACAGTTTTACAGCCGGTCAAGCTGTTGTGTAGAAAAAGGCGAGTTATGAACGGGGTTGACCGTGATGATATGACACGACAATTACACGAATTAAAATGTTTTGAATTAAAAAGTCCAAAGTCCGATATGTTTTGAATTAAAAGTCCAAGGTCCGATACACCTTCACCGCGTTTCTACCTACACTCATATTAAACAACAAACATGTGTACCGATGATAAATTTGTAGGAAAAACATGTTTTTCAAACATCAACTTTTACAGCAATACAGCTTCTTATTTTGTTCACTCGTCGTTCGGTGACAGATAACGCATTTTAAAACCCGCGCATTTTGAAACATTTTTTTTATCTGATTGGTGATTGGCTGAAATTGAAATGGTATTTTCTTGTAATTCCGCAAAATCGCAGTCAATATTGATAAATGTGCTTTTTTTATGCAGCAATTTTGAGCATAGGTGATTTGTTTCTTTGTTGCGTACAACATGCAAATTTGACAGTAGCGGCCTCCGTCGCTAGTCGCTACGATTACCGTGTTGCACAGCGCGCTGGAAAGATTGTTTTTTTTCTTTTACTCTCGTCGTATACGGCGTAAGCGTATACACCGCTGATCTCTCCAGTGGGCTTGTACCACCCGATTCACACAATGATTTTTCATGTACCTCATAATTAAATACCGCAAAACTAAGTCCACAACAACATTTATTGGGGTTTATTTTGACTGGAAAGATATCGAAACAACTGCACTGTAGCAAATATGCAAGGCCGAAACGATCCATCTTTGTGTGCACCTGGCTCATTTTATGCATTTTAGGCGGTCTTGGCGTAGTTGTCGAGTCGATTGAAGTTTGAATTGCAGATCGAATTGATGTGTAGGCTATAGCCGAAACAAAGTAATTTCAATAAGTAGTCCTTGCCGATTTGAAACAACAACTTCGCATACAAAATGACCTTACGAAATACGTCGAATCTATTTCAAAACTAAGTCTGGTAAACAATTTCTCGCAGAGCTAATTCCAACTGAAGAAACTGGTTCCGAAATGGTAAAACACAACATCCGGCGGTCGTCATGTCGAAACTTCGGCCCCGACATTCGACTTGTTCTGCCAAAATGCGGTTATTTTTAGAATTGTTGCGGTTAGAGCAATATCGTCCCCCAAGGCCGTATAATTTATAAAACAATAAGTTATTTACTCTGGAATATACAACGGTAGCTTTCGTATTAGTTTACTGATGATGAAAATGTTTGTTAGAGGACTTAGATGTAGGCTAAGTGATAATAGGCCTAATTCAAGGGAATGTTTTGTGTTAAAGTTGCAAAAAACTCACTACAAATTAAATCAGTTTTTAACTAATCGCGCACTAATTGCAAAAGTTTTCAACAGTTTGAAGTCCCTGATGTTCCGGTTTGGGATCGACAAACACGACAATGATGGATTGACCCATATGCATCAAGCTATCCAAGTCTTCAAGGCCGAAACCATCTGCGACCGAAATGCAAATAACTGCAGCCTTTAGTTGGCGCGCGAGATGCATTTGATGAAAATCGTAACACCCGACATCATACTCAAGGAATTTCAGCATGAACCCAATCTGTGGTGTATAAAAGAAATCAACTTTTGGACATGCAGATATCAATTGCCTAAAGAGCATTAACATTTACCCTCTCAGGAGATTGTCTGATTCAAAAACACCGACACGCTATTTCAGGGTCTAAACAGTGAGGAAATCTTTATTTTTTTTTCACGAAAAGGTTTTTATTGCGTTTTTGAGTAAGCAGCAAAAAAAAATTTGTAGACTGAATTGTAACTAACATTTCAGAGGTCCTTGGTTGAATTTTGAGTTTGTAGTGGGATAAACCTAAAATAGAATTGACAGAGTTAAACTAGTGATAATATTTTGTAAAGATTAATAATAATTTTCAATTTTTTAAAACACACATCATACTTGCACAATAATCATCTTTTTTGTGTTTGACAGTGCAAACAAATTCGTATTGTTGCAACAACATAATGGAACATATTACACCTATTTTGCCTTGCACAAATAGTATTCGTCCTCTGTAACATAAAATTGATACATATAGGTTTTTATCGCGAGAACTTAAATAAGCACCATTACCGAAACACTCAAGCCTGCATGCCATCAAACATATCAGTTTTATAACAATACCAATGTAATTATTATTGTGTCCTATAAGTGGGTGTATTTGAAGAACATGAAAAGCATAAAAATAAATTTTCATTAAAAAGCATTACTTGTTTCAATCCATGCAATTACCTAAAAAAAATCGGGGCTTTGTTCATTAATAGCTTAGGCTACTTACCAGACATGAGTTGTTCTTGATTCGGAACTTCGACACATTTTTCCGTATCACTGCAACACAAGGAAATAATTAGTGTATCAAACATTGTTGTTCTTGCACTTTTACAGCTGTAGTAATAATAATGGTTTTAATATCTTAACTCACACGATTTGGTCTGAAAATCGTCTCTCCGAAGTACTTGTGACGGTTTCCATCTTTGCTTCAAAAAAAGTGATCAACCTTTCTGTTTTCTTGTCCCCAGTCTTGTATGCAATGAAATCTTTTCCCTGTGCTCTTATATAACCAAGGTTTTCATTGTGTGGGAGTTTAGTGTCACTTGATCGGATTTGTCTCACCACGCATTTACGTCTTTATTCGGAATGCGTATGGACTACATTTCCACAACGTTTACTGACGTTTTAATATAGTTGCAACACTTGTGAGATAGTTGCAATCACATACGGTTGTATGTCGAAGGTCAACTTAAATGAGTTTAACATAAAACAGAATAGGCAATCCGAATTCGGCCTCGCATTCAGCAAGTCTGGACAAACATGGCCAAAAGGCGGTTTGCTGACAAGTTAGCCGTCGAATTTTCCAACGCTTTGTCTTTGCACGTCAAAAGAATTGGGTTTGTCCAGTTGTTTGTCACACACAAGGAACCGAGGCAGGATTGGAATCTACAAGCTTGCAAGAACAAACAAAGCGGCCGTGCTTGCTCATTTTAACGTTTTTTTTTCACTACAAAAAATGCGTTCGCAAAACACAAGGGGCCCGCGAGCAACGTTTGAGCGGCCCGCGACTGATATTTTATTTTGATCAATCGGACGAAATGCATGTGCTAAATCCCATTATTGTACCAAAGAGTTGTTACATTAAACGTTGATAGTTTTAAGTTTAGTACTAAGAATAGGCATTGTTACGTACTAAGTAAAAATCATTGTGTATTTGACTTTGCCGACACTGCTATGTTATTGCATCACCATTGTTGCGGCCGCATCCACAATATATCACTTCATTTTGGCCCGCACATGCCAAAAGGTTGCCCACCTTTGGTTTAGAGGTTGGCCACAACGGCTACATGGTTCTTACACACGTCAGGATATTTGTTATAGCAGGCGTGAAACAAATCCAGGCCCAGAAACTTACTAATTGTCCTGTGACAAAAAAAAGATTTTTTTAGCATTTTATATATTGTTTCTGTGACTTATCCCATCAATATTTTTTACGCCTTTAAGCAGCGCCTATTTATTCTCATTATCAGTTATTTTCAAATCAAACTATTTTTTCCATTCAGAACTTCCACCACTAGATGACTCTGTTTCGTGCATTTTTCTTGTTTAATTTATGTACATAAATACATCTGTATATGGGTCAGGCGCGCCAGACCATACGGCTAAGTTCGGGATTCGTCCTCGGGAGTGTCCTGGGTTCGAACCCCGTGGAAAAAAATACATAAATACGTTAGGCTCTTGTGGGTTAAGGCAATGCTGCATATTGGAACAGAAAACAGCTGCAATGTGGTGAACTGGAAAAGCTGCAATATGGAAATTTTGAAAACCAGCATTCAAATAAATTTTGTTTTGTGAGGTAAGTGGAGTATAACACAAACGAAAAGCACAAACGTTACGTCGCAACATAAGCATGTCCAAGAAGACGAACATGGCAACGCATATAAATTGTCTTTTTTTCTGCCCAAAGCCCCAAGCCAATAGAAACTGTCTCATCGTAGATATGATAAAGTTTTATAGTATATGTTCCATATAGTATAACATCTATGGTAACAGTGTAAACAAATACAGCCTACAATTTGAGAAACATAAAATACAAGATTTGTAGTAGTTTACACATACGGGACATACAAAGTCAAAGTATTTTATACAGACTTTGAAACATATGGACAAAAATTCTGATGCTAACTTATATAGAAAAAACAGTAGAGAACAAAAACTTAAGATTGGCTGCAATTACCCAAAGATTCAAAATTTATTTGCACATTGAAGAAAATAGGCTATGTTTATTTTACGCGAACATTTACTTTAATTATTAAGAGCACCCAATCCATTTAACAAAACTTGGTTTTTCATAACATTCACAGCCAGTCCATAATGCGTTCCATCAAAACTATGCACGTTTTTGGCTAAATTTCGAAAGTCCAAATATGTATCGTTTACAGATGTTAGGTATGCCTGCATTTCTTTGCAAAAAACGTCGATCTTATTGTTGTTTTGCAGGAAGAAGTGTTTCGCCGGTTTTAAAAGTCCCTGTGGCATAGGGAACACAAAAACTATTCGGGGCCAGCGATGTTTATGCGAAACAGAGGTGTTTTTGTAAAACCGGCTTAATGCTTGCATTGCCGGTCGCACAAAATAATTTGAAGTATGTTTTGATTCCGAACCGTCATGATAACCGACTCCCAACAAAAGCAGCGATCCACGCTTTCCGCTTAGATCTTGCACAAGCTTTACAAATTTCCTAGCATTCGAGTTATTCGGCCACCATTTAAAACTCACGTTAAAGTTTTTGCCTACACAGCTTTTCTGTACAAGTTTTTGGTCATTCGTAGCCAGTGGTCGACAAGCGGGATGGAAAAGAGTGTTCATTCCAACACAAAGCTCCCGTTGTTGATCTGTTATACTACTAGTCCAGGCTCCTTTCTCAAAATCATTTGCAAGTATCATTAACAAAACCATGTACATATTTCGCATGAACGAATCCCCAATAAAATAAATATCCTTAAATGGGGAGCGTTCAATCAATTGACATGCATCTTTGCCGTAGTATTTGTTCCAAGTGCAACTTTGGTCCTGTGTAATCCAATTCGAAAGCTCGGCATGGTTTTAGAGTCGGGTGTCCACGCACCTATAAATACATTGTCGTCATTTAAACCAATGCTTCAATCCGGACAGGTTTCATTAAAAACGGGGCTAGTTTGGAGCTGACTTTATACTGGGCCATATAACCCAGTGTATTCCAACCTTTTAAGCCGCGGAACACTTTGGGCATTGAAATAACCACAAAACACGAAACGAAATTTTATCAAGAAGCATTAAGATAAACAAGCTCACACTTCAACTTGGTTATTCTAGCTTTCGGGATTTTTTAAGCTAGAGCCTGATTTGGGGTATGTACTTTAATGTTAAGACCGCCTTACAACTCCAAATCAAAGTCTGGTAATATTAATGTAGATGAACGATGGAACATAGCGTTTGCTTACTGAGAACAGTTGCAGGTTTGATTTGAGACTTCGCCACATGTGCCATTCAAGTAATTGTTGCAACATGGGTGACTACCTTCAGGGTTGCACCAACTTCCAACTCTTGGCCAAGAACTATGTGGAATTGAATCTAAAAAGCTGTAAAATATAGCCACTAAAAATATAACATAAGTCGGTTTAGCAATTTCATAATGACACTATCATGCCCCACACAAAGGTTGTGTTATATATGCCCGATTGCTTTTGTTTTCTTTATTCAGTTTTTTACTGAAGTAACATAACTGTTACTGATAACAAGCAAATAAACAAAAAATGAGGTGAAAATGTCAGTTTTGAAAAAGAATTGCC
Organism: Phallusia mammillata; assembly: GCF_965637545.1. Taxonomy (NCBI): domain Eukaryota; kingdom Metazoa; phylum Chordata; class Ascidiacea; order Phlebobranchia; family Ascidiidae; genus Phallusia; species Phallusia mammillata. Next base: position 19,362,430 of record NC_137256.1, on the reverse strand, counting down.
TAAAATGTATATAAGTCTGGCAATACGCCTTGATAACAAGAAGGATTGTGTATTGATGTTGAATTTCCGGCATCGTAATCGCACAAACTAAGAAAACGTAGATTCGTTTGTGGTCGTTATCAAATTCCTTACGTTGGGAAATTTTTTTGTGAGACTAGATATTTTTGATCTTATCGTTTTATCTTGGAGAAATATATTTTAGTATTCATGCCTTTAGTTTAATTTAAGGTTTTTGAGCATCTTTTTACTGTCTTCATTTTTGTCCAAAGTCGGACTTACTTATAGTAACCGCACTTCTCATTCTTTCCCCATCTTTTTACTGGAATTTTCTGATGTTTCCAGTACCGCAGAAACGTTTCGTCCAACTCAGCCTTTCTTGTTTTGTTTATTGGCGTGGACAATCTCCAAAAACCTTCCATCATCATATGGTTAAGTTCCTCAAAAGTTGCACTTTGATTGTAGCTCAGCGTTTGATCAGACAAGAACTGATACAAATGCCAGGTAACAATGCACGAGGCAACAAAAGCAACTAAACTGCATGATTTTGCAACTTTCACTGTGTTTTTCAACGTCATCGCTAGAATGTGAGTAAAGGCGAGTTTAAAACGCCAAGTTAGCCCAGTTGTGAAGTTTCTCCTTGGATTGACATATGGTAGTCACAAGATTTTTTTTAACTTAAAATGTTATGTTACGTTCAAAAAATTCAAACATATTTTTCAAAAAAACGGTCTACTCATATAGAAATATATACTTTCTGGGCTTGCAGAACACAAAAAATAGATCACTTGTGTTATAACACTTGAATCAACTAGTAACTGCAACTCTATTAATAGTTTACAGTTTGAAAGTTTTTTAAATTTTTAAAAAGTACAGATTTTATTTTAATGCAACGTTTATAAACAGTCAACACACAACTCAAAAACAAGCATATTTCACAAAACAAAAACGAGCGACAACTAGATATTATCCTGACGGTTTGACACAGTCAAAGTCAAGGTTTCATTTTTTTCGACTAAGACAAAGATTTTCGCCCTTTGTGCTTAACTACGAACCGTGTCGTGACGTTAGGTGTACAAAATATGGTTACGTAGCTGGTAACTGATTTACCCGAAAAAACTAAACAGAGTTAACTCTTTTTTTGCATTAAACGCAATTGTAACAAATGTTAAAAATTACTTATGACAGTTATTGCTTGTACAAACACGCATCAATGCTTATGATTAACGATATATCTATAACACTTTTAAAATGTGGGATACCTTTTGGGAGTTTTCTAACAAAACGCGCCCCTCCGTTTGTACACATTCAAAACATATGAAAATACAACGCGTGTTTTTGTCAATGATAACAACCAGACGTCGATGCCCTCAAACGGTAATAAAGCCTGTCTCATATTACCATCGACTTTTATAGCCTACATCTCAACAAGGCGGCTAAACTTTTGTTGATAATAATAAAAATTACTATAAAGTGTCATACTTTGCCAAAGACTTTATCCATACTCTGAACAAACTTTTTTCGACCTAAATTTTAAAATTTGGCCGATGGAATGAAGCAGTAACTAGGTTGTTTGTACCTTTTAAGTACAAATGCGGTACAGGTTATGGTGTTCTGCGAGCTAAGACAAAACTTCGTACCTTTGAACGCTTACAAACGTGTGACAACTGACGCGACCCACCAATGTTGCACCAACTCTTAAAGGTGTGGTTTAACCAAGAAGAGGTACGTGCCACGGTTAACACAATACGTACCGTACCGTTCCGACTTTTTTCGTATTCATTGGCACTGGGCGTGTGATTCTTTTTTTGTACTTCAATCAAAGGTACCACAAACAAAGGACTGCAACAGACCAACTCGACATTACAAACTATGTAAGTTGCACTTATTAAAACTTTTATGCTTTGGAATTTTAAAAGGTTTCAGGTACTTTTTTATTCATGGGGGTTCGAACCCAGGACACTCGCGGGAACTTAGGCGAATGGTCCGGCGCACCTGACCCTTATACAGAGTTTTTGCCTTTTGTCATTTATTTTTTTCACGGGGTTCGAACCCAGGACACTCCCGGGGACGAATCCCGATCAGTTTTGTTATGTCTGTAAATGGATCAGGCTTGCAAGACCATTCGACCAAGTTCCTGCCCAACTTTTTGTCCTTTCTGTTCGCCCGAAAAGTGAGGACGTGTAGCGACCTCTCTCGCTACGGTTACCGTCACTACCGTGTTCCACTGCAAGCTGGAGAGATTGCCTTCTTTCTTTTACTCTCGTCTTATACGTCGTGTTCCAACCGTTTCGCACAATGATTTTTCATGAAGCCCATACCTCTTATAAATATCTCGCTACTTTTTGTGACCCAAAATGTGCAAAAACGTTATTTTTGCATCTGACAAAAACTAATAACTCAGTAAATAGGAAATCAAGGGGGAAATGATGTGGCCTCAGTTTAACTGAATGAAATATAACTTTTGCATTAACTTTGGAACCCATGCTACACAGAAAAGTTTAGATTTACTTCGCGTGATCAACGATCTAAAATTTATTTGCTAATGCACGCGAACATTTACTTTAATTACGAAGGGCATTCAACCCATTTAACAAAACTTGGTTTTTCATAACATTTATAGCCAGTCCATAATGCGTTCCATCAAAACTATGCACGTTTTTTGCTAAATTTCGAAAGTCCAAATATGTAACAATTACAGATTTCAGGTATGTTCGCATTTCTTTGCAAAAATGTCGATTTTTTTGTTGTTTTGCAGAAATAAGTGTTTTGCAGGTTTTAAAAGTCTTTGTGGCATAGGGAACACAAAAACAATTCGGGGCCAGCGATGTTTATGCGAAACAGAGGTGTTTTTGTAAAACTGGCTTACTGCTTGCATTGCTGGCCGCACAAAATAATTCAAAGTATGTTTTGATTCCGAACCGTCATGATAATCGACTCCCAACAAAAGCAGCGATCCACGCTTTCCGCTTTGATTTTGCACACGCTTTACAAATTTTCTAGCATTCGAGTTATTCGGTCACCATTTAAAACTCACCTTAAAGTATTTGTCTACACAGCTTTTCTGTACAATTTTTTGGTCATTCGTAGCAAGTGGTCGACAAGCGGGATGGAAAAGAGTGTTCATTCCAATACAAAGCTCCCGTTGTTGATCTGTCATATTACTCGTCCTGGCACCTTTCTCAAAATCGTTGACAAGTATCATTAGCAAAACCGTATACATATTTTGCATGAACGAATCTCCAATAAAGTAAATATCCTTAAATGGGGAGCGTTGAATCACTTGACACGCATCTTCACCAACGTATTTGTTCCAACTGCAACTTTGGTCCCTTGTAATCCATTTTGAAAGCTCGGCATGTTTATAGAGTCGGGTGTCCACGCACCTATAGACACATTGCCGTAATTTAAATCAGTGCAGAGCTGTACGTCGTGTCAAGCTTTGGCCTAAAGGTAAATGAAAACGGGCTTGACTCAGGTCTGACTTCTCATCCGGTCACATTTGTGTCGCAATTTCACTTGTTAAATCTAACATTTGGGCCATATCTTTAAACAAATTGGATTGGTTTGGGGCTTGTACTTCATAGTTAGGGGCACCTTACAACTGTTTATAATATCTTTCATTAAACTGTGCGCAAAATAAAAGTCGCTAACTGCGTACTGATAACATCAGTTACAGGTTTGTGGTGAGACTTTGCTGCATCTTCCATGTAAGTAATCACAGCAACATGGGTGACTTCCTTTAGGATTGCACCAACTTCCAACTATAAGTGTTCCCATTAAAACAGAAATAGTCGGTTAGGCTGAATACAGTATTCCACCCTTAGAATGGGATTAACCGGCAAAATAAGCAAGTAAATGGGAGGAACCACAGATGAGATCAGATAAAAGGTATGCTTATACCGTAGTGTCTCTTTTCAACAATATACAATAATACAATTTCCGGATGTCTGCTAACCAGAGTTGTAAGTCGGGCCGGGTTGGGACTTGGGTTTTTTCAAAAAAACGGCTTGATTCGGGCCTGACTTTAGACTTTGTATCAGTATTTAAAAAAATAAATTTAACTAGCTGAATAACCAGCTGCTGGACCTGACCTAATGTCAAACAGCCCTAAAGCGTCTTCTTCGAGACCAATTATCTATTGTGTTTGTTGTCTTGGTCTTTTCAGAGGCTTCAAGTATAGGCCTGTCACCCAAATTTTCAAGCCAAACGGCAAACGGGCTTCTCAAAACCGATTCTGGTTCGGGTCGGGTTTCGGGCGTGGTATTTTCGGGTTCGCACTCCAATTTTAGAACCGTTTACAACTCTGCTGCTAAACCCTAAACTAAGTAGCCTAGTCGTGGACAGATGAAATATGGCAATTCTACGGGACTAAAATATAGAAAAAGTCATACTGCCGCTATGTCGAAAGTCATACTCACTTATAATATCCACACTTTCCATTTTTTCTCCATCTTTTTACGGGAATTTTCTGTTGTCTCCAATACTGCACCAACACTTTGTCTAACTCAGCTTTTTTTGTTTTGTTTACAGGTGTGGACAATCTCCAAAAACCTTCCATCATTTTGTTGATAACTTTCTCGAATTTTGCATTTTGTTTGCACTCAAGCGTTTCAGCTTCATAAAATGGCCCATAAAGATACCAGGTAACAAGGCATGAAGCAAAGAAAACCATCAAACCGTATTGTTTGACGTATTTCACTGTAATTATTAAAGGCATTGCTGAAATATAGACAGCATAGCAATTTTTAAACTGCACTGATTATGACAACAGAGATTGTCGAAACGTCTGAACGATGTATTCTATATACACCAGTACCTTAATTGGCAGTAATGTTTATGATCAAATTGTTAAACTACAGTTGAAAAATTTGTAGTCTACTTGATATAGCAAAAAGTAACAACAAGATTCCTAGTGCTAAAATGTTACATATGGTACAGTGTGAAATGTTATATTAGTTTGCCTATTGCCTACTTTGTTATATTCGCGTTGCCTGAATACACAGATCCCTTTTCTTCATTAATCCAAAACCAACTGTTAAAAAACAAGTCTCTGGCAACGGTCAGGTATTACAATAAACAGTCCAAATTTAGCTACAGTTGTTTGCCAAATGATCTGGTTTCAACTTGTCAGCAACATTTTCAATCTCATTTAAGTTTGGATGATAATATCACTCTGTTGTTTATGTGCTCTAACATGGTGCTTTGAACAGACGCTGACTTTGTGCGCGAGTTAATCACAAGAGCTCAGGTAGCCTACACGGTTTACAGCCTAACTTTATTTAGTATCTAAGTTAGCGGAGACGAATTTATGCAACCATGAAATTGTACTTTAAAATACATATACTGGCCATGAATTAATCAAACTTGGGTTTTACTAGGATGGAAATTTTTTTAGGCTAGCCCAGTAACCTTAGGCACTTGATTTTATGTATGCCTATTGTTTGCAATTAATTATATAAACAGACAAATTGATAACGTAAGAAGGTGACGTCATACACAGTTCGGACAGATTGTGAAATCGTTTAGCTGAAAAGAATTTCATTCGTTTTTTGCAAACAAGCGAGGATAGCCTATATTGCAGTGTAGTGTGCTTACGTATAACAATTACCCACTTAAAAAAGCTACCGCATTCACTCGATTGTAAGCGGTCCTCGATTGCATCCCTCGACTTTAAGACGGATGTTAATAAGGTTTCAAAATAATAATGTAAGCCGAAAGCGGTAAAGTTATGCTCTATTGTTTCATGACACTTCTTCATGTTGCTAGATAGCACAACTTTTGTCAATAATTGTTAGTAACTCAAACAATTGTACCCAGCAGAGCGTATGTTGATGTGTAAAGCCAACAAGCAACGGAACTTTGAACGCAAAATCTAACAAAAAGCATGGGTGTAGAAATAACAATGATGTAAAACAAAAATCGAAATTCACATCAGACGCGGTTGGCGCATAGCGTCGCGTTTTTGTGTTCGACGGCAAACGACGGGGTCTTCACACCGTACAGCGACTTTTCCTGACGGCGTGATGTTCTCGGTTGCGCTACTTTATGTGCGGCAATACGTACGTTCAATGACAAACAAATAACCTTTTGTTGTCAAGTCGGTTAAGCTAAAGTTAAAAATGCAGTAATAATGTGTATAAAGCCGGAACAAAGTAGACCCTAATATCAATAACTTCTAGTCTGTTCAAAACAACAATTTCGCATACAAACAACGATTGGCTGCACAAAATTCGGCAAATCCATTTTACAACTGAGCCTGATGATAAACAATTTTGCGCACAACTCATTCCAGCTGAAGAAACTGGTTCCGGAATGATAAGATAAAGGGCGGTTTTCTTCGTGAAACACAGGAAGCCGATATAGGATAGAACCCACAAGCTTGTGAGGACAAGGCGGTCGTGCTCGCTCATCTCTTTTTACTTGTCGCGGGCAAGAAAATACGCAAGCAGAAATCGGGCTTAAAAGTTTGTCGGTGTCAGGATATTAGGTTTAGTAGTTGCGGAACAAATCCAGTTCAAAGTATTATTTAACGTACGGTTAATGTAACCGGAGTTGGCACAGGTTCGCAAGTTTAATCTTGCGATGTAACTAAAATATCAAAACATCTTTATTTTTTACCAGCCTCAGCAACAAAACGGTGCAACAAACACCAAACAATTTAAAATTGGAGCAACAAAATTGACAACTGTGTACATAAAATTTATTTGCACTTAAACCTTTCGATAAATTAAAACACAATTCCACCAAAGCGGCCATTTCAACACAACCTTTCATTCCCACTCTTCCCAGCCCTCTACCTCCTCCTGTGACAGGAAATATGAAATTCGGGAAGTTTTTTTTATATTGTTTCTATAACTTACCTCATCAATATTTTCGACGTCTTCAAGCAGCGCTTCTTTAATCTCATCTTCAGTCATTTCCAAGTCAAATTCCTTCTCCCAGTCAGAACTTCCACCACTAGAGGACTCTGTTTTAAATATGTCCAAAAAAGAGGAAATTTTTTCATGACATTTGTTTTTGTTTCTTTAGGTGAAAAAACAAACAAATCCTAATATGCTTACGACTTCTATATGCTGTGGGCTTGTTAATATCTTGAAACTGCCTTAGATAAACTATTAATTGTTTAATAATTAATAATGGCAAGCATATACCCTTAAACTGCGATGCTGGATTTAGTGACAGGTATAGGGGTATATTTTTTCACAATAAGTTACTGTACTTCAATTTTACAGTGAACAAATCTAGAACAACAACATTGTACTCATGTCCAGCCTATATAATGAATTGTGTCTGCTCGGTGCAATTTTCTAAACTTGCCCGACCCTATTTTAATTTTTTTTTTTAATTTGGAAGGTTGGTAAATAATACGTGTATGAAAACATTAGGTTTCTGTGGGTTAAATCAAACCAATGCTACTTATAAGAACAGAAAAAATACGATAGTCTAAACCAGGTTGTTTAGTAAACCAGCTTTAAAAATAAATTTTACCTCCTCACCTTAAAATGGTGTAACTAAGTAGGGACGTAATTTTTGATGACACCTAAGTTCTAGTTCATAAGTTGAAAAGCTTAGAGGAGCTACTAACATAAGAACTCACAATGCACAAGGTGTGCTAAATACCGATAGGTGGTGTAAAGAGCACAGTTATTTAAATTAATGATGAGACTGGGATCCAGTTAGCGACTAAATTTAATGTTAGGAAAAAAGTTTGTAAGTTGGTTTTATTGTCATTATTATAACCATAAAACCTCAGCCTAACCCTAATTGCCCTAGCTGTCCGCATTTTCACATAATAAGTTGTTATAAATTCAGAAAAGGTCTTTGCACCATCCATCTGTATTTAGCAAAACTTTGTCTGATGTGAGTTCTTAAATTAGTAAAATTTCCAAAATACTTGTATTCTTAAGCAGAAAACAGAGTGTGACACCATACATACATGCAATAGACATTCTACCTTTTACAGCAACTTCTGTAGTAGCAGATTTTGCATCACAAGAGGCTTTGGTGGTGGCAATACACCCAGTCACCTTTTCGTCCACTTTTCCAGGTGATGACTTCGTAATTTCATCAACAACTAAACTCTTAGGTTCATCTTTTGCTGGCAATTCCAAATCGGCTTCTAACACTTCAGCGGTTTCAGTGTCATTGTCTTTAGCGCCCTCATGTGGCGAGGTATCCTTATTGTCTGCTGCTAATGTGTCGGGATCAGCAATGGGCAAAGTGTCTTTAGCGCAATCTTGTGTTGATACAGAAGTATCTGTGGTGACATCAAGTGGTGGGGAAGGGTCTGCATTTTCAGCGACTACGTTGTCAGGTTGATCAACAGGCTTTGTCTCATTTTCTGGTGTTGCTGTGATAACCTCAATGTCAAAGTCATCTGAAAAGAGCAAAATTATGTAAAAAAAGGTTAAGCCAAACCGTAAAAAAACAATTAGCATAAATTTAGATACTGTAACATTACTCCTCAAAATACAACAGTGTTGCTTTTTATGTTATAGGAGAAAACATTTTAATTGGTGTTTGCTGGTTTAAACCATGTTTTACATATGGTGAAAATTGGTGTTTGCTGGTTTTGCATACATTGACAATTTTGTTTTTTCATGAGAAACTGGTTATTTTTGAATCACTTGTTTCAAACATTTGATTTTACATTCAATGATGATTATGGAGACACATGAACATTTTATTCATTCTTTGGATATTAATTTTAAGTAAGTTATCCAGTCCTAAATTTATATTGTTGTACATACACCATTGGTTTATTAAATAAAGTAAATATTTTACAATCAAACAATGTGTTAGTAGTTTTAGGAGGTGAAAGCACAATTTTCTAACACTGTAATACTTTACCTTCATCATCCCATGAGAGCTCGGTTTCTTTCTTTTCAGCTCTTTGTACAAGTTGAGCCCGTCGAGCCTCAGCCTGTAGTGCAAAAAAAAAAAGAAATATGTGACAAGACCATTTTTTTACACTTTTGCAAATAGGCTGTATGGTGTCAAGTACAATTAGGCAATTTTTTCAGAACAGCTCAATTTGTTACAAGGATTTAATGATGTACACAACATACAGTTCTTAGTTACAGGCTGCATGGTATTTTTGGGAAAATCTACCAACACTATACTGCACTGCGGACCCATATTAAGCTAAATTTTGATAGGTGGCACAAAGTACACAAATACTCATTTAAACAGTATATATATATATATGTATAAAAATGCTGACGGTCGGGGCTGTTTGCATTGGGGTAGGGTATTATCATTCAAAAATCAGGAAAACTAACTTCAAAACCAAAATTTTTAAAAACTTACTTCCCAACCCTGCTAAATTAATCATTCAATTTTTGTGCCACCTATCAAAATTTAGCTAAATGTCATTCTGCCATGAGGTATGATCAGTGATGGGATTTAGCTGGTTCGCACCGGTTCCATAGAACCGTCTTATGAAATTTTATGAGAACAGCGAACCGGTTGGCATTACCGGCTACTGTCAATGGACTTTTTGTAACAGGACCAGGTGAAAAATCTGACTTTTGTGATAAAACCGACTGATAAAAAATTTCAATCCCACCACTGGGTATGATGTTAGCTCTCTATTGTTTGAATTAACAACTGCAAATACCTTCTGCAATTCATGAATCTTGTAAAAGTATCTTGTCCAGAAATCATGATGGGACACTGCGTCTGGTACAAGTTTTGTGTAAAGGGCTCGAACCTGTGTTGACAGAATGAAGAAATATTAACAAATTTGTAAGCATTTAGCAAAAAAAAACAATACCTCCTTGCAGTCCAACATAAGTAGGGAAATTGGTTCGCGTAATTCCTCCAGATTAAATGTGCTTACCCATATTTCAAAATCTGCTGAATCTGCATATTTTACACATTTTTAGAACATTGTGTGTGGTAAAAAGTAAGAATGAGCCGAGCCGAGCGAGCCGAGCCAGAACCCGAGTTGCTGTTTTTGGTGCTCGGCCAAGCACAAAGTGACCTGAGCATTACATTTGCAGCCTTGCTAACATATGAAACTACAAACTAGAATTAAGGTATCCAAGAACAGAAATGACTGTTTATTTAACATAGTTCATAGGCGCCCACTTGTTAAAATCGATGGGGAGGCAGAATTTTACAACTCGGTAAAGACTATTTTCTGCCCGGACGTCACCTAACGTCGCAAGTTACACCCTTTGCAGTGTTTCAGTTTTTTTACAGTCATGTTTGTCAACTTACTACCAGGCTCATTGCAGTATGTTCCTGGGTCAGTTTGTATTGCAAAGAGTCGAGCCTGCAACGATATATTTTTTGTAGTTGTTGTTTAAATGTTGTTTTTAACATGGCAAGTTATGCGCTTGTAAAAACATTAAACTTTGATCAACTTGCCAAAAAATTTTGACCAAAACTGGCTCAGTAATTTTTTCAGATGGAAATGTGACCCTAATAGTAACCAGGCATATCCATGGGTGGCAAGATCATCTTTTTTAAATAAATATTTGGGTTGCATCTAAAAAGTGAGGGAGCCACTGTTTCCAGACCAATTCCAACATGTCTAAGACATAAAACCTAGTTGTTGTTTTTTCAAAAAGTCATATAAATTTCTTGCATTACTACATTTTGGTTAAAAAGCACTTGTGCTAGTTTTGGCGCAATACCAGATATGTAGGCAAACACTGTAGACCAGGGGTGGGCGACCTTTGTTACTGTAGGGCCAATTATGAATGTCAAAATTGGATCGCGGGCCGCACATGTGCATAACACAAAGTGATTTTGCTTTGTTTCTTACCAAATATGCTTAACTACAAGTATAATTCATATTTGATTCTAGCCACATTTTGCCAGATCGCAGAAAACTAGCACCAGGCGCATTAATCAGCCCAAAAATATGTAATAATTGGACTCGTTTGCCAGTACTTTTGAAATCCAAGCATCTCTGTGGGCCGCACAACCTTTAATGAAGGGCCGCATGCGGCCCGTGGGCTGCAGGTTGCCCACCCCTGCTGTAGACAAAACAATAATTTTCACATCAAGTGAATTTTTGCTCACCTCAGCGGGGGAGATAACCTTTACACCAGAGGAGGTTCCAACAAAAACTGTTGAATCTTCATTTTCTACACAGTAAATAATTAATTTGTTGAAAGTTTTATTCTGTTGTAGAAATTTAAGTGACTAAAATCTTGGTAGCTCACAACACCAAAGGAACAGTTTGTTCTAGTTTAGCTTAGGTTATTGTTTAATTACAAACTCAGGGTTGATGTTTTTTTACCGTTTTCTGATGGTGGTTGTGGAGTTACATGGTTAACAACACTTCCAAGAAAGCCAGAAAGAGTGTTGGTTACTACTTTTGTGGCATGGGACGCTTCATTTAAATCCACCTGTTTGATACAAAGACTGTATTGACATCTTGAATTTTTTGACAACATTTTATGCAGCAACAGTTTATTTATTTACATTTTATGCATCAGCAATCAAAATTGTGTTTGTACTGATATACAGTGAGACATATATACTTTTTTACGAACTTAGGGAGCTTGAGTAATAGTTAGGTTAACCAGATTAAAAAATACAGGGTCAAACTTATGATTCCCCTTAACAGTACAAATTTGAAGCTCTGTATTACTTTTTTTGGCCCAAATAGTGGCACAAACAACTTTAAACAGAAAAAGAAAAAAGAAAAAAGTTGTGGGTATCTTTTAAACAAAGTCAAAAACATACCAAAATTGTATATCTAAAGTTCGGATTTTACTGATTTGCTAAAAATGTAACCTCATATTTGCAAATTATTAAGTAAAGATTACAAAACTTATCACAAAAAATACTAAGAAACAGAGATAAACTAAAAAATAGAAGAAAATGTTTTTTAGTGTTGCAAATCACCTTAATGTTAAGCTGGTCTTTCATAGATGTAGCTGTAGCCGCAACGATTTTTGATGTGTCAGTTTTAACAGTTTCTGTAAATTCCTTCATGTCTCGAAGCATAAACTCATTCGTTTCCACCAACTAAAAAAGTGACAAAATAGTGTTGGACCTTTTTCAACAAATGATTGCTAGCGCTGATTTAATGCAGTTTCTGCAGTAACAGCAAACAGAAATCTTTCTTTGAAATAAAACATGAAATAAAATAGCAAGTAAAAATGGATAGATAATCCATTTTTACTGATGTTGTCATCTTTATTTTCTAATCTGTCCTGTTGCCTGCGAATCAGGTGTAGAATATCAATAATATGAATTTTACATAAGTGCATTTTACTTTACCTTTCGTTTTGCTGTGTCATAAAATGATCCCCACCATGAAGGGGCACTTGCTGAGTCATCTTCTTCGTCTCTGCACAAAAGTGTAAAAGGTTTCCTTATGATTCATACATTGCAAAATACCAAACATGGATATGCAGATTGTGAAAAACATGATTGTGCCCCCCAAAAAACAATGATGGTGTGGTACCAAGTTGCGTGGTTTTATTTCACCTGGCGATAACAATAGAAAATGTCAAAATACTGGCTGGTATTGTTTAGCTCAGTAGTTCTCAAACTTTTTCATTATTTTTTCAAAGCGGTCCCTTTCCCATTATAACGAAGGCTCACAGTCATTTAGCTGGAATGTGTATTTTAACAAACCGAAAGTTGATTTTCAGAATTTTAACCGGATAATGCAAAATTACGCATAGCAATGATCCAAAAACAGTTTGTCACATTACAGACAAGACAGAAAACATGGCGATTATGCGCAAACAATTGCTTTTTTGTTAGTTGTCATGGAATAAAGGCTATTGTTTAACAATGGAGACAGTCGATTTTCAATTTTACTTTGATTTAAACTTATTCACTGGCACAAATTGATGCCAAATAAGACGCGGTCCCTGCAAAATTGCTTCACGGACCTCTAAAGGAACGCAGACCCCAGTTTGAGAACCGCTGGTTTAGCTCAAAACAATGTTGTTATATCACATTTGTCATTTGTTAGCATATAATAGGTGAAATCGCTGGATACTGAATTTGAAGCAGCTGATTTAATCAGATAGGAGGAATAGAAGATGTGTTAAAATGGTGCAAAGCACAACATACCACTGTGGCTAAATGGCTAAACGTAAGTTGTTTATGAAAAGTTGTAAAAATAAATAAATAAACTTACCCTTTTTCACTCATTTTAAGTTATGGCAGTACTTTGTGGAAACAAAACAAACAACGACAGTAGACAGGTATGGAACTAACACTGTGACAAACTGAAAAATAAAGATTCTATCATATAATGCTTTAAATGTTGTTTACAAAACACATGGGTCACAAACAAAGGCTAAATAATGACATGAAAACAAAAGTGTGCAAAAATCATTTCAAAACATCATGTGTAATTACAGCAAAATAGCTACAGCATAGTATCAATCATTCAATCGTGGTGTATAAACTTCGGAAAAAATAAGTAAACATTGATGGATTGAACAATTATTTGTAAACTTTTATTCAAACCAATGAAAGTATACTAAGTAACTTAAGCATCAAAGGAACATGTGTTTTTGCTTGTCAAAATTAATAGTTTACAACAATATCGTGTATAAAGTTTGATCATGTTTTACTAAAACTATCAGAACTATTGAATTTCCAGGAACAACTAACAAATTGTACAACAAGTATACATTTAGAAAACAGTACTGAATTACAATAGAAAACAACATACAACAACTTGGTATTTTATGCAACATAATATAAACAATATATCAAAAACAAAAAAGTATAAAGTAGAACCTATATTAGTATCATTATTTTTGTTGAAGCAGTTCAGTTGACAATATTTTTTTTGCAGCATTACTGTATCGGGTATTTTTGCTAAATTTAAACCACTAACCTACTGAAGTTCTAGTGCACAATCAATAACATCACAGAATTGGGTTTTAACTTTTTCAGCAGCAGATAAAACAGCATTTCTATTTGAAGTGAGGCATTCAGGTTCATCCATTGACAGCAAGATAGTGTCAGCCAATAACAAAAAAGGATTTTCTTGATTTTCTTCAGTTATATACTTGTCCTCATAACCTGATTTTGATAAATCCTGATCTACTTTGTCCTTAGGTTTACCCCTGCTGTCATCCAAATCTGAGTGAGTAAGACTGCTGCTCTCATCCATTGTATCCTCCGCTTCATCGTCGGCGAACCCATCGGCAAAAACAACGCACTTTAAATTGTCTAACTCAGCTTTAAGATTTCTATTGTGCAGGTTAACAGTATCGAGTTCACCCTGTAAGAGAACTCTTTCTTCGTCCAGTTTAACCACTTCATTTTTGCTGGTTTCCAGCATATTAACTGTTCCTGTCATTTTGTCATTTTCATCCTTTAGCTTTGAAACAAGTTTTTCCAATTGTTCCTTTTCTTGATCAGCAAGATTGTTTACATCATCAAAGTTTGACACAACAAGATCTTCGTCGACTAAATCTCCCTTCTGTTGGATCGGCAAAAAGCTTGAAGACAGAGCTTTATGCTTGTACCGTTTTGTTACAATGTTTCTTACTGTACGCGCAAGAGCATTGACTTTTTGCTTTGAACCAGCAGGTAAGCAATACTCTTGCCGAGGATGAGTTAGCCGATGAGAACGTGTTATGCATTTTCTGGTTAAAAAACAAACTTGGCAAGAATTGTAGTCCAGACACCGTAAACATTGAAACCTTAATCCAACTATGGGACGTACTTTACATGTTGCACACTGGACATTGTGCACTGAGGTTTTAGCAACATTCAAACGATGCATTGTGGGTAACCATACAATCGACTGTGGTTCCATCTCTAGCCATTGAAGGAATTGATCTTCAGAAATTGATGAGCCAAGGACGCCTTCAAAGCAACTGTCTACAGCGGGTTTAATTTTTGCGAAATTACTAGATTCACAAACAATGTCTGTGATGCGAACAATGTGAGCTAAACACAAAGAAAGCCTGCTTCGACTCATGACCCTTTGTGAGCCAGCGTACAACTCAAAAATTGACTTATATTTGCTTCTGACGTCTTGGCTACCTAACAATAAGAAAAATTGGATGGATGGAAGAATACTGACGCTGTGGTTTCTTATGTCCTTGAATGTTTCAAATATTAAATATGCAATTGATTCTTTTAGCAAAGTTACAGTTATTCCAGATGTTCTATATATTGTTTCCACAATTTGATTCAGTTCATCATATGTAACCACTTGTTCAGTAACATATAAGAGAGATTTTCCAAATCGCTTTTGAAAATATTTTGTAAATGAGTCTAGCACACATTGGTGGTTTATTGCATCTAGTTTGAAATACTGCTGCAAGTGGCAAAGTTTCATTGCTGCTCTGTACACACTGTACTTGATATCCTGATAGTCACAGTTGACTTTGCAAATCAGATTATCAACACATTGTTTTGGTGTTTCTTCCATGATTCAGTTTTTTAGCCTACAGTATTTGTAACATTATTTGGTGTCCAGTCCATTTCACTAAAAATTAGTAAACACATTAGATTACTTCAACCTACCAGCTGCAGTTCTGAATTTAATCTACTTTTGTTCCAATGGTTGTAACCAATGGCATATATATATCTTAATTCTTAATACAACTAGCAACAGTTTTATTTACTTCTGTGACATAAAACACATTAGAATAGTTCGGTACTCACAAGCAAATGCTATGAATCAAATCTACTGACTAATTTTAAACAGTTTTCGTTGTAATCAATATCATTTAACTTGCTACAACTATAGCAACAGTTATATTTTCTTTTCTCGTATGTTAGTTTTATAAAAACGTTTGGCAAGAAGTAACAATGTTCTTACGTTCATTTAAATAGCAAGTATGTTTCTGATAAAAACAGTTTAGAATTTTGAAAAACTAACAGCAAAAATACACAACTGTATTCAATGTAAACAGCAAAATGAATCACCGAAAATCCAAAACAACAAAGATATTTCAAAACAAAACGTCAGCTGATTTACGTCCAATGAGCGTACTGTAACCTATTTAAAGTTTATTTACCGTAGTACAAAATATATTATTTATTTTTATTTTAAGCATAAATGTTTATAGACACAAAAACAAATGTTAGTTTTCAGATTGCTTGAAATAAATTGATCAAAAATTTTTTGGAGAAGTTAAAGATAAGAAGTTTTAATAAAATATATAACTATTTTTGTGTTGAAAATTTAGTTTTTTGATTAAAAAAACATTGGTTATTTTCATTGGTCATTGGTTAACTAAAATTGGTTATTTTTACAAATCTACAAAGCAACTTTTAAATACGACATAAAAACTTCTCCCTACTTCTCATCCTAAACAATTTGGGGGGATTTCCCAAATTACAGAAACATTTTTGATGAAAGTTGGCATTTTATTTAACTCGTGAAACAACCTTGTAAAGATGACAGAAAAGGGAGCATTGTTTGTTTGTTTAGGTAGGTATTTGAATTTTTAAGGGTTTGTTTTTATTTTGACACAAGTTTTTAATGTTTTTTTTTACTTTCTAGGCAATATTTGTCGTTCTCCAATCGCTGAAGCATGCATGAAGAAAATATTGCAAGAGAAAGGATTATTACAAAACGTAAGAAATGTATCTGCTAACATTTATTATAAAAATCAAATAAGTCCCCAAATTATTTACATTGCTAAAACACAGTGGTATCAGTGATGTTGACCTCTTTTCTTCAAAAAAGAATCTACTTTGAATGTATATTGTTTTGTGAAATACTAATGTCAAATATTTTTTCACAACATTTTTGTAATATAATCAAAAACATAACTGCCAGAGTACTTGTGTATATAGAAAAAAACATGCATACACTTCAACTATCGCTGTAGTCATGTTAGTGTATGTGGATCCAGTCTGCAGAACATGGCAGTTCCCGACGAGATCTTGTGCGTGCAGGACCTACATGTCCCGCGTGCACAACCCGTAAGTTCGCGTGCACAACCCATAAGTTTGCGTGCACGACCCGTAAGTTCGCGTGCAAGACCAATTTCAGCAGACGCAAAGCAAGTAAAAGAGGTCAATTGATACAGCCCAATTAAATGCCTTTGGTGCAAAATGTGCAAACCCCAAAAACTTGGCGTGCAAACATTTTTTTTCAAAAAAAAATCGTGCGTGCAGCTGCCACACTCTGCAGACTGGATGCGGATAATGTATTCTATATACACAAGTATGTTGGCTGTTATGTTTTTGATTAAATTACTTTTCAAGTCCCTGTATAGTGTTGTTATTATTCAAAATATTTGCACATGTGCGTTTTTCTACCTGACAGTGTGTAGTGTTGCAGACAATTTATATTTTAAGACCAATTTTAAACTGACTGTTTAACTTTAGCACATTTGTTTTTTAGTGGAATGTGGATAGTGCAGCAACTTCTGGACATGAAAGCGGGTCACCACCTGATTATCGTGGTCAGGCATGCATGAAGTCACATGGTGTGTATGAACTTGTAAAGAAGCACAGAGCCAGAAAAATTACAAGACAAGACTATGACACATTTGACTACATTTTTGGTATGGATGAAAACAACATGAGGTAAGAAAGCAAGAATCAGGTGTTTAGACATTAAAACTCTTTGGGCAAAGTGGAGAACTGCTAAAAAAGCATTGACTAGGCAGCAAATTGTGTGTTTTGGATATTTTATTCTGGTAACCGATCAGTTTTCTAAAATGCAAAAACATGTGCCATTGATTGTTCTCTCAGTTTTGATAACTTGTGTTTAATTCCAATTTCTCACAAACCACATCTTAAGTACGTATTATTTTCCTCAAAATGCAAAAGTACTAATAGCATATTTTATTCTGAAGCTTTCTGAGTGTCAGTACTGTACACTAACATGGTATTTGTCTCTCACAGTGATTTAAAAAGGATGGCACCCAAAACAGGACATAAGGCTGAACTGTTAATGCTTGGCACTTTTGACGACAACAAAACCTTTGGTGACATCATTGAGGATCCTTACTATGTGAGTATATATAATCAAACTGTTTTAAAAATATACCATTAAAATTTGGAAAGGGTATTTCGTGCAAAAGTATGTGCTACAAATTTATGCATGGTTTACAAACACACTTAAGTAATCAGTGCATTAACACCAAGACAATACAGATTGGTTATGTACAGACAAATCTGCTTAGTTGAATTGTGGTTAATTACATATTCCTTTTATTTGCATGGTAATTGTTTATCTGAAGTATCTGAAGCTTATTATTTAAATCAAAACAAATCCAGATATATACTCACATATTTAAATAAATCCCATATTCTTTTTTGTTTGGCATTTTATTGTGTAAGAGATTTTTAAACAATACAAATGTGAATAAATGCATAGTCTGGGTAATGGCATAAAAAGCTTGGCAAAATAGACATGCAATTAACCAAAATCATCCGTAATATGTTAGTTAACTTTGCTTATAGTATATTTATTACAAGGCAATTTGTTGTACAAGAATTGCTTTTTGCACAACACAACTCTTTGTGTGTCAATCTGACTTAATGCTTTTACAAAAATAGTCAAGTTGATTTTTTGTAAAATTGTAACTTAGCTTACCATGTATCACAAAAAACAGTGTTTCTAAAAAATTTTTTTTTACAGAGTTCAAATGACAAGGATTTTGACACGGTGTACGAACAGTGCTGGAGATCATGTAAAAACTTTTTAGAGTCAAGAAACATTTGATGTTGCACTTGAGCACTTTTCTATCAATAAATAAGTCGCATAAGAATTGCCTTTGTCCTGATTTATCCTGAGAAGGCTTTGTTGTAAAAACTTTCACAGGATCTTAAGATTTGCTGATAAACTGATTCATAGGCCTCCATAGGTCCACCCTGTGCAAAAGTAGTTAGGGTATGTATACTAGATTTGTCAATTTATTTCGAAGGTGTAGTTTTGAAATAATTATATATACATTCTTTATGTGGGCATTTACATTTAATTGCATATCCTGCCTAAATTGATTATTTATCACCAGACAGGCAACTGAACACAGGATTAATAATGAGCATCACTTCTAAAAATGTATTAACAGTTAGGTTTTTGACAGCAAATATATTAAACATTTTTGATGTTCGTATAGTTGGTAAGCCGTTGCAAAATATCAGGCCAAACAAAGTTACAAAATTATTTGTAATGGTCAAAAATGTCAGCTTACATAAGGATCATGGATAACCCCATCGGATGAAAGTGGATCATATGACCCCAAGGATTGTATGTTTGCTTTACATTCCACCTGCTCACACATCTGTTTCAGTACCCTGTAATCACAAGAAGGAAAAATGTATGCTTTGTTGTTAATAAATAACCTCAACACTAATACTGCCAAATTTATACCTCATATTGTTTGAATCCATTCCTAAAATAAACTCAAAGTCATGAAAATCTTCTTTTAAAATAGTTTTTGCCTTGTGGTCCTGTATGTGATAGAAAATTCCACGTCTTTCCATGCACACTCGGCCATGGTCACTGGGTGGTGCTCCAGCTTGTATTGAACTTACTCCACAGCTTTTCACATGCCACTGTTATGAATTTGTTACCAGTAAATTAAAAAGTAAACCTGTTTACAAGCACTGCCTTGCTACCTTATCTGCTGTTTTATTTTTGCAAAGTATTTCTTTGAAAATTGCTTCCGCCATCGGGGATCGACATGTGTTTCCTATAACAAGAAAATACGATTTTATACATGCAAGTATGCCACCATACTTGCATCAGCTGTGCTCTTTAATATTTAGACATAATCATGGTAATTGTTGGCAAGCAATATTCAGTTGTCAATAACTTACCTATTGCAATTGCAAACTCATTGAAATACTAACAAGTAGTAATTGTAAACTGTTTACTGACAAGATTTAACTCAAATGAAGTAAGTAAGTTGCTTATTGCATTCTTTAAGTGGCAGGGTAGCAAAAGATCTTGAATGAACCTTGTCGAATTTTTTTTTTTAAATAAAAAAAAAAGTACATAGTTTGCACATATATCTGTTAAGTAAGTATAAGAAAGCGTAAAATTTAAATAATCAAACAAGTACTCATCACACTTACCAAAACATACAAAAAGTACAGAGTGTTCCATTTCAAAAACCTAACCGGTATACTTAATGAATATCTGGTAACATAAAGTTGTGCGGAAACGCAAAGTCTGTGGATATAAAGTAGGTTGGTAACAGCATCCCACGTAAATTATTGACAACAAATTAACGATATGTATTATATTCAACAATCAACATCATCACTTACAGGAATGGCATTTGCAAGTGCGTTGCCCGAACAACTCCAACAGTTCGTTGGACAGTTTTTTTTGCTTTTGAGTAAACCCTTGAAAGACTGTTATTTAAAAACTTAAAGGCAAAGTCGAGAAAATATCTGGATTATCTGCTTCGAAATGCAAAGCGGCGTCTCGCTTTGCCTTGACAACAAAGCCCGCTTTTTAGTCAATCACACCGATTGAGTTTGAGTTTGAGTTGATTTTGATTGGTGACAACAAGTTTTTACATATTGATGTAGTTTTTACCATAGATCCTACATATGTCTATGTAGTATCAATGTTTTTCGAAACCAACAAAAAAGTAAACTATAACATATAGAAAAGCAAAACACTTACTGGAAGTAAAGCCTCCTTATACAATGTTACCTAAATTTTATAAACGGTGTTCTTGTGTGCACCAGACCCCAATTTGCAACTCAGCAACATATGTACAATCTCCGGTCGCCAACGTAGGCTAGCCTATTCAGACCAAGTCGAGCCGAAACGCCAACAAACCACACAAAGTACAACCTACATGTCCTCGCTGTAGGTGTTATGTGTTTAGTGCTGCCTTCAACGTATCAAACGGCCTGTGTCATCGACAGGGGTGGATTAAGCCCGTTGACAGTCCTAAACACGATTATAGTACACATGCAGTTGTAACCTAGCTTATGACTGGAGAGTGGGTAAAGCGAGTGTATAGCAATGTGTATTTTATATTTTTGTGTAATTTTTATTTTAGCGGCACATCTGACACGTCAAGGCGATTTTGTATTTCCTTTAAAGTCTAAGCGGCCTTATAGATTGCGTTTTCTAAAACTACACGCCCTAGCAGTTCGGAATCGTAAAAACGTTTCTTGTATCCGCCTTCCGTGTACGATAATCATTTCCTTTGTTTCGGAGCGACACTACCTTTGCCCCGAGTTATAATACCACGTTGTCGCTTGACTATATTTTTGCGTTTGCGAATTCAATAAAACATTCACTTACTTACTCACTTTAGACGAAGTTATCGCCAACGTTATACTTTACGTTCGTCGTAGTCTTATATTTTGTTTAATAAACCTTAATTGTCTTACGTTCTAGTTGTTATCAATCAGGAGTCGTCAGAGTTCTTGGCTTTGGTGAGGGTGCTTTATTTTTAAAAGCAGCTGTCAAATAATTCGAATCAGGTTCACCAAACCACGGCCCGTAATGTTATTGAATCTGGCTCGCGTAGGTATTTGGTCTTAAATACATTTTAAAATAATAAATCTTCAGTTAACCATTGTAAGTTGAATTACGATCGTCACCTACTTTCACAGGACGCATAAAAATGATCCAAAGGCAGTTTGTTACATCACAGACAAGCAGCTCGTCAGTATGCGCGAACATATACCATTCGTTTGTTAATTGTAATGGAATAAATTATATTGTCAAAAAATCACCAAGCTATGTCACCGATTTACAGGATAAAAAGAGTTCAGCGAGCCAAGCCTATACCTTGTATGCACTCAGACCCAAATTTGCAAGTCGCTCTTTCATATTTTTCGTTGTGTTTTCATTCAAAAACACTAAATAAAATGAAGCAACCGAGTTTATTAGGCGGTAAAATCTGTCTGCGCGGGCAGTCTGCAGCAAAAAGGTAGAAACAGTAATAATAAAAGCACATTAGCACCACCTAGTGCCCGACAGCAATGCAACATATATTGGGCATGCACAAGCGATGGAAGATTATGATCAATGGAGTGGAACGGATGAGGTGACGTCACGACAGGTAAAACGGCAAGTCCGCAAGAAAAGGTGTTTATGCTGGAATGGTATTAGCCCGCTTCTTCAACAAATGTTGACCGAACTAGAAACAAAAAATAGAATCCTGTCTTTGTTGGTTTAAAACAATGGTCCTCAACCTTATATTGATGGCATACCACCTAAACCAGTAGTGGGATTCAGCCGGTTTGCACCGGTTCTATAGAACCGTCTCAAGAATTTTTATGAGTTCAGCGAACCGGTTAGCATTACTGGTTACTGTCAATGGACTTTTTGTAACAGAACCGGGTAAAAAATATGACTTATGTGATAAAACCGGTTGAAAATAAATTGAATTCCACCACTGACCTAAACCCTGTTTAAATGGGCAAACCAAAAGTTAAGCTATTTTTCTTGGTCAGGCTAGCATATTTCTGAAACCAGCAACGTTAGCAATTTCAGAAGAATGTCCAAAACATGGGTTTCGCCCCAAACCAGGACTGATCAGTTTGGGTCCATTCCAGATCTGGCTTAATTGACGAAAAGCTGCTCGCGTACCACCTTAAAAGGTCCGTCGTACCACTTCTGGTATGCTTACCACAGGTTGAGAACTACTGGTTTAAGACAAAGGTTCTCAACATGAGGAGGGAAATTGAGATCTTGCAGTAAAATTGTGTTTTGTTTGATCTACTTTGCATGAGATATCCCTTTAGCTCCAAGTAAGTTTTTTTATTTATAAGCTTCAACACATGTCGGACATAAGGTGGGAAATAAGCAGTCAAGGTTGGAAATCACTGTACATAAAACAAATCTAGGTGTTTGTTAGTCATTTTAATCGATTAATTTTTAAAAAAAACTATTGATTAAGTGGTTTGTAATTTCAAATCAGTGATCTCAAATTAAACCCCACACTGCTCTCTCCACTGACCTTCGGTGGTGAGTCCTCCCATTCTCTATCTCGAATTGGAGTTCGCTTTAATCCCAGATCAACATTGTCATCTGGGGAGTCAGCGATATTATTTCTATGGGCGAATTTCTTCCGAAGAGCAGCTGCGATAAATTCTGCAGGATCACCAGGTTGACGGTCCTTAGGTGGCAACTTTTTATTCAAGGGTGTCCCTCCAGGAGATCTGAATAAAAAAACATTTCTGTCTAGTTTTGTCCAATTCTTTTCAGGCAAAAATCTGTGACTACCTATTTACACTACGACTAAATCCTTATTGTAAAAGCATATGAGCCAATAAATGATAAGCTGCAGACAGTGCACACTGTTTCGACCTATAAGGGTCTCATCAGTGCAGCTGGTGACGAGAGATCGGCCGCATTGGCTAGTGTAGCCATCAAACGGCACTCCAGTTTGTGGTGAGCAACAGGGTACAACCCCATACATCACCCAGTCTGTGCGATGCCACAACTGGGCATACAGCACAAATGAAACTGGCTCACAGTGGCCAAGCAACTGCTTGGGAACACTAGCCAATGCGGCCGATCTCTCGTCACCAGCTGCACTGATGAGACCTTATAGGTCGAAACAGTGTGCACTGTCTGCAGCTTAAATCCTTATTATTTTTGAATCTGCAACAAAACACTATTTTCTAGCAGAGTTAGACAAAAAACTGAAACACCTATCTAAAAGTACAACTACACCGCAACATGAAGAAATATACACTTTTAAAGATACACACTACTTAATTTTTAAAAATGAATCAACTTTTTTTGAATAAGCCATATATCTTTGCAGACATAAAAAAATCTCCTCCGAGTTGGTGTAGTTTACACTTATGATACATGCAAGAATAACAACACACACACACCGACCTTGTTACAGACTTTAGTTTAACCTTGTGAAGATCCTTCAGTACATCAGACATTGATAAGACTGATTTGGGTTTTTCGGAAACTGTCTGGCCCTGAAATTTCAGTATGTTGACAAAGATAAAGCACAATAGTTGCTAAAATGTTTATGCATGATTTGTTCACTTTACCATGAGTCTTGAATACCAACTATTGTAAGCTGCAGACAATGCACACTGTTTCGACCTAGGGCCATGCCTCTTATTGAAGAGGTTTGTAAGGCATGGCTTTTCAGCTTGCTGCTCCCAACAAACTGGAGTCCCTTAAGGGGCTACATTAGCTCACATGGCCGATCTCTTGTCACCAGCTGCATTGATGAGATCTTGTATGTCGAATAAGTGTGCACTGTCTTCAGCTTTTCATGTATTGGCTCAATGCTTTTACACAATTTATTGTGTTTGACATTTCTACACACTTTTACTAGCTTTTAGTGAAATTTGAGTCAAAATTAGAAGAAGTAAAATTTACCCTAGCTTCTTTTCGTCGTTTAATTAGCTCAAACACATCATTTCCTGCTGAGTTCGGAGTGTGAGAGATAAGTGGTGGAGGAGGAGGAGGTGGAATGGGGGGAGGAGGAGGAATTGACCCACTTGGTGGTGGAGGAGGAGGTGCTGGGGCTTTTATGGGTGTAGAGGTTGATGCTGGTTCCCCTGCCCCACTCATCGTTGAATTAAAACTAGTTGAAACTGAAACAAAAAATGGTGTTTTATATTTACACCACATGTTGATTTGAGATAGACCGATATAGATTTTTTAAGGATGATAGTTATTAACTATAAGTTGGTTGATAAGCAGTGGTGGGATTTAACTGGTTCGCACCAATTCTATAGATTAGCAAACCGGTTAGCATTACTGGTTACTGTAAATACACTTTTGTAACAGACCTGGCTGAAAAATATGACTTTTGTGATAGAACCGGATGACAAAAAATTTGAATCTCACCACTGCCGATTAACCTATATTCAAAGTCAATATTCTATTTGCAGTAAATTATTACCTTTTGGTCGTGCTTTGCGAAACGTACATATAAACAACCGTAATCATGTAAAACAGCAACTAGCTTTCGATTTGCTTTTTACCGGTCAGTGGCTGGGCAATGCTAAGGCAAGACACAATTACGCCAACTAAAAATAACAAAGTTACAAACATGTGGTAATATGGCGAATATCAGCGCCAATAATCGACCTATGCCTAATGTGGATGTACATGCCAATTTGTAATTCCAGAATTTCTGGCTTGGAAAAAAAACTATAATAAAATCCAGTAGGTAGCATAAAAAGCTTGGCACACTTAATGTGCAACTAATCAGACTTCTGCATATTGTTTTACAATGCAAGGAAGTATATTTGAATATTCTAGTTTCGTAAAAATGGTTGCAAAAACAGGTGATAGAAGTGGTCTATGTACTTACATGTGTCCTGCTTATTTTGGGTTTGATTTGAAACCAACATTGCAATTTGTGACCGAAGTTGTGACAATTCATCTTCCAGGGCAGAAATTTTGGTCACCATTTCATCTTGGGGTAAGGATGACATGGATGAAGCCGTAAACAGTGAAGATTCCGCTAAACATAGATAACATAAAAAACATTTAGTGCAGTGGTTCTCAAAGTTTTTCACTATTTTTTTCAAATCGGTCCCTCTGCCATGATATCGAGGGCTCGCGGTCCCTTAGTTGGAATGTGTATTTTAGCAAAACGAAATCTGATTTGCAAAATTTTAGCCAGTTATGCAAAATTAGGCATAGCAATGATGCAAAAAAAAACAGTTTGTGGCATGACAGACGAGTCAAAACTATAAGATTGTGCTTGAACAATTGTTTTTTTTCTTAGTTATCATGCAATAAAGGCTATTGTTTAGCAATGGAGACAGTCGATCTTTAATTTTACTTTGATTTAAACTTATTCAGTGGCACAAACTGACACCAAATAAGCTTATAGAAGTACTTTACAACCTTTTCATGATCCCTGCAAAAATGCTTCACGAACCACTAAAGGACTGCGGACCCCAGTATGGGAATCACTGATTTAGTGAATTGTTCTTTACTTGTTTGTACTTATAGTGTAGAACAGGGGTGGGGAACCTGCGGCCCGCTTGCCTTTTTAATGTGGCCCCCGTCACAATTTTAGTATACAACATAATTTTAGTATACAACATATTTTAGTATAGGTACAGTATACAACATAGAATAAAAAAACAATAAAATTTTTATGTACAAATATGTCCTTGAAATGACTTCGACACTTATCTCCCCATCCACATTATGACGCCAAACTTCTAAAAATTGCTACACATTCAACCACTTGCTTTATTTGTGACGTAACAGTCACTCGATTGCCTCTCCTTGCAGTAACAAATCATTTGTCATGTGGTGTATTTTTTTGAATTGCGTTTAGAGCTGTTAGCGTGGATCCTTATATTGGTATTTTAAATATGTTCTTGGAAAAAAAACAGATCGATATACTGGAGCTAGGGTATTCCAGAAAGAATGGACAAACTCTTATTTTTAGTCGAAATAAGTGATAAACCTGTATTATAATATTATAACACGGAATTTAACAAAATGTTTGGCCCGCCCGAAAATATTGTGCAATTCATGCGGCCCGCAGTGCTAAGTAGGTTCCCCACCCCTGGTGTAGAAGAACTTGGTATAAAACAGGGTTGTCTAAAAGAATATAGCACAGGTGCAAAACTTACTAAATGAGACCCAGAAATTTTATTCAACATGAACATTTTGATAGAATCTGCCTGGGTCAGGGGTCGTCAACCTTTACCACTCTGAGAGCCATTCCGACTAACTTCACATGGTAAAAAAAACGCTAGGAGCCACAAAGCTGTTTTGAATAGTTTAAAGAGCTCTTCTGGCAAATGTGATTTTTATTCCGACGTTTCGACGTCCTATACAGGTCGTCTTCATCAGGGTAAATAACACTGAATGCGACTTGAACAGTGCACGATAAACAAAGGAAAAAAGGAAAAAAAAAGAATAGAACGCAAGCACGTAACAACGCAACGAAAACACCGCGCGATAACAAATGATTGACCCTCTAATCTTTAAGCAGGTGCCTGTAGCACGCTGGAAGCATCACGTCTGTTTTGATATTCATTGTGTTGACCCGTTGGTGAATATTCCATGACTCAAGAAATAGTCTTTTCCTGTAGTCAGGCTCCCGGGCCACAACAGAAGCCGCATTGAAATCAATACGGTGGCCTTGTGATACCGCGTGATTGGACAGGGCCGACTTCTTTGCGTCGCTGTTGGCAACATCCCGCTGATGTTCTTTTCGGCGGGTGTTGAGTGACCTTCCAGTCTCCCCGATATATATTAACGGACACTCGGCGCAGGGAATAGAATATACAACACCACGTTGTTCAAGGGTGTCGATTGGATCTTTCGGGTGACTCAGTAGCTTGCGGAGAGTATTGGCAGGTTGAACGCCAACCGCTACGCCGAAGTCACGCAACATACGCCGTAGAATATCCGTCAATTTCGGTATGTACGGAAGTGTCACAAAACCCTCTGTTTTTGGATGGGTCACCTGTTTGGGACACGTTGCCCGTCCATCACGGAGAATCCAGTTGGGGTAGCCGTTGTATTTCAAGGCTTTGCGAACCTTAGCCAGTTCCGCCTCGCAGTCGTCGCTATGAGTGCACAAGCGTCGTGCCTGATCTTTTAGGGAACGAACCACCCCTCTTTTCTGGTATGTGGGGTGATGAGATCGAAAATTGAGATACCTGCTGGTACTCGTTGGCTTGTGGTACACTCTCGAGTACAAGACGCCGTCATCGGTTCTTGTGACTTGAACGTCTAAAAATGGAAGACAGTTTACCGATTGGAGTTCCATGGTAAACTGAATGCCTGGTTGCGCCTCGTTGAGATGCTGTAAAAATGCCTCAACCTTGTTCTTAGCAATGACACAAAAAATGTCGTCAACATATCGCCGCCAGAATCTTGGTGGATTGGCAAATGTTGATAAGGCTTTTTCCTCAAGCGCTTCCATTGTCATGTTTGCGACAACCACGGAGACCGGGGAACCCATCGCTGTGCCTTGAACCTGTTGGTAAAAGCTTCCCCTGAATGTTAAAAAGGATTGCTCCAAGCAAATCCGCAAACCGTCCACAATATCCAACGGGACCCATGGTGTTCTGTCTTTAAGGCTATGGTCGTTTAAAATCCTGGATGACGCGATGTCCATCGCCAATTCCACAGGAACACTTGTAAAAAGTGACACGACGTCATAAGACACCATTAACTCTTCGTTGGACAGGGGCGGCAACTGTGCTATCTCTTGAACAAACTTGGACGAGTTCGAAACAGTCCATTCCGTATTGCCCACGAGCGGAGAAATAACTTTCGCTAGGTACTTCGCAAGATTGTAGGTTGGAGTACCAACAAACGAAACGATTGGTCGCAGAGGGATGCCTTCCTTGTGTATTTTTGGTAAGCCGTAGATGCGCGGAGCGGAGCCGTCCGTGCTATGCAGTTGATGGAATACGGCTTCAGAAATGCATTGCCTCAAGCCAACGAGTACCAGCAGGTATCTCAATTTTCGATCTCATCACCCCACATACCAGAAAAGAGGGGTGGTTCGTTCCCTAAAAGATCAGGCACGACGCTTGTGCACTCATAGCGACGACTGCGAGGCGGAACTGGCTAAGGTTCGCAAAGCCTTGAAATACAACGGCTACCCCAACTGGATTCTCCGTGATGGACGGGCAACGTGTCCCAAACAGGTGACCCATCCAAAAACAGAGGGTTTTGTGACACTTCCGTACATACCGAAATTGACGGATATTCTACGGCGTATGTTGCGTGACTTCGGCGTAGCGGTTGGCGTTCAACCTGCCAATACTCTCCGCAAGCTACTGAGTCACCCGAAAGATCCAATCGACACCCTTGAACAACGTGGTGTTGTATATTCTATTCCCTGCGCCGAGTGTCCGTTAATATATATCGGGGAGACTGGAAGGTCACTCAACACCCGCCGAAAAGAACATCAGCGGGATGTTGCCAACAGCGACGCAAAGAAGTCGGCCCTGTCCAATCACGCGGTATCACAAGGCCACCGTATTGATTTCAATGCGGCTTCTGTTGTGGCCCGGGAGCCTGACTACAGGAAAAGACTATTTCTTGAGTCATGGAATATTCACCAACGGGTCAACACAATGAATATCAAAACAGACGTGATGCTTCCAGCGTGCTACAGGCACCTGCTTAAAGATTAGAGGGTCAATCATTTGTTATCGCGCGGTGTTTTCGTTGCGTTGTTACGTGCTTGCGTTCTATTCTTTTTTTCCTTTTTTCCTTTGTTTATCGTGCACTGTTCAAGTCGCATTCAGTGTTATTTACCCTGATGAAGACGACCTGTATAGGACGTCGAAACGTCGGAATAAAAATCACATTTGCCAGAAGAGCTCTTTAAACTTGATACTATGCCTGGCAGCAATAGCTTGTATACTGTTTTGAATAGAATTGACCAAAAATGCAAACCAAAACAGTAACCTCACTTTGTGTGTTAACCTGTCAGTTTGCCTTATTCAGACTGCATTTCAAGGGTACCGTATTTTACGGACCACAAGGCACAATTTAAATCCTTTTTTTCCTCATAAATTGATCGTGCGCCTTATAAGCCGGTGTGCCTATTGTATGGATCAAGTAGTGCTTTATTGCCTACACTCCAGTACGGATACTATTATTATATTAATAAACCACCGTCTTACACATTTTTTATATATTAATAAACCACAACTATGGTGAAAGCAACTAGCAACTGTGATATTCACTAGACTCATTTTTTCTTTTGCTCATTGTACTATTGTGACTTGCTTACATTCATTACATAACAAGTAAACTTTTATAATCAATACTCCTTAAAATATGTTGGGTTCTATAGCCCGGTGCGCCTTATGTATGAACAAAAAACTAATCAAAGCAATTTATTGACAGTGCGCCTTATAATCGGGTGTGCTTTATGGTCCGTAAAATACGGTAATTGTAGCTACTGGAAGCAGGTTGGCTCATGTTATTGCATTTTCATTTTCAACGTTTGTGCTCAGCATAATCGTCACAGAATGTGTATTCAAAACGTTTAGTAATTTAAAAAACTGAGCCACTTAAGAGGGATCAATGAGCCATATGCAGCTACGGAGCCACGGGTTGGCGACAACTGGCCTGGGTGAAGCATTGCAAAAAATTCTTGTTTACATATTTAACTTTTTGAGATATATTAAGGGGGTCTAGAGTAGTAAGAAACAGGATTTTTATATTACAGTTCAAGTGGACACATGTAACCGGGTGCTAAACTTTATATTTGGGTTAAGTAGAGACACTGGTTAGCAAAAAAATAAACTGCAATGCAGCCAACAAGAATGATAAAGTGGTACACCCATATGTCAAGGAAAAGGCTGTTTATATTATTGTTTGTCATTAAACTGACCAATACACATACAAATTGAAATTGACAATTTACCTGTTTTACAGTCTTCAGCATCACCTCTTAAATTGTGTGAAGACCTTGAATATCCAATTCTCCTGCATAAAAACATAACCAAATATGTATTCATATTTCGGAAAATTTATTGCAATTTATATGCATGGCAAATATAGGCTAATGCTGCAATAGGTCAATATAAAAATGTGAATCTTAAAACTTACACATCAGGAATATCCACAAGTTGACAAATGTCAGAAAGTGAAAACAAAGTTCTTTGTTGATTGTCAATCAATCTTGCCCCATTTGGAAGCAGCTCAAACCTATAAAAATACACTTATTGCTGATAAGTGATAAACAAACACACACAAAATATTTTTTAAGGACAAACGACTTATTGTTTTTTTTATGAACTTTAATCAATAGACATAAGGTTTATTATAGTTTTCATCACACCAAGTAACAAGCTGGGTGATTCCATTTTTCAGTTTAAAGTAAAAGTATTACTCATCCAAATATTTGAGAAATCTACGGCCTATTTACAATCATAGACAGATAGGTAAAAGTGTTAATTCTAAGGTGGGATTTGAACCCACAAAATAAGTATGTCGAAAGCTGTTGCAATATAAAGTATGCAACCAGTTCTGTTCACACCTTGGACGTTGTGTGTTGGACAGTGGCAGGGTTGACCCAATTCTTCTGATAATACTTCGACATGTCCCTGATTTCACATTATCAGTTTTAATCTGAAAAACAGAATGTGTATTTTTTATCATAAAAAAGATATATATCTCAGGCTTAGGTACATATGCCAATTGATTTGAGTCTTTTGAAAGATCATTTAATAATTTTTAGACCATCAGGCTTAATATTTTGGTAAACGTTTTTGGTAAGAACCACATATGTTAGCTCCCATAGGAATTTCCTTAGTCCAATCTTTTCCAAATCTCATGTGACCAGATTTTAAAATTTTACTTCCAACTCTAAAAGCTCTTTTTTTAGCTGATGAGCACTGCTTAGCAAAGCACCAAATCAAAGTTATTACTCTAAATGGAATTGTGCAACAGAGGTAAAATCAATACCAGTCTGCATGGATATGCTTTCTCTTTGCTGTAACCACACAACATATATTTAGTTGAATTTGTTTGCATAGGTATTGGTCCTGTTGCCCAGATACACTATGCATGTGTTTACCTTAGTTGACTTAGAACAAACTGTTCCTAGCTTGACATGTACAAAATTTAAATCACATTCAAATTAACCACGCATATAATAAGTGTTTAAAAGCTTTGGATAACCGACTGGGTAATATTACACAAAGGGTTAACATTTTAATTTAGCATGATTACCCTAATTACGAACTAATGTAATTAATGTATGTCTATCTATCAGTAAGTTCTGCGGGTCTGATTGAATCGGCCCTAGGATGTTTTGAAACAAAATGTCAAGTCAGTCATTTTTCATATGTAGGAAGCAATCACACAGTTTCATTAAAAATAGGTGGATATTGAGTATAAATTTAAAACATCTGCATTATTTTGTTGTTGACATACATATAAAATCATAATGTGAACATGTAAACAATGTATGACAAATTCGCATACCAACCACCTAATTCAAAATACATGGAGATGAGCACCACAATCTTGTTTGTGAAGGCCATGGCCAAACTGTTGAAACGTTATTTGTATCTCTGTTGACGACATGTATTTTTGGGCAAAATATTTGGAGCTTGCGTATGTATTTTGATTTTTACTTTAGCAAGAATCCGTGCTGTGAGACTAAAGTTACAGCGCAGTATCAAAGTAACATACCTGGTCCGTATTTTCATTGTCATTCAAGACCATATCCATCTTGGTCATAAGCACACTTTGATGCGTAGTGAAGATGTTGTTTTGTGTAAAAAACAAGTTAAAGATTCATTCATTTAAGCATGCTGTATTGGTCAAGTGTATAAAATGCCAACTAAATTCCCTAATAAAACACCTGAAACCTTTAAACAAAGGTACTTAATTTATGAACACAAATAGAGTGGCACATGAAATTGGTACTTTGATGGTCAACATAAAACCATTTACAAATTCTGCATCACTTTGTTTTACAAACTTGTACACTATCAAGTGCACTTTTTGATTGCATTTTTCTTTCTAAAACTTAAAACAGCTGGTAAAATTTCTGTAATGATTTGTTTTCCTGTTGATTGCTCCCTGTGGCAGCGGTAGTCTTGTGTGAACCTTTATCACATAACATCGCAGCAATAATTGAATAACAACCCCATTGTTACTGCACTTTATATTGCCCTGAGTGCCATGTTGCTTTTCTGGCTTAATTTCTGTTTTAATGCTGATGTTTCACTATGACTTCGGTCACAGACAATTTATTCAAAGAAGCTTGCTGAGAATAGCCAATATTTTTTAAAACAAACAAAGCAAGTCAAGAAATTCCAGAGGAAAAAATCGCATAGTTTAAAATGCCACTTAATATTATTTAAGAAATTGTTGAAATACAATCAAAACGTAACCCTTACTCGTCACATTTTGTCTTGTTCACAAACCGAAAAATGTAGTTTAAACCAAAAAAATATATGCTGAAGTACACTTTCTTTTGTTGAATACATTTTAAGATAACTTATCAAAATTGAGAGGCAACATAGTCTTCATCCTGTAATACAAATTAACAAAAAAATGTGCAAGTTCTTAATTCACAACTTCAACCTCACACCGCATATAAATATCTGGAAACTTGACGAAGCGTAACAACACATGAAAGGTGACTTTTAATGCGCAGACTATGCGCAACCTTCCCTGACCAGATTTTTTTAACTTTTTATACTTGTCTAGTGTCTACGCATAAAAAATATTTCAATCACATTATTTTCTTGTATCTGTACACAATCAAATGTTCTATGCTGATCCGAGACAAAGATTATACGATGTTTTGGACAAAACGTGCTGCAATTTTGCTTACAAAGGAAAGATTAAATATACGTCATTTCAGAGACAAAGAGGCAGCTTTTAGACGCATTTATCAAGATTGAGGTAAATTAATTTTACTCTTGTGTTCTACGTGTAGAAATATGTTGACGCATATGTCCTCGGGCCGCGGCATGGTTGCGCCCTGACTAAACGAATTAATTGTAGTATAAAAGTTACTTGAAATTAAACAAGTTTGGTCCCGAGAAATTTGTAGCCTAGTTATGTAAGGCTCTTTCAGTTGTTTGAAATGGCGGTGGAAAAGATCTTCATGGTTGGCGGAGTTAATACTTAAAAAACAATTTTGAGATAACATATAGGCTACATGCATTCAAGTGCATTTTTTAGCAATTCTAAAGAGCCAGTGCTCCCTCTCTGCGCAGCCTACCGCCGTCCAAGCGTTTCTGCATGTGTGCTTGTACGAAGCAGGATAGGCTAAATTACCTCCTGTCTTCACGATTGTCACCTTTTGCTCATTGTGGCCTTGTTGGTACCTAATTTAGTCATGGTA
Organism: Phallusia mammillata; assembly: GCF_965637545.1. Lineage (NCBI taxonomy): Eukaryota > Metazoa > Chordata > Ascidiacea > Phlebobranchia > Ascidiidae > Phallusia > Phallusia mammillata. The sequence goes on along the minus strand of NC_137256.1, from coordinate 19,328,738 downwards.
AAAAAATCCCACAAAATACGGCAATTCTTAAAATGTAGGCTATCCTATGCCCAAGCATGTCTGTTTTGGTTATATTGGTTTTGGATATATATTTATAGCTTGCATCCCGTGAGATCAGATGGATTACTGATTGTCGTTTCTAGTTTGGATCAAGACAAAGCACATTATCTAATAATTATTAAGTGCTAAAAATCTTTGAAAAACCCAACCTGTAGGCTATCCGTGAGCGGATTAATATGGTGCTGACTGCCACAACCAGGGCACAAATGCCTAAGAGTTTTGTTTTAGTTTTTTGCCACATTAACAACAGTGTGTATAAATATTTTTTTCTCTGGAACACTATATACCAGGGGTGGCCAAACTGCGGCTCCCGAGCCGCATGCGGCTCATTGAGACTTTGATTGCGGCTCTTTGATGCTGCACATGCATTCCCCATGTTGCAGTTGTTTGACCAGATGACAAAGTGTCATTTGTCATAGCCAATGTACTTTCCGAAAACCAACCGAAAAGAACATTATTGTACAGAAGCGTGCTAGATTGTGCATTGTAGTCAAATATATTTTGGGATTTAAGCTTTAAGTCAAGACTGACATTGAAAGCATTTTACATGTGTATTGCAGCATCTACTAGCAATAACTGCAAAGTTTAAACCTGTGTGTCTTATCTGTCAAGCTTCGCTCAATCATTACAAAACTAGCAACTTGAAACGTCATTACGAAGCTAAACAAAAAAATTTCCCATTATATCAGCCTAATTTCAAACACCTTGCATATCATACACTTCGTTGTGAGTGAATAAATTCTTTTTTTGATTTTTTTGTGTTGCGGCTCTTTTAAAACGAAGTTATGTGATATGCGGCTCAAGTGTGAAGCAGGTCTGGCCACCCCTGCTATATACGGATCTGTTACACCTCGCTTCTGGGCACCTTTTTATCAATCGTTTTTATGCGACGCTTGTTTCGCAACTTTTTATCATTTCTTTACGTGACTCAAGTGTGTATAAACGGGTGTAACTGATGTGGCCTTCATATCACTGATGATGGCATGAGCATTTGCCGAAACGTTTGAAATAAAAAACATGTCCCTTTTTACGGGGCCGTTATTTTTTTAATGGTCTGTTTGGGCCGTTATTTTCACCATTCAATTTTTCTGTTATCTTAATTAGGATGACTTTAAACGTTTTATCTAGTATTGTTGAATTATGTTGCTGGTACTGTATTTGATTCGACGCGAAAAAAACCTTCATGAAAATTTTGAAAGTTGTTTTACGTAAAAAGCAATGTTTTACCTCACTTGCTGCACTACATCACGTTACTAATGGTGTGGTTTTTGTGCGTTGCTAATTGCAAATTTAAGGTTTAACACTGACATTTTTTGTAAAACTAAAGAAAGCTAGAAAAACACCAAGCCATAAGGCGGTGGTTTTTAACTCGTTTCAGGCCATGGACCACCGGCCCAGTAAAAACAATATCGTTTACCATTTACTTATTGAGCAAGATTGAAGTGCGCATACGAAACAACCAATTGGGCTTGACACATCCTTTTAAACCTGTTTTTAAAGAATTAATATACATTTATTACCAGCTAACATTTTGATACTCTTTCAACGTGTAATATGCAATCATCTCTATAGTTGATTACCAAAATTAGTGGACGTCCTGTGGATCACCCAAAAATTCATCATGGACCACTAGTATAGTCAATGGACCCACACTTGAGAACCACTGCCATAAGGTAACTACCGATTTGTTTGCAACTGTACGTATTTGATACCATAGCAAAACTTTTTCCGGTAGAGAGAGCTGCCGAGCAAATACAAGGCACAGCAAAGTTGCGGACCCGGTTCTAAATATAGATTGCGAACATTCAGCCAACGGTGAAGTTTATGCTGCCGCGTGGTTTGTTAGTAGTCGTGAACAAAAAAGCAGTAGCAAGAAATTATCGTTCCGTAGCCGTATATTGCTGAGCTAGAAGGTAGTCGAAACCCGAATACAGGCGACGGTTAAGATCACAGCCAGTTTGCGACGCTTTTAATTTCGCTCGTTTGTTGACAGAGGCGCCGTGTTGTTTTAGTTCCAGAATCAAAACAAGGGTTCGAGTGTTGCGTACTCGAGATAAGGTTGGGAACCAGTTAAGTAATTCGCGCCTTTTTGTTCCTGTTTATTTGCCTTTGGTTTTTGGACAATTATTAACTGGTTTCGGTACCTACGAAAGATGACAAAAAGTCATGTAGCACTATTGTTTGAATATTGACATAAACGACCACATTTACTCACACGCCGTGTCTATACACATGTCTGTTTTTTAACAACATTGTAGCTGTAAAACAACTAACAACATTGTAGTTTTAGGTGCGATGTTTTATCTCCCTCTTTAATCAATGACAGATATGATCAAAGAACTTGCTTTTTACGTTAAACGCCCATAAACAAGAAAACTATCGGCAAGATCTTGTTTGATTTGTTACGTAATACACCAATTTGTTTCGAACAGAGGATACTCGAATTTCGACCAACAAAGGGTTTATTTGTGGCGCAATGGAGCGATTGATTTTGCAAATCCTATGGTTTGTAAATCTCGGTTGACTTTTGGCTTAACGAAGGCCCCTTTGTCGCGCTGGTACCCAACCTAAAAAGGGGCCGATGAGCTTAACGGACAAAGCGCTTTGTGACATCACACAGACTGCCCAATGTAACAGTTGACAGGCCGCGAAGCGTTGGAGTCAGCGCTGGACAAAAAAATTCGAACAATTTTGCCCTAACCTTTAACAGAATTGGCGTATCAGCTCGGTTTGTAAAAAAAGTTTCAAAGCTTAAGTTTCTGTGTGTTGACGTACAGAATGAAGGCGAAATAATTGCAAAAATATGCCTCAGGTCGTCACTGTATCTCAGAGCTAATAGCAACACAGCTTAAGGTGGGATCAATGATTGCTTTACATTCCTGGGCGATGTTAATTTGCCCATGATGAATCGAGAAAAGGCAGGACAGACGTGTTAAGCAGATTATAATGTGGCATTAAGTGCACGCCATAATTGGCTGTGTGGTGGCGGCCCTTCGTCTCGCCAGTTTGATAGATTGCCTGTTGCTAATTGGCCGAAACCGACTAACAAGTTCGCCTTGTCTGTTCAGCTCTCTAGGGATTAGGGCGCTATTAACTGTTGGGACAGCTTAAATTTTTCGTTTAATCGTTTTGCAACTAGGTTGGAGTTTAAGGGGCAAGCTTGACAGGGGTTTTAATTTCGCGATGCCGTTCGCGCGAGCGTCCCTGCACTTCACAACGGTTTCCTCTCGGTCACGCAAGACCGGTGGCGCCCATAACACTGCCGTCAGTGCGGAATGCCAAAGTTTTTTCTCTCTTCTTGTTGCAGCTAATTTCACGATGTGCCAAGATGCTTGTTAGAGTGCCGCGTAGGTCTTAAGTTAACCCGCAACACCTGTCGCCAATTTGCTTGTCGGCCATGGACCAGCGGTGGATTCGAGCGGCGATTCTCGCGATAGTGACGTCATTGGCGGTGACGCAACAGACCGCCGACAACAGAAAAGGTGGGTAAAGGTGATTTGCACTCAAAACAATTTGATGTTTTTATGACCTGTCAATGGATTTTTCTGCATACGCGGCTTTTGTCTTCCGAAGCGGGTTTTCAGCCGAGCTTTGTGCACTGAACTGTAACGAGAAATTGAAATTTACCATAAATTTTTAAACTGGAAAAACGTCCTCCTTTAATTTTAAGTGAAAAAGGCAACCAATTTTAAATATTTTATCAGTCATTTAATATCTTTAAAATTTGCTGGCGGTTTGCTGCACAAATCTGGTTTAGAAACCCGCTTTATTCGTGCAACAATTGCTTTTGTGTTTGATCGCTTATCGAGCACTGCTGGTAATGTCAGAAGGTTGGAAACAAAAGAGCGAGGAAAACATTGGAAACGGAGGTGACGTCATAATTGCGTGAGTGGTCACGTGATCACACCAGCATGACCGATGATTGGTCGATTTTTTGATTCCAGTTTTTATTTGCATGATGATCGTCTGCCGCATGACGTCATCAATTGATTGTCGTTAACTCACAGTGCTTGATAAATGACGTATGGCGTGAATGTGAATCACGTGTGACCTCTTGTGATTGGTTTTTGCCTGCCCTGAACGCATGACGTGTTTCCTTTGTGACGTCATTAAAGCACTAATTGTGACATTTTCCTAAAAGGTAGTTTCTTGTTTACGTATGTGTGTTTGAAAGTAATGCCGACTAGCGGCTTGCACGAAAGTGTAAATTTTTAGCACTAAGCGTTTTTATTAAATGGACGTCTGATGTACCCCGGGGTGAACGACAACCTTTTACGGGGCAGAAGCGTGTGATATCACTGGTGTTAAAGCAAGGATAATCGTTCACGGTGGATGGTATCAATATCGGTGTTGACAGAAACAACAAACTTCTAATCTTAACCAAGCCCTAATGTCCCTAACTATTAACTTCGTAACTGTTACATTCCAAAGCCAAGCAACTTGTTGGCTGTGATTGGTTGTAACTCAATCTTCCTTGAAATAGATTTACCATTTGCAAAAATGCCGCCGGGGCTGTACTATTTCGCAATAATGCCCTTGTAATCCGACAAACGGCACCTTTTGCACATGACCGTTAAACTTGCAGCACATGCTTTAGCCATATTCGGGCGCCCCAAAATAACAGACATTTTGTTGCGTCCTTTTAGGTTGCAGAACGGTGTATTATGACCTGGTATTCGTGTTGGACGCTTCAAGTAGCGTCGGATCCGAAGATTTTGACCGAGTACGAAAGTAAGTCACGGGTCATTGGTTACGTTCATGGGTCACTGCATTCTCACGGTGTCACCTGTTTCAGGTGGGTGTCAGATTTGGCCGGATCTTTCGAAGTTGGGCCCAATTTGACCCATGTGGGTGTCGTGGTGTACTCCGACAGCCCGAAAATGGCTATCGCATTGAATGATCACACCAATAAGGCGGATTTGATCAATGCAGTACATAACATCACTTATCTTACTGGTAAGTAGCAAACTCTTTAACACAGTTTGGCGAAAACTTGTCAAAGCACTTTTTTGGGTTGATTTCATGTTCAAGTAGCAAAACGATATCCCAACATTACGGGTTTTTGTAGACAAGCAAAAATATGAGGAGTAGTCATTTCAAACTGCCTATTTTCGTTTAAAAACGTGTTCTTTGTTTTTGCTTCATTATTTGCAATGCCGTTCTACAGTGAAATATTATATTCAAAGTTATTTTGTTGGTGACACAAATAAAAATAAACTATAACTTTATTTCGACCGTTTTGCGCTATTTGTTTTAGGTAATTTAAAAAATAAATAAATAAATAGGCATCGTTATGTATTTTAGGTCTTTTTATCATATAAAAACAATGACTTTGGAAGGATTGCGCTACGTTCAACCAAATTATACTACACCGAAGTTTCCGTGGAATAGAAAATACTGAATCATTTCGGCGTAATATTGCCATATCGATGTTTCGGTTTCGAAGTCCTGAATTAATAAAAACGTTGCTAAACCAAGATCAGTAGGCCCTTTTACGATTTCCTCGAACACGTGACCTAAGATATAGGAGAAATGCATTACATTTGTTTGTTGCAGAGTGTAATAAATAGGTAACACATATCAGCGATAAACAATTCTTGAGAAAAAAATCAAGCCAGTTTTTACTACAAAAAACGACCATTTTGTACATCTTTTTACCGGCTGAAAAAAAAAATACTTCGTTAAACAAACAATTCTCCCAAAATACTTTAGCAAAATTAAAAATGTTGTACCAGAAAAAACGATTTTTTTGTGCAGTTTTTTACCAACTGAATAAAAGACTGCGTTAAACAAAATCTCTCAAAAAATTGCGTCTAAATTTACCCAAATTTGGCCGAATTTTCAAAAACCAAGTCAATGATTATAGAATAAGATGTTTTACTAAAATTGCTTGTCTTTTCACATTTGAGTCAATTTGTAAAAATGGAAGAAAAGAATAATTGACATGAGTTCATGCACGAATGTTTCCGTGTGTGAGATCGTTCGCAAGTCTCAGAAAATGTAAATGACCGCATAATGGCCATTGCGAAGTCACAAGGCGGAACTGAGTGTTGCACTTATAATCAACACTCGAACTTTAATGGCTGCTTCGCAACGGATGTGATACCGCATAGCTTAGGCCAAGGAACTGCTTATTACCGTGCAGACGGCATAAGATAATATGTCTGCTCCAGACGGGAGGAATGTGTAATAAAAATCGCAATAAATCATCTCCCAATCCTGTACATCGTTAACCCGTAAAAGCACGAAATTCCCTCGAAGGCACTTTGTGACGTCACGCACTGGCAACAAACATATTAGCAATGTTTACGCGTTGGCGGCAAATTTTTCGGTCAAGGAGTGTTCGCGAGTTAAGGCGCCTAAACGCTCCAGGCATCCACACATCTGCCCAAGTTTGCTTTTTTGAACTAATTTGTTCGAATGCCTTTGTGACGTCACAGGTAACACTCGCACCGGCAAAGCGATCCGGTTTATGAGCGACTACTCGTTCTCCATGGAAACCGGCGCACGTGACATCGAATTGGGATACAACCGTCTGGCCATCGTTCTTACCGATGGGCGGGCCCAGGACAATGTCTACAACCCTTCCTCTGAGGCACAGGACAATGGTATAAAGCTGTATGCCGTTGGGGTAAGATCTAGGAACCTTTAAACCGTTCAAAGTGCAAAGAGCTTCCAAAAGGGTTGTAAAGTACTCGATTTAAAAGTTTCAAGCAACCAACGAGCTTTGTGCTGTCGACCGCAACGACGTGTGTACAAATAACGCACAAATTAAGGGAAACTCCATGTAAAGCTTACAAGTACGCTTTGGTTGTTTGTTGAAGGAAGTTTGTACTGCTATTTGGCCCTGCAGTTGACTCAACTTGCATGGACGCCATTTTATGTGCTAAGGCAGTGGTTCCTCGCCTTTTTCCTTTGTTGGCAATATTGCCATTTTATCGGCCAGTTTTTTCACCCCTTTTGTTTTTCCCCCAAGTGACCTATATCCTCAATGGGTTGGCACCCTCACAGCCCCTAGAAACAGGTCTCGTGCCCCTTAATTAAGGGGTGCGTGTATCCCTGGTTAAGAACACTGAGCTGAGGAGCTGTCTTAACGAGCTACATTGTTTTTTGCCTGTGGTTTATTATGGAAAAAAAACTACTTGTTTCGCTGGTGATTAAGTAGGCGTTTATGGTTTTTGAAGTTGGTTACGCGAATGCCACTAAATACATTCCACTTGTGCTGCTTTTTGGGCGTATTAGATGCGTAATATAATCTGTGTTAGGCTGGACAAGCGGTTTCTATGACGGAACTTGTAGTTTGGCCTTGAGCGATGTAGGCGGTTTTTTAAACAGCACTTGTGTGTGTTCAACGTATGATCGTGAGGTATTACCGCCCAAAATTGTATCAAAAACGGCTACAATTTGGTCTAACACCTGGCCCAATGTTCAAAAGACAGTGGCTTTGACTTTTTCTTCCTTCTCACTGCTGCGGTACACCGGATTCTCATTCTATTTTTTTCCGTATCACCTTCTAGTGCTGATAAAGTTGCCCTTACCTAAAAAAGTTGGGTGCTGATAAAGTTGCCATTAGTAAATTTCCTTTGGCGCCCAATAAAATGTCACTTTAAGAGTCGTAGTGGACACATGTGGTGCATGTCTCGCTGAATTCCAGTTAATTACAGTTAACAATTAAAGGGTAAACAAAACTAACGGTTTCTAAAGTTACCCCGTTTACGTTTTAATGTTGTATTCACGTGGTTCTTGGACTGGGACCATTAATCTCAGAGTCCAACCCATCAATGTCAGCCATTGTTTACGAAGTAACTTAACTCTTCACTCACAACACTTTAGCGCATTTTGTGGCGGTAGTGGGCGCATTGTTACGACACAAACATTACTGTTTACGTCACAAACAGGTGAGCACAGCCGTGGTGCAGGAACTGAAGGAAATCGCTTCGGACCCCGATTCTCGTCATGTGTTCCAAGTCGACGATTTCGAAGCCATCGAACGAATTCGAGAATCGCTTCGACAGATCATTTGCGTCGGTGAGTTTGTGAAGTCACAGTGCGCACCTGTCGCCTAACAAAGCCACAAAATCTCTTTTTTCTTGTTCACAGATGCGATCTGCCCCGATCTGGGCATGGCTGGAGGGGAAACGGTCAAAGGTGACGACGTTACACCAGGCAAGCTTGCACGCACTAACTTTTCGCCGAGTAACTTGTAGCAATTACGTAGCATGCATGATGACGTCACTTCCACAGACGTGCATGACGTCACGAATCCGACGGTGGGGTGGTTTCCAGATCACCTTCCTATTTCCTCCATCTCTCTATGTTGATTTTGTGGTGAATTGATTTTTTTGTAAATACGTTTTTAATGACGTCAGACACTTGATCGGGTGACGTCAGTAAGAGGGGAGTGCCGCTTCAACAGGTAAGTGTCGAATCACGAATAACCAATCAAATGGCAACCATTAACACTCTCTTTCTTTTGATCTTTCGTAATCCCTATTGCTTGCATGTGACTAACTCGGCAAAACTTGAATTTATGCTGACTTGGGATTTGGTCTAATTTAGGTTTTGATCTGGTCTCCGCTTTTCAATTACACAAGAAGACGAACGAAACCGGCATCAGGAAAGTGGACGGTTCGGCTAAAGGTTTGACCGCCTTCAGGTTGTCCGACAGTCCATCTATTTTGACAAGGTATGTGGAAAAATGGTTTGATAACTAGTGGTAAAAGAAATGTGCTTCCGAAACTGTATTGTTTCCATTGTGACAAAGAATGGAGGTTTTTTTATCATTATTAAACCTGCCTAAAAAGCTGAAAGCATATATGTGTTTGCACGGTTAGTCCAAACTGGTATCTATTGACTGGTTAATTGTGTCAACGACGACATTGTAAAAAATCATTTTACTCACATGATCTGACTTGTTTTCTGTAAAGTGTGTTGAATCTCCAATCTCAAAGTTTTAATATGGTTTTCCAAGCTCATATTTTAAATCAATGATTTTTAAAAGCGCATCGCTTGAGCTATACCTGACTGTCACAGCCTTCAAGCAGAAATGCGCTTGGAGCGGTTTTTAGGAGGCAAAATGTGGCCCCATATATGGTTTGGTTTCAATTACAGTTTCCGATACTCAAAACGTGACATTTTTTATTTTTGGGGGTAAATGACACCCTAGTTAAGTCACTGTTGGAAGCCTGTACTAAATCAAAATACAATTGTACATTGTTTCTTTAAACTTTCCTAATGGTTGTATATCATGGTGGTTTTCCATATTAAATCACTAAAAATATAGCCTTAAAACAATTACTTGACGACAAAGCCAATTTACGGAACTGTTTTTTAACGTTACAGCAAGTTGTTCAGCAAGGGTCTACCCGATCAATATGCCTTTGTATCGGTCTTTCGATTGACAAAGAAATCATCCAAGGGAATTTGGAGCATCATGAAAGTCGTGGATGCCCTCGGAAAAGAACAACTTAACATCAGACTTAACCCAAGACATGTAAGTATTTCTGCAACTGTGTGATGACGACACATATGAGGTCATTAATGACGCCATCGGTGCTTTGTGCATACCTAACATCAGTGTTAATTTGACTTGTTGCAATATCGCATGTCTGAAGTAAACTTTAATTTCTTATTCTAGAAATCAATTGATTTTCTTGCTTTGGGTCTTGACGGCTCCGTGACCTCTGGCAAGTTCAAGGGCAAAAAATTTCCGCCTGTTAAGAAGTTATTTGACACTCAATTCCACAAGGTCATCATGCACATCAACAGGTTGGTCTAATTAACATCCCAATGACCATAGTCGAACGTCACAGCTACGTGTGTGTGACGTAATATTTTCAACCTAACAATTGGAAAAAAGAAAACGCATACGATTACAGTTGTAATGTAGGCACTTGTTTTTGCCATTTAAAGTACTACCTTGAAGTATCGTTAGTTGAAACTGTTGCAAAGTCAGTAACTGTGACATCATTTATATGTTATTTCCAGCGGTTCTGTGACGTTATTTATCGACTGTGAGAAGGTCGGAACAAAGCGGATGAGGTTCAAAGCAAATGAAATCGGAATTGGCGGCGACACTTACTTGGGAAGAACCAGGAGAAACACGCCAGCAGAGGTGCGTGACGTCACTATTGCAAGTTGTCACATGACGTCACATCAAGTTTTCTTTGTTTATGGTTGCAGTTTGAAATTCAATCGATTCGAATGTACTGCGAAATCCAATCAGCAGACGACGTCGAGATGGGATGCTGCGAATTACCGGGCCGAAGCGCCGGCGACGTGAGTGATGTAACAATTAACTGTTTGTGACATCACTTTGGACACGACGCTGTTTGTTTTGCAGTGTCCTCCTATATTCGGCGAAAACGACATTCCAACACCGACTGCCAACAAACCCAACACAACAACTCCAAAAGAAACTACAGCAATAACTACAAAAGCAACTACAACAACAATAGCAACAACAACTAAAGCAACAACAACCTTAAAACCAACCACAACTCCGACTACTCAACCAACTACAACAAAAACCACCACGCCTGTTGCCACGACAACCGCCGAGTACGTGTTCTTGTCTGTTACGTTATTATTGACGTCATGTCTTACGTCACAATGTGTTACGTTTCAGGAAAACGACAACCACCTTAATTCCAGAGGGATTCTTCCCCGATGAACTAATTGTAAGAACTTTTTTAGTTGTGAATATTTATTGAGTTCCCTATATTGTGTAAAACCTATGGATATTTGTGGCACTTGCATCTTCCAGTGCCTGTTTTGCATGTGAAATTGGGATTAAATGTTGGACTTGGTAAGACAGCATATTAACACCTTTAGACCAGTGCTTTTTTACTTCACTGTCTATTTTGACAGTTTTTTTTATCAGAGTGTTCAAAGGTTGGGAAAAATCTGATTATTGACTCTGTCCGTTTGTGCTGTTTTCTTTTGCCGTATAGGAGTTGACACCGCAAGGAATTTTACTGGGCGAAAAAACAACGACCTCAGAAACAACAAAAGGCCCCGAAATCCTGACGGTGAATCCCCAAACTGGACCCGAAGGTTTTGCCAACTTTTCTCGGCCACAAAGTCCAGAGAAACGACCAAATGTGATTGGCGAAGCTGTTGGTCCTGACCTTGACATTGCCGCCTGCGTTTGTCCAGCAGGGGAGAAGGGTGACAAGGTATATCATCAATTCACTGATTTAAAATTTTAGGGATCGTTATCTATTCGGTGAATTTAGATTTTAGAATCTATTGGGATCTGTTGGGTCCTTTGTGTATGTAATTAATCAGTTTAGGTTCCGTTGGGTTTAATATTCGGTTGAAAAAAACTCTAAGAGTAAAAACTTATTTTTGATCCACCAAGGTGAAAAGACCTATTGGATGGAAACTGAGTTGAAACTAGGTAATTAGTTTACAAACAAGTGGATATAGATTTACTTCATAACAGGGAGATAGGGGAGAGAGCGGTTTTAACGGAACAGATGGATCTGACGGACGAGACGGAATTCAAGGTCCGCCTGGCAATGCTGGAATAAAAGGCGAACTTGGTGCCATTGGACTCCCGGGCCCCCCAGGCATCGACGGAGCCGCCGGGGCAGATGTAAGTGGATTTCAAACTGTTTTATTCAAAACGAATAATTGACAAAGCAACATTGCTTTCTAATCCGAATCAGTCAACAAATGGTGTTAAATTATGTATATTTCGCCTATCATCAGCCGCTCTGCACCCAACGAGTGTAAAAGTAAAAACAAAATTAGGTAGTAAAACAATTACACCAAAGGTTTATCGTTTAAGTCTTTGCATATTATATCATGAAAGAGGTTCAAAATATTAGTTGGTAATGATTTTATCTCATTTCTGGAAAATCGGTTTTAAAGACATATGTTTCGAGCCCAATTCATTGTTGTGTGTGCATACTTTAATCTTGATCAACGATGGAATGGTCCACGCTGTTATTTTTACTGGGCCAGTGGCCCATGGCCTGAAACGAGTTGAGAACCACTGGTTTAAGACTACTTGTTGACTAATTCTGATTCGGAAGCACTGTTTCTTCGTTAATTATTCTCACAGAAATTTACACATTTAATCAGTGATCGTGGGCATATGATGCCTATTATTCCCGAAAGGATCCTGTAACAAACATTAAATGTGACTTTATTCAAAAAGCAACTTCAAATTTTGATTTTACGCAGGGAATACCTGGTGTAAATGGAAGCGCAGGACGAAGGGTAAGATTCGTAATTCTCCAGTGGGTCTGGTATTTGTCTTAAACTGTTAGTGTTTTTTTTTTTTAGGGACCCCGAGGTAGACCTGGAAAAGACGGACTGGATGGAGTTAATGTGAGTAGCAGTGAAAACAAGTCCACACGTATTGTAAATGGGAAAACACCCCTAATCCCAATCGTGTCGGCGAACATACATAAACGCCTGTGGGAATGTTAGTGTTGATTGGAAACTCGTGGAAAAAAGCACAAATGGAAAAAAACTAGTTTCCAAGAGGAAAGTTTAAAATTAATGCAAATTTTACCACCTTTTGTGGCGGTTATATGCTGGTCGCGTTTAACTGTTTGGTCTCCTTGTACCCGTTTTTGTAGCCTTTGGTGGCTTAAATCAAACTGAAATGTAAAATATGATTTAAGCCCCCTTTTGGAGAGATTTTGACTGGCCCTTGCAAAATTTACAGAAGTCAATCCGCAAATTGTCAGTCAACATTTCAAATCCCAATTAGGCCGGTCAGTAAGCTGATTCTTTCATGTGCAAGCCAAACTTAGCAGGCCGCGCTTCAGCTACTTGTGGCTTTTCAGCTTTATTTTGTGGTTTTGCGCATCGCGTTGCACAACCACGTTCCATTGCCAAATAAGGGCATGACAGCAATAACGTTTCTCATGAGCCCGGACATAGCGGCTCTGGTACTCGGCTTGTTAGCGCATGAAAACAATCAACAACGGCGTCAGGTATCCTTCACTTAACAGACGAGCCATATTAGTACAGCAGTATGTAACCGCGCATCAATCCTTCTGTTTTTAACTTGTCTTAAACTTCGCCATTCCAACCATGCAATGTTTTGAATGTTACATGATTGAACAGATTTTATTCTCCGAGTGAAGAAAAAAATGTAAACTTGTAAATAACTTAGGATTTGTTTACATACAAACGAGTATTGCTCTTCCAGCAGTTTTATTATAAATAAATCGACGTTCCGACGTCCTATATAAGACGTCTTCATCAAGATAACGGCATATCTTGAAAGGCAAATTTCCTATAAAGCGACAAATTGTAACAAACTGTGCAAAAAAGCGAAAACAAAATCAGATTTTTTACATATGCTATAATTTTTTGGGGAATTTGCTGAAAAAGGCAACTTGTATGATGTTTTGGTTCAGAGTTTTTTTTTCATTCTTTTTTCTACTGCTTAGTTTACTTTGCTAATGCGTTAGGCCTACGGCATGCATTATTCAAAGGGATCATTTCGAATTCATATTAATAAAAAATACTGTAAAATAAAAGTAGGAGTGGTATAATAATAACTACTTTTAGGATAAATTTTCATGCTACATGATTTTGTGATTAGATTGTACCGGGTCAAACCTAGGGTTACCAGAGATCTCCACATATCCGGCAGTTTTGTTTTCAAACAAATCTTTTAAAATATATTCTAGTTTTGTTCAAACTATCAATTTTCTTTGCTTAATAGGGCGAACCTGGCGAGCCTGGCATACCCGGGGACGCCGGACCCATAGGAGCAAAGGGTGAACCTGGGGCCGACGGTGCCGCTGGAGCAGATGGAGCCCCCGGAACTCCGGTAAATCCCCTTTGTACTCAATATGACCCCAAATACTTTTTAACTTTGAATTTTATCAGGGTGCCCGTGGATCTGTTGGAGCAAAGGGTGAAACCGGAGAAAAGGGCGAAACAGGGTCAATTGGGGCCGTGGGGGTCATTGGTCCCCCTGGACTTAAAGGCAGCACGGGTGATGTTGGGCCTGAAGGACCACCAGGGCAACCAGGACTTGCAGTAAGTGATCAAGTGGCTAGAAAAATTAGGCTTTAGGATAAATATGAATATTTTTAGGGAGAAGCTGGGGCAACAGGAGAAAGAGGACCAGTTGGACCCCCATCGGACGTCCCAGGCCCCAACGGTGAAAAGGTGCTTTTTATAATGTTGACTCAGTTGAAGTTTGCCAAACTGCTTTAGTCGCGTAAATTCCTACACGAGTTGTTAACGGGCCTTAAACTGGAGCACGAACCCGGCTCGAACCCAAAAATACAAGCCCGAAACCTGGCCCGAACCCGAATCGTTTTTGAGAACAACTGGCTACTTAGCTAATTAAATTTATTCAAAAAACTACCAACACTGAAGTCAGGCCCGTTTTTTTTAAGAAACCCAAGCCCGAACACGGCCCGAAAAGCCCGGCCCGACTTACAACTCTGTTCCTACAACAATGTTATGTTTCAGGGCGAAGTTGGTGCTACCGGCAAAAATGGACAAGACGGAGTCAAGGGTGAGCCTGGAAAAGATGGAGAGAGGGGCGAAGAAGGCCCTAGAGGCGAGATTGGCGAACGAGGACCCCAAGGCGAAGTTGGGGCTGTCGGTGCCAAAGGAGAACCGGGAAAAGATGGAAAAGACGGAGCTGACGGAAAAGATGGACAAGATGGAGAAAATGGAGAACAGGTAAGATACGATAAAATATGTTTCTTGTTTGCTACTGCATGAATAAATCAAACTAATACTGAATGAAGAAATCAAACTGTCTTTTGAACCAAAATTTTGTTATGATTAAATAGGAAACTGATGTGACAAAAATCTTCTTGTGTTTTTAAAAAACAAAATTTCTAATCGAGCTTTTCTGCAATGTGTCTTTTGTATAATTCTTGAAATTTATATCTTACTGCATTTGACTGATTTTAAGGCCCTGAAAAAAATAGTAAACTTTATGCGTGTTTTTAATCTTGAAATGTTTGGGATTGAATTAATTGCGAATTTATGTCTTTCAGGGTGAGGTTGGACCAAAAGGCGAAGAAGGAGTCATAGGTCAGTCTGGTTTAGATGTAAGTACAAGACTTTCACCTTTTACTGCGAACAGTCGTACCAAAAATGTAAAAATATTACTCTTTGTGCTTTCTTTTAAAGGGTATCGATGGCGCCCCAGGGGTGCAGGGTGAGCGCGGACCCCCAGGCCCCCAGGGTCTTGTGGGAAGGCAGGGTCCAGCTGGGGAGCCAGGAGTACCAGGACAAGATGTAAGTTTATTGTGTGTTTTACTATTTCAAACTCACAATACTTGTTTGTTTTGTTTTTGGTTAGGGTGCAGACGGGATACCTGGATTGGAAGGAAGCAAGGGATCTAAGGGTGGAATCGGGGAGCCGGGACCAAGAGGATTACCCGGCGATGAAGGACCTCCCGTATGTGGCAACGTTATTTATAATTCTAATTTTAAGATTCTTTTTTATTTGAATGCATTCAATGTAAAAAAACAGGACCACACACATTTTTTTACTTCACTAAACTATTATTATTGTTACAAACAAAAAATACAGTTATATCGAAACTTTTTAATCTTCAAAATGGTATTTCCGCTTAAAAATTTTGTTTCATTTTTATTTTATTTTTCAATTTGTTTTTTAAAATTTATTTCACTTTTTAATTCATATCTTTTAAATTATTATTTTATATTTCACATTTGTGCAGGGTCAACCAGGAGAATTAGGAGCCAAAGGGGAAATCGGAGAACGTGGAGAAAAGGTAAGAATGCATTTTGAAAACAAGAAAAAAAAAACACCATGGTAGTTTTCTTTACATTGCAGTTATCACATCTCAAACACACCAAAACTTATATGAGTCTAAACAAACTAAATTTTGGACTGCGCCAAACTTACTTTCTTATGAGCTCCTGTCACATAAACCTTTAAGCTTATTATACGGTGTAGGTGTGGTGTGTTTAGCTATGTTCGTCAATTTAAGCCCTCCACAACGTTTCAATGTAGCGCAGATTTTTCCAGTTTGGTTATTGTTTTATTGAAATGGTGTCGCTATGTTTTTATTTACGTATTTTATTTATCATTTTATTTATATTTACAAACTTTCAATTAAATTTGTAAGTTCTATCAGACTACTGAAGCAAAAAACTAGTAAACTAAATAAGTTATTCCATTTTTTTTTCTTAATACATCATGTTTTCTTTATTTACCCAGGGTGAAAATGGGGTACCTGGCGAACCTGGGATCACAGAAGTGAGAGTGAGTAAAAAACTTTGAAAACGTTTGATGGTGCTTCTATGTAGCAAAGTTGGTTTAGTTATTAATTAAGTTGTGTTAGCCTGTTGGGAATTTTTGAGGCTCTATTGGCCTGCAGGTTTGATTAAAAACAATTTTGGGCCGCCGTATAAGGTATTTTAGCGTCGTAAAAAATCATCATGTTTAGATGGAATATCGGGACCCGCCGGAACCGGTTCCCGGACGAAAAGGTACCAAGGGTGAAATTGGTGAAACTGGAGCGAAAGGAGAACGAGGAGAAAACGGAATTAATGGAAAAGACGGAATCGACGGAAATGACGGAGAAGCAGGATCCAAGGTAAACTGCATTCAAAGAAGTTTGATTTCCGGTCATTAACTGAAGTTCAATTCTAAATGGCTGCCAACTTTGGAATATTACTAGTAATTGCCCAATTTTTTAAAATTTGTTTTATTTTTGATCCTAATTTTGTTTGTTTGTTTCATTTTTGCCCTCGGTGGGCGGGCAACGCCTAAATGCGTTGTGCTCACAATAAGTCCCCCGTCGAGCTGCCTGTTTTTATTACTCTAGTCCGTTTTTTTCCACTTAGGGAATTAGGGTCTTTAGTTCAACGCATCAAATTCCACTTGATTGAAGCAATGCCGCTTAAGTTTTTTGCTCATGGAAACACAAGTGGCCGAGACAGGATTAGAACCGACAAGCTTGCAAACATAATTTTGTTAACCGCTCGGTCATATTTACTTCAAAGCCGCATGTTTTGTATGCGGAGAAGTTTAGTACTAATTTGTTAAAAAACAATAAAATGCCGTTCTGGGCTTCGAAGCAATTGTATGCTTTGCATTGCAAAAAGCAAAGGTTTTAACCGCAATAGTTTTGTTTTAATTATCAAGTGGGGCACTGGTCATTTAGTTCCACAAAGGTATCTTCGTCGTGTTGTACCAATGGTGTTTTTTTAAGCTTAACTTAAATCAGTGGGGGTAGCAAATGGCCCTTGGTCTTTTCTTGTCGAAGTTACAAATAGGGTTTTCGGTTTGCAAAATCTTGATTGGTTTCGTATATAGCGTGGTAAAGCCTGTAACAGGATCATCGTAAAAAACAAAGTTAACGTAAAATTCAAGCAAAGTTGACATTCTGCTGTTTTAAAATCCTTTCGCACCCTTGACTTAACAGACCCATGGACAGGTTTTTTTTAAGGTTTGGTTTGGGTGACCGCTAAGTAGTTTTAAGAGACCGCAAGTGTTTCATTTAAATGCCAAAAAATAGCCATATTTAATTTTGGGAAACCGCTGGAGAAATTTGGAAAACACCTTAAAAAAACACTGCCCATGGACACGTACTATCAAAGGCGTAACCAATTCTCTGTTTAAATTCGTCACAGGGAGAGCCAGGCGAGAGAGGTTATCCCGGATCTGCGGGACCGATTGGACCTGAGGTAATTTCTCCTTTTTTTTGTCTCCTTTTTCGTTTCACCTGCAACAAGTTTTTGCAGGGACCGCGAGGACGTCCCGGTGAACCCGGCGTGCCTGGAGAAGTGGGGCCAAAAGGGGCAACTGGAGATGCAGGCCCACCTGGCGAAGACGGAATTAAGGGGTCAAAGGGTGAAATCGGAATTCAGGGAAATCCTGGACTTGTTGGGGCAACTGGAGACACAGTATGTTATTACTTGAAAATAATAAAAAACTTTTGTTGCAAATTTTTATAATTTGTCATTATGAATTTTGTTCTGTTTATAAAAATAATGAGTGTTAGAACTAAACAAATTGATTGCATTTATATAAAGAACGGAAGATACCAAGAGAAAATAGATATTCCCCGACATTAATCGCTTGATTTCGTTACTAGGAAAATATGTTACATTATTAGACGTTTTTAATTACTGTTTTCTTTGTTGGTTTCTTAACTGACCTCCGTATTTTTTTCCACAGGGCCTTCCGGGACCACCTGGACCATCTGGTTCCGACGGACACACTGGCCAGAGAGGCGAACCTGGACCAGTGGGACCGCCAGGATCCCCGGGAATTGAAGTAGGATAGTTCGTCTAAACTAAATTTCAAGCATAACTTTTAAACACTTATATACGGCCTATTTCTTATTCAATGCTTTTGAAATCAAACTGTCTTTGAAATCAAAGGCGCATATTTTAGGGTTTAAAATCCGGGGGAAATAAATGCCAATACTTGTGTCTAAAACAAGGTTCTCAAACACGCTGGCCTCCAAGGTTTATTGCGCGGCCCGCGAAGTATTTGCACAAATTATGTGTTTTACCCAGGCCAAATATACGGCACCCGACCGAATCGAGTTGATTCTTTGTGGGTGACATCTGGAAACATATGCAACGGTTTTATAGGATGTTACTTCATGACATGAATACACGAGTTCGTGACATGAATGCACAATTTACATTTATATCATGCAATATTTTTGTTGTCATGTTATCACTGTAACAAAAGTTCCAATAGCGCGGCCCTCGACTTGCTTTGGAGTTTTGTGGCTCCAAAAGTAGTTTGAATTTGAGACCCCTGGTCTAAAACATGACATTGCCGCCTATTGAAAATGAAAAAAAATATTACCGCACGTATTTTTAAAGTATTTTCACACGTTTTCATGTAAAACGAATACTATTCGTAACATTGTACAATTGTTATTGTTGTTATTGTACAGGGTCCTGCAGGGGCAATCGGGGCACCAGGACCACCTGGAAGGGACGGCCAGACTGAGTTAGTGGTGGGACCAAGAGGCCTGCCCGGCGAATCAGGAGAAATAGGACCGAGGGTGAGTTATTTTGTCGCCAGTTGTGAAAGAGTTAAAAGTTTGCTCATTCCTAACATCAAACCTTTTCTTCAAAGGGATTTCCTGGCAGAAACGGTCTACCTGGAAACCCGGGAACACCTGGACAGCCGGTGAGCTAACAATGCTGTATTGTGACGTTGTTGTCATCACGCTCAGTCAAGCGTGGCCTCTAAGAGCCTTAGCCCTTTGTGACTTGATAATGGACGCTTTGTTTGCCTTTTGCAGGGTCGAGTGATAACGGAGCCTCAGGAGGTGAGTACAAGCACAAGGTTGTGACGTCATAGACCGTGTGACGTCATCATGTTTGTTTGCTTTTGTTGCAGAGCAATTGCGAAGAGTGTCCACCGGGCCCGGTCGGACCACCAGGGGTCAACGGACAGCCGGTAGGTGGCAGTGTAGGGCGTAAGAGCTGTTTTTCGATTTTTGCTGTAGATTTAGTTTTTTGATTTGTCGTTTAGGACGTCTTTATAAATCCTTGTAAGCTCTGTCATACAGCAGGGTTTATTTACAATTATTACAGCCAAATAATTATATTCTTGCGAAACACAACCTTGTAAATAAACCATAACATAATCGATATGGATGTGATTTTTAGTGGGGAAAAAGTGTTTGCAAGTGCGTTTTGTAAAACTTCGAAACAATATCTGAGAAAAGTTTATTAAATTACTCGAATGCTACATAACAATAAGCCACATAAAAAGAAAATAGTGCTCTTTGCGTCGCACGAAAATCAGACACCATTCAGAATCCCGAGGTTATTGTGTTCTTAGGCGTAACATCCGTTGCTTTGATGTTCTTGCTGTCATAGACTAATGTGGTGTGATTTAATTTTCGTTTTCCGGATGATTGACTTTCACTGGCGGTTCAATATTCGTGTGTGATGAATTAGTCACGTGATTATTGTATCGGGGGCAAAATTTTAGTTCCTTGTGTCAAAGCGTTTTGATGCGTGCTTAGACCACTTTATAACTTACACTGTATTAGGCTACATAACTTCGGGGAGAATCTTAATTCACAACAGAACAGTTTGCTAAATACCGATGGATGGCGCAAAGAGCTTTAAAGAACATTTCAAAGTAAAATTGGGTGAAAGTGCTAACGGTTATGGCTATTAGGGTTGGGGTTGGCTTTCATGTAATAACAATAGCAATACACTGAGTTCCTAGCCCCGCATTTAAGTTAGTTACTAACTCTATCCCAGTCTCACTGTTCATTCAAGTAACTGTGCTCTTCACGCCATCTATCTTTATTAAGCAAACTTTGTCTGTTGTGAGTTCTTATGTTAGTTGCTCTACCAACTTTGGGCAATTAATCTTCTTGCACTTTTCTGGCTAATTACGCGGGCTTTTGTTTGTATTCAAATATTTTAACACACAGAGATGATTTTAGTGATGAAAGTAACGGCCCAAATATACGTGTAAAGCGACATGCTTTATTGTTCAAACGTTTAATCATTAAACTTTTAAACAGATCCATATTTCAGTGTTCCAGAGATGTTTTTGTTACCTAATTTGTTTGTATTCAAAGCACAATAAAAAAGTTTGAGGTGATACTGTTTTTAAAGTTACTTGCATACCACACTTTATAAGATAGTTAGTACTACGCACGCCCTTCTGTAGCACATCACTTATGAAAAATAAGATTTAAAAAAATATATATTAAAAGACTTATTAAACTTATATTTTTAGGGCACAGACGGTTTGCCGGGATCACCTGGAAGACAGGGAGGCACAGGGGAAAAGGTTCGTCCCCTTTTTTTTTGTGTTGTGTTGTTGTTTGTTGTTGTGTTTGATTGTTTTTCCATAATCATTACCAAAGAAACAATCACTTTGATTTAAAGTTCCTTCGAACATTGTGAAAAATAATTTGGTGAAATGTCATCGTACGCAAGAAAATTATTATTACTGACAGTATATTGTAAGTCAAATCGGAGTGATTTGTTTTGTCTGGTGTTCTCGTATAAGATTGGGCAAAACACCTTGGCTAGTAATTCAGTGACTCAAAATTACTTAAAGTCGCCAAAAATACTTCACTTTGCTTGAAGTCGCAGTTTAAAAAACTCAATATGTGACTTGGACTTATGGATGTGACTTTTAACGCCTGAACAATATGGGACGTATTACTTCTCTCTTTATAAAGCAAAACTTGTTAAAAACGCTACAATTTCGAACAGGGCGCTCCTGGCCAGCCTGGCAAAGCTGGCGAAGATGGACTGAAAGGTCAAAAGGGTCTAAAAGGTCAAGTTGGGGTCACTGGGGCAAAAGGAGAAATCGGTGATATGGTGAGTTAATTAAATGCAGATTTTTTTTATTTGTTATATAAAGCTGTTGGATTTGCTGTTGAATATTGTTAGGATGTTAATGCGATGCATAAACTGCAAATTCTACATTTCTTTTCAGTGGATCTAAACTATTAAACATTAGCCACTGTGTAATTGACAAATCGTCCCTGATATACGATTTCAATATCATAAAAATACATTGTTTGTGTTTTAGGGATTCCAGGGCATTCCTGGCCTCCAGGGACCGATGGGACCTCAAGGTGAACGGGTAAGCTAAAATCGATTTGTTATTGTTTGAAAACTTCAGAGATTATCTACTTTGTTTTGCAACAATGCAGGGCATCAAAGGTTCAGTGGGTATTCGTGGACCCAGGGGATTACAGGGACCCATTGGAAACCCCGGCGAAGTGGGTGGAAAGGGGGCTAAAGGCGAAAGAGGTTTAAGGGTAAGTATCAGTAAGGTTGTAAATTAAAATAACTACTAATATTGCGGCGACGTTTTTAGGGAACTGACGGTGTTAATGGCAAATCCGGGCCAAGAGGCTTGGATGGCGTAGACGGCTCCACTGGGCAGCCAGGTACGCCAGGTACCGTTGGCCCTAAAGGCGAACCGGTAAGTGCAACTTCTTTAAGCAAACAAACAAAAACCATGTGACGTAATGGTTGTTATTGGCAACAGGGACCACCAGGACTCGACGGTCGGCCTGGTGCTGCTGGATCTCCGGTAAGCTGACGTCATTATTTACGTTGAATGACGTGTGAAAGCAAAATTTTGTTTCTTATAGGGTGACGTAGGTCGTCCAGGACCACCCGGTGATACTGGAGAAAGGGGATTTCCAGGGTTAAGAGGCCAACGCGGCGAAAACGGATTAGATGGAAACCCCGGAAGGCCGGTCGGTATCGCTGCTGCGTTTGCGACTTTGACACCTCAATATTGGATTGTTCTCATGATTTGTTTTTGCTTAGGGTAATGATGGAGCAAACGGTGCACCTGGAGCCAAAGGAGCTGATGGAAAAGACGGACAAAAAGGAAATAGTGGAGCTGATGGAACTCCTGGACGGCCAGGACCGACTGGACCTGCAGGACCCAGGGTTCGTTGCTCGAACTGCATATGCATATGATTTCTTTGTTTGTCTATCCTACATACATTACTGTATAGGGCGATTCTGGACCAAGAGGAGAACCAGGGTTTGACGGGGAACCAGGGGAGCCCGGCAAAACGGGAGGTCAAGGACCCAAGGGTAACGCAGGAGCCGCTGGACTACCTGGAGATCAAGGAGAACCTGGAGATGCTGGTTTGGATGGCGAGAGAGGACCCCAGGGCTACCAGGGAATTCCCGGTGTTAAAGGGGGGAAAGGTACCCCAGGCCGTACCGGGAGAGCGGGATCGAAGGGAAGTTCCGGGAAAGATGGGAAACCCGGGAAGTCGGTGACCTCAGATGACATAAAACGCATCGTTAATAAAGCAGTTGATGACTTGCTTGATGATCGTATGCCGGATATTATGGAAACCATAATCACCCGTGTTTTGGACCGAATTCCGACCCCGGTATAAGCTTGTTGCCATTTTATTTTGTTGTTGACTCCTAAACTCCAACACGGTTTCATTTTTATCCGCCAGAGTGCGATAGCGGGCAGTCCAGGGCCGCCTGGAAAACCTGGTGTTGCTGGAGTGGTCGGGGCCCCAGGTCGCAACGGTAAACCCGGTGAACCTGGGCCTCCTGGCCAACCAGGACCGGTTGGCCCATCAGGATCATTGGGACGGCCAGGTCCCAGCGGATCCAAGGGGTCAAGGGGATCCCCCGGCATTGGAAGAAGAGGTTCGAGAGGAAAAACCGGACCACCAGGTTAATTACATATTTAAAAATTAACTTTACCGGTTTGACCAATTTTTTGACATTTTAGGACTAGAAGGTCCGCCAGGCGTCGGTCGCCCGGGTCCCGCAGGTTTAGATGGCCACAACGGACAACCAGGGACCCCTGGGCCAGCAGGAACGGCCGGTCCACCTGGGGCTAAGGGCGTTTGCGACGTTGGAATTTGTTACGCTGCTGGAAGCCGGGCCGCTCAGGCGCTAATCCCCGCCCCGGCGTCAAACTACAAGGGTCCGGCGCCGAGATAGTCGTGTGTCACGTGACGCCATATTCTAGCCAATTAACGCCCGCGGTGTTTGTTTAAATTATTGCGCAGCTGCGCACCGGTAGAGCCACCCCCAATACAAGCGCGAAAAAGTGCTACCGCGCCGCGGCGCCCGAGAGCCGCACACGGAAGTCACGTGACCTCGCAGTGCGCTGCTCTACGTACCGGAAGTTACGTCATAGAGCATTAACACGCAGTTTGTTGACATCAGCGCTTCGCGACAGCCGTTGGTGCATTGTGTGCTTTATATTTTCCTGTCTTCTGGTTCGATAGCTTATCAAAGTCAGTTTGTTATTGTTTATTTTCTCGTCGCTTTTTTACCACATACGTGTGCATGTGTTTTTCATCTGCCCAGCTGAATGCCTAAGAAATATTTAAAATGGTATAAAGAGTTCTGTTGGGGGTAACTTCAGTTTGATAATGTAACAGTCAATAGCAGATGACGGTTGCATAAAGACAGCTGGTAGAATACCTCACTTTATTCGATAGTTGAGTAGTTTTTTGCTGGGTACGACTGCGGGTGTACTGAATATGTTTTAAATGACAAGCAGAAATTATACTAAACAAAGAAAGCAAGTCCAAATTAGACTTCGTTTGAAGTAAGGCTCAGTCAAGAGGCAGTTTGGTACATGTAATGGAATACTTTATAAAATTGTCGTAGTAAAGCGTTTGTCGTGACGTAACTGATCCAAAGCACACAACAATAAGACGAAACCTTCTTTACTCAGATTTCTGTGCTGTTTTTAACCGTACGTAAGAGTAAAAACAAACAAACAGCTTTTAAATAAAAAATAACTCGGACCAACATGTTTACCACGGTACCAATGAACAAAAAATTTTATTAACTTCACTATAATGTGATAAGGGTGTTTAATATCTTTTAGGTTAAAACAAATTAAATAGTTAAAACCAAATTGCATTTTATACTTTCTTAGGTTATTTTTCTGCACAAAATGTGTTTTAATTTGTCTCCGATTGAGTGTGCAACCTCACAAACACCGTTTATTACTGTTTAGGTTTAGAAACAGGTAAAACGTTTAGAAGCAGGTTATAAAATCAATTTTCTTTTCCCATACCTATATATAGTAAACCATAACAATAAAACTATAAAAGTAGTAATTTAATACTAGATTTGGGTATATCTTGATTTAGAATATATTGTATCCAACCCAGAACAAAAGTTATATATGTAGCTTTGTTATTCTGAATATATATTTATTCAGATTAATTTAAAAATACACACAATTACTTTTTGCATTTAAATATATTTTAGTCTATACACTGCCTTTGTCAAAGTCCTGCCCTTTGTAAATGTAACTATTAACAAACAAATGGAGGAAGCTGTATATTATGACGCAGTTTTAAGTGACGTCAGCGACGCGATGGGTTTGTACCGAACAAAACAAAAAGTGTGCCATAAAGGTTTAATCACTTTTATGTGCTGTCTTAAATTTTATCACTAATAATATTTTTTGTGGCTTGAGCCCCGTAATTTCGCAAGGTTCAAAGCGTTGCTGGTTTAAGGTTATTTTTTTGTCTTGTGTATTGAAGATTCTTTACTTTGCCTTTTGGATTTGTGTAAATTTTATTAGATAATGTACTGGATGCAGGCACAGTTTAAGTCAACGAAGACTTTTTGTATAGGTTTACAATGCCACAATATATTTATGCAACAAACATAGCTTATCAAGTACAGTGTCTACATGCCAATTTAGTTTAGCAGTAATGAATGTACATAGGTGCACAAAACGCAATAAAGAATTTTTTCGAGGTTTGATTATTTGGGAGGTGTTAAAACTAAACGGTGTTTGCACATAAGCGTCCTTTTTTAAGGTCATGTCCCCTGTTAGCAAACTTCTATGTATAATCAGTTGCATACACAATGGGTAAATATGAAACTACATGGCCTTTCTGTTTTGTTTTATTGGTTAAACTGGTTAAATCTCTCAATGGTTGCCCTAAATTAACTTTTGCATTTTGGCTTTGGGTTGTTTTATGTTTATTTATAAGTCGACAAAACAACATTACATAAACTCGTCAATGGTATTTTGCTGATGTAATTTTTTAAACTTAGGGTTAGTTCGTGACTTTAATGTATTTTCCTATTGGATACCCATTAGGTTAAAACAAAGTGTTCTAGGAAAACAGAATCAACCAATGAAGGTTAAGAAACCGTAGCCTTTAAAACAAGTTAGTCAGGCCAATTTAGAATGGGCCAAAGCGGCGACTATAACCCGCTAGTTTAAGCATTTGTATCATCTTTATAAACGTCCTCAAATCGAGGATTTTTCACTTAAACTAGCAGCATATGTCACTGCCCTAAGCCTCTTAAACATGTTTGGTTAAAGATCTCGCCCAGCCAGATTAATTACCATGCAGTAAAAACTAGCGATTTGCCTTAACTTCCGGCACTGCGTGTGACATAATTTCCGGCACTGAAAACTGCCCTTTACCTACAGCTGTGTTTATCATTAAGCTTTGAGCGGAAAAGTTGTACCAACTTCCATGTTGTTGTTTCGAGTCCATCCGTATAAGCGGCAAACACTGTTGCTTTCAGTGAGGAAATAACCCAAACATAACCATATGTTTTAAGTCAGTTTGCTTTACACAGCTTTTGTAGCTTTGCTTTGTTTAAAATTGTCAAAGTTTTTTGTCAAATTTACAATTCGTATTTAATTATCTACAAAGATTATTAGTACGAAAGAATGGGCAGGTATTATCAATATGTGTTATTAAAGCCTTTTCAACGGTAGGTTAAATGCTGATTAGCTATATGGCGCATTTGGAGCTTGCTAACATTACAAACCAATTATTTCTTTTTGCAAACAACTTTCTCATGCCACCACCAACACTTTTTTGTTTTTCGCGTTAAATTATTTCCAGTAACTATAGTTACTGCCTGTACGCAGGTAGAAGCGTAATAAAATACCAGGATTTTAACGATTGCCTAATGTTCGCTTAAATGCTTCCTACATAAAACCTGGAAGGAAGTAGTTGTGTCACGTGGCATTTCATCACGGTGCGTGCACGAGGGCCGTCGTTTCAACATCACCCGTGATAAATCGTGATTACAAGTGTTGGTTTTGCGTTGCAATTCAATGTAAGAGAATAATTGTGAATACAAAATGATCTCTAACTGTTTACCAGGTTTTAGATTCCTAATTCTTTTTAGTGTATATATTCTGTGTATAAATCAACTTCTAGCAAAGGCTGGCTGCGCTACAAGACCTCACCACCCAATCCGCGTTTGCCACGTCATCAATCATGAATAGCAACAATAACAACATTGCAAATGACGGCAAGGCTGAACCCGACGAATACAACTTATGTAAGTATTCAGTACGTCATCAGTGACGCGTAGTGACGCAACAATTAACCGATATGTTGTTTCGCAGATTTGGGCTTCATGATACCAATTGGAGCCATATTGGCGTTGTGTATTCTTTGTTTGTTTATTATAAGCTGGCAGCTAGTATGTCCCAAGTGTTCGAAGAAGTACTGTCCGAAAATTCTGTTAGACAATAGAACGAGAAACGGGTCGCGAGATGACGCTAGAGAGCAGGTATGCCACTTGTCATTTTTAAAAAGCTTTTCGCTGTATACAGTGTGATGTATAGTATAGTTGTGTTTTGTAAAAAAAAGTTGGCAAGGAAAATTGGCTGGCTTTTGTCCGTATTTTGTATCCATCAAACTTTGAACCGATGTACTATAAAACCCAATGCAAACTTTGGAAAAATGATGCAGCAAAGCACCAATGCAAACTTTTGGTTATTGTGTTACACCAACAGACTTGAGTTTGTTCGTATCCCGCTTCAAAGGTTAAAAACACACAAAAAAGTTTAAATAAATTAAGTTCCTGTGATGGTACAAATACATTTCGTGTATTAAATAAATCTTGCGCTCAAATGCATATAAATTTTCTCTTGGTAATTACTTAATTTTGACAACAGGAACCTCCATTACCAAGCGGCAGAAGAACATCTGTAACACTGGTGAGTATAACTTTGTAAATAAATACAAAGTTTTATCCGTCATAATACGATTGTGTGACGTAAAACAGGTTCGGCGCTATAGCGATTACCCGCCAAATTACGAAACTCTAATGGAACAACCACCGTCGTACAATTCTGTCGTCATAATCGAGGAGGAAGCGCCCCCTGGTGATAGAAGTAGCAGGTCATCTGGCATTCGAACTTATGTGTACGACCCAGCAAGGAGGGTTTCTATTGAGGTAAATCAGAACAGGAAAAAATGATAAGAATTAGGAAAAACTTGGGTTTAGCCAATGTAAATAGTAGTAAATTGATTTTACGCTGTTACAGTCTTTACCTTTCCTGCGTTCTCTTATCTTTTCTGCGTGTTTCTAATTGGTTTTGTGTGAGGCTTTCGTTATACGACAGTCGTGTCAGGGATAGCACTATTACCTGTCCCTATTTTATACCCTTTTGTGTTGGGTTTCTACAGACACTTCAATGCTCCTGTAATGAAATATATTTGTTTTAAATAAGAAAGCTAACAATATTTTAACCTGGAAATAAATGCTTCGAAACTTGTGGTACTTACAGCCAACGTAAACAGGAACCACATTTTTACCTAAAGCAATAATAAAAGTTTTTGCAAAAGGAACGTTTCAAACAGCAACGACTTAAGTTTTGGCGATTGCAAACTAATTTTATTTTTTAGATTCATGATGAAGACACGATTCGAGTCGTGGAGGAGCTGTTATCCAGAAGAAACTCGTCGCTACGAAGAGCTTCTTCCTCTTACAGAAGAACCTCGGAACCGCCTGTTTACAATCACGTGGTGCAATTACCTGACAAATACCCCACAGTGTTTCCCCCACAATCCAACGTATGACGTCATCTGTTACGTCATCATCGATAAAAGGGTTGGCTGGAAGCGAGAGCACGTACTGGATTCTGACGTCATATGAGGAAGTGATCCAGACTTTTCGCGAACGCGCGTTTCAGTTGGACTGAAAAGCGTGTTTCCGTGCAATATGCGTTTTTATTTTCATATGCAATCAATGTACTGAACAAAAAAGGCTGTGTTAACGCAAAATTGTTGAAGTTTGAAAATTGTTAAATTGGTCGAAGTTTGACTGTTTGATCATTGGGCAGTGATGTGCTCGGTGGCGTTTATCCCGCCCAACTAGGCTCGTTTCTGACATCAAGGTGCGGGTTGATAATTGAAATCACTGCTGGCGGGTTGCGTTTTTGGGCGGGTTGTCAAAAAAGCTTTTTTCTCATTTTTTATGCATTCTGACATGCTTGCGTCTTTGTCAACTTGTTTAAAGACAGTTAAGCTGGGCTTGTTTGGATTTACTTGGGAGTTACGGTTTTGGGGTCAATTTTGACAGGCACAGTTGCGCTTTTTGAGAATTTGAACTGCAACACCGCAAGCGACCAAGTTAAGCTAATGTGGAGTTGGCACAATTTAGGAGAAAAGAAACTGTTTAGTTTAGGTAACACTAAACAAGCAGGTGTGCAACGTTTTACAAAGTGTTAGGTCTCTTAAGTTAAAACTTTTATACAAAGTCACAAATAGTAGTGATAAAATTCGATTAATTGCTGGATATACCCCTCCGAATTTTAATTGCTGCCCTTGAATTAGACACACTGGTATTGTCAGATGTACGAAAAGGTCAGTCATGGCTGTACTTGATATAAAATGACTGTTAAGATACTTAAGGTGCTAAAGACATTGCCGCTTTAGGCCAAATACTATCGATTGCAAAAAGGTAATAGTTTGGGCATTGTGTAAAGCTAATCTAAATAGCTTAAATTCCCTTATTTTGTATATTTCACCTAGATATGCTAAGAATAATTCACAAACTATTGTCCCAATGCGACAGCTGTGTGTGCTGTCTTTTCGCAGGAAAGCAAACAAGGGGACATTAGTTTTTGACTTGGTTCAAAAATTTCAGTATAAAGGTTATGTGGGCGTTCAGGCGCGACGGTTAAAGTGCAGCAAACTGGAACAGCCCGACTTTTTCATTTTTGGATCAAGAACTCACAACTATACCTAAATCGCTGTTACATTAATGAACATGCAATATATGTTATCAGACATAATATTTTCTTTAATAACAAAGTCCGTTGTTTAAGAGCTTTATTAGTCTGTAGTACAAAGGCACAATAAAGTAAAAATCTTGCTATCCTAACCAGTTAGAACCTAAAACAACCATTGGACTTTAATTCCAGTGTTTAACCAAAATAGATCAAACAAAGAAACGCAAATAAAGTGGGTATAGCGGTATCTGTATGACCTAACTTTAACTGTAAATGACATGCCTTTCTTCTTACACCACGACTTGTTTGAAAAACGCGCGAACTATATAGCGTGACCAGTTTGAACGATACGTCTCTATGGAGTCAAGCCTTGGAATGTAGCACTGCCTGTGACGTAACAACAAATGGGTGTTGTCTCTCACTCCATGACCGAGCCGGGGTTGTAACATTTGAATGATGCTTGTGGTTTAAGTCTAGTAATTGTAGCAGTAAAAGCAAGTCGTGGCGTGCTTAACTTTGCTTGGAAGACTGGTTTATTGCAGTGGAATTGTGGGCGAATGTTTACAATTGATTGCTGCAAAAAGCTGCGAGCTTGTATAGTAGAGTGGTGAATACTTTACATTTTTTGCTTCTTTTGTACTACTTTTGTTTCATTAGGAATAAACGGCTAGCTCTAAGTTCAATTGTTTACTAATGCAGAATGTATTTTTAACAAAGAACCAGTGCAGTTTATTGTTAGTGCCGGTTTGTACAGTCAATTGTTGACTATTTAGGCTTAATGATATCATTAAACTCTGTGGTAACTAATAAAACAGCAACTATGTTTTAAATGCAAACAGTCATGCACCCATACACTTTAATTGCTCTTATTTCAAACGGAAATTGTTCCATGACGCTTAGCGGAAACTAATAGCATGACAATGCTTTGTTTGTGACAGAATAGTTCATTTATGAAACTAGGTGCACCAGTTAAATGTACTGCAGTACGAATAGTCTGTATATATGTGTGCGCAAATCACAGATTGTAGATTTATAATCAGTTATATATATATATATATATATGTATCTGTAAATACCGATGTTTGCATGAGGAGGTTTGTTGTGGTTTAACAGTTGCTTTAAGCTTTTACTAAAGATAGCCCAAAGATAATTGCAGTAAATTTATGCTATGTTTAGCTCGAATCGCAAACATGGCTTTAAACGGAAACCATTGCTTAAATGGAATTGCCTGTCTAAACAAGCAGATAGCCACCAAAGCCCGTTGTAGCGATAGTGACATCACTATGTCGGCATTGTTGACACAACGAAGTGGTCTATTTGATTACTACCGCCGCCGGCCTAAAATAACAACATTTATTTTTTTACAGTTGTAGTTTTGTAGAGGTTTTAACAGTTAATTAGATCGGAAAATATCATGGACGTCCTGGAAAAGGTATAATGACGTCATAGTGTGGTAAAATGACGTATATAGTAGCGTTACGGATTTTTTTCGTCAGGTTGCTGGTAGATACTGCAATGAGCTACTTCCATACATCAAATGGGAACTAGAATGGGCTTACCTAATTTCAATGGTTCAATTATCGATCAACTCAGTCGGTATGGATACAAAAAATAATGCCTAATATAAAAAAAGTAATGGTAACGTCATAAAACAGACTGCTCCGCCATAAACAATGCCATTTTTCATGTTTACAGATAGGGAGTGGCACAAACAGAATATTTTTCTCTCCTACTTGCGAGCTCTGCTTTTCGCTAGAGGTCCGGATATAATTCTCGCCCTTTGCACTGGAGAATCTCCTATTGCTGCCATTGCCTGCAACGAACTTATGTGGAAAGCAGCCGCTGTGTGGTACGCTTCAAGTACACTAGTGTTTGACCATTTGTACGCTGATCTCTAAGCAAGCCGATGTCATCCACTAAAATCCCTGTATAAACCAGTTGTTCCCAAACTGCTTATTATTTCACCGTAGCTGCAATTTTTTAAACATCCGTGGTCCGAGTGGCATGCACTATAAGCTAAATGTAGGTCGAAACCAAGCGAAAGCTTAAGTTAAGAGCTGGAATTTTTCTTCTAAAAGTATTCCTTCAACATCTCTTTAGGAAACCGCTGGTTTAAAATAACATGTACAATTCGTATAGGAAAGTATACACAGTTAACAAGTGCAATAAGTTTACCCCATTTTGTACCTAGGTGGTTGTCACTTTTCATACCATACGACATCTTTAACAAGATACTAAACATCGAGCTTGGTGACGTCAAGCCACTCATCATACTACTGAAGATACTGACGTCACTTCGTTGCTTGGCAGCGGTGGAAGCAGGTATGGCAAAACTTCTGTAATCAGTAATACGTTGAAAACATAAAACTATCGATTTTAGCATCCATTTTGAGAAAATATCAATAAAGTATGGCTTGGTTATTGCCATCCGGTTTATTGGGCCAAACTGATTTCATTAAACCACAATAGCAGTTGAACCATTTTGTAGGCGAAGCCAGGTTAAGTATCTAATATTGCCCAACTGGTTTAAAGCCGACTGTGTGACGCGGCAACTTACGTAAAATGGCAGTAAGCTTTTTACTATTGTGTTTGTAGTATCTGTGCCCGTTTTTCGCCCAAATGATCCTGAAGGATTTAAATTGCAGACCTTTCATATGACACAAAGCACTTTGTATTCAACAGGTGTAGCAGCGTCCCTGAAGGCCAACCCCGGCTGCTATATTGCTGTATTCATCGGTACATTGGCTGGAAACGGAAGCTTTGCTGTAGCGGGAGTGTTTGGGGATTTTGCAAAGTCTGTCAGCACACCAAGGTATAAGCACAGCCTATACTGTGACGTAACCTCAATTTTGTGTGACGTCACCATGACGTATTGGTGTGTTACAGGATCACCAAATTGGCGTTCTGTGATGCAATCCTCTTCACATTGGTACAGACCTGCTGCACTGGTTATGTGTCATCTTGTCTAGTACATGCAGTGTGTGCTGCATACTACATTGCTGCTGAGGTAAGAAAATATAGCTTTACAAACATTTTAAAGGCCGAACTGCAAAACATCAAAATCCAGAAAAGGGTCGCTTTTAGTTCACTATTTCCACCGAAGCAAAATAAGTTACAAAAACAAGACGTCATTTAGCAGTTACGTCTGCACTAGCATAAAATTTTGGATTTCAAAACACACCGATCTGTTAATGCAGCGGTTCCCAAACTGGGGTCCGCGGTCCTTTAGGGCAGGGCTACTCAAACTTTCTTGTTCTGCGACCCCATTTTAAAACAGAAATTTCTACGCGACCCCTTGATGGGTATGATGTAAAGAAATAGTTATATTTTATATATATACCGTCTTATGTCGCCTGAAAAGCTTAAATTCATTTCTAACTTGATACACAGATTGGCAGTCTTAGATTTTATGACGCCATAATCTATATTGTGACGCTTGCGGTATCTGCTTTTTCGCATTGTTTGTAAACAATAGGCATAAATAAGTCTAGCGCATATAGCTACTAGGCTAGTAATACTCTTTTAAGTTCTATAAAATGTGTTTAGAGCAGTTTGAATACATGGGAATGATGTTTCAACAATAAATATACGCACGTATACCATTTATTGTGACTGACATGATAACCCATAATGTTTCGCGACCCCAAAATTATATTACGCGACCCCAATTGGGGTCGCGACCCACAGTTTGAGACGCCCTGCTTTAGGGCAGGGCTACTCAAACTTTCGTGCTCTGCGACCCCATTTTAAAACAGAAATTTCTACACGACCCCTTGATGGGTATGATGTAAAGAAATACTTATTTTATACATATACCATCTATTCTAATGGCGCTTAAAAAGCATACATTAATTTCTAACTTGATACACAGATTATCAGTCTTAGTTTTTATGACGTCATAATCTATATTGTGACGCTTGTGGCATCCGCTTTTTCGCATTGTTCGCACACAAAAGGCATAAAAAAAGTCTGACGCATATGGCTACTAGGCTGTTAATACTCTTTTAAGTTCTACAAAATGTGTTTAGAGCAGTTTGAATACGGGAATGATGTTTAAACAATAAATGTACGTGAAAAAGTTTGAGAACCACTGTGTTAATGTCTTGTGGACAATGTACTGGTAATATGGACGAAAATAGCAACTTGTATCTTTAGGCAGACCGTATGTGAATCGGGCTCTTTATATATGCGTTATAGCCAGTATTTTCAACTGCCAGTTTAAATGCTTTTAGGAATTCATTTTGACAAATATTTGGATTTAACCACATGACTTTTACCAAAGCTTTGTTATGTTTATAAGTATCCCCTAACTAACCATCATCTGTATTTAGATTATGGAAGCCTTTGGTCATAAAGTGGAATGTGTTGATCCTATGTATGAAGTTATCAGGAAGATTGTGGTCCTATGTGACCTTGTGAAGTAAAGAATGAAGAATTAAGGCATTTAATGAAGAAGGATTCCTTAGGGTTGTACATTTTTTTTTCATGTCAGTTCATTTCACATGTACAGTATTCATTTTTTGTACCGATTCCTAAAAAAACATATTTTGCACTATTTTTTGTACACACAAATTTATCAGGCATTTGAGATGAGGTACAGTAATTCTAAATAGTTTCTGATGTGTGGATTTTATTCAAATTGTCTTCCTAAATTTCAGTTTTATAACTGTTTTACAAAACCATATGTGTATGTAGTTTTGGAATATACTGCCGTATCTGTATAGCCATTTTATACACTAACATGTAGCCGAACTGTGTATAACAAATAAACAATACCGTATGTATTTTTTAATGTGAAATTTCATGCAAGCTTGGACTGGTTTAGAATTTTATGTCGTTAACTGCAGCAAACGCTGAAATGGTAATATTTAAACCCATCCAAAAACAGTATAGAACGTCAGGTAGGACAGGGGTCGACCTTTCTTGCACTGCGGACCGTTTTTAAAAGTGAAATTTTATCGCGGCCCGGTGTTCAAAAAACTACAAATATTCAGCAATGAAAACGACTAAATTAGTTTATCATCCTCGGGATACACGGGCAAAATGTTTCATGGCATTTAACCTAAAAAAGTATACGGCCCGGAAACGAACTCCTCGCGGATCGGTACCGAGCCGCGGACCACGTTAAGAGACACATTTACAGCAAAAAAAAGTCAACATTTGTTCATGCACCATGCTGGGACATTTATGAGGCAAAAAAAGTGAAAAAAATAATTGGGACAATTATGAAGCAAAAAAATTGAATAATACAGTCAAAAGAAAAAGGTTAAAGAAAAATCTTTTTGGTTACAAATACAGCAATTCAAATGCACAGTTTCTAAAATTAACATACAAAATTGACCCACATTTGTAAGATTTCTGTAGTTTCTGTTAACTTGCCGCCAGTGGCGTTGTTCTTAAGCCAAGTTGGCATAGCAACCGTGATACCTCGTAGCAACGCCTTTCGTGAACGAGTCATTCGCGGAAGATTTTTGTTCAGGTTAGAACTGTAAGAGCAAGGAATCAGGTTAAAAATGGCGACTTTAAGCTTAAAACCAACCCAGCGTTTTGCACCGACTGATTGGTTTGCATCAAATGATTTTATTTCCACTAATGCTGAAAGACAGCGGGTTGCATCCCATCAAATTCGCCAGGAAGCAAGGGAGCTTGTGAACGGTAAGTTAAATGCTTTTTGGTCGCGTATTGTTGTGCGGTTTTGAAAGTAATTTGGAAATATACAAACTTTTTTACTTTCAAAATTACAAACTGTTAAAAATGCACTAATTCCTACTGCATGCATTTGCATATACGTTTGTTTCAGTGCTGTGACTGACATACTGCAAAACGATGACCACAGGAATGCTATTTTTGTATCATAAATATACTGGCTCATATAGTCTAAAAATAAAATTCTTTATCACTTATGATGGTTCATGGCTAAATTTGATAAAGAAATCTGATGCCTTACCAACAAAATATTTGTATTTTTAAAATGTTTTAATATCAAATGTTTTATTAGTTACTGCCAACCAAACAAAATGGGATCAACATGACAACAATACACGATTGGATGATCGCATTGATGACATTACCAAGTGGAAGGAAACTCTAGAAAGGTGTCTGGATGAGACAGATGCCGAAATCAATGTGAGTTTTTAAACAAAATGAAAACTATTATTAATTAACTTCATTGTGTAATGCTTTACATTTTGTAAAGGCACTGAACAGAGCAAAGTTGGAGACTGAACAAGCTTTAGAAGAAAAAGCCTTGCCATTGGATGTTGCAATTGAGTGTTTGACCTTGCGTGAAGGGCGACAAACCATTGATGTGGTCCGTGATGGCGTTGAAGCAGAGCTACACAAGGTAGTTAATTTTAAAGCATTTGATACGAAGTTTGATGTGCATTTGAAATAGTATTATACTCCTATCTGAAATAATACAGTTGTATTTTGTATTCTGTTTGTATAAATGCAGACTCACCACACACAACTAAAGTATTTAAATATTTTTAGGAGGTTGAGGTGATTAACAAGATTAAGGAACAACTTCAAAAAAGAATCCGAGAGTCTTTCGAACAACTCTGGTAGGAAGTTGCACCTTAACAAACAACCTTGCTTGTACTTGCAGTGAATGTAACTTGTTCATAGTTATTTGATCCGTTACCTCTTATCCCATCATAAATTGATAATTAGACATATGTCTAACATTCTGTGTTAAGATACTTTTTGCACACAAACATGGTTTCATCTGATTCATGCTTGTGCATTGCAGCTTGCTAAGAGAAGCTCGTCAACAGCTTGCCAATGACCAAAAAGACAAGTTTGAAGCTCAAGGCATTGACCAGCAATGTTATGGCTTAAACAATGAATCCGCTAGCATTTCCTACAAGCCAAACCCAACAAGGGTCCTTAAAGAGTAAGTCTTGGCTAAAAATTGAAGTTAAAATAAGAATGATAGCACGTTAATTTTTCATTACCTTTTGGCATACATAAGTCCCACATAAATGACCAATATGCTATTCCAAATAGGAGCACAACCCCAGAATCTTGGCATCAGTTTTCTCAATACAACAAGGATCGTGCTGAGGCAGAGATGAGAGCTAGTGTAACATTGCGGGAGGCAATCGATGCTACTCTTGCACAAACCAAGAATGAATTGGAGGCACAGAGAACTGCCACTGAGTTCTCTTATCGCAAGAGACTGCATGAAATGGAACAATCTGAGAGGGAGCTTGTATGGCAACAAACAAATGTAAGAATCCTATTTGTCAAATAAAACTTTGTGGGGCTCATCGGTGTTTTGTTACACCATAAATGACTGAAAGCAATAAAAACATATGCTGGAGTGAGGTGTTTTTCGGATAAATCAAGTAAAAAACTTTGGTAACACATATTTTTTATGTTTTAAATAAGTAATTACATGTAAGTTCCTTTTTCACCAACATACCTTCAAGTTAAATCTTGTTTTGTGACATACACTGTGTTTTAATGACACATTTCATCTCTCTAGGAGCCGGGTAACATTCCACTTAATTTCAGAGTTTTGTCTGTTTTCAATGCATTTTTCATTTCCTTGCAGACAAAGGAGGAAATATCTGAAGTTGAAGCAGATATTCGCAACCTGGAAAGAGCGATCAGAGACAAAGCTGCCCCTCTCAAAGTCGCACACACAAGACTGGAAACTCGAACATACAGACCAAATGTTGAATTGTGCCGAGACAAGGTACAGACATATTCTTTACCAGTATTTATTGTAAACTCTCATTGCAGTTTATTTTAACAATGTTTTTATGCTTGTTTACCTGTTTCTTAATTTGCCTGTGAAAATGTCAACTTCTTTCCACACCTACCACATTAAACAGTATTGATACAGTAGTTTTAACACGTTTTTAGCCTAGACTTTTTTGGTATTCATTGTAAATTGATTGCATTGATTACTTGTTCAGTTTCCTAAAAAAACAAAAACAAATTTTATAACATTGGTTTTATAATGTAAGAAAAAGTAAGAAAACACCTTTGCTAATTAGCAATGAAATAGGTTTAAAAGAAAAAATGATACATAACCTCAGTTCATGAATGTCATGTTAAAGTAACGTCCAGTAAAAACAGCAGTTTTAATAAACTTGTGGTTACAATAAAAAAGTCTGTGTTAAATTATTTATGTTACTTTGTTCTTCTTGTGGTTTTAAATGTGTCATTTGATCTTTAAAGCATTTACCAAACAAAACCTATTGTTTTATTGTTTGGTAATTGGATATGATATAATGTAATGACATGGTGCTTCATTCATGTCAAACCATTTAATCAGAGCTATTATACTTGAGACTATTTTAAAGTAAAGCAAAGTCAATAGTTTTACCCCATTAAATTGTTTAAATGGACATATTTTTCTTACTGATCTTTTACATTCTTTTAGCCCCAATATGGATTGACTGACGAAGTACATCAGATTGAGGGCAGCATTGCATCACTCAAGGAAAAGCTGGCCCAAGCACAGTAAGTGTATTTTGTTTGACGATATCTGAGTGAAACAAGAGCAAAACTCATTGCAGTGTTATTTTTCTATTTCTAAATTTTATTGGACTTAAATGAAATAAATGAAAAGTTTTGGGGATAAATGAAAAGTTTTGGGTTGTGCAAATAAATAGTGTTTTTTAAAACTTTTGGTGTCTCAGATTTTTACCGGAACATAGCTC
Source organism: Phallusia mammillata (assembly GCF_965637545.1). NCBI lineage: Eukaryota > Metazoa > Chordata > Ascidiacea > Phlebobranchia > Ascidiidae > Phallusia > Phallusia mammillata. Next base: position 19,290,554 of record NC_137256.1, on the reverse strand, counting down.
CATAAAAAGGGCAGTAATAAGAAAAAACACAGTTAATGACATTTTTTGTTTATCATATGGCGGTCACCAACTCACAAAACCTTTCAGAGACTATTCGACTCATGGCTCAGAAACATTGGTTTAGCTATTGCTATTGATAATGAAAAAATACATACATACGCCCAATGGTGGGATTCCATTTTTTTTGTCAGCTGGTTCCATCACAAAAGTCATATTTTAGCCGGTTCTATTACAAAAAGTCCATTGACAGGAACCAGTAATGCTAACCGGTTCGCTGGTCTCATAAATTTTTGAGAGACAGTTCTATAGAACCGGTGCGAACCGACTGAATCCCACCACTGCATTTGCCCTTAATTTAATTGTTTAGGAAAACCTTTAGAAAGTTGCTTTAAATTGTTTTTCATTTTGCAGCCATGCCAGAGATGGGCTCTACAAGAATCTTTACAGGATTGAAGCTGACTTGGCTTGCAAGCGAAATTCACTCAAGCTCGACAACCAATGCGTTGATATCAGACGCAAGCTAGTTGTCCCAGCAGAGAAATATGTTGCTCAGCAACCACGTGATACATTCAAGAGGACCCAGGGACGTCATTCCACCCCGACCAGCCCCATAAAAATCAGTCAACTTGATTTGGCATAATTAAACTTTTATTTTAACATTTTCTGTAATGTTTGTGAATAAGCACTTTGGGTTTTACTGGTTTAAGCAATTAAAATACAGCCATGCTATACAATCTCTTTGTTTTGCCTTCTTTGTTATCCCCCTAAAAGAAACAAACTTGCTTTTTCCCTCCTTGCAACAGTGCCTTCTGATCCGACGAGATTAGCGAATTTCTCACTGCTTTGCCTTGTTGTACTTGTGTGATGTCACTGCATGATGTAATTGCTTCAATAAATCTGCACAAAGCAACTTGTTGTAGACGTCGATATATGTAACATGGCAAATTGCAAGGATCTAAATTGAACAAAACGTAATTTTTCAGCATTTGGGCACACACAGGGATAAAAGTGGCAGTATTGGTTAATTATGTTGTAAATGCAATTTTAAGCTGGTGATCGGTATTGAAATCTAAATAAAAGTTGACTATTGCAGCCACAGATTCGACATTATCAGATTAGTTTCTTCAAACAGAAAAAAGTTTAGCTTTCCGACATCAACTAATGTGAAAATAACATGTTTTTCTGTGGCGCGTTTTTCGAAGATTGTGAGTGGTTAAAAAAGGCGATTGTGTCGAGTTTAGCGCTTTCTTCATTACTTTAATTGTTCATTGTTGCGTTTCAGTAGCGGCGAAAGGGCTTTTCACACAGCAAAAGTAGTTGAGTTTTTTGTTTAATTGTTAACACTTGACAGGGCGATTTTTATTTATTGAAAAGCTACATTTGAACCATCCCTTGATTTACATTCGCTGATTTTAGTTGCAAACGTTTATTATGCTTTCAACAAAAATGTTGTTATCTCATTTGGACCGAAACAGTTCGGTGGATGAAAACGGAAAGGTAAAACATGGTTTGAAGTTAATTCTGTTGAAATGCAACTGTTAAGTGATCTTAATTAAAGCATTACTCCTACAAATATCAAAATATATGAGTTGCTCGGTAACAACTAAGAAGGTCCAGTACTTTACATAATTTCTAAATACCAACGTTTTGTTAAGGGGCCAAAACAATCTACTACAACAAATAAAACAAAGAAACGAGTTCTGCAGGCCAAGTCCACAAATGTGAAAGCTAATATCAAGTAATAACATGCTTTTTATGTTTTTGCAACTGTAAGTGTTGTGATTAAAATCGTTTACCCACATTCTACATTATTTGTTCACGTATCGTAATTGTTTTGCCTGTTGTAGTTACTTTTGGTTTGACATGTAAATTGCCAATTGTTTGGGCTATAAGTGCTTGTATTGTTTAAGCCAGGGGTCACGAACCACTATTATTTAGAACAACTTTGGTACGCAAGTTCATTAACACATGGAAATATCAAGTAAACTGGCACACTTCGCCTAAAAGGTTGCCGACCCCTGGTTTAACCATTAGTAATTCTATTCAACTCTTTCTAAAACATGCAATAAGCATGATTTGTACTTTTTCATTTACCTCATAAGCGAGATATAGACGTTTTACTTGAAAAATAGTAGCTTTAATATGAAACATTTTGATGATACCCAACATGAATTTTTACAGCCAATCCAATTCCAAAGGCTCAATTAAAGACTTTTTTGCTGATATTCCAAATGTACATTGTGAAAGAAAACGAAAGTTGGTTATATTTGACGAAAATGTGCAAACAGCAAAAAAGGTTAGTATACTTGGTAGTGATGGGACGATACCAGGTTTTGAAGCGAGTACCGATACCGAGTACGAGTACCACATGTATATACCTTCGATACCGAGTACCGAGTACGATTACCGAGTACTTAAGTGCAGTGTTGTACTTAGTTGTATATCACCTGCTAATTTATCTGCCATGGTCGGCGTACAGGCGTGCACACACACATGCAGAAAAAAGTAATCTCCATACGATAGCGAAAAAAATAAACTTTTTTCCAAATTTGTACTGTCCGAAGCATATATTGGCACAAAGTTTTCAGTGTTCCTATAGTGTAAATCGGCCTTCGGTACTCGCACGTTGGTATCGAAAACTGAGACAAAATATTTCGATACCGAGTACGAGTATCGTTACCACTGAAATCGTTCGATACCATCGATACCGAGTACCGAGTACCGGGTACCCGTCCCATCACTAATACTTGGTATATAAAAGCTAAAAAATTGAAATGGTGCTGCTGAGTTTGATTAACAGAATAACAGTGATTTATAGAAACTGCATGTTAACATAATTTACACACCTACCTTGGCAAACTGTTGTTTAAATAAAATCAAAATATTGACCCCGAGCTCAACATCGACACAGTTTCCATGCCCTTGCGTCTGTTCAACACCTGACCTATATCTCCGGTTCTTATCTTTTCGTCTACGCCACCTTTCTAAATGCCGGTTCCTTGTTATCGTCTGTGACGTCACTTTACACATCTGGCTTTTACCTTTTTCCCCTTAGTGCTTTATATACCGTGTTCTACAGCTTGATTGACAACCTACACTGATGATGACAACAGAGATTGTTGAAACGGCTGAACGATGTATTCTTTATACACCACTACCTTGGCAGTAATGTTTATGATTAAATTGATTTAGCGTATTTTTTAACATTTATAGAGCAAAACGATATCCACACAAACCTCTCCAGATGTTGTGGATTTGACATGCAGTGAGACACCTAGTGATAAGTATTGGGAGTTACTTGCAGAGGAAAGAAGAAAAGTCCTTCATGAAGCTCTGGATGAAAACAAGCAGGTAAAAATAAAAGGCTTCAGCTGTGTTTCGAAAAATATCAAATGTCGGATATACTAGAGCAGGGGTGTGCAACATTTTTCGACAGTGGGCCATATAACCAATTTCAGGCGTCAAGCGAGGGCCATATAATTTTTTTCATGTACACAATAAATTTTAAATTCTTTCAAAGCATCAATGCATTTATTTTCTAAAACATACACAGTTTCGCTGCAACACTTTCACAACAAAATAATTGTTTACTAGGCAAAGAGAATTATCATGTCACATTAGGTGAAGTACTTGCAAACTGTTGTATGGTCCAGTGGTCAGAAAACGCTGGTTTAGCTTGTACTTGTTACATATGGTATAGCAACTTAAAGAGATTTACCAAAAACTAGTGGAAAATTTTGCTTTCCAGAAGAACTAAATGTTTTCTCTAAATCAGTGTGCTGGCAAGGGCCACACTATATATATAGCTTGATGGGCTGGATTGTAGCCCAAAGGCCACTTATTGCACACCCTTGCACTAGAGTTTCTATTTATCTAACTTTTTTTCAATTTAGGTGTTGGCAAACAGAGACCAGTTTAGGACAGACATAATTTTGTGACCCATCACTCAATGAAAATTACTTGTCCGGTACATCCAAAAATATGTTATTCATTAAAATAATAAAATATTAAGCAATAGGGATTTTGTTGCCATTAAATGCTTTCACCTCTGGATAATAGCTGTCAATGACACCCTCATTATGTTCCATATGTTCAGCCAACAAAATGTGATATTTCTATGCAGTACTGGCTCCTGGTACCAAATCGTTCAGACTGTTTGCCAACCCATGGTTTAACTGAATGAGTCAGCTAAATACTACTGGTTATACAGTGTTTGTTGCTCTAAAATAACTGGTTTAATTGACTTCATGGTGTGAAACTTGTGTCCACCAAAATGGCTTACACACAAGTTTTGGCCAGTATTTACTTCTGGAATTATTTTTAACCATGATTTTTATACCTATTTGCAAATGTTAATGTGGTGTTACTGCCTTTATTGCAACTGAAATGAAATAGAAAAATGGATTTTTTTATTTTAGCTTGCCGATGAAATTGAAAAGAAAGATGAAATCATAAAAGATCTCAAAACTGAAGTTGAAAGTTTGGGAGAAACAGCATCGCAAGCAGAGTACCTTGCTTCTGTCATTGAACAACTTGGAGAAGACTGTCTTGATACAGGTTAGACACAAGAATATCCTTGATAGTCACAAAACAAAACACATGTTTGTGCCAACAAATTAAACAAATGTATATAAATGTAAACTACAGTAGAATAAAAAAGTATTTGACAGAGTATTTCTGACATCAATGTACCCTATATAGCAGGGATGGCCAGACCTGCCTGATGCTGGAGCCGCATATCACAAAACTTAGTTTTAAAAGAGCCGCAACACAAAAAATCAGAAACGAATTTATTCACTCACATTAAAGTGTATGCTATCAAATAAAGATTATTGTGGTGTGGTGATACTGCGAGTCTCCACCTGGGATGCAAGGTGTTTGAAATTAGGCTGATATGATGGGAAAGTTTTTGTGTTTAGCTCCGTAATGACGTTTTAAGTTGCTGGTTTTGTAATGATTGGGCAAAGCTTGACAGATAAGACACACAGGTTTAAACTTTGCAGTTATTGCTAGTATAAGCCGCAATACAAATGTAAAATGCTTTTAATGTCAGCCCTGAACTACAGCTTAAATCTGGCAATAAATTTGACTACAATGCACAAGCTAGCACGCTTCTGTACAATAATGTCATTTTCTTCTTTCGGAATGTTTATTGGTTATTACAAACAGCCAGTCTATACGTGATAGAATGCATTGTTTTATCATTTGGTCAAACAACTGCAAGATGGGAAAAATGCATGTGCAACATTAAAGAGCCGCAATCAAAGACTTAAAGAGCTGCATGCGGCTCGAGAGCCGCAGTTTGGCCACCCCTGCTATATAGTCATCAAAATTACCAATTATGTAAATGTATTTGTGCTTTCAAACAACCATTTTAATTCTAAAAAGCTAGTGTAAAAGTTATAAGCTACTTTATGCTAGTCTCTGGCTATTTATTTTGTCAAAATGTCAAAGTAAAATTGGTTCATGTTTTTATGTGATTTGAAATCCACAGCTAAAGCGCATGATGATCCTGATCCAGAAGATGAACTTGCCATCACTTGTGAGAATCCACCTTCTGACGAAGAATTTAAAAACTTAGACACAAACCTCCCAACAACTTCAAACCAGGATAATAACATTGATAAAACTTGTAGTTTAAGTTCTAACCCAAATGAAAATTGCAATTCAAAGGATATTGAAGCTTTAGATCACAGCGACACAAGCTGTTCAGATTCTCAAAAACAGAAGATATTGGATGTTAAACATAATGTTGACACATTCTCTGATATTGTTAATGAGGAACATGAAGAAAATGACAAAGAAAACTCTGCCCCAGCTCCTTCACAATCATAAACAGTGTTTTTATTTTAAAATCTCATTTGTTTGATTTCTGTTGTTGTTGTTTGTTTGGAAATAAAATTGAATACTGTGCCAGGCCCCGAAGTAAATAGATAATGGTTTCCCTACTAGAGAGGGGAAACATTTTTTTACTGATTTATATTTTTCTGCTGGATTTTGCAAATACACCTTCGTCATGAACTGTTTGATGAATTCCTTGAAAACTTTTACATGCAGTAGGTAGTCATATCCATGTAATATGTGACAAAGTGTTTGGCCACAAAAGACCCACCAATTATGACATAAAGCTGATCAAAGTTATAAAATCGATTTAAATGAGCTAAAATTGAAACAACTTATACGACTTGGTTTGGTGGTATGCTGATTGCAGTTCCCAATTTACTTATTAGCACCCACAATGGGCAAAATTATTTCAATGAAATTCAAATGCTTGTAACATGCATTTGCTAGGTGTTGTGTTTCAACATGCAGCCCCCAAGTTGCACCCCAAGCCTCCAAAAATGGGCGAATCGTTTTAACATTCTGGATTGGATGAAATTGTACTCTTGGTTTTGTGTGCCATTTTGGGGTGTTTGTTTTTACTGCTGTCACCATTTTTTTTAAAAACCCTCGGTAGTGGGAGTTTTTGTAAACAATGTTGAAATTTAATGAGTGCTGACAGTTCTAAATCATATAGCACATTGAATTTCGCTGTCATTTATATATCCACTTATCAAACACACTGTTTTTTTTTCATTTTGGTATCAGTATAAAATAGGCCTACCATACGTCCTCTTTTTTGAGGACATGTCCTCCTTTTTAACGAAAAGTAAGTAGTCCTCCAAGGACAATAAAAAATGCCCAAATGTCCTCCTTTTTGAATTTTCTGTATTTACTAAATACTTAAATAACAATTGCGTCTTTAAAACCGGCCAAGCGAGTTGTGGTCATGATTAATTGAAATTCACAATTTATAGTAAGACTCCATGTAGCTACACGCCCACTTGGTAGTTATATAATAATAAGTGTACAAATGGGAATTGCTTGTTACACAGGGAAGCCAAAATACACGTTTTTGGGTGGTGTTTTAATAGTGTTTAAGTACTAAAAAGTCTGTTTATTCCTGCATAGTTCCGAAAACAATTCCAAACCTCGCGAATCAAAGTTGTTTTTCTGGATATCGGAAGTATTTTTAACTACCCAGATAAACACGAATCCGCAACATCAAGCAGCTAACCTGATCAAGTCAGCAAGCTAATCGTGGAGCAAAACGTCTATCTTGCGTTTCTACGGTGAAAATGGAGCCAATCACGTGACTCTTGGTTACTTTCAGGTTCTTATAACCTTATTCTCCCTCGTTTCTCCCAAATTTACCAACCCTAACTTGCATACGTAACAATTCTTCTTTGCCTCAAATTATATCAAATTAACCAATTGGAGGTACTTTTCCCATTGGGTATTAATGGATTCGTGCAACGGTATTGGTGTTCATATGGATTAAATCTTGACACAAGCCGGCATATCGGCTGTTTTCGTAAATGCAGGCTGACAGGCTTATTGTAGGCTATTGTTCTACGCTGCTACATGACACAGAACAACAGCCAGCATGACAGACATGACAAAATTAAAAACACGTACACCTCAGTTTCACACCTCACACGACATATTTAAATGATATGTGGGATACATGACCGAGCCCGCAGAGGTGGTATTCTATTTAAGAAGTGGGAAAAACTGTGACGCTTGTGTTACGCTGATATTACGTAATAATGTCGGCGGTAACATACAGGTGTGTGACTCTGACATGCACTGTTTTTGACACTATAAAATGTGGTTGCAATCAAATTGTGTCAAAATAAAAATCAGTTGTGTGCAGCCTTGGGCATTTGAACTGAAACTATGACAACAACACCAGGCATCGATTATCTGAGATTTGAGGAATGGGTGCGGAAATATCGTAAGTAACAAAAAGCTATGCCTCAGTTATTGTACGGTTTGTAGTTTCTAATCCTACGTTGATCAAAACCATTGAAATGCAGTTCCAGCTTGAATATAGTGCTTAAAGCAAACTGAGGTAAAAAATACCCTTAATTGGGCAATTTAAGGCCTAGAGTATTTTCTGGGTGCCTAATATATGGCCAATCACATCAAAATACCCGACTTTAAACCAATTATAACTTATGTAAACTTTTTAAGCCAAATAACTTAAATCATAAAAATGGAATGTAAAAATATTCGGAATCACTTGCTTTGCAGACAAGAAGTATGAATCTAAAATCCTTAAAGACCAATGTGAAAAACGTTGGATGAAGAACCTCGAATTCATCAAAAAACACAACGATGAATTTCTTGCTGGAAAGTTCGGTTACCGAATCCACCAGACTTCACACAGTGATCAGGTTAACGTTATTCTTGACAGTTTAGAGTGCAAAATATTCATGTCGCTTTGTAGAATGATTCCAATGCTACTGATTGTGCGAAACCCACGCCTTGTTTATTTATACACGTGACCTAAGGCCGACTAATAGTGCTCTGTGTTAAAAAAAATCTGTGCCTATTTAATTTGTTTTTCTGATTATGACCTTAGGATCAGGGCATGTGGTTAAGGCCTGCAACGCACAATTCATAGGATAAAGTTTTGTTTAAAGTGCCTCTCATGACATCAACTATTGTCTTGCAGGATATAAAGGAGTTTTTGGGAGTGGGTTGTTTGGTGCCAACGATGCCAACTGGAGAATATCCTAACAATTCGGACCCAGATGAGCCAAATGACTGCGAACGAACACCCAACCCACAAAGTGTTGATTGGCGCAAATGCGGATTTGGATTTTCAGCGCAGTAAATATAAAGCCAATCACTTTTTCGTGTTTCTGTGAAGTAAATGACAGATCTTTTTTGTTAAAATTAATCGGATGGAAAGCCTAAATACCTGACTTAACACACTTTGTCAGTATATTTTTGAATAAATTTAACTAGCTAAGTAGCCTATCTAGTTGCTGGACCTGAACCAATGTCAACAACCCTAAAACGCCTTGTTCAAGACCAATTGTCCATTGTGTTTGTTGTATTGGTCTTTACTGAGGCTTCAATGTATAGACCTGTCAATTAAACTTTCGGGCCTAAACGGGCTTCTCAAAAACGTTTCGGGTTCGGGCCGGGTTTTGGGCTTGCACTTTTGGGTTCGGGACGGGTTCGGACCGGGTTTGGGCTCCAATTACCGGCCCGTTTACAACTCTGCCTTACGAGTACAACAGTACGAGTTAAAGTGTAAAAAGACCTTAAACAGTTCTGGCCGGCACTGTTTATAAACGATGTTAGTAGAAGTACTATTGCCTTTAGTGTGCACTCTAATCCAGTCTCGGCCACTTTTGTTTCATCGAGCAAGAACCTTAAGCGGCATTGCTTTCTACCCTGTGGAATGATGGGTTAAACTAAGCTTATGTTACCTACTCCCTATTTCAAAAATAATTCAGCGGCATTAAAACAAGCAGCTCGATAATAACAAGCAGAAAATTATTTCAGGCGTTGAATAAAAATGAACCACAACAAACTACCTTTTCCACTTAAAAAACAAACGGGCTGAACATATTTGCTGTGTTTTGCAGGTGGCAGCGGTTGAGTCGCACAACGCAATAACAAACGGCAAGTTGATTGCCTTGTCGGTTCAACAATTGGTCGATTGCATGGATGGTGGAAATAAAAAAGGAATGGTGAAACACGCATTAAAATACATTGCGAAACATGGTTCAATCCGCGACAGTGATTACCAGAAGACCTCCCCCTTTAAGGTAAGAACGGTTAGATAACTTTAACTGTGGCACACTCAAACTGCCAATAGTTGTCAGGACAACGAATCAAAACTTTATAATTGACAAATATTTAAAAAAAAATATTTTGTATTTTTTTCGAGGTATTGTCGTTAACTAGGTATATATAAGTTTAATTTAGTATCATGGAAAATGGATAGCTTCTTTTGTGAAATGCAAACCTTATTCACTAGAGCTTAAAACGTAATAATTGTTTTCTGTTGTTGAATACCAAGCGCGGAAATTGCGATTCAGCGCGGAAAACTGTTGCTGTCGAACTTGACCCTTCGATGTATGCCGAAGTAAATCCTTGTGAACGAGATCTTGAAACTGCCGTGGCTTGTCATGGCCCTGTTGCTGTCACGCTGTTGTTTCCTAATGCTGTCCAACTCACGAAATTTTCCATGTCTAATTTCGAAGGTAAAACAGTAGAACAATTAAGAAACAAACATTTTGAATGTGAACATAAACCTTTAAAATGTACAAAATACACGAATCCCATTAGTACGTTAGTTTCGAACAATTTTCTAAAATGTGTTTGTAAAAAATATATTAAGCTTGCGTGATGGCTTTACCCTTAATCAAAAAAGTTATGTCGCAAAATTACGTATGTTCAACACTTTTAGTATAAGACGTAAGCTAAACTATGTGTACCTAAAATTACAGATGTGTTTTACGAACCCGGTCCCTACGATAACAAACAAATTGAAGCCCACGCTGTGTTAGTGGTTGGGTACGGCGTTCAACGAAACAAGGCAGACACTGGCTACGAAAAGTGCTGGATCATTAAAAACAGGTTTGTATAGGTATGACTTTTAATTGCAAAACTGAATATTTGTGCAAACAAATTCAAAACTGTCGAATCTAGGTCAGTAAAATGTAGTCAAAAGAATCAGAATGCCTGTGTCTACCAACTGTTTAAAATCCAATCAAAACACTAGATTTACGTTTACGGGCAACTATACTTTTGAGATTGTATGCTTCTGCTGTAAACATATACAAAGACAACGAATTGTACACCAAAGAAAAGAAAAAAAAATATTTACATTTTTGAAGTATGCCAACAGATGTATAAGACTTCCAAATCAATAACACTGTATGTTTTAGTTACGGTGACGACGAAAATACCGGTTACCACAAGCTTGCCAAGGACAGGGGCAATAACTGTTACGTTGCTTCTTGTGCAATGTACCCTGTAGTGAAAAAAAATTGCTCTCGTGACTAGGTCGAGTGTTAATTTAAGTGCGACGACCATTTTTTAACACAATATTCATTCAAAAATAACATGCGGCTTGTTCTATGTTAATTAGGCGTATTCTGAAGTAAAATGTAAATTATTCTAACTGATCCATAAGATCAGTGGTTTTGATCCGGTTAATATGTCAATTTATATACACTGTGCACATTTTGAGGTTACGCGTGTAGCCTAGCCTACATAAACGGCGACTTAAACTTTTTTCCAATAGTGCGTTTTTCGCTGTTTCTGCTCCGAATAAGGTCAAATAACATTCCCTTTATCAAGAGGTGTGAAACAGGTAATTTGACCAGACACGGCCCGTTGAGCAGATTTTGGTTGCCTTTATTACTCATATGCACTTTATTTCGCCATTTATCGTTTGTTTTTCCCTTTTGTATATTCTGCATTGATTGCTGCGTTGAACTGTAATATCCCGCTCATTTTCTTTGTTTTCGATTTTTGCTCCAATCTTGCACACCTATATAGGTCTTTGATGATAGGCAGTGTTTGTCAAGTTACTGTTTCATATAGATTATGTTTTATGATTAACATGTTTTATGGCGGATATTTTGTATCGTCGTTGTTGTGACACTCACTATATCGGCCAGATGGTCAATTTGTTTTCCTAAGTGATCAATGCTTCTTCATTCATTTAAGTAATTAAAGGCAATTTATGCACACAATCTTACAAGTAGTTATGTTACATGACACATGGATTTCCAAAATATAGGATATATCCTTGCGAAACTGGGTGACGATAATTTGGCATGTTGTGATAGGCATACTTTGGACATGCCCGTTTTTCATTTTAGTTTTTACAATAGCTTTTGTAACCAAAAAAAGTTAATGATTACAATTCTAAATATTTTGCACTGTAGCCTGTTGTCACAAGTTGTCAGAACAGTGTTACAACATTTGCATACAAATTCTAGCCTATTGTTGTCACTTGGAATATGAACCAAGTACTGTACGCCTGTGCCGCTCGTTGTCGGCCCCTACAAAACGCGGACGCGTGACAAACTCTGAAACAAAAGTTTGGTTGGTATCGGGTTGTCTTTCGACAGCCAAAGACGCGATGGAACCAATGTGGTACTCCTTGCGTTGCTGGTTGTTTAGGCCAAGCGTGAGTGTAACGCCAGGGTTGACACGCGAGGTAAACAGTCGGGAAGGGATTTGAAAACTACACGTTTGTTTCATAGCAGTATAACAAGAGGTTTGTAGCAGTTACTATGCAGAAATCGTTATTAAAATGAACAGTTAGAAATGTTGTTTAGCTTTCAGCGGATGGGACAGTGCAAGTTTTGCGCAATAATTTGAACCAGAGTTGTAAGTCGGGCCGGGTTTGGACTGGGTTCGGACCGGGCTCAGGCTTAGGTTTGGTTGAACAAACGGTTAATTCAGGCATGACTTTAAATTCTGTGTCCGTTGGTTTTTCAGATAAAATTACCCAACTAAGTAGCTAGTTGCTGGCCTTCACCCCATGCCCAACAGTCCTAATACGTTTTTAATTAAATTATGTACAGTAGTACGTTTTGTAGGCTTTATCTGAAAATACGTTATTTCTCGTTTGGTGACACGACAAAGGACAGTTTTCAGTTTTTGGACTGTCGTCTGATTGCCGTAAAGTAATAATAATAATAATAAAAACGCGGTCTTTGCATCCTACTTTCTGGTTATTAGCTGAGAAAAACCTTGATTGAACACCAAACTGTAGTGTGTGAAGTCATAAGCATATTGCCCAAACAAACATATAACGGAAATTTTTGAAGTACTGATGAAACTCGCTTAAAGAACACAAGAACGTTACAACAATGGAAACCGAACAACCTACTGCACAGCCACATTATATGACGTTTGATGAATGGACTAGAAAATATGGTAATGTTTAAATAAATTTAAAACTATATTTCGGGTTTACGTTTTTACTGCTGTTGCTTATAACCGAATTTGTTGCTTACCGAAAACGATAGCAATAAAAAAACAATTAGGGCCATTTATTTGACACATAAAACTGTTTTAGGAGCACAAACTCCACTAACAATTAAGAAATTATTGTAAAGATTTTGTAAAGGTAAAGTAGTCCACAAACGTGTTGGAAACATTGTGTCAAACCAATATTTTTAGTCAAGAAGTATGACAATGAGAGAGAGAAAAATGAACGCAAAAACATTTGGATAGAGAACCTCAAAAATGTCAAACAACACAACAAAGATTACGAGGATGGAAAAATCCAATATCGAATTCAACTGACTCGGTGGAGTGATCAGGTTTGATATTTAGAAACTATACAAGATAAACTAAAATGAATACACTTTCATATCTGGAATCAGCCTTAACCATCTATGCAGACCAGCGATCACGAAACACTCAAATATAAATTTTAGTACGACAGGATTATTGAAGGCGTCATACTGAATCAAATCGGTCTCACGAGCATTACCACAAGGGGAAGGCATAGGCTAGAGAACTCTAGCCTGTGGTGAGATTTTAATCTGCGACAAGAGCCTTCCTAAATTTGGCGCTCTTTATTGCAACGAAGGTTTCCATAGTTACAGTTGCCATCATAACGTTTATCAGCACGCAAGTAAATCGGTATACGCACAGTAGCAATAACACCAACAACTGTATCTTGCAGACACTGGAGGAATTATCATGGATGAGTGGTTCTGCGCCAACAATACCAGAACAAACTATGTTCCAAGAAACGTACATACCAAACATTCGAGCAAATGTTTTTTTGGTATGTTCTTATTGTCGTTTTCACCCTTAAAATCTTTTGATTTACGTCAGTGCTCTTTTTAATTTTTGAAGACTTTTTTGAAACACAGTATTCTCTTGCACTTAAGGTCTAAGGCAGGGGTTATTTTTATAGCGACCGGAAAAGTATGGCATGTCTAAAGTCAAGTGATGTGACTGTTAAATTTCAAATATTAAGTGACAAAAGAAAGCAATTTTTTGTGCACAATTGAAATTCAGGCCGCGTGCTGTAGTTTAGTGACTCCTGGCGTAAGACAGGGGTCGGCAACCTTTTTTACACTGCGGACCGGTTTTGAACCTGAAATTTTATCGCGGACCGGCCTTCGAAATAACTGCAAATATTTAGCAACAAAAACGCTTAAATTCGTTTATCATCGCCGGGATTCACGGGAAAAATGTTTCAAAGCGTTTACAGTGTTGAACATGAACATATCTGGCCGAAGAAAAGCTTGAGTTAAGAGGCTAAATATCATTTACCCAGAGAAAGTATCACCACTAAAAGTAATAGCCCCCGGGAGTGTCCTGGGTTCGAACCCCGTGAAAAAAATAGCCTACATCAGTGGTTCTCACACTGTTTTTTGATGCGACGAGTTTTCTGGACTTGCGACGCACCTGCAAATAAAAGTTAATGAGGAAACTTATTATTAAAGTGGAGTTTATTGATACAAAAACAAAAAGGCACAAAACGGAACTATTCTGCGACTCCCTTGGAAAATTGAAACGACGCACCACGCAGGGCGTCGCGACGCGCAGTTCGTCGGGACGCGCAACTACCGGCCTACAATAATAAGATTATAAGCGAACAATCGCATTCTTTTCTTAGTTAAGTGGAATAATTGTATGGCACAAAAGACCTGTGATATACATCCAAATTTTACTTTTATACCTCTAAATATTTTGCCACCATAAAATATTGCACTACAAAAAAGGCTTAGTTTGGAAGCCGCTTATTAAAGCCGATTTTTTGAAGGTATCAAATTCATTCTTCTCATCAAATGTCTTTATCAAAGTTATGAGTTATGGATAATTTCTTACTGTGGTTTCATTTCTCTAAAATCTCTTTGCCTGCTATCTATACCAGTGTTTTCCATCATAAAAAAAATTGTATTAGTCAATTGAACGGTGATATTTTCGGTAATAAGCACTCGCGAACATGTACATAACTGACAAAAAACAACAACCTTAAGTTAATTTACTCCGGGATAGTATACCGCAAAAACGCTCAGAATTAATTTGATTAGTGCCGCACTTTGTATATCATGGGAACTACTCAAAGTCGGTTTACTTCGTCACAATCAATATTAATGCATTGATATCTAATTACCCCATAAGATAAACAAGTTTTATCCTCTTTTGTAAATTAAACTACTATCTCTGTGGAGCGCAAGTGACGTGTGAAGAAATCATGTTACGCAAAAACTTTACGTATAGCGACGTGCTACTCTGGAACCAAGAGATGTTGATTGGCGCGAAAGTGAATGTACTCCAGTCAAGGATCAGCGCCGTACTCCTACCTGTTGGATATTCAGTGCAGTAAGTGTTTGAACGACAAGTTTTCCGCTTAACTTTTCCTAAACATAACAATCAAACAAAAGCAGTCTTAAGTCAACGAATAATGTGCAACACGCATTATCTGCACAAACTTTAATATGTTTTACTGCTAAAGATCAATATTTTTCCCTAAACTTTTGTCATGTTTAAGGTTTCCGCCGTGGAGTCACACAATAAAATTGTCAACGACGAATTGGTCGTTTTATCTGTACAGCAGTTGGTAGACTGCATTCCTGACGGGGATAGGCCAGGAGATCCTAGTCAAGCATTTGATTACTTGGTGACAAATGGGTCGATTCTTGAAAGAGACTATCGACAAACTTCCCCGTTCGAGGTGCGTTGAA
Source organism: Phallusia mammillata (assembly GCF_965637545.1). NCBI lineage: Eukaryota > Metazoa > Chordata > Ascidiacea > Phlebobranchia > Ascidiidae > Phallusia > Phallusia mammillata. The sequence continues at coordinate 19,275,039 of NC_137256.1, read as the reverse complement.
TTTAAGTTGAATTTATCCTTTTTTAAGGTCATGTTTTTTACGAACTCTTTGCATAGTTTATTTTGGACCTATGAGTTACAAAAACGCGTAACTTTGTGTAACTTTCCGTGTAAAGTATTTTAAGTTTGCAAACATATTTAACACAGGATACAATTGAATGCCCACAACATTAATTGACAGGTTGATATTTTCGAGAGATTAAAAGGAGATTGTATTACAGTCAATCAAACAAACTCAAAACTAATACTATGCGTACGCAACTGCCTTGGTCCAAATTCAATTTCTTTTGTATTTACGATCTAAATCAGTGATTCTCAAACGCGACTCACAGGGCCACATGCGGCTCCCAACATATTTTGCGGCTCGCACCAGACCTCAAAAAACCACCAAAGATTGCCATTTTGGCTTTCAAGAAAATAATCTTTAGTGATTTTCTAAGGCCCCGTTTTTTGCGGCTCCTTACACACTTAAAAAACTACCATTTGGCCCCGACAATAAAAAAGTTTGAGAACCACTAATCTAAATCAAACAATCACAAGTTTTATAAAGTCTGGAACTTAATTATATTTCCACTTGCCGAAACTTCCTGTCGAAAACAACAACGCATAGGCAAACCTGTTTGCTAATTTGCTAATTCGCACTCGTTTGTATACTAAACTTGTTTGGTTCTAATGTACACACACGCGCGTTTTTTCTCAAGTAAACATACATATGATGCCACATTTAAACACTTCCAGAATGCAATAAAAATCTTATCTCTTTTTTAGGGAGTAGTTTGAAGCCTAGACACTTTTGCCTATGCTGTTATTTTAAATTGAGGGAGAAACTGTTGGGTTTATGTCCGATGAGACGAAGATATGATGATTACATTTAGGCTTAAATTTTATAAAATGTACAATGTTTTACCTTTTATGATTGCTTGAAGTTTACATACACAGCAGCTTTAACAAACAAAATCTGTGACATCGAAACGTCGGCCTATTACAATAAAGACTGCTGGAAAAGCTAAATATTTTTTTTGAAAAATCTGTGATTACACTTTTGTACAACGTTAAAATGTTTAAAATTAAAACATTTTTATGGATTTAGCGTGGACAATGTCTCACAGCGAGAAAGGATGTTGCGGTGAAACTTACCGGATGGCGCTCTGTTGATGTTAACGGCCGAGAAAATCCAGAAGAAGCATTAGAAACTGCAGTAAGACGAGGACCGGTAGTTGCCATGTTGTTTTTTTCGAGTCCACAAAAATTAAGAGATTTTTCATCAAATGATAAAGGTAAATTGTGGGAATATTCCCCAAACGTAATCGTATGATAACAAATTGATTTTTTCGCTTAACTGAAATATCGTTGTTAAAAAGACATCTTTTTTGATTCCGGCCCTTACGACTTTAAATTATGTCATGCTGTGTTGGTGGTGGGATTCAGTGAGCAAAGCAGGACCAACACCGGAGTTGATAAATTCTGGATTGTCAAAAATAGGTGGGTGTCACAAAAGCGCAAGTATCTTTCACGATCTCAAATTTAAGAAATTGTAATTTTTGTGTGACGGAAAGAATCAGTTGGACGTAATAACCAGTGATACACTGAAGTTTCGGTTGTCCGAAACATTTTAGCCGAATATGTCGGTCGAAGTTTAGGTTTCGGCACGAACTTTTTTGAGAATTCAGCCGGAACCGAAGTAATTGAGTGTTTGAAATTAAAATTTTAAAGATCACAAATTTAGCTTATGGTTTGTGAAAGTTGTTTTGGAGGGTCATAAACGAGTTCCCTCTAAAATCGAACCCCAGTTTAAGAACCGCTGATCTAAATCATCATTTAAAATGATCTCATGTGTCGCAAAGCAACGCAAGTTAAAAAATACGATTTCTGTGTTTGTACGGTATAAAAAAGGCCACCCAAACTTAAACTTTTTAAAAAATATATTTTACGCAACCATGGTGTATCTATTTTTTGAAACACTTGCACTATAAATCACCACATTTAGCTTGGGTGTTCTTAGTTTCGGAACAAGCTAAACGCCGCCTAACAAGCCTAATTAGTCATTTGTGCATGTTTTTTTCTACAACCGTTTATGATTTGTTGATGATTAACTAGGCTATAACCCACACACAGACGGGTAGTTTGTGTAACACTTCATTGATTTTTTTAGTTGGGGCACTACTGAGCACAACTCTGGATACCACAAGATTGCTAAGGACAGAGGCAACCAATGTATGATAGCTGATAATGCAACGTATCCAATTGTGCGTAAAGTTTAATAAAACAACTCTGTATGATAGCTTTTTTCTGTATAATTATATTAGCTAGTTAGTATTATAGCTAGAATCCTTTCCTTACTAATTCGCTTCTGCAAACATGTAATTTATCGAGTAATGCAAACGTGTTCAATTTGATCACAAAATAAAATCACTAGATGTCGCTTTTTCTGAAAATTTGTTCTTGGTTTAAGGTAGCACCCAAATTTCCTGTGGCTAGTTACAGCATTTTCCTAAATAAGTCACTAAACGTTTCAACATAAATGTACATTCCAGTAAATATTGCACAAGTCCAAATTGGGCCGAAGTCTAATAAACCCTGAGTCATTTTGTAATTTAAGAGATCAAAATTCGACGCGTTGCAAATTACTGACAAACTAGACTGGAAATCAGTGGCGACGTGCGACAATTTTGTTTCCATTCCATTCGCTGTTCACAAAGCAGCACCAATTTGTTGGTAACCTAAGGTACCTGCATGTTTGTCCGGCTGGTTTTCTTATGTTACGTATTTCGTGTGGGAAACATGTAGCTTTAGTTTGCGGAATATTGTAAGAGGTGGAAATCGTTACAGGAATTGGATTAGAAACGGGATTGATTCTCAGGATTATTTTGTGCACTGCATTTGTAAGTACTGCGTTTGTTGGGTTAATGTCCCCGATATTCCATCAATCAAATCAGACCTGTAGGTCGGCTATAAATTTTCGGATCAAGTTAAAGTTTGAACGGCTTAAATTTGACCACAAACGCTGCGCTAAAAATGCCAAAAGATTTCAGTGATTGCAAGGTAAAATAACAAATCTAATCACAACAAGCATTGCTAATTTTATCGGATATGACGCACGGAATTATATTAGCCTATCAATTACCAATAGACCGAAATCCATCGAAATGAAAAGGATATCGTGTGTTGATTGAAAATAGACGCCTGGCAGTCTTGAAAGAACACGCTACTAACCTGTTTCAAAGCTAATATCGACCAACAAGCACATAATAGAACTTTTGTGGACGTTTTAGTCGGTTTTCTACAAAGGAACAACTTTTAAACATTCATAAACCTTAATGAAAATGACACATTACTTTTTGCGTTAACTTGTTATTGTATTTACTCAAATGTCGTCTTCTGTAGAGTTAGTGTTTTGGTATATCCTGGCATCAGTATTAGTTCTAAACGAAACAAGCTAAAGGAGCCTGAATCCAGTAGGTATAGATGAACAGTGGTCGCCCTTTTGTACAGCACCAACTGTAGACATTTAAAGTCAAGTTGGTAAAGCCACAAACCCTACAAACTTAAACAATTTTATGTTTAACGATTATGATTTTTTGTTTGACTAAATGAACTGGTAAGGCAAGATAACTCTGAGTACAAATTAAATTGTGACGCAGTAGTTTTGAATCGTTTCCGATGATTAAAAGTCGAAACGATATCCGGTTAAGTCTATAGTATTGAACGTAAGAACTTGGCCGGGAGCAGTAGCATAAAAACAATACTGATTGATTACAACCGATTTAAATTACTTTGTTTTTACAGTAGATTTGGTTTCTTTAGAAATGGTTATCAACTATAAATAACTGGTCGTTGTTACCTAAGTGAAAAAAAATACCTGCCTGCTGTGCGTTTACGCCTTATTGTTTGTGCATTACAAATCACGCGTCATCACCATTGAAACCATGGTTTAGTTTAAGGTTCCGCTTTTTGCTTCTGACAGCCTGACAGAACAGATTGAAATGCAGATAGATGTACAAACTGTGGTGTCGGGCGAAATTGGAACTTTGTATAGGCCTCGATCTAAAAAAGGCGTGTTTTTTTCTGTGGTTAATAATTTATATTTAGAGTTTTGAATTAAGTAGAGATACGTGCACCACCAGGCACGTGGCTAAAACATATCCGGAATATAGTAAAGTTCAAGAGTCGTCCAAGAATTCAGACAAGTTGTTCGACCGGAGAGTCAGCGACACCAAATCTAGGCTAAAACTGTAATTTTGAACCAACCGCAGATATATCCTTGCTTTTTGCCGATTTTTACTGATTTGAGGCTTCTATTTTAACAACGGTCGCTAATTTTATTGAACTACATCAGATATCGAGTTGTTACGTTGGTAGGCAACACGCGATTTAACCGTTTTTCTTTGTTGGTGGAAGCAATAGAATCAGAAATAACGATAAAGAAGTGGTATTTCTGCAGGTGTATGGGTTTTAGGCAGCTTATGGCTTCATATAAAAAAGTTGAAAATGCTTTAACACCACCGCACACCAGGGCAGTCTTAACGCATATGAAGTAGCTCCATAATCGTCAAACGTTTAAACATTTGTAAAATTTGCGTGGCATAAAAACGGGTGCTCCAACGTAATCAAGAGGGTGCTATAAGTATACAAACAGATCCGTTATTTGTGAAGAGCAGTTAACAGTTGGATATTAGCGTTGGTACGTAATGCCAAGTGATCAACAGCACTTGGTTTTTACTTAAAAATGGTGATTGTCTGTAAATAGCATTAAAACCAATATTTAGTTAACAATTGTTTGCCTTATGGTTACCTTATAAGTTTTAATGAATAATGAAACAACTAAGAACAAACAGCTACATCAAATATGTCCCGTGTTGTCAACATGAAATGCAAAGGTTAAGATTAGGGTAGATGCAACAGCTTTAATTAGTAGTTCTTTACATTTTTTACACTCCCGCTTTTGTGAAATTTATTTGTGCCGAAAACCACCAAATTGTAGTGACATAAAATCGATTTCACTTTTTACAAATAGGCCTAAACGTAAGTTTGGCACCATCCGCAGGTGAAAGGGTTTTTTATTTTTTTCAGTGCTGCTGCAAGTACAAGTTTATCGCCATAGTGCTGTTAAAATACATGACAGGACTTATTAAAAAGGGAAATTATTTACAAGGCCGAAACTTGTTTTCAATCATACAAAATAAAAAACGGTTGGAAATTTTAATGCCAACGATCTGCATCACTTGGTTTCACAAAAGAATAAAAAACGCTTGAAAGGGGTGCTTGACTGTAAACGGTTACGTGTTCCAGAAACCCAAAACTCATACAACATGTCCGTTGTACGCCTACGCCTTACAATATTTGATCACGTCACAAACATTGTAACAAAGGACTAGTTAATTATCGTTGGCCTCTGAGCTTTGTCAGCCGTGCGAAACACGTTTAAATGTAGTAAACAGTTGTGACGGCAAACAAGTAAGCCTGACGAAACGAGGAACTTGTAACTCTACATACCTAAATCTCACAGGTGGTTATGTGTTTGCCAAGTGCAATTGTTTAATTTAGCAATTAGTTAAGATATGGACGTCCTCTTGTAATTTATTGCTTATGTGTATCTAAAATCTATGATTTTTTCTTCTATTTTGATTAATAAAGCACTAAAAGTTGTACCTGTAAACGTTTGTATACATAAGACACAAAATTCTACTAGCAAGTGTTAATAATGGAGCAACTGGAAGATACAGAATCCTATTACATGACTTTTGAACAGTGGGTAAAAAAATATGGTAAGTTTAAATCGATTTTAAATATGTGTAAAATTACAGATGCTATGCCATAACTTTATTTATGTAACAAACACATTGACCGGCAAATTCAGTTTTCGCTTCGGTGTATGCAAAACAAATCTTTTTAGACAAGCACTATGATACTGAAGAAGTTAGAGATTCACGCAGAAACATTTGGGCGGAACAATCATTGAAAGTCAAACTACACAACTTAGAATATGATACAAGTAAAGAAACTGGTTATCGAATCCAACTGACTCGATGGAGTGATCAGGTAGGTTGCCTACATTTTACTCTCGGGTGTTTACAAATGTATGTATGTGTATGTCGCTGTGTACGCATTCGGCGCTTATGAATAAATCAAAAAAGAGGTGTTGCATGTGCGCTTTGACATAACAGTATAGCGAAAGAACTATCATGGTTGCGTTGTCAGGCACCACCCACTCTAGCGAAAGCTACTTTAGGAACAACGTTTGATGAGATTTTTTGGTAATAAACAAGATCAAGATGGAGATCTTGTGTTGTCATGCACCTGCATTTGTCAAGGCATTTGCAGGCAAGTAACGAGGTGAAAATGTTCGTTTTGGACTTTGTATTGTTCTGTGACGTCTTAATTGCCATTCTATGTTGCATCGCTGTAGCGAATTTATCAAAGAGACGTGGCCCCACGAAGCGAGCAGTTGTTGTTGAGCTGGGGTTGTGTCGTTTTGACTCCTAAAATTTAGTGTAAGTTTGAATTGGGTACCGACAGCCCATAATTGCAGCAAGAACAGAAAAGGCGTAAAAGTAGTTGCTGAACATTTGTTCTTTTTCCATTCCGGTCCGCGATAAAATTTTCTTTTTAGAACGATCGGCAGTTCAAAAAATGTTTTCGAAATTTGCATTAGCTTAAACATGCTGCTGCTTCAAGTGTTTCGTGTTTGCTGGCGATTATTTGTGTTTTTTGTGATCTCGTTAGCAGTGTATGGAAACTAATTAGCGAAGTACCTTACCATGGGTTAAAGTACAATGGCAACAAAAACATCAAGTGGTTATATAACAGCAGTGTAGGTTGTTGGCCTTTTTGTACAGCACCTACGTAAGTCACCCAAAAGAAAGTGGGTATAGCCAGAAATACCTACAAATTAGAATTAAGATGGTTGGGTTTCAGATTGAATTAAGATAGTTGGGGTTTAGGTTCCGCTTTGTGGTGGTCTGACACTCTAACGGAACGCATTTAGAAGCAAATAGATAAACAACCGCGGCACTCATTGGCAGATACAAGGCAGAAAACCCTTTACAAAGTTAGAAACCAAAGCTTAGATTGTTGTTTCGTTCTTTTGTGTACTTGAATTTGAAATCTACCGGTTAATTTGAGCCCGACGGACACCAAACCAACGGTAGTTGGCAAGTAATTACGTACATTTAAACATAATTCATATACACCAAAACAGTCGTATACCTGTGCTATTTGTTGGCAAGTAGCCTACTACACAAAATATACGTCAAGTTTTGAAACAAAAGTCAAAATAAACGTCAAGTTTTAAAACAAAGTCAAAAGATTAAAGTCACGGTATACTAACTGCTTATGCTTCACATAAGACGAGATGCAGGAAAATAGTATGTTTTAAATCAGATGTTGGTGACATATTGACTTTTTCGGTAACATATTTGTATTTTTGCAATGTTCGTTTTGTGGTTTGTTAAGTTGTCTTGTGATAGTGTTTGATATGGTGATTGTCACTACTGGTATTGAAACAAGATGTTCGTGAAAATATTGACTATTAAGTGGTGTGCTAAAAAAGTTCGAACCAAGATTTGAAATTGTCATCAGTCATAGGTATTTCAAATTCCTGTTGGTTTTGTAATTTTTTGTTATGTATTTGATGTTGCCTGAATTTCAGTAAGGCATTTAATTACCTTCACAACCACACAGCCATTTTTTCTTTGCACTTTTAAATTATATGATAACTGTATAAACCAGTTGAAGTCATGCAGTCATCTTGAACATTTGTATGGGAATGTTTCAAGGGCAATTTGTTACGTCACAAACAAGATTAAAACAACGTAAATATAGTGACCGAACAATCGCCTCTGTTTTTTTTACGTGAAAATGAAGCCACCTTCTGTCGAAGAATTCTTATATATTGGTCTAATTTTTGCTTATACAGTCACAAGATCTCGTATTACATATGATTGTAGAAATACTTTAAGCTCCTCGCGGTCTTCCTGAAACCGCGTGAGGGACCTCTAACGGACCGCGGACCCCACTTTGAGAACCGCTGTTTTACGTGGACAAAAATTGCTGAGTTGGCAATTTGAAAGAATTTGCTGACGCAGCAAATTATTGTCACCTTAAACGCCTATGCTTTGTTGCGCCACTTATCGGAAATTTCCAAACCTGGCTAATGTGAGTTCTTACGTTAGTAGTTCTACCAAAAACCGTGGCACGCACCAAAGTCAGGACACAAAAACCATGGCACGAACCAAAGTCAGAACATAAAAAGCGACTTGATTCTACGTTTGGCAAAGAACAATACCCAATACACCATCATAATGGATTTTATTGTTATGAAGTAACGAACGATTTGCGTGATGCGTAATAAATGCAACTTACTCGATGGAGTAATCTAGTAAATTATAAAATAAACAGCTTGTACTCTGGGGTATTTGCAAATACACGTACTTCCTAGGTTGTATGAGCGCCATATCTGTGATTACAGTAACAATTGTTGTCATGCAGAAAACGACGGAATTATCATGGATGTGTTGCCACTCACCTCCTAGGCCAGCGCAGGCTATACAATTTCACGAGGATCTTGAAGAGCCAATGCTGGTGGTAGGAATCTCGTTTGAATCAGTGATGCACTAAAGTTTCAGTTGACCGAATACGCCATTCTAGTGATAATTTGGTATCAGTCTAGTTCGGTCAAAATTTGGTGTTTCATACCGAAACGGAACTAAACGAAATGACATTATTCGTTCTGAGTAAACTTCGTTCCGTAACCTATATTTTCATTTCGTATCGGCCTGACCGAAATAAATTTATAACGGTATTTTTCGGTATTTCGTTCTTACCCAGCAATATTTCGTTGTGGTCTTTACAATTAACTCTTGAGCAAACTAAGAAAGACAGTTGCAATACACAACACTTGTTGTCGGATAATTGTTATCATAGTCACCATATGGTACATTTTTGGTGTTCATATTTTTTATTATGTCGCAACCACGTGAAATTCTCTTTAACTTTTTTTTGTTTAATGTCCCGAAAGAAATACCGAATTTAAAAATAACGGTAGTTCGTTCTGTTTTGGTGTTTTGAATATTTTTTATTTAATTTTTTCTCCGGTATTTGAACCAAAAATTATTTGTTCCGGTATAACCTAATTTCGTTCCATTTTGGTATGAAACACTGTCGTGACTGCTTCTGGTAACAAAAAAGATCGAATCGGATACACGCAAACTTCGATTTTGTCACCAAGCACTATGCGATGATAAACTCTTCAAAAAAAACTTTTTCGCGGCACATTTGCGATTCACTGGCACAGTACCAATGTGGTTGAGAAATTTTGTGTTTGGTACATCTCTTATAATACGATATTTTGTCATTACTTAAAATCAGTTTTTTCTATGATGCCTACAAAAAAAAACATGTACGAAATCCTGTATTTGCTGCTATAGATTTACATTTAACAAAAAACATCTTGTTTTCTTGGGGCGCACCTTAGCGTTTTTATGATGTTAAGCATGTACAAACCAAATGACTCCACTTGTCATTTTGACAAATCAGGAGCAAGCGGCACTGTTGACTGCAGGTGATGATGTTTTTGATGAAGATTTGTTACGCAATTTGCCAAGTGTTGATTGGCGCGTAGGTAATCACGTCACAGAAGTCAAGAATCAGGAGGAAAATCCTGTATGTTGGATATTTAGCGCAGTAAGTTACTCTACAACTACATTTATTTTTGCTGCTTTATCTCTCCTAAACAAGCACAAACAAACACATGATCATAAAAAGGGTCTGAAAAACGTACATATGCGTGGTAACAATAATATTTTCATAAGTTCCTGAAAATTAAACAGACGGTTGTATATCAGAAAGAGGTGACTCAACTTATGCCATTTTTCAGGTGTCTGCTGTCGAATCACACAACAAAATTCTCAACAACGAGTTGGTCGTTTTATCTGTGCAGCAATTGGTCGACTGCATTAACGGTGGGGACCAAGCGGGTCAAGTTTACCAAGCATTCAACTACATGGTGGAACATGGTTGCATTCGTGAAGAGGGTTATCCACAAACATCACCCTTTGTGGTTCGTTAATCTAAATCAGCTGTTCTCAAACAGGGGTCCGCGGTCCTTTTGGGGTCGGTGAGGCAATTTTGGGGGGTCCGCGAAAAAGTTGAAGTAATTCTATAATCTTGTTTGGCGTCAGTTTGTGCCACTGAATAAGTTTAAATCAAATTAGAAGTAAGAATTGACAGTCTCCGTTGCTAAACAATAGCTTTTATTGCATAACAACTAACATAAATACAATTGTTCGCACAAAATAGTAATGATTTTTTGTGTTTTTTGTGATGTCACAAACTGTCTTTGGATCATTGTTATGCGCAATTTCGCGTAATTAGCTGAAATCCTGCAATCAACTTTCGTTTTACTAAAATACACATTCAGGCTTTAGGATCGCGAGCCCTCGGAATGTTGGCAAAGGCTTTTAAAAAAATAATGAAAAATTTGAGAACCACTGATCTAAATGTTTCTTTTTGCATTAAAAAAAAATCAGAATAGGCTAAGTCTGTGTTCAGGTTTTGCCCTTCTATTAGACTTTTGCACATTCTTTCGTTTTGGTTAGATTAGCCTAGAGCCATATTTTAACTTTTTGCACAATAATGCGTAATTTAACTATTTGAGTTCTGCACATGTCAATATTTGTCAAACATTTTTTTCAGAGTCAAGATTTGTCAAAAATTTTCGTTTTTTGGTCAAAAAAATTGCCCTACTTATGACTTACCCCACTGGCTTCTAAAATGGGTAAATTTTTTCTGCCGAATTACATGAAAATTGACAGCTTGTAGAAATTTCTATTTATAGATGTCAATTGTTGTGTTTTGCCCTATAATCCGACTATTTACCCCTTCTGTCCTTTACAATCAAACCATGTCCGAATTTAATAAGATTTTGATAGTTTGTACTTTTTATTGCATAATTAGTTAAGCACAGTATGGACCACTGTGTTTGATTTAGCAGCACCAAACTTTCTCATGGTTATCTCTTGAAATGCATTATATACAACTTTGCATGTGTGGGGATCCATGGACTTCTTCCGGCAGAAACAAGCTTATTTAGGTTTAAAAAAAACAGTGGCGAATACAGGACCCAACATGAAATAGGCATAGGGAATATATCAACGTTTAAAAATATGTCATATGTCAGCAAGTTATACAAAACAAACAGAGAGGTTCTTTGCATACACTCTGAACGTGAGCAATTTGTAAATGCGAGCGAGTCTCCTCGGTGGTCTGCTACCCTTGACTTGGAATCGCATGGGCTTTTAAAATAAAAAAAGGAAAACAAAGTTAAGCTATGCAAAAGGGAAAATTTTGAACTTGACAATCACCTGACTATAAGAAAATGGCTCAATTTAATTGCTAATGTCCTGGGTAGACAAAAAAAGCAGGCAGTAAATTGGATTATGAAGGATGTTCTGTGATAAACGATTTGTAAACAAACGAACAATTAAGACCATTTGCTTCATGTCAGACTTTAATCTTGTTTCTGAAATTTTTTTAAGAGGATCTGTCAGTTCCTATGGGTTGCTAAAAACAGTTTTATCTCATTGTTTAAGTTAACACTGTTTTTTGCACAATGAATGTAGCGTGGGCCGTGTCAGACCGCAAAAAGGGAGGTTGCGGTCGAAGTTTTGCGATGGAAGTCCGTTGATATTAGCAACCACAGAAATCCGGAACCAGAATTTCAAGCTGCTGTTACAGCAGGACCAGTAGTGACCACGTTGGTCTTTTCCAGTTTGGACAAATTAAGAGATTTTTCATCAATGGATAATAATGAGGGTAAATGTTAGAAATACACTTTAAAATAGTTTAACGTCGTACTAAGTTTTGAAACAAATATTTCTTAAATGTTGTTTAGAAAATATTTTTTCCGATCCCGATCCCCACAATGGAAATAATGTGGCCCACGCTGTGTTGGTGGTGGGATTCGGTTCTCAACCAAACAGGAGAAACGATGGAATCGATCATTACTGGATTGTCAAAAACAGGTATGCGCTTTAATTATGACTTTTTTTCTTGAGGCTTAACTTATCATGAAACATTATTAATAAGGCGGTTAAGTTACTGACCCTAAAAACCTGGTGGCTGACCTAATAAATAATTGAATCATAGGTTATAAGTGGTTTTTAACCTTTTTCATACTGCAGCCAATTTTAGAAACCTTATGCAACTGACAAACTCCTTCCAAATTTCCGTTGTTTAATTACGGTTTACAATGTTTAACCTGTATAGACAGGCATGAAGACACGCATGAATAAACACAAATATATAACATAACCTGCCATCGTTGACGTAAAAATCTTATTCAACTTTACTACCTGTTTCACGTTTGTTTGTCGACACCGATACCCGGTGGCAGTTTCGTGGGGCTAATTATTATACTCCGCATAGACAGTAAAAGCATTCATTCTATTGTAATGGTTATAATTATTTTTTGGTTGCAATAATGACTAATATGCGGATGCTTACATTGTGTAACTAACAACTTATGTTTTTTTGTTTTAGTTGGGGTACTGAGGACCACTTAGGCTTTTTTAAGATTGCTAAGGACAGAGGCAACCAATGTCAAATAGCATCCTATGGAATGTACCCTGTTGTAAGAAGCACTGTGGGAACTGGTGTTTAGATAATATATATATATATATATATATTACAGGGTTGCCTAACCGTCCTTATTTCTAAGATTTGTCCTTATTTTGAAGGGCATTGTCTTTAAAAAATGTATTGCCCTTATTTCCCAGAAATGTCCGTCCTGACTAGTATAAATTCAAAGATTTATTTGAAAACGTTTGTTTTGTTTCGTATGAAAATTTAATTTTTCGGTTGTCCTTATTTTCGGCTCCGTGTCGATGGCAACCCTGTGTATATGTATAAAAGACACACAAAGTAGGAAAAACATAAACGGTATCGCAAAAGACACTTTGTTTGACTTTTATTGCTGAATTAATTGTTTGTAAAATGCTGATATTAAAATTCAATACAACAGACAGGGTTTGATTTTCTGTTTGTGATTGATTTTCGCGACATGCACCAACGCACAACCAATGTATTTGTTTAATTCAGGGTCCAGCAACCTTTTGATAATGGCAACAGCTTAGCGTACCAACACGATTGTGTGTTATAGTACTGATTTGTGCCAGCTGATGTGAGTAGTGGGCTAATTCCAGTTCAGATCTCTATGATATCAGTTATGAGTTTACGTTTATCTTAACAGATATATTCGTGTTTTTATTTCGCGTTTTTAGTACAATTAAATCATCACAAAGTGCAAAAGTCAACAACCGCAAGCATGAAACTTTTAAAAATGTGCAAAATTACAAAAACAAGTTGTAATATGTTGTCCTATATTTTGTTACAGCAAATAACTTCCAGAAGGGCACGTAAAGTCTGCGGACCCCCAACGCAATTTACCATAAGTCTTTTTATGTTTCACGTGTCTTGCATTATACCCTGTCATGCTGTTGGAGCATTTAAATCCGCCTTTACAGTCCTTTAAAATCAATGACCTTTCTATATTGTAGTGGCCAACGCATCGAATTGATAATATTTCTGGTATATATAACTTGACAAATCACTTGTCCTATAAAGTCTATTGTCCATGTGTGTTATGATGTCACAATAGGGAAGACAATCACAAAAAGTAATTGTTTTGGGGTAATAAACAGCGTGCACTCGTATGCAGGATTGTAAAAACGGTTGAGAAACTTAAAAATATTCTTCTGTTGGTTAATGATACTTAACATATTTCCCTCCATGGACCCACTGAAACCATCTCGCGGACCCCTCGGGGGTCCACGATCCCCAGGTTAAGAACCACTGCTTTATTGGCTTAAGATTGACTTTCGAGTAGCTGACATCTAGTCTACTACTCTTGCCCAAATATTTTTCGCAATATTAAATAATAAAGAACAACATGATATTCAGAGTCACAAAAAAGTTGCTTACCAGCACATTTACCTGATTTTAACGTGACTTGTCACTGCAAACTTTTCTTCTGTAACCTGACAGTCGGTAATGTTGCTTATTTTTTGTTTTTTAGAAAGGGGTTAAATTAAATTTATCTCGCTGTTTACAGTAGTAATGGTAATAAAAAGATCAAAATCCACTGGTATAGACTAAATCTGTTCATATCAAATTGGATTCATGTTTTCAATCCGTTTGCACTCTCTAACGTAAATTGTGATATTTATGAAAATGAAACTTGTTGTCAACTGGAGAAAATATTTTTGTTTTTCGGAGCAAGATAATACTATATAATTTAGGTTAATACACAAAACACGTTCAAATTAACGTTATAGTTAATACCACCATATAATTATGTCGTCAAGCCAACAACATCTTACGCCAACGTTAATAAACGTCATTATCACCCACAAAGTTTCATCAGCGTGTGGTTTACAGACGAGCACAAGAGCTAAGAAAACACATGTGACTGACCATGCACTAATAAGTTTTTAAACCCACACTGGAGGTTAAGAACCACGTTATATTACGTACAAACGTAGGTGAGAACATATGGAATATGATTGTTTTTTTCGGGCTATAAAACATGCGTCGCAACGCATGCATTAAGGCAGATTGAAATAATGTTTGTGTGCTGTATGGAATCCATGAGAAAAGCGGAACAATGACTAGTGCCTCAGACCAAGAACCACCGTACCTGAATTTTCAGCAATGGACAGAGAAATATGGTAAGATAAAACCAAACCTCAGTAAAAAAATCTATTGCGAACATTGTTATTAAAATATGCTTTTTATTTGCTTGTAATTTTTTACACCTCAATTCTTTTTGTGGAGTAATATCCTCCTGATCGAGTGTTGTTCTGGCCATTAAAAAGAAACAACATAAAAATATCCATTTTTCTTGCAAAATTATGGTTATGGGCAGATAAAAGATACGAATCTAACCAAGATGAAGAAGAACGTCAAAAACTTTGGTCGGAGAACCTGGAAATGGTGAAACAACACAACAAAGAATACTACGATGGAAAACACAGTTATCGAATTCAACAAACTCGATACAGTGATCAGGTAAGCTTTTTCAAAAACGACCAGCTATCGGATCAAAAAGATAGCCTTTCTTTACAAATTAATGCAATTTTCACAACATATAGTGTGTAGTTTATGAGTGACGCAGCACCTTATCTAGGGCTTGGTATCATTTGTCGCAGTTTAAGTTGCAACACAGTTTACGTTTTTTATATTTTTTTTACTTACTGTTAGTTTGTTATTTTTTCTGGCAAAACCACGATTACACGAACTTTTGTCCTGCAGAAAACAGAGGAGTTATCGTGGATGCGTTGTAAAGCACCACCATCACCAGCAGATGCTTGTGGTTTTGTTAGCTCAAACAGCCAAACGTCCCGCTGTTCAGTGAGTTTATGCTTGTTTGGTTGTTTCCACAACTTGTCAAACCTGCTTCTGCAGTTGTACCATCAATTTGTATTTAAACAAACGCGAAATAAACATTCTTTTATCCTAATGGCATTATTTCCTTTTTACATTTTTTTTACTCTGTTGTCTTGTAGGTGTTGCAAGGATTATCGCGGATTCATTTTTGGCTGATGTCAAAACTAAATTTTATAACAGAAATGTTTTCAAATCTATTAACTCCAAGCCCGCAATGTGTTAACTGGTATGAACGTGGCTGTGTCACTGGTGTGAGGGACCAGGAAAACACGCCCACGTGTTGGATATTCAGCGCAGTAAGCGTCAAATGTCTTTCTTTACACAGATCAGATACACAAACCTAACGGTAAAAATAACATTGTAAAATAGTGAAAAAAAGATTCTTGTGAATCTAATAAATCCAAAAATAACATTGTAAATCGGTTTAAAATAAAGTAGATGCTGTTACAAACAACTTTCATGATGTTGCAGGTATCAGCTGTGGAATCACACAACAAAATTGTCAACGGAGAATTGGTTGAACTATCAGTTCAACAGTTGGTTGACTGTATGCCTGGTGGTGATAAACCGGGACATGTTTATGATGCTTTTAATTACCTTATGAAACATGGTTCAATCCTTGAATCAGATTATCAGCAAAGCAAACCTTTTAGTGTAGGTTAAATGCAAACAAATTTGAAAGACTGTATCGTACAGTTTTTCTACGTTTACATAGCGAACAGTAAAACTAAAAAGTGGATTTAGAATGGGTTGAGGTTTTGTATAGGCCTAAATCCGCAAAGGCACTAAGCGGTTAAACATTTTATCCTTTTATTAAATTAATTTAGTGCGGCGAAGAGTGCAGATCAGCGGGGAAAATGGCAGCTGTCAAACTCATTAAATGGAAGTCAATTGAGATAAAGAATCCAGGCAATCCCGAAAAAGATTTGGAAACTGCAGTGGCACGTGTTGGACCAGTGGCAGCCTGTTTAATTTTTTCCAGTCGTGCCCAAAGTCATAAGCTGTATTCTATGTCCAACTTTCAAGGTAAGGAACAGAAATACGTTTTAAAAAAAGCTATTTTGGTACATGGACTAAATTGTCGTCAGTATATAGCGCAATTTAAATTACTTTATGGTTTAGAGCAGGATCTGTAACTTTTTCCAACTGGGGCAACACTGCCGAACTTTTATCAATCAGGTTTTGGTGGGCTGTCGGTTAGTTTTCGCGGTGTCAAAATTTTACATTGGTGTAGAAAGTTTAGCTTTTTTGTTACTTAACACGTTTAGCTTAAAACAAGCTTAAAATCGTTGCTAACTAATATTACATTTGTGACACACTGCATCTATAGTGAATAATATGCTTTCTATGTTTGTTTAAAACAACTTGTTTACTTTCCCGAATGATCATTTTATTGTTCACAGACATATTCTACGATCCGGGTCCTTGCAATGGTGACGAAGCTCATTCTGTTTTGGTAGTGGGATACGGTTGGCGATACGACCGGGAAAACATGGAAATTAAGAAGTATTGGATAATCAAAAACAGGTATAATCCTAAACTTTGCCAAATTAAGACAAGGGCGAATGTCATGTTAAACTAAACGAAGTAAAACTTTTTCTTGTGATACAGTTGGGGCACTGAACGTAGCTCCGGCTTCCACAAGATTGCTAAAGACAGAGGCAACAATTGTTGTATAGCGTCGAATGCCATGTATCCAGTTATAAGAAGAAAGTGAACGGCTATTTTTTGACCTGGGAATTTTTTTTGCTGTTGTCATTTTAAATTGCACATTCTTTAAAATCGCAATTTTGCTGTACGCGTACTTTTCCTGTTACAATTCCGGTTAATATTTGCCCTTAAATGTTAAATATTTGTGGTTTTAGAGTCTGCACCGATAAATGTATTTTTGGTGACACCCGTCTTTTTAAAGTTATGCCTAAGTTTTGTATTTACTTTATTAAGTTCTGAAATACAAAAATGTAAGAAAGTTTAGAAATGTTTGTCTGATATTTTCAAGCAGTTACAATTTTTGAGTGGTATCTTAGCTAAACATATTTTGCTCTCTAGAGATTAATTGTATTTCTCATAATGAATGAGTTACAATGTGGTAATTGTATATTACGTGTTAAGTGTGTTCAGATTTACTATTTTTTACGGGGTTCGAACCCAAGACACTCCTGGGGACGAATTCCAATGACGTTTTTTTAATGTATGTATTTTGGTCAGGCGCGCCGGACCATTCAGCCAGGTTCCTGCAGACTCCAATTTTTTTTTTGCTCAAGATCGACTTTTCGAGTATACGCCATTTAGTGGTCAGCAATTGCCAAAAAATCTTTCGTAATGTTAAATAACAAAGAACAGCATGATATTGATAATCAAATCACAATAAAGTTTACCAGCACATTTACCTGTATTTACAGCGTCTATAACAGCGGTTCCCAAACTGGGGTCCGCGGTCCTTTAGGGGTCCGTGAGGCAATTTTTGGGGGACCGCGAAGCAGTTGAAGTAATTCTATCATCTTATTTGGCGTCAGTTTGTGCCACTAAATAAGTTTAAATCAAAGTAGAATTGAGAATCGACTGGCTCCATTGCTAAACAATGGCCTTCATTGAATGACAACTATCAGAAATGCAATTGTTCGCGCACAATCGCAATGTTTTTGTCCTGTTTGTGATGTCACATGCTGTCTTTGGATGATTGTTATGCGCAATTTTGCATAACTAGCTAAAATCCTGCATCAACTTTCGTTTTTGTGGAATGCACATTTCGGCTTAGGGACCGCGAGCTCTCGAAATAATGGCAAAGGGACCGTTTTGAAAAAAATATGAAAAAGTTTGGGAACCACTGGTCTATAATCACTGCAAACATGTTTTGTTTATTGAACCATGCAGCTAAAAAGAAATTCAAACAAATAACGTGAGAGAAATCAAATTGTTAAAATAGGGCAGCATTTTGTACTTGGACTTTGTACAAAAATGTAAAAGAATGGGTAAAAAGGGTGTATATTTATCTGTTTTGGTTATCTAGTTTGTTGACGCTGCCCAGCGATTTAAATAAGTACACTTTTTTTAATGGACAAAAACATAACAAGCATTGTAACAAAGCATTTGACACAAGAGATAATTTAAAAAGAAGGAAATTTCTGCGAATACATAAAATGGAACATACAGGCTATATATCAGACTGTACCTTAAATCCTTTTTCTGGTGGCATGGGCACCGTTTATATCAGGGATCTTCAACCTTTTTGGCGCAATCGCCCCCTTTCCAAGGCACCGCCTCAAAATCGGCCCTCTATTAGATTGTTATTTGTACAAAAGTTTTTGAGCAGATGCGGGCGGTTAGCTTCGCCAAGCAACACGAAAGCTTTAATCAAAGCTTCAGTTAACAAATAATTTAATTGCTACTACAACACGCCAACTCTATTTCACGCAATTCTTTAAACGCATCTAAGAAAAATCTGTTCAATCATAGACAAAACAATATTACGATTATGCGCAAACAATTGCCTTCTTTTGTTGAAAAACAATGGGGCATTACTCAGTAGAGGAGAATCCTAAATGAGAAATCATAAATGTTTGGGAAGCGCTTGTGTAGACCAGTGCTCTTCAACCCGGGTATACTGTATACCCAAGTGTATTACGCAACAAAATTAGGGTATACAACTGAAGAAAGGTATACGAAGGGAATACAGCTGAGATCAGTGTTACTAAAGGTCACTATTGCGTTTTTATGAAATGCAGGTCGGCATTGTATCCTGAATTATGTAAGACTGACCTGCTTGTTGTCAATATTAGTGTGTCACTTTCTAGTGATGCGACGATACCAGGTTTTGAAGCGAGTACCGATGCCGAGTACCACATGTATATACTTTCGATATCGAGTACGATTACCGAGTACTTAAAAATCGTGTTATACTTAGTTGTGTATCACTGGCTAATTTATCTGCCGTGGCCGGGGTTAATGCGCTTGCAAAAAAATGTATACTCCACATTATAGCGAAAAAAATATAGGTAACCTGGCGGAACTTTTTCCCGATTTTGTCCTGTCGGAGCAACTATTGGCAAAAAGTTGCCCGTATTCTTATGGTGTAAATCGGCCTTGGATATCGAAAACTAAGATAAAATATTTCCACATCTAGTACGAGTATCGATACCACTAAAGTCGTTCGATACCGGGTACCGGATACCGGGTACTCGTCCCATCACCATCAGTTTGGGACTGTTGCGTCAGTAATGTGAATTATGAAGCAATAAGCACATACCTGGAGAGATTTTGCTTTTAATATTCTTGGAGTAAAGGATTGAGAAAAATGTCATTAATATCTGTACTGAAAAGCTTGTGCACCCCTGTAGGGTATACAAAGTTGCTTGAAAATTGTAAAAGGTATACAACAGAAAAAAAGGTTGAAGAGCACTGGTGTAGACCTATAAAAGCGAAACAAGTGTGAGATAAAGCTTGTCACCGTTGTATTCACAAAGTATGGCCTCTCACCAGTCAACCACACATAGTCTCAAAAAGGGGTGCCCTGTGGTTAATTGAATGCCCAACCTTGCTTTCCAGATCAAGAAAGTACAAACATTCCCCAGTAAACACAATGTATTCAATTGCTTGTAAATTAAAGGTAGCTGAATCTCACAGTTCTTGTACGTATTTATACAATTAGTAATGTTGGAATCGCCATTTTTTAAAGTCAAATCGCCCCCCAACTTCCAAAATTGTCACCATCGCCCCCTCGGTAGACGAAATCGCCCCCGTTGAATAAGTAGAGCGACTAACACTGAGCATAGGCTTAGGCCCGGTCTAACAACTTGTGGTAGGTGGCGCAACGGAGCATAGGCGTTTATGGTGCTATTACGGCAATTTGGGTTTAGGGTAAGAATAATTGCCGAGTCAGCACTATAAACGCCTATGCTCTGTTGCGCCACCTGCCTAAACTTTCATTTTCGCCCATACAAAACATCATAAATTAGCTATTTGTGGTATCTATAAAATGCGAGCCACGTTGTCTGCAAAATATTTCAAGTTTAGTAACGCTTCCACATTGTGAAAGTGATTTTAGTTTGTCAAAATTGAGTTCACTCGCATCAACAACACAAGGTTTAGTTAAAAACATCTACAAGAAAGGGGATTTTAAGTTCGGCCTGATTCAGTTTCGGCCCGCACCTTTTTAAGCGGGTTCGGTGCATCACTAATTAATATCGTAAAATATATGTTACGCCTAAATGCATCTTGAGCTACTTGTTCAAATATAGTTTAGTTAATTTATGATGTTTTAAATCGCGATATTGGAATTTTAGGCATTAACTCCATATACTAAGTTTTCGGTTTCGTCTATAAATATTCAAAAGTTTGGAACGAAAGCGAAACATTGGCAAAACGGCGTTACGTTTTAGTTAGGAAATATAATTAAACCAAAGTTATCAAATAAAGTATGTTATTTAAATGTGTCTGAAGAAAGGGGTTTTATTATTTATAGAGGTTCAAAGTACTGGTCCTGGGCCAGAAGTACACAGTGTGTTTGGAGCCAGCCAACTGTTCCGGTTTACTATCGTAAGGCCACTTTTCACTGCAGAGTTAAAGTTTAAAAATTTTAAATCAAAATGGGGACCAAACCAAGCTTAGTGCTTGTGTCGATCTGTTTTTACACAAGCCTTCAGAAGAGGTTGCTATGACCGCCTTTCGACGTCATTTACACCTACAAAAGTTTCACCATCGCATGGTAAGACATTAGTAAGAACCAAAAACACACATGAGACAGAACTACGTGTCGGTTAGTTTCAAACCCCACGCAATGCGCTAATACGCTGCATTGACAAAGCAAACAGAGGTGGTATTATTGCAATGTATTAAATCTTCCTACTTAAAAGTATCGCGTAATATTGTGGGTGGTTACTACGTACATATCTGTGACATATATTTGTCCTCAAAAGGTTGTGGCTGAAACCGAATATTTGGTCACAAGGCCGAATAGTTTCGGCCGAATCAGGCTGAACTATACGCGACGTTTCTGATTGCTGTTTTCCAATCAGCCTTGTGTTGTTGATACAGGTGAACTCATATATGACACTTCAAAACAACTTCTGAACAAACAATTATTAACATTGCAGACAACGTGTCCCGTGTTTTCTAGATGCAACATTTAGTTAATTACTGAACCGAAAGTGTTTAAACTGAATAGTATCGGATCCTCCAACAGGCAGCATGGTCGTCGACAACCACCGTTTATGCGACTAAATAACTACACATAATAAAAATTCAGAGTAACATTATCAGTCCATTATCGTGGAATATGTATTACGCCTAACTGGTTTCTTCAGTTCCTTGTTTAAATAGAAATTAGTTAATTTATGATGTTTTCAATTGGCGATATTGGAGAATAATAAGGCATTAATTCCATATACTCAAAGTATTCGGTATCGTTTGAATATTCAAAAGTTCGAAACGAAATCAAAACATTATGGCAAAACGGCATACTTAACCGAAATGTTTCGGCCAATTAAAACTTCGGTGCATCTCTATAGTAATTTATTTGAATATTAATTAGTTTGTAAAACTAGAATCATGTAAAAAATTGTAATAATGAACAAAATCATTTTGTTAAAATACGTGGACAAGTTCAAAATTATAAAAGTTTGTTTAGATTTAGAACGATACGTTATGGTTGGGAATAGAATTAAACCAATAACATATCATATAAAGTATGTTATTTAAATGTAAGGGATTTTATTTTTTATAAAAGTTCAATGTGCTGGTCCTGGACGATCTTTAGGCATAAGTATACGAGAAGTTATGAGCAAAGCAAATTATTATGGTATAAGTTCACTTTTTACCCCAAAGTTGTTTTACATGCTTCATTCAAAATGACAAATGTGTTTCATGCTCTGCATGTCGGAGTCAAACTTTACAAACTTAAAACAAAAATGGGACCAAATCAAGCTTAGTGCTCTGTTTTTTACACAAGCCTACAGATGTGGTTCTTATGACCGCCTTTCGACGTCATTTACTCCTACAAACGTTTCACCATTGCATGGATAAGAAAATAGTAAGAACCAAAAACACACATGAGATAGAACTACGTGTCGGTAAGTTACCTACCCAAAATAAGAAACCAGGATCCTTTGCCTGCATGTTGGATTTTTAGCGCTGTAAGTAACCGAAATAAATCTATACAACTTTTTAGATTATTAAGATAGTTTAAATTTCCTTTTACTAAGCCGCATAGAAATTTAGAAGAAAAGCATGCTTACTTTTGCCTCGCTACAGGTTTCAGCTGTGGAAGCACACAACAAAATTGTCAACAAGGAATTGGTTGAACTATCAGTTCAACAGTTGGTTGATTGTATGCCTGGTGGTGACAGACCGGGACATGTTTATGATTCATTCAACTACATTATGGAACATGGTTCAATAAGTGAAAGTGATTACCACCAGCGTTCCCCTTTCCAGGTCGAACATAAGTACTTAAGTTACAGTTTTGAATATCTACACTAGTTTTTATTTTTTGGTGTTATCTGTTTCCTGTCGCCCGAGATGTAACAAACTTAGCCACTCTAAGAAAGTAACAAACTTAGCCACTCTACGAAAGTAACAAACTCAGCCACTCTACGAAAGTAACAAACTTAGCCTCTCTACGAAAGTAACAAACTTAGCCACTCTACGAAAGTAACAAACTTAGCCACTCTACGAAAGTAACAAACTTAGCCTCTCTACGAAAGTAACAAACTTAGCCACTCTACGAAAGTAACAAACTCAGCCACTCTACGAAAGTAACAAACTTAGCCTCTCTACGAAAGTAACAAACTTAGCCACTCTAACGAAAGATCAGTAAATCATTTAGAGGCCAGCAACGGCCTGAAAGCAACACAAAAGGATCAACCTAAGGGCCATACCGTCTTATGTACGGTTTCCGTCCGAACTCTATAATTTAGCTAAAAACTGTCAAACATCGTAAAACTTTTTAACTAAAAATAAACAGAGTCAAAAGCGTGTAGGCTTTTTTGTTTAAAAATGATGTTTAATGTTATTTTGGTTTGTAATGTTTCTGCATTGTTTGAACTTAACATTTTTAATTGCGTCGTTGACAACGTTTCTTGTTTACAAAATTTAGCGCGGAAAGTGCCAGTCAGCAAATAAGGCAGCTGCAGTCGAACTTGCCCGATGGAAATCTGTTGCCATAAGAAACGAAAACAATCCGGAACAAGATTTGGAAAGAGCTGTGGCACGAATTGGACCAGTGGTTGCAACACTTATATTTTCAAGTCAAACCCAGCTGGAAAAATTTTCTGCGTCGCCGTACGATGGTAAAGGAGTAACAATATGCTTAATAAAGAGATAAAGAAAGGGGCTCTTCGTTAGATTTAATTTCATTTAACTTTACATATAACGTCATAAAGATTTGAAGTGCAAAATACAATTTCTCGGGGAAGGGATAAAGTGCGAAAATCGTTGATAAAAATATTCATACGCGTTTGACAACATGGCTGCATCTAGGACATTTAACAAGTGACAAATGAAACCGATTTGTTGCTGCGATCAACCCGATATTTCAATATTTTATTGATGAATGCTGTTTTAATATCGCGCAATATAGGTATATTTTACGATCCCGGTCCTTACAATTGGGGCCAAGCCAAGTATCATGCGGTGCTGGTAGTTGGATACGGTGTTCAGCGGAACAGTGCGGACAACGGAACGGAAAAATACTGGATTATCAAAAACAGGTATAAACCAAGTATATTCAGTTTTTTTTTTAGGTGGTAACCAAACATGACCAATTTCACAAAAATAATTATAATTGTTGTTTGCGAAATAACTACTTGCAACCGGCTCTACTGCCTATTTCTTTCATTAAGTTGGGTTATACTAAAATATGTGGAGAATTTGCATACTTTTGCACCGTTTTTTTTACGTGAACGTCAGTATATCGCTGTCGTTAATGGTTGCATTTTAAACCAAATTTACAGTGAACAAATATATAGCAAAATCTATTGATTTTAGGGCAATCGCCTCTCAAATTTTGTGTTTGTTGGTGAGAACTTTAGGGTACATTACAGGCCCAAAAGACGTACGCCAGTGTAAGTTTAGACTGTTTTTAACTGTATGCAACCAATGCAAAGTAGGCAAAGTGTAATAATACGGTTAAGATAAATTCTATTTCTATTGTCATTTTGAAACAAACAACATGGAGACACTGGCGACCGTCGCTAAAATACGGAGTTGCGGTACAGTCGTTAAATGCGAAAAAGTTGTGCATCCCTGATTTAGATAACAATAAAATTGCTTTTTTGTGGTAGTTTTATCCCCATGCAGTCGATGCGTTCTTTCTGTTGCAGTTTGGATAACCGTATGCTCTTGCTAATACGCTTTGCGATCTTTGTTTTAATGTTCAATCAGAAAATTTATTTTTGCTTTAGTTGGGGTTGTGGCGACGATGATGAAAACTCCGGCTACCACAAGATTGCTAAGGACAAAAACAACAACTGTTCCATAGCATCCTATGCAATGTACCCTGTTGTAAAACGTACTGGTGCATCTGCTGTATAGACATGTATTGTTAATGAGTTCCTCTCTTCTATCTACTCTTCTATATATTAATTACTATATCTGTAACTGTTTTTCCTAATGTATGATCACCGCAACATTTATTTAGGGCAGAGGTCGGGGACCGGTGTTTGCACTGCAGGTTCCTTTAAAGCTTAAATTTTATTACAGACCGGCTTTCTAAAACAACGAATGGTTGTCTATGAAAATTTATTTCACCTCATATAGGTTATTACAACATTGATTTAGTGAGGTTGTTTTAATCGGCTGAACCGGCACCGATGACTACCGACCACTGCTTTTAGAGTTTTTTTTCTTTGGTTCTATTTTCGGAAAACGTGATACCTTAGTTTAAAACTTATTTGCCTCATTTTGCGTCTTGCTTTTTTGTAGTAAAGAAAAGCTATTAATAGTAGAGCTAAAAAAATTGTAGGTTTGCAGTAACCCTACCTGTAGAGACATAAAGTTTTGAAACTTTTCCAATTTTTCAAAAAAGAAACTACTTCTTCCTGTGTTCAAATGTGTTTTTATATTTTTTACATCCTTTCCACACGTAGCCTACAAGTCATAAAAAAGAGATTGTAAACATTGAAAAGCTATTGTCTTAGTTTTTCAGTTGAGGTTGTGACGATAATTCCGGTTTTTAAAGGATTTGAAGGGTATAGAGCAGTGGTCTTCAACCTTTTTTAAAAGCGACCCCAATTTAAAAGAAAATTAAATCAGCATTTACATGCGACCCCATATTTTTCCGATAGGGACCCCATATTATTCCTATTTTCATGCAAATATGCCCGCTTAATTTTCAAGTAGACTTTAGCATTCCGAGTGCATTATTACGCTCAATGTTAGATCCTAAAATTTTGTTTAAATTTGGCCAAGCTAATTCGCGTTAAAGCCCACCAGTTTGCAGAAATCAGTAAATTTATGTATTTTTCCCTGTACCCGCTGCATTATTTTGGACACAATATGTCATTCATGGGGCTCTATCGCGTAACAATAGGTTGGACAACTTGTGGTTTATACAGATTATTGCACCACAATGATTAGATTGTGACACGAAGTACCAAGCTGTACAGCAAAACATGAGCAATGGCTGGGAACTAGAACAAAAACGTATCGTTTTTTGCTAATAAATTTAAACGCCAATTAATTGAATTTATAGCGACCCCCAAAAAAGTTTAGGCGACCCCACATGGGGTCGCGACCCACAGGTTGAAGACCACTGGTATAGAGTAGGGTTGCCACACGTCAGGATTTTCCCTGACATGTCAGGGAATTCATGGTTTAAATTTGCGTCAGGGAGAAATGTTAAAATGTCCTTAAAAGTCAGGAATTTAAGAAAAAAATATAGATATACTAAGAAATAAATGCACCAACGGAGAAAATTTCTGGTAGTTAGCTACAACCGCGTTCAAACCATGAACGTAAAGAGGTAAAAAACTGGGGGCGTCTAAAAATCCGCGTTAAATGCACAAATAAAAATCCGCGTCTCAAGAAAACACAGCGTTCGATGCTAACTTGGGGACGTGGGAAATTTCATTTGCTTTAACTGTGCACCTATAATATGCAAGGAACCAACTAACAACAAAAAGTCGAATTTCGTTAGATATAAAAACGTTTGTAAAGTGGTATTTCACGTCACAGTTTGTGGTTCTGCTTTTTTGTTTCGCTATGTTTGGGCCCTAATTTAGAGTCTGTTTTAATGAGCAAAAGTTGAGATTTCACCTTGTTCTGCACAAACATTCTTTTAGAGCAGTGGTTTTTAACCTTTGGATCGTGACCCTCTTTGGGGTTGTTTGCCATTTTGCTGGGGGGCGCGAAGGCTTTTGACAAACAATAAAAAAATATTTCTCTGCAATAAAAATAGCATTTATAAGCAATAAATAAAGTAAACTAGTCAATTTAAACTTATTCTGTGCTACACTATGACGATTAAAGAAAAACAAATGCTTTATTTCGTCACTATACAGAAGATAATTCAAGTACCACAACGCGGCGTGAGCAAACGAAAGTCGAAACAAGCATTAAAATTGGACAATACATGATTTCTTATACCAAGTAAAGCGTGCCAGTGTGATGTACCAGGATACGCAAGGGTTTGCAATATAGACAAAATGCAAAATCAAACACCTCTGGTAAATCCCGTGATTAGAATAAAAGCATACTCGGGTGGTATTTGTAGGTTCCAAGCGAAATAAATAAAAGGGAACTACCGCGAGTCACAATGGCTGCGTCTACTGTGTCATTTGTAGTTAACCAGGGCACAAAGAAACACGGGACAAGTTAGATCCAGTGTTGAGATCAACAGTGTAGGTGGTACATCCTTTCGCAGAGCGCTTTACACATCGAAAGGCCAGTAGGTGAAGCCATAAAACCGTACACTTGAATTAAGATGGTTTGAATAACGTAAGCAAGGTACGTTGACTGGAGTGCAAGGTCAAAGAAAGCAGGGCAACTGTGAAGCAACTATAGTTGAAATTTTTACGTATCAGAGAAAGAGTTTGGATCTAATTTAAGTCTTTAAGTGCGAATAACATGGCCATCAAAGTGTTGCTTATATTCTTAAAACAGGCTATTACATAAAAGTGTTGTTTATAAGACTGAGTGTTGTTTTTGATAAATGGTTTAAAAAAGGCTTTGTTGACATCTTTTAAACCTGCCAAAATGTAGTGTAATAAGAAACGAACAATATTCTACCAAAGTTGGCAGTTCAAACATTAAATAACCATAAAACATCAGAAATCCCCACAAGAACGTTTTTGCCTTGGCAGCCAAACAAGTTTAAGGCTTATAGTTTGTTGTTGCCTCTGTGATTCACTTGTCACGGGTTTGACTTTGAATTTGCTCTGACATTCGGTACAATCTAGGCCCGACCGTACAAATTTCAAATCCAACAGGGTGTGACCAGAACGATACAGCGTTCAACAAAAATTTTCCACTTGTATCGCGTGCTTTACGGTCGCACAACGAAACAAAAGTTTCTACGGGATCGGTGTTCTCCGGATAACGACCCTTACCATTTCAAAACACAAGAATTAATATACTTGGTAAACTTGTTTCCGACCGTTATAAACGTTAGACGGTATGAGCTGCTATTACGAAGTCTTGTCAAAACAGGTACCGGGCAGTTGAATAATAACGATAGTATATGTTATTACGCCATCTACATTTTATTGTTTCTGCAAATGGCTTGAATAAAAAAAAACTCAGAAAAGAAACTGTAAATAACCAGTTACAATGACCTTAGTCAGAAATGAAAAACTAGAACCTGCCTGTTACACGCCTATAAGCCTTATCATTGTTTGCCTGCACGGTTTACGAACGAAAAACAAACATTTAAACCAAAGTTTCGTTTAAGGTTCCGCTTTTCTGCTTCTGGTGACCTGACAGAGCGTATTGAAATTCAAATAAGTGTAACAACAAACTGTAGTGTCGGACGAAGGTGAAAACTTGTAGGCTGTAGGCAGAGTTTTTAGTTGCTAATGAAAGGTTAAATTGGATTTAGATTCGTATACCACCAGTAACACGTTTGTTTGTTTCTTTTTTCGACTTAGGAAGTTGGTAGCCTGTAGTAGCAAAACCGCTCCAGTTATTTGCTGAGAGAAACACAAGCGACCGCGAGATACGTTGCTAGAATTTACCAATAAATTAATCGAATTTAAGAGTCGTGCTGGAGTTCAGGCACGTTGTTCGACCATAGTGACACAAACTCTAAAATCTGTAATACCGACTACTAGTTATTTACATACTCACTGTTGATATTTCATGATGAAGATCTCGTCGTAGTTAACGTTTCCTAATCCGTTCATGTTTATTTATAAAAACACTGAAAAAAATTGAACCTCTGCCTGGGCACGTTACTCTATGGCAGGGACTCTACGGCAACCTTTTTTGCACTGCGGACCGTTTTCGAAAGTGAAATTTTATTGCGGACCGGTCTTCAAAAAACTACAATATTTAGCAATAAAAACGCTTGAATTAGTTTATCATCCCCGGGATACAACGGCAAAATTTTGCATTTTACCTGAAAAATTATACGGCCCGGTAACAAATTCCTCGGACCGGAGGTTGCCGACCACTGCTCTATGGTACTTACCCATTAAGCGAAACGTATATATTGCATTGCAGGAACACTTTTATTGAGTTATTGAGTGCAACACTTTTAAGGGGAGCTTATGGCAAAAAAAATCACACGGCCAACGAATCACAAACCGAGGCCACGTTAGCCTTGATATTTTGGTTACGACTGGGCAGAGTGACTGCACAAAACTTTCAAGGTAAAAACTGTCAAAGGTTTCTGAAATATTAATCTAACAAAAAAAAACATTAATATTGACTACAGAGCAAGATAAAGAACCACAATATTTATCGTTTGAAGATTGGATAAACAAATTTGGTAAGTAGCATATAAATTTTTGTTTGGCCAATAGATCGTCCGTAACGCATTTGTTTAACAGCCACAAAGCGTTTTGTTAACTTTTGTGCGTTGCTGTATAGACTGTAGCTGTGGAAATTTAAAAACACATTCTTCATATCATATCGAGTCATATCGATGTAATGTTTTTATGTGTTAAATTTGGCAATACTTTTTAGAGAAGTATTATGAATCAAAAGACGTTGAGAACGAACGCAAGATACTATGGGAAAAAAATCTAGCAATGGTCAAACAACATAACAAAGATTATTTTTCTGGAAAACAAACTTACCGCATACAACAGACTCGGTGGAGTGATCAGGTACATTGATTAAATATTGCAAAACTTATTATTGCTATCTCTCATTCGAATTTTGCACTCATTATATCGTTATATTATATCTGAGGTATAACATAACTCTTTGGTAATACATCTTTGGCATTGAAAATATTATTTGTATCTGTTCTAACTAACAGAACTCCAGCAGTAATTTTCTAAAAGCCCAAATTCATTGATACAATTATTGCAAAAATAAGTCGTACTTTTTGTTTAGTCCGCTTTCTTACATTACGACTTTTTTTCACCGCGTGACAGGTAATACTAATAACTTATTAAAAAGTAACGAGCAATTACAAATGATAACTCAGGCCCAGTAAGAACCTAAATCATTTACTTGATCAGATAACAACAAACATTTTAAAACATCATAAAATGACAAACAAAATTCAAACACCTTGTGATGAAGTTGGAATCGTAAAGTATATTTGATTTTCAAAGTTTTGGCAAGTTTTGATAAGATAGCACATTTAGTCGGGAAACATAACAAATCGGAAACACTTAAGTTCAAACAAAAAAAATGCACTTTTAGCTTTTTACAAAAACTTATGCGCACTAGCGATAAGGTTTCATCACCAGTTTCAAGTCTCCGGGTACTTTTGGCAGCATGTTACGTCAGATGTTTTGGTAGCATGTTACGTCAGATGTCTTGTAGAGTTTGAAAGAACTATCGTGGATGAGTTGTTTGATGCCCCCAATGCCAGCAAAGGCTGGATCTTTCCTCGAAAACCCAAGTTCAAATGTTACAGTGGAAACCCAAAATCCCAGAAGTGTTAATTGGCACCAACGAAACTGTGTTACGCCAGTAAGGGATCAGTACGACACGCCAACCTGCTGGATATTCAGTTCGGTAAGTGGTTTAAGAGGTTTCTAGATGTTTACCCAATTGCATTTCAAGTTAAAATACTTGCGTTTAATAGATTCACTTTTATTTTCAGGTGTCTGTCGTAGAATCGCACAACAAAATAAAAAACGGCAGATTAGTTGATTTATCTGTTCAACAGTTGGTGGACTGCATTCCCGGTGGCGATAGCGCGGGACATGTTTATGATGCATTTAATTACGTCAAAGAACGTGGTTCTATTCGTGAAATGGACTATCCACAAACCCGGCCTTTCAAGGTTGGACTCAGATTTTAATTTATCAATTGAATACGATTTGCGTGATTTTACCTGGTCTCGTTTACGATGAAAACAACCGCACTCAAACTTTTTTAATAAGCTATTGCTGCCAGGCATAATATCAAATTTATAGAGCTCTTCTGGCTAATGTAATTTTATTCCGACGTTTCGACGTCCTATGCAGGTCGCCTTCATCAGGGTAAATAAGGCCGAGTGTGATTAGTACAGTGCACGATAAACAAAGGAAAAAAGAATGAAACGCAAGCACGTCACAACGCAACGCAAAAACACTGCGCGATAGCGAATGAATGGGCTAGTCTGCAGATGCCTGTAGCACGCTGAAAACGTTACAAGGCCACCGCATTGATTTCAATGCGGCGTCTTTTGTGGCCCGGGAGCCTGACTACAGGAAAAGACTATTTCTTGAGTCATGGAATATTCACCAACGGGGCAACACAATGAACATCAAAACAGGCGTGATGCTTTCAGCGTGCTACAGGCAATCTGCTTAAAGATTAGAGGCCCAAATCATTCGTTATCGCGCAGTGTTTTTGCGTTGCGTTGTGACGTGCTTGCGTTTCATTCTTTTTTCCTTTGTTTATCGTGCATTGTACTAGTCGCATTCGGTGTTATTTACCCTGATGAAGGCGACCTGACAGGACGTCGAAACGTCGGAATAAAATTACATTTGCCAGAAGAGCTCAAAGCCTCTTTTGCTGATTTGTTTTTTCATAGTCAGTAACAAACTTTCTCTTTGCAAATTTAGCGCGGTGTCTGCACAGCAGATGGAAAAACTGTTGCGGTTGAACTAGAGAAACTTGTTGTGTTAAATTATTTGTGGTTATACCAGATCGGCACTTACACTTTATTTACATGATTTAACACTTGTAACCGAAAAAAATGGACTATCACTGTTATATTGAACAATTTTATTGACAAAGATATATTTTACGATCCTGATCCTATCGATTGGAATCGTGCCAAATATCATGCTGTCTTGGTGGTGGGATACGATTTTCAAACAGAGAACACAAAAAATGGACAAACAACTAACAGCTATTGGATCATTAAAAACAGGTATATTTTTATAACAATGACCTAGAATTGAACCACATAATTGAACATAAAACAGTTTTACCAAACGGAACTAACTAACATTAAAATTACGACTTGGTTTACTAGGTTAGGTTATTTGCAATGATAAGATATTTAACTATGGATCTATATAAAAGACCGATGTTTCAAAGTAAAACTGCAAGACATAATACGCCATCAAACCAATAGCAACGAATCTTCTAATGCAAATTAATGTGACTTTGTGTAGACGTTTTTAAGGCAATTTTCCGAAATCACCAACGTACGTATTTTATGTTTTAGTTGGGGTACTAAACACAATTCCGGTTTCCATAAGCTTGCCAAAGACAGAGGGAACAATTGTAACATAGCAACTTATGCAATGTACCCGTTAGTAAGACACGTAGATGGGCGTCGTAATTAATAGCAAGAGCACTGCATGTACGTATGTGGGAACCGAAGGAGCCCTGGAAACAAACGTTAAGCGTACTGTAACGAAAACGAATCTGTCAGCAAACATAATAATGATGTCCATCGTGTGGCTTCGAATGTTAGAATAAATTTCCCACCACGATGTCAATATTTCGCCACATTTTTGTTCCATTCCCCTGGTTGTTTTTTTATGGTTTAATTCTTTACTGTGGGGATAAACACGTAGTGCATTAGTAGTACAGTATCTTGTATCAAAACAAATCCATTCGCATAGCAGTAGGTTGATTAAGACCATAATTTTAGGAATTAAATGAGATGTCGAATTGCAATGGTGTTAGGCAACATGATGGTTTTACATAAACTTCAACAAAAGCAATAAACGGCCCCCAGTACGAATAAGCAAAACTAATTTTAAACTTTATAAAATTGGTCTTTGTTTTTCAGTTTCTAATTTGCATTCTATAGCAACTAATGCAGTGTACTTTGTTGTAAAAAGAGCTTCAAGCCTGGTATCTCTATCTATGCTACGTTACTTAAAATAGTTTTCTGTCAAAGTAATGCAATTTTCGCCATAAGTAATCTACTTTTAAATACATGTTTTGAAGCTATATGTATTTGTTTGAAAACTTTTTTGATCCCACGTGGTTTAAACTGTTGTTATTTTTAAAGTGTTTCTGTGTCTTTATTTTTGGAATAAAACGTTTTACTTCGTGACTTAAATGAGTTATCGAATTTAGGAGTAGTGCCAGAGTTCAGAAACGTTATTCCTTTGGAGCTTTAGTGCAAACAATGCAAGTAAACAGTCACCTCTTGCGTTACAATATAGATTATGACGTCATAAATATAGCTCATATTGGTCGTCAAGACTGTTTAGCTCATCTGTGGATCAAGTTTCACATATCCGGGCTTTTTGGACGCCATTCGATGGTTTCTGTATGTGGGACAAATTACCTTATTTGTACATAATAAATTTAAAAACAAAAACAAGCAGGTAGGCTAATTGGCGGCCGTTGGTGAAATAAGGATCTGCGATGCGGCCGTCTTAGCGAAAAGGTTGTGCACCCCTGCTTTAGAGGAAACATGGTGAACATTCAGACAAAATCTGGCGTAAAATATAATTTTTAACTTGACAGTTGGAAAATACAGTTTCTACTTCCGGACGTAATAAAGATTCCCTAATATTTTTTTTACTGATAGCCGTCAGGGTTTTCAATCTCATGAGAAACCAATGACTCGCAGGACAGATTTGAATGATTGTGTCTGGCTCTCACCGAAACATTAGTTTGCTTCTTCTTAAAACAATCACTTAATATTTTTGTATAGGATTTCTTCCTGAAAACGATGTTCTTGAACAGAATAATAAATTATTGGACATGGTTAGTAAAGATGAACATAAATACGTAACTGGGATCAGCACTACTATGCAGGCCAGCGATCACGGAACACTCATTTCTAAATCATGGTCCGCCGACTGATTTGGTCTGACGCCTTAGGTAGGCCTGGCGTACTCGAATTGTTAGACATAGATTACGAATTTTTTGTTCTTGAAATTTAAAAATCAAATTCAGTTTTGAAAATAATATTGTATGGTTCAAGAAAACACATTTTAAGTGCGCGACTTTTATGTCAATCAGATATAAAGGTTTCCAACCCTTGGTATCACAAGATCTTTCCCAAAAGTAGTAAGCATCTTGTTGTCAACGATCACTGATTATTAGGGCGATTATTTTTTGACCTAAAACGAAACATTTTGACCTACAAATTGAAAATTTTGACAAATTTTGACTTTAAAAAACTTTTTTTGACAAACTTTTGACCTATGAAAAATTCAAGTAGTTAAATTACACATTATTGTACAAAAAGTTAAAATATGGCTGTAGGCTACTCTGTAGAGCATAAGAATGTGCAAAAGTCTATCAGAAGGGCAAAAATCTAAACATAGACCTAGCCTGCTCTGAAAAGGCAAATGAGCCAATTAAAAATCACTGCCAAAAAACTGCAGCTAAGACACAACGAAAACTAATCAATACATTTGTCTAAACCAGCGGTTCCCAAACTGGGGTCCGCGGTCCTTTAGGCAGGGGTCCGTGAGGCAATTTTGGGGGAACCGCGAGGCGGTTAAAGTAATTCTATAATCTTATTTGGCGTCAGTTTGTGCCACTAAATAAGTTTAAATCAAAGTAGAATTGAGAATCGACTGTCTCCATTGCCTTTGTTGAATGACAACTATCAAAAATGCAATTGTTCGCGCACAATCGTAATGTTTTTTGTCCTGTTTGTGGTGTCGTATGCAGTTTTTCGATGATTGTTATGCGCAATTTTGCATAACTAGCACAAATCCTGCAATCAACTTTCGTTTTTATGAAATACACATTTAGGCTTAAGGACCGCGAGCCCTCGAAATAATGGCAAAAGGACCGTTTTGAAAAAAATATGAAAAAGTTTGGGAACCACTGGTCTACACGAAAGATACATGAAGTAGCATTACTGACATGGTATAAACTGTTTACGAATATATTTGACCTGTGTAAAAACTCGAGTTGCTGGTAAGCATTATGTGTTTCCATAATTTACTTGTTACTGTAGCATACCAGTTGTTGTCATCATATTGACCTGATTACCTTGCGTTGTGCATTGTATTGTTGCAACTAGTGATGTACCGAATCGGCTAAATTTCGATTCGGCCGAAACCGAATATTCTGCGGTTTTGCCAAATAAATTCGGCCGAATCAACCGAATCATTTATGATGTCACGCAAAGTCGTACGCTACGCGTTTGACGTGAAAAAAAAATGTTTATCTACCAGGCAGCGAGTGCAAAATAGTTGTGTTTCGTCCTTATTTCACTTCTGTGGGGTTTAAAATTGCCTTAAGCATGATTGGCAACCTGTCAATGAATTACTAATTTTTTTGACTACCGTGGGAAAAACGATAATGTGTTGAAAAAGATAAACATTGACGCAATTTTCGTTATGTTTGGGCTTTTGAAAGATTGCGTGGACCTTAATAAGCAGAAAAGACACGTTTAACGCTTTAAATTTGTGTTCGTAAAAGATTCGGTTTCGGCCGAATCGCAACAAATTATTCGGCCGAAACCGAATCTTTGCAAAAATGATCGATTCGGCCGAATAAATTCGGCAAACCGAATATTCGGTACATCTCTAGTTGCAACCCGGTTTATTTGCCGGTAGGTTGGTGTGCCAACTAACATCGTTACATATGCTTTGTTTGTCTGCAAATCATGCCATAGCCGATGTAGTGGTCGAGAATCAATTGGCATTGACCATCAATCAATCAATCAATTTTTTATTTGTTTCAGCGCCAAAATATAAATATGACATATAGGTAACACATGTAAAATAGGCATTGAAACAAAAAGGGTGCAGCTGGAGCAACAATTTGCTATAGAGAACCTAAATAACTATTTGTTTTCGCTGAATGGCTGTATAAAATGTGAACACAAGAAGAGAAAGAAAAAAAATAAGCACTGCGTTATACGGTCAATGTTTTTGTAAATGCATTAAGTAAATAATAACATGAATCTTTGTGAAAATACGGCTGTAACAATAAGTTCTTGACTCGTTGGGTATTAGTAAACGGTATTTGCGTCGCACAAGTAATTAACACCATAACACCCCGTGGTATGTAAATAATGCACCACGTGTGGTTCATGCCAATTGCACAGCAAACCTAGGAATTTTGAGGAATGATAGTCGCTCATATATATGTTGCCAGTATGAAAGATTTGCTGTTTCTCATGAAAGCTTTTAAGCCTGTTTTTTGGTGGTTATTTTATCTGGTAATTTATTCCAAACTGCGGTCCACTTGTATTTAAGTGTATTTTGAGCCCGACTTGATGAAACTTGTGAAACGAAAAATTTTTGTGTTGTAGCACCTCTTGTTGCACGTTGATGTATTGCTGATGTGAAAATGAAAAAAAGCCGAATGGAGTCTTTTGTTTATGAACTGAAATGCAAATTTTGCCAATCGATCTGCTGGACGAAATGGCTTGAATTTTAAAGCGCCCTTTGTGCGTGCATGGAGTTGGTGCATTTGCATTTTACTAACAAACTATGACTTTCAGAGTGCTCAATCAATCTATGAATACCAACTGGGTAATCAAAAGTCTTGGACAGATCAAAGTTTGGTACGTTGTTTCTGTACTGTATATGTTTTTGTGGAATAAAATTCTTCGCAGAAAACCGCGGTTATTGCGCGTGTCCTAAACTTGATCCAATAAAACGTATGTTGCTATCACAAGCAGGTTTTCCAGGCTCAGCTCTATAGGTGCCACGCCACATCCGTACTATGGTGTAAACATGACACTTTAGTTTATGTGGAACCAGGCCCAGCAAAAACCCCATCCCAAATGAGATGTTAATGCCGATATCACGGGCCGGTATCTTTTTCACTCGTTGTTTAAAACAAAAAAGGCTTCTAAAGGCGAAATGTGAGAAGTAAGCAGCGACAATTGACGAAGTTATTTGTAACGTAATATTTGGAAGGAACACAGCCTTGGATCATTTTGTATTAGCCTTTGTGGATAAAGGCTGTATGCTGTCTATATAAAGTGTTATAATAAAATTTGTTAACCTCTTATTTTAGAACGCCCTAAAATGAGATTAATGGAGTTAGATGTAAGTAAGTAGCTTGCGTCATTTGAATTTACTGGGTGACTGGATTATAACAAGAAATTTGGAAAATCTTATTTAGTTGCTTATAACATATTATTACGACAAAGGTAAGCAATTTCCAACAATTTATTTCTTTTTTAGTTTAATGAAATTTTACCTAATGTTCTTAATAGTATAGCAAATATTTCCGAAAATAAAGGTTTAACGTCGTTTTGCATTTTGCTGGTCTTTTTTGTATTCATATAAATCGTACTTTTTAAGTCTGTATTTAGTCATTGATAAAGTAAACCGTTTTGAACTGCATGTCATTAGGCCAAAAAAGCAAGTTTAAAGTGGTAAATGTGTTTCTAACGCGCCTAAAGGCTTCCTTGATGTATCACAGGTATGACAAAACACTTCCAAGAGAACGAGTTTATGCCGAAACCTGATAGCCAAGAGACACAGGCAACATGGGCCTTGATAGCTTGGTTAAGTCTCAGCAGGGTCCATCACTTTGAAGGTAAAAGTCACCTTAGGTTAATATTCCATGTCGACTTTTCGGGAATTTTTTTCTTATTTTTTTACAGAAGAAGAACCAAAATATTTATCGTTTGAGGAATGGATGAACAAATTTGGTTAGTTTACATTGGTGTTGAACTACAAATCCACTAATATCTGGCACGTACGGCGGCCAGCAAATGTATCGTCGGATCCTGGGCGGTACTGTGCGCAAAATCAAAATTGAGTCAAAGTCTACCATATCCAAATACAGGGGTCATAATGAGATTTTTAAACATTCCATGTCAATTTAGCTCCATTTACCTTAAACTTTTTTTCCGGTAGCGGGCCTTTAAAGCTCTTCTTCGAAGTCAGACCTTAGTAAAGCTATATTACAATGGTGCACAACACGCCATATAGGTTCTCCACTTTGCCCCCTAAATTGTATTAAAATGCATATGTCTCATAACATTAAGGCCAAATGACTTAATGTTTACATGAACCTTTAATGTTTCAGTTACTGTGACTATATGAAATTCACTACTTTTATTAAATTCTTTCGCTTAGGCTCATATGCTTATTAATGCCTAGAGACATTCGATCTGATCGCGTTGCCGTAAAACTAGTTTGGAGTCTGTAATAAGACATGCTACATATGAATAAAACAGATTTGATTCTGGAGAACGTTTTTGCTTTTAATTTTTTCCCCGTATTATTTAGACAAGGATTATAAAACGAAAGAAATCAGAACTAAACGCGAAAATCTTTGGATAGAAAACGTTGATATGATCAAAAAACACAACAAAGAATACTTGGCTGGTGAACACGGTTACCGAATTCAACTGACCCGGTGGAGTGATCGGGTAAATGTATATTGCTTTTAGTTTTTGAATGTCTTTTGGCTACCTAAACAAAGTTGTAAAGAAAAGTTGTATCCATCATATCCGCATTAACAGTCCAACTATTTCTATTTGTCAAGTTGTTACTAGGGCCCAGCCGATTCTAAACGTTAAATTACTTGGTACCAAGCGGTTAAACCATTTTTTAAGATTACGCTACAGTTTAATTTAAATCAACAACGTTTTGTTTTGAGGTTCATTGTATTGCCCCGTTGGTGAATATTCCAAGACTTCAGAAATAATCGTGCACTGTACGACGCGTATTCAGTGTTATTTACCCTGTATAGGACATCGAAACGTTGGTATAAAAATACAATTACCAGAAAAGCTCTATAAAGTTGATATTATGCCTAGCTTACATATATACACCCCTGTGTTACCGAACCGCTCCAGTTCCAGAGAGTCAGTTTCTGTTTCTAACTTTAAAAAAAACTGATTCCATAAACTCGCCGGCATATAACTTAAAAGTTGCTCTACAGATACCGGTGCGCAATGCATTGGACAAGCCGCGTGGTAACATGAAACTCAAATAGTACTCAAATACAGCATGTTTTTCTGTAGACTTTAGAAGAACGATCGTGGATGAGCTGTCAGATGCCTCCGATGCCATCTGGAGCCCGACCCACAATTCGCACCGACAACGTAATTCCTGCACGTCAAGCAGATAACCCGAGATCTGTTAATTGGCTTTTAAATGGTTGTGTCACTGCAGTGAAGAATCAGCATTATACGCCTACCTGTTGGATATTTAGTACAGTAGGTGTTTTGTGAATATATTCAATGTAAATTCGGTAATTATACCATAAGCTTAAGGTAAAACAAGATCCAGGTCCTAATAAGTAGCCTAAAATTATTTTTACTTTTGAGCATTGGTTTGGATTTAGAAATATATAAAAGGTGCTAAGTGCTATTTGATTTTGTCTTCAGATATCCGCTGTAGAATCGCACAACAAAATCGTAAACAGCAGGCTGAATGAGTTATCTGTTCAACAGTTGGTCGATTGCATACTGTAAGATTGAGGTCTTACGGCCTTTGCGTGTTCAGATTGGATATTAATTGCTCCAGAAGTTGATTGTTTTTGTAGTTTATTCGATTCTACTCAGAGCGAATCCACTTACATCAATTCAATGCAGTACAACAGAATAGTAGTACAAGTAGAATTAGACTGGAAGTAGAATGGAAGTAGAATAACGCTCGGCCTAACTTACTACGTATATATAGATCTAGACAAACCGTCAGTTATTTCAAATATTGTTTACCAACGCTCAACGGTTATGCAATATCAGGCTCTGAAGCTATTGTCCAACTTAACGGTCAGCATCTTAGCAACTCTCCAACCACTGCGCTTTTGTGGTGACAACGCAGTCTGAGTAAACACAAACAACTTCGTACACAACGAGTTAGTAGGGGGAACAAAAGACCGTTACTGCACTCAATCAATCGGCTGTTAGTGGACAAACATTATTTAGGGCGTTGGACAAGATATCAAAAGGGGCTATTCAAATTCAAACGGTTCGTTGCTAGTAAACAACGGCCAAAATTTCACTAGTGGAAAATCCATGAAATTAGCACAAATTATTAAAACTCAAAATTAATACGTTACAATATGCCCCTTGCCAGCAAATGTTTCACTTTATAATATCACAATACAAGAAAAATAAATCATAATGCAATATGAAAAAAAAAAAAAAAATTGTACACGTATTTTAGAAGAAAAAGACAACATTCGATTTTACACCGACAACCAATACGATACGCTTTTGAAAACAACGAATTTGCGTAACGCTCGCGTTCCTGGAAGTAGTTTTTCAATCCAGTGCGTATGTTGAGTTGTACGTCAACAGTGGTGTGGTGAAAATTTAAATGTCCTCCTTCTCTGAACAATGCGAAACGACATCCAAAGTTCACATCTGAAACAATAAAATAAAAAGACAGTATACAGAAAATACAAAGCTATATAGTAGTTTGCTTTGAGCTGGAACAAAATTTTAGGTTGTTTAAGATGAAATCACAAAACGTCACTAATTAAAAATCGCTTTTACTTTATATGTATGAATGCTTCAAAATGCAACAACTTGGCTTAAGGTGGGAGCAATATTCGCTAGATCCCATGGCTTTGCGTGGCAGCCAGCGGCCGGTATAGACATCTGGTCTATAATAAGTAAGGACAACCTGGTCTAGAATCATGAGGCATTGTGTATCCATTTGGAACGCCATCTAGCCAGTAAAGGTGTAGCAACCTT
The DNA here is from genome assembly GCF_965637545.1 of Phallusia mammillata. NCBI lineage: Eukaryota > Metazoa > Chordata > Ascidiacea > Phlebobranchia > Ascidiidae > Phallusia > Phallusia mammillata. The sequence goes on along the minus strand of NC_137256.1, from coordinate 19,234,443 downwards.
GTAATAATATGTCATGACATGAGTAAAGGCGCATCGCGCAACAATATAGGGCATTCAGCCTCGTGCAATGTAAGGTAAATCATAGCTCAAGTAGTAATTATGTTGCTTGCAGACAATGTGAAAAATATATACAACCGGGCGACTACGCGCAACTGCTAACGTATTTCTCAGAACCACGTAAAGGAATGTGTGCTGACCAGCAGCACGGTGTTGCTACTAAGAGCTAACTTTTCCAAACGAGGGGGGATTACCTTGAGAATAAAGTGTCTCAACTCTCAAAAATCGAGTCTCCACGAAGCTAATGGATACAGAGACAAGTAAAATGCGATAAATAATTAGATAAGTCTCGGAAATAAAAATTCGAATGATATGATGTGTTCACAGCGCTTAGCTCACTTAAAAACATAGTGATGGGGATAGAAAATGACATAATAACATAACATTACTGTTAGGCAAAGCTTGCAAAACAAAAATACATATGAAACTTAACTTTTGATTTTTAAATGAACATCCTTGAAGCTATTGTTCCGTTTCCATTTTCACATTCGTTTTCATACTCCTTTGACTTCATTTCAGAAGGTTTTTGTTTGGTTGAAATGTTTATCAGCTGCCGTTTCGTATTGCAGTTCGTTTGCAAGTCCTTCCTTTCGTCGGATTTTTGATAGGTAATTTCAATATATCACAAAAGGGCGTCAACAAATTGTAAGATTGAATTTAATTTTCTTGGTCAACGGATGAATCCAATCACGTCGCGGTCGCCAAATTGTATGAGATTGAAGGTCTTACAGCCTTTGCGTGTTCAGATTGGATATTAATTGCTCCAGAAGTTGATTGTTTTTGTAGTTTATTCGATTCTACTCAGAGCGAATCCACTTACATCAATTCAATGCAGTACAACAGAATAGTAGTACAAGTAGAATTAGACTGGAAGTAGAATGGAAGTAGAATAACGCTCGGCCTAACTTACTACGTATATATAGATCTAGACAAACCGTCAGTTATTTCAAATATTGTTTACCAACGCTCAACGGTTATGCAATATCAGGCTCTGAAGCTATTGTCCAACTTAACGGTCAGCATCTTAGCAACTCTCCAACCACTGCGCTTTTGTGGTGACAACGCAGTCTGAGTAAACACAAACAACTTCGTACACAACGAGTTAGTAGGGGGAACAAAAGACCGTTACTGCACTCAATCAATCGGCTGTTAGTGGACAAACATTATTTAGGGCGTTGGACAAGATATCAAAAGGGGCTATTCAAATTCAAACGGTTCGTTGCTAGTAAACAACGGCCAAAATTTCACTAGTGGAAAATCCATGAAATTAGCACAAATTATTAAAACTCAAAATTAATACGTTACAATACCCAGTGGAAATCGGGCGGGACAGGTTTATGACGCATTAAATTATGTTGTGGAACGTGGTTCTATTTCAGAAACAGATTATCCACAAAGGTTTCCATTTGAGGTTTGATGCAATAGTTTAAATTTAAAACCGTGTTAAGGTATTCAATGTTATAGTTTGTCAAAATAAACTTTTGCATTATTGAAGTCCTACACATTTTCATTTGTTCAAATTTAGCGTGGCACTTGCACATCGGCGGGAAAAAATATTGCGGTCAAACTAAGGCGATGGAAGTCTATTGAAAACAACCATCCAAGCAATCGGGAAAAAGATCTTGAAACTGCTGTGGCGCGTAAGGGACCAGTGGTTGTTACACTTGTCTTTTCCAGCGAAACCCAACTGTTTAAGTTTTCGTCCATGTCACATTTCGAAGGTAAATAATAAGTCTAATATGTATGCCAAATGTTACATATTTTATGTTGATGGCACAACTGGCTTTGCAATTTTAGAGTTCAATACCTTTTGCCGACTGCTCTAGACTTCCATTTTCACTTGCCACAGACAATTAGGGCTTGCTTTGACCTTAATTAGTAAGTAAGTAAGTTTATTTCGCACGAAATATTTAAACTACAAAAACAAAATAAATTGAAAAGAAGAATGTGGGGGGTAGCGAAAGACTCTGTGGTCACCGTGTCAGCTACCCCTTCTTACACAAAAATTTACACATACACATGCACGCACGCACACTGTACATACAGATTTATGAAGAATATAAGCATAAACAGTGGGGAGTTACCGGAATTTGTATGCAATGAACAGAAAAGTAGCGCAGTATTTAAGTACGTAAAGCAAAAGTTGTAATGACAAAAGTGCATGTAATGAAACAAGTGGTTGCGGTAAGCGAATGTAATTAAATTAAAACAAAAAAGGTGCATATGTGTGATTCAGCAAAAAGTAGAGTGAATGCTGAAAATGAATTTGATCTAAGAAAGCAATGATATGAAAAGTTTGTACAGAATGGCAGGAAAACGTAACAAGCATAAAAAGGTTTTTTACAATGCGTCTCAGATATATTTTACGATCCCTTTCCTATCGATTGGAACCAAGTTAAATTCCATGCTGTCTTGGTGGTGGGATACGATTTTCAAAAAAACAAGATGGGTAATGGATACGACAACTACTGGATCATTAAAAACAGGTAAGCTATTACTTTTAAGTAATTTAGACAGCATTAATTAGGCCTATTACTGCCTTACTAAGTTTACTGAAGTTCATTACTGGCCATTTTTTTCAGAAGTGGAAACGTAGCCTATTAGCATTATAGGAGGTAGATCTACTTTAGCCCGGTTATCAGAGTATCGAAATTGGCAGCCTACACAACATGGAATCATCTCCGATAGAACAAAGAAAAATATTGTAGCCTATAACTGGTTTCAAATATTTCTTGAGGGCATTGTACTGTTTTAGGTAGTCAGTTGATCGATACAAATCTACGTAGGTTTATTCGATTTCAACCGTACTTTACTACTTTATTCCATACCTTTGTTCTTTGTGTTTAGTTGGGGTACTGACCACACTTCCGGATATCACAAGCTTGCAAAGGACAGGGGCAACAACTGTGAAGTAGCATCCAAAGCAATATATCCCATTGTAGAGCGATCTGTTGAGACTGCTGTTTGAGTTTAAAACGAGTTTTGTTCTGTACCGTACAAGCGATAGTTTTTTTGCTTACGTATAATAGATCTTAAACTAAATATGTTTAATACAACAGTTAAATGCTAGCCCGTTCACAGTTAACAGTAACTCAAAACCTGGAGTTACGCTTTTTTGCAAATTTTCTAGCACAAGAAAGACAGAAAAATCGTAGGAATTTTTACGTCGGGTAAATAAGGTATTGATTTTAATTCAAGCGTCCAGGCCATAGAAATTGTGAAGTGACATATGCCTAATGATATTAACATTGTGAACAAATAAAAAGTATCTTTAATCCGGTATCTGATATTTTTTCCTCAGTTAAAACTTGGTTTTAAAGTTCATAGCTTTTAGAGGCTTCCTGGGTATGACCACTGTAGCACAACACCATAGCCATATCTACAAGGTCTTAACCTTTTGTCACGCAATACAAAACTAAATAAACAAAAGTTGTTGTGGCTGTGATAGGACGAAAGACAACCTGTCGTTACAAGTGATTTCGATACCCGGTGTAAGGTACGCTATCACGATATTACGCTTGTACGTTGATACATTTGTGCTCTGGTCTCGCTGTTGTTAACGCATCATTAAGGTCGTTTAGTTTAAGTAACTAGTAACATCATACAGACGTTGACAGTTATTGGCAATGCCACTCGTCGTTGAAGGACCAAGGTTGTTGAACTTTGAAGAGTGGACTAGAAAATACGGTACGTAAAATACTAGTTTGTTTTTAAAACATCAATTTGCAATACGATTCGGTTTTTGTTGTATAAATATCAGTTTTTCATTCCTTATATTATGCCAATAAATGACGTTTGCGTCTCGTCACAATGGTTCTTACATGTCTTTCACAGGTGGCTAAACGGTCTGTAGGCTAGTTTACAACTCGCAGCCTTAAAACAATTAAAACAAATCCAGTTGGCCTATATCTCACAAATTCGGCTGTGCTATGCGGGATGTTAACAACATGTGTTGTTTTTTGATGACGAGAACATTTTTAGACAAGAATTATAAATCTGAAGAGGATAAGAATGAACGCGAAAAACTTTGGAAGCATGACCTCAAAATGGTCCGTCAACATAACCAAGAATACTTGGATAAAAAACAGAGTTTTCGAATTCAGCAAACTCGCTGGAGTTTAGGTAAAGCTTTTTGTTACTAAATCACATTGATCTAAATCATAAGCACTCTTACATTAGAATCCTATTTAATTCTGTTTAAATAAAATACTGATGATCGATGCTATTAGGGCGAAATATGAATCTTAAAATCATAAGATCAGGTGACCTAATGTTTTTCATAGACATAGACCACTGAATTTACCAGTTTTTAGGAAACTTATTTTTTTCTCATTTGCAGTTTAGCTACAATATTACATAGTAAAAGACTAAATGTAATCTATATTTCATGTTAAGCAATGAGTAAAAATCAAGTTTGGGTCGGAGGCGAGTAAAGTCCCCAAAATAACATTGACTTAACTTTCTCACACTGCCAAAAAGGATTTTAAATAGTTTTACTCAAATTAAGGTAATGTGACAAATGACATAATAGACACCGTTGGTATAACTACGACACGGATTGTTTTCCACTAGACCAGTGGTTCTTAACCTTTTTTCCTTGCTGCACCCCTTTCAAATCACCAATCACTTTTCGCACCACCTTTCAAATCACCAACCAATTTTCGCTCCCCCTTGCGTATAATCGCTTAAATAGAATAGACCTAACCAACCTTAATGATTCAGCATCCCCGCACCCCCTAGGAACAGTTCTTGCACCCCCTAGGAACAGTTCTTGCACCCCTTGGGGATGCGTGCACCCCTGGTTAAGGGCCCCTGCACTAGACTGAGGAAGAATTGTCGTGGATGAGTTGTTTTGAGTCGCCCGACCAAGCTGGTGTACACCCGAGGGCGTCTATAGATCAAGAAATATACGGAACAAAATCGGAAGTTAGTTCCAATCCCACAAGTTTTGATTGGCGCAAAGTTGCCGGTTTCAACCATGTTACTGATGTTAAGGACCAACATGTAACGGGAACCTGTTGGGTTTTAGTGCCGTAAGTGTTTTGTCACAAACATATGAATAATGTATTTTTGGTTTAAAATTTCATACCGGTACGCAACAAAGCGAAAGGAAAAAACGTTATTCGTTCAGTGCATGTTATTTGTTTTGTTATTCGTTTTGTTACTGATATTTTCATTTCGTTCCCACGGTCTGACAGAAATAAATTTGTTGCGGTATTTTTCGGTATTTTAATTTGAACAAAACCATTTCGGTAAAGTTTATTCCTCTTAACCAAACAAATAAAGCAAGTTGCAACACAAAACAATTATTGTCCGGTGGTTATTTTATCTTTGGATCGATTATTTAACATTTTGGCAACGTAATTATATATATTTTGTTATTTCGTTCTGGCGTAACGTTCCGTTTCGGTATGAAACACTGATGAGGAAATTAGGAAAACTCTGTTACAAAATAGGACTATGAAAATACTGATACAGGTTGTTCAGTGGGTTGTAGTTGCTGAGTAACCTTTCTTGACAATAAAAGTTATATAAACAGTTCGAAAAACACCTCCGGTATGTTTAGGTGTCAGGCGTGGAATCGCACAAAGCTATTACAAACGGCGATTTGGTTACGTTATCTGTTCAACAGTTGGTTGATTGTATTGGTAGTGGGGATATGTTTCACGTGCTTTCGACTACATTCTAGAACATGGTTCCATTCTTGAAAGTGAATATGTTCAACAAGACCCTTTCAAGGTTGCGTGCCAACAAGTACCAAGAACTAAAACTTTTTTGTTTCTTTGTAGGTTTTAGTAGATTTAAGTATTTGACATGATGTAACATGGTGTTGCCGTGTTATTAACTAAATCCATGAGCTAAAAAATGCAGTATATTAAAATATAGATCGGAAACTGTGAATCAGATGGCAAACAGTTGACGGTGCGAATTGAGGATTGGGTTCAAGTAGGCAAAGGTCCCGTGGCTGTAACTTTATGGTTTCCAAATGCCGATCAGTTCCTCAAGTTTAAGAGACAGGCAAAAAAAATGCAGTGTGATACTTATCAATTGGAAAAATTTTGTTTTTAAAATCTATTCTATTTGAATAAGAACTGAGGATGCCATTATATCGGCGAAATCGATATTATTTATTTACAATACATTGCAACACGAAAAACACAGATTGATTTAGGTGTACTGAAAGCTTCAGTTTACTATAGTATTCGCTTAGCTTCACATGCAAACTATTTTATTTTGGTTTTTCCCTTATTGGTAAAAGTGCTAAACATACAGTAACATTCTATTTATGGAACTAAAGGTATTTTTCTAAAAGCCCATTTTTTCAGAAGATATTTTTACTGGTACAAATGACTACAAGGCAAACCAAAAGTTCTGCCATACCGCATTGGTCGTTTGCTACGGTTTTCAATCCAGAAACTGTAGAAAACTGGATTATTAAGAACAGGTAAAAAACAAAAACATATACTTAACCAACAAAGTTGTCACGACGGAAAGGCGGTAAAGAAATTATAGTTTCACAGTGTAAATAGTTTTTGGAACTTGGAGGTCAAACCGAGTCGGGCAAATTATCTTCCCAAACCGATTCAGAGGTTTGAGTGAGATACGATTTTTAAGTCAGAATTATAAAATATAATTACAAAAAACTGTAAAAATGGTTGTAATCAATATTAAAAGTGCTTGAAACAGAACATAACGAAAACAAAAGCTTCTTTTAAATTTTAATTTGTTTTCAGCTGGGGTTACAAAGAGGGAGAACAAACTTCTGGTTACCACAAGGTTGCTAGGGACAAAGGCAACAACTGTAAAATAGCATCTTGTGCAATGTATCCTGTTGTGCATAAAGTTTAATTAAACAACTTTATTCAAAACACTTTTCTATACAGTTATAATAACTAGCTAGTATAATAGCTAGAACCTTAGTCATGTGTGGGATGCTTATTAATTCTCTTACAAACGTCTAATTTATCAAGTCATGTAAATTTCATGCAATTTTGTCACAAAATAAATCACTAGATGTCACTTTATGTTAATATTTGTATTTGGTTTAAGGTTAGCACCCCAAGTTCTTGTGGTTACAGCATTTAATTTTCCTGCATAAGCAACTAAATGTCTCAATAAAAATGTGCTAATCATTCCAGTAAATGTTGCACGAAATATTGAAAGTGTACGGCCAATTTTGAATAAATATTGAAAGTCCAACTTTGGTCTTATAAAGCCGTTGTTTTGGTGTGATTTACAAACACATTTGCAAAATGGGAGATTTGCAATTTTTAGCCTACAGTGACCATCAAATAAGCTTTAACGAAAATTTAAAACGACACTTAGCACAAACAAGGAAGTACAAATCCCAATTTTTTCATTATGTTTTTCTTTATTTTTCAGTTTTAATTTGTAACCTGTATTTCTCAGTTGGGGTTTTACGAAAGTTTGGCTACCACAAAATTGCCAAAGGCAACAACTGTAAGATAGCAAATAGTGTAATGTGTCATGTTGTACGCCATTCCTGGCGTACAATCGTATGCAATGAGTATGCCATGATCGCTGGTCTACATCGACGCATCAGGGCAGATCCCAGTATGAATGTATTCAGCTTCAGGGCTAGTTCCTCTGCTGCGTTACTTGAAATAGATTTCATGGCTATATATAGTGTATAAGCGTCTACGTGTTGGGTAAGGTTATAGGCAACAGTGCCTGTAAATGTAAACAAATATTTTAGGAGTCACATCGGATATCGACTTGTTTTGTTGGTAGGCAGCATGATGATTCACGTGCACCTACACATATTATAACCATTTAACAACCGCTTGTCTTCCTTTGTTGATGAAGGCAATAGAATGATAAATGATATGAAGGAGCGGTGGTCGTGTAGAGGAAAGGGTTTTGCTAAGACTACTTAAGAGTTCACTTGAAGGCAGCAGTTTAAGTTTAAAAAAGCTAAACACGAGCACAGTTTGAACGCACATGAAGTATCTTCATGATCGTCAAACTTTTGGGACTGTAAACTTTTGTATGGTATTAAATGGTATTAAGGTGCTGCTGCCACTTTGATGTGACGATTGCGTAATAATAATAGTACTATAGGTATAAATACAGGTCTGCTTACACTTATGACGCTTACCATATTAACAGCAAGTTCAAAACCTGGGAACCAATACTGCGTGTCTATTGTCCGTCTACGTCTCATTGTTTGCTGTGGCAATTTAAGAATGCGACATGAATTTTAAAACCAGGTTTAGTATAGTTCGCCTACTGGTTTTGTTTGCCAGCTACCGGAACCCATTGAAATGTAAATCGTTGTGACGATCAACAAGGGAAGCCTCACAAAGAGAAACTTGTAACCGTATAGAATTCAATTTTACCGCTTGTACTTGTGTTTAGACCACCTGCGTTTATTTTAACGTAGGTTCTGATGTTGTCATGCAGTTTGTATTAATTGTCAATTTGCGAACACTTCAGCATTCAAGACAGATAAGTTGCGAAATCACGTAAACGGACGTTTTACGAGGCCTTCTTTTTGATGATTACCGTGATAGACGCTTTAGGGCTGATCCCAGTTATGAATGTACCTTCATCTTAATAAATTGCGGAAGTGCGCAATGTATGTCCAATGCTCCGTTTTAAATGTGTACAGCTAATGCACAGCTTCAAAAGTTAAAGTTTGATCTTTAAAAACGTTTGTAAAATCCGACAAAAGAGTCGACATTCGATAAGGATTAAAATGTTAGTAATGTTAGTGTAATGTTTGTTAGTTAGTAATGTTTTGTAAAAAAAAATATCGATTCTGTTTTAGTTACACTCACATTCAAAGTTTTACAGAAGAAAATGCAGCACCATATAAAACCATTTCTACTCGACCGACTAATTAGACTTTGTTAGCCTAAATTGCGGGGTAAAAACGACATGGCATAGCTTTAATCTACGATTAGGTAATATGCTGCTATAACAGCGGTTCCCAAACTGGGGTCCGCGGTCCTTTAGGGGTCCGTGGGGCAATTTTGAGGGGACCGCGAAGCGGTTGAAGTAATTCTATAATCTTTTTTGGCGTCAGTTTGTGCCACTAAATAAGTTTAAGTAAAATTGAGAATCGACTGTCTCCATTGCTAAACAATGGCATTTATTGAATGACAACTATCAAAAATGCAATTGTTCGCGCACAATCGTAATGTTTTTGTCCTGTTTGTGATGTCATATGCTGTCTTTGGATGATTGTTATGCGCAATTTTGCATAATTAGCTAAAATCCTGCAATCAACTTTCGTTTTTATGAAATACACATTTAGGCTTAAGGACCGCAATCCCTCGAAATAATGGCAAAGGGACCGTTTTGAAAAAATATGAAACAGTTTGGGAACCACTGTGCTATAACAATCAGAAAAAAAGAATTTAAAAAAACGTGTGTGACATAGCCTGATTGCACATATGAAGTTTGCATATAAGTGCAGTTAAAATAGGCCTGCATGTTTAATCCGGCCTTGGGGCGTCAGATACGAAAGCTGCAGACAAATATTGTTCCTTTTATATGTTGTACTCGAGTAACTATGTCCGTCAAAGTGTTGGAGCATCCCACTGATTTGGGGCATGTCTTTGAGAGTATATTGAACCCCTTGTCATATGCGTTCAGGTTCGGTTCGGGTTTACTTTGTTTTGTTTTAGAGGTTTGGGTCTGTTAATAATTTGAGCTAAATCATGGGTGCACAACCTGCGGTCGTACGGCCACATGCGGCCGCGGAGACGAGTTTGTGCGGCCGTGACCATGTATGTTAAAACACATGCACTGGCGGCCGTGACGTAACTAAAACCATTTTGCCAAATATTTAAAAAAAAAACAGATTTCTTGAGGCTGGAAAAGATATTACCAGCCTAGTAACTATATGCGTCAGACTTTCTATCAGCTTATTGTGTGCAAACAAGGCGAAAAAACAGGCACCGCAATCGTCACAATACTTTTATGACGTCATAGACAGTTCGTTCCGTTCAGCTAAACTTATGCACAAGTTAGATATTAGTAATCCGAGCATTTTAGGCGGCTTTAAATGGTATATGTACATGTGATATAAACTTATTTCTTTACATTAGTTATTTTGAAACAAAAAACAAGTTGGTGAAATACTATGCGGCCCGATTAGATTATAAACTTTTAAATGCGGCCCTTGCACTGAAAAGTTTGCCCACCCCTGGATACTCTATGGATGCTCATACTTATGTGCGAAAAAAAAACGCTGTTAAAACCAATGGTTAAGTGTAGGTCAGGGGTTCCCAACCAGGGGTACTCGTACCCCTTGGGGGTACGAGGGGGATACGAGATTCAACATCAAGGGGTACGAAGATCGTTGGGCCACACGGCAGCTTTTTAAACAGATTTCACAGTACAGTTTTATTTTGGTATTGTAAATGATATTGTGCGATTACGGTCTTTGCTTTAAACAAACGATTATCTACAAATAATTGTTTTTTATTTAGTAAGAAGCCTCATTGTCTCATAACAATGCTTTTTACTTGCTGCCAGCAATAAACAACAAAGTTAGGAAGAAACTGCACAGAAAAAGGACGCATTCAATGTAGTCTTGCTGTAAATCTTCTACTAACAGTTAATTTCTTTTTGTGTGAAATGCTGGTTTAACGTTTAATTGAGCTATATTGCGAAAGCAATTCAATTTAGCAATATATATCTGAAAAATTCCATCACATTTTTTTGGGGGGTACGAAGAATGCTCTGACAAGACAAAGGGGTACGAGCCACAAAAAAGGTTGGGAACCCCTGGTGTAGGTTGTTCGTCTATTTGTACAACATCAACGTTTGACATCAAAAAGAAATTGGGTACTACAAGAAATACCTGCAAATTTGAATTAAGATGGTTGGAATTCAGATTAAATTGTGACAAAACTCTAGTCAAAAAAGGGTCAAGAGCAGAAGGGCAATATTTTAGTTATCTTTTATGTTACTTGAGTTTGCGATCCAAAACGCTTAAAACGGGTGCTTAACTGTAAATGCCCAGTTACAGTCGAGCGAGCCAATGTTGCCTGCCAGTTGTTACGCCTATCGCCTTACGAACGCGTCACAGACATTGAGCGCAAGGTGGTTCCGCTTTTGCTTTTGACGGCGTCACGGAACGCATTTAAATGCAAATAGACAAACTTGGAACCTTTACAGACTTGAGCTCAAAGAGAAACATTTTTCTTTGTCTCTAAAAAAGTGTCAAACTGCGTTGTTTTTCCACCAGAGGTAGTATTATAGACGTCCGCCGCTCGTTGGCAGACACAAAGCAGTGAACCCTTTACAAAGTTTAAAACCAAAGCTTGGATTTCGCGCTTTGTTGCACTTGTTTGTTTTGACAATATACCGTTCAATCCGAGCCTGGCGGAACAAAAATTATCGGCGTTCGGTCGTGACCGCGACGTTGCAATGTCAGACGACTCACAGTTGGATTCGCGTATGGTATTTGAAACACAATGTGGAAAAAGACGCCATTTTAGTTTAAAGTCCGATGCAGTAATTTTTTTTAAATGATTCGCTACATTTTCTGACTCATAACAAAATTTGTGTCTTAAATTCGTACGCACGAAACAGCATTAACCAGCTCCACGTAATAAAAGGTTCGCGTTTGACTAACCGGGTTGCCCCGCGCCGTATTGACGACTAGTTTTACCTATTTTGTTACACATTGCTTTTCTTAGTTAGTAAATTTGTTGTTTAAGAATCCACTTATTTAAACAATTGATATTCATTGGTTAAGTTTCTTTCGTGATCATTAATTCTAAGCATTTGCCCAAAAATCTTGTCAAAACAGGTGCTAGAACATTTCCATGTAAATTCTAGCCCTTTGTTGTTACTTAGAATAGGAACCAAGAATCCATTATACGGCCAGATGTTCAATTTGTTTTCCTAAGTGATCAATGCTTCCTTGATTCATGTAAGTAATTAAAGGCAATTTTTGCACACAATCCTACAATTAGTTATGTTACATGGCACATGGATTCGCAAAATATAGGGCGTAGCCAGAGTTCAGACGCGTTATCGTAGAAATATGGTGAAGTTTGAAATAAAATCTGGCGTAAAATATGAGTTAGTACTGGTGAATAATACAGTTGCTATTTCCGGACTCATTAATGATTCCTTCTTTACTAATAGCTAGGGCGATCATTTTTTGACCTAAAAAACGAAAAAATTTTGACAAATTTTGCCTTTAAAAAACTTTTTTTGACAAAATTTTGACCTATGAAGAATTCAAGTACTGTAGTTAAATTACGCATTATTGTACAAAAAGTTAAAATATGGCTGTAGGCTAATCTAACTAAGAAGATGAGACCAAGTGTACAATTTAACAGCCACATTACCAGATTTTAAATAGGATTGTAGAAATACCATTTCTTGGCGCCCCTATAAAAATCGCCTCAAGGGCTAAGTTTGGAAAGACGGCGCTGGGGCGTGTAAACTATGCGGCCCGCGGGTATCATAATTAAACTTATCCGGCCCGCAGTGAAAAAACTTTGGTGACCACTGGTCTAAACGAAAGATACATGAAGTATCTAAATGTGTTGAGCATCACGCCATATCAACCAAATTATTTCACTCACTTGATGGTTTATGATTCACAATAAGTAGACAATAGGCCATTTGTAACGGTATAAAGTAGGCTACAAGGTGTAAAATGAAAAGTTCACTGACAGTGCAACCTTTAAAACACCACGACAATGCAGTTTGTACGCAATTTTAACTTTGTAAAAAATTTTGACTTTGTAAAGAATTTTGACAATTTTTACCTATTCTAAAAATTTCGACACATTTTTGACTTTTTTTGACAAGTCAAAAAATAATCGCCTTACTAATAGCCGTCAGGGTTTTCCAATCTCTTTAGGAACTAAAAACTCTGAGGCAGATTGGGTTGGTTGTGTCTGGCTCCACAAAAATATTGGTTTGTTTCTTTTTAAAACAATCAATAATTATTTTTTGTATAGGATATCGTTATGAAAACAATGTTCTTCAACAAAATAATAAATTGTTAGGCATAGTTAGTTGAGATGAACATAAATTCATAACGGATATCAGCCCTGCAGGCGCAGACCAGCGATCACGGAACACTCATTTCTATATCATAGTATGCCGGTTGAATCTAAATCATAGTAGGACCTATGCCAAATTTGTTTGTTCTTAAAATTTAAAAATCAAACTCAGGCAACATGATATTTCACATACACCTATTATTTCTTTATACAGCAATCGATATACCAACCGCTTGTCTTTATTTGTTAAAGAATGCGACAGAATGATAAATGATATAAAGGAGTGATGGTCCTACTTCTATAACAGAATAGGAATAGTAGGGGGAGAGTGGGGTGGGTTGTTACAAAATTTGTTTCGCTGCAATTTTGGGGTTAAATTATTATTCAGATCATCCTGATTTTTTGTATGAAGTCTGATATGCCCCCAAGTCTAGTAAACATGTTATTAACAAAATAAATTGGTACTTGTAAAAAAAATTATTCCATGTTTTCTGGTTGATGCTCTGTTGTAACAACTCACCCCATGGTGGGGGTAAGTTGTTACAAAACTTTAGGAAGGCTTCCACATCCACAAATATGACAATTTCTATTTCTTTTATTGTGTGTTGTGTAGCATAAATATAATAAAACCACTTTTACTCATCTTAACTATTTATTTTAAGTTATAATCAATTTATACAATTTTATTTATCGCGATTCAGAAATTCCAATCCAAATTTGCGAAATTGGTGACATCATTGTTTCTGAAGTGAACAAAACAGTTGTTTAGAGTCCAAAAGTAAACTTTTTGAAATGGTGGCAATATCAAGTATCTTGTTTTGCACCAATATTTTAGTTTCTTTCATAAAATAGAAGTCACATCATAAGCTTATGTACAATGTGAGTATTGTAATATCAAGTATCATTGTATGCCACAAATCATGTTGTTCATTAAAATAACAAAACAGATCAAAAGGTTTATAGAATGAACACAACACAGTTTACAATCAAATTCATTTTTAAAGTACTTTATGTCAATGAATTCACAAACTTTAACTTTTGACATAACTTTAACCATGGAATGAATGACATCCTATAGTCCTTACAGTTTCTTGTCCTCGATATAGTAGTAAGTTTTCAAACTTGGTCCAAAACCTGGATTTTACACACATAATTAACTTTTAAAAAAATTATGAGCTTGCAACAACAACATATTGTCACTAAATAACATTTTAAGCACATTATTTATTAACAAAAGTTAAGTATTACCTTTCTCAGGTCCAGATGATAATCATTGTTTCAGATGTGGGACACCTTGTAACAACTCACCCCACCAGCATGGTGCAACTTAAACCAAACTGGACTTAAAATTAGCTAAAGTTTACAACTTTATTTTTTTACAAGGGGCTAGCATACCACTATCACTTGACAAAAAAACTTGCTATATAGAATTTATTAAATTGTGTGCTTTAGGAGAGTCGACTTAGCTTAAGTCCAAAAATTTACTTTACACACCTCAAAATAGCAAAATTTGAGAAGTCGGCGAATACCCGCACAAATTTAACCAAATTTTGTCACGCAGGCCGTCCCGGATGTACCAACCGACATGCGTAATTCCAGCGGTTTTATAAAAACATAGCCGAAGTTATTCGCGTTGTAACAACCCGCCCCTGTAACAACTTACCCCACTCTCCCTACTATGAGTATACATACAGGTCTTTTCGCGCTGATGTAGTTTACCATATTAACAGCATTTTTTTACATTGACAAAATTTGTCTACTTAAGTCAAAAACCAGGAACCAATATTGCGTGTCTATTGTACGTCAACGCCCTATTGTTTGCTGGGGCAAATTGAAAGTGCGTCATCAACATTAAAACCAAGGTTTAGTTAACAATTGTTCGCACTGGTTTTGTTGGCCAGCTACCGGAACACATTGAAAAGGAAATCGTTGTGACGACAAACAGTGAAGCCTCACAAAAGAGGAACTTGTAACTGTACAGAATTCAGTTTTACAGCTTGTGCATGTGTATAGGCCAGGTGCGCTTATTTTAGCGTACGTGCTGATGTTTTCATGTAGTTTGTATTTAAAGCTTCAACAATTAAAAGATTCCCGTTTAAAATCTTTTGTAAAATAAAACAAAATAGTCGACTTTAAGAAAGGTTGAAATATTAGTAATGAATAATGAAACAACTAAGAACAAACAGCTACATCAAATATGTCTCGTGTTGTCAACATGAAATGCAAAGGTTAAGATTGGGGTAGATTGCAACAGCTTTAATTAGTGGTTCCTAACATTTTTTCCACTCTCGCTTTTGTGAAGTTTATTTGTGCCGAAAACCACCAAATTGTAGTGACATAAAAACGATTTCACTTTTTACAAATAGGCCTAAACATAAGTTTGGCACCATCCGCACCCATAGTCGCCTATCGTATACCTGTGCCATTTGTTGCCAAGTACTAGACAGAAAACCCGTTAAAAAAAACTTTTTTATTGTCGGGGCCAAATGTAGTTTTTCAAGTTTGTAAGGAGCCGCATAAAAACAAATGAAAAGGGATGCAAGATGTAGACATTTAAAGCTAAGTAGGTGAAGTCAAAAACCCTACAAACTTGAATGAGAATTGTTATGTTTAACGATAAGTAATGTTTTTTTTGACCAAAGAAACTGGTAAAGCAAGATAACTCTGAGTGCAAATTAAATTGTGACGCAGTAGTATTAAATCGTTTCCGATCATTAAAAGTCGAAACGATTTACGGTGAAGGTTATATTATTAACTGACAGAACTTGGTTGGGAGCAGTAGCAAAACAACAACATTAGTTGATACCAACCGATCTACATTATTTCGTTTTTACAGTAAATTTGGTTTCTTTTGAAATGGTTTTCAGCTATAAATAACTGGCTACTGTTACCTAAGTGAAAAAAGAAACAATAATATACCTGCCTGTTGTACGCTTACGCCTTATTGTTTGTGCTTTACAAATCACGCGTCACCCCCATTGAAACCATGGTTTAGTTTAAGGTTCCGCTTTTTGCTTCTGACAGCCTGACAGAACAGATTGAAATGCAGATAGATGTTCATCGGATATCGAGTTGTTTGGGTAGGCAACACGCGATTTAACCCCTCGTTTTTATTTGTTGGTGAAAGCAATATAGAATGAGAAATAACGATAAAGAATACCTGTGCCATTTGTTGGCAAGTATTAAACAGAAAACCTGTTAAAAAGTTTAAAAACCGAGCCTTAGTTTGTTGTGTTTGGCTGTATGCTCTACTTAGCTCAACGGTGTAGCTGGCTAGAAGCGCGTTTATCATCTATCCATCAATCGTGCCCTCACCTTTAGCGGGTTATTTTAACGGTTCAACGTTGCGCAGCTATTTCCGATATTTTAGCGCAATTATGCTCCTACGATTTGTGTCGCCCATCGAAATGAGTTCAAATTAACTCAACTTGGTGAATTCTTCATAGATAGCTTACATTGCCACTGGCACTCTTCCGTAACTTGATCCTAACGGTATGAATTCAAAGGCAACCAAGAGTAACGACAACGTTGGTCAGTGTGTGTTGAAGTTTGACAATTGAATCTGTGTTTATTGCCGGGGCCAAATGTAGTATTTCAAGTTTGTAAGGAGCTGCATAAAAACAAATAAATAAGAATGTAGGATAACAACAAGAATCTAAACAGAGAGACATAATACAATAAACAATTACCTTTGTACGTAATTATTCTGCATAGCAGATTGATTTGGTTGAATAGTGATACTGTTTAAATATGCTGCATTGTAAACTTTTTAAAATGGTAAATTTCTTTATAGTAAAAATAATCTTTAGTGATTTTCTGAGGTCGGGTGAGGGCTGCAAAATAAGTAGTTGGGAGCCTTATACGGCCTTGAGAGCCGCGGTTAAGAATCACTGGTGTAGGGCAGTGGTTCTCAAACTCGGTTTTCGGGGCCGCATGCGGCTCCCAACTACTTATTTTGCGGCTCGCACCAGACCACAGAAAACCACCAAGCATTGCTATTTTAGCTTTCAAAATCATAATCTTTAGCGATTTTCTCACGGTTTCGTTTTTTGCGGCTCCCTACACACTAAAAAAATACCATTTGGCCCGGACAATAAAAAAGTTTGAGAACCACTGGTGTAGAGTGTACCAGCTCGACGACGCGATAAAATCTTGAAAGCGCAAACGTTGAGTCGCATAATAACTTAAAATAAAGTAATAAACTAAGTAAACAAAATGACAAATTTAAATAACAGCGGTGGTGCTGCAGGTGAAAGGGTTTTTCATTTTTTTCAGTGCTGCTGCAAGTACAAGTTTATCGCCATAGTGCTGTTAAAATACATGACAGGACTTATTAAAAAGGGAAATTATTTACAAGGCCGAAACTTGTTTTCAATTATACAAAATAAAAAACGGTTGGAAATTTTAATGCCAACGATCTGCATCACTTGGTTTCACAAAAGAATAAAAACGCTTGAAAGGGGTGCTTGAGGTGCTTGAAATAGTTGTGACGGCAAACAAGTAAGCCTGACGAAACGAGGAACTTGTAACTTTACATACCTAAATCTCACAGGTGGTCATGTGTATGCCAAGTGCAATTGTTTAATTTAACGATTAGTTAAGATATGGACGTCCTCTTGTAATTTATTTCTTATGTGTATCTAAAATCTATGATTTTTTCTTCTATTTTGATTAATAAAGCACTAAAAGTTGTACCTGTAAACGTTTGTATACATAAGACACAAAATTCTACTAGCAAGTGTTAATAATGGAGCAACTGGAAGATACAGAATCCTATTCCATGACTTTTGAACAGTGGGTAAAAAAATATGGTAAGTTTAAATCGATTTTAAATATGTGTAAAATTACAGATGCTATGCCATAACTTTATTTATGTAACAAACACATTGACCGGCAAATTCAGTTTTCGCTTCGGTGTATGCAAAACAAATCTTTTTAGACAAGCACTACGATTCTGAAGAAGTTAGAGATTCACGCAGAAACATTTGGGTGAAACAATCCATGAAGGTCAAACAACACAACATAAAATATGATGCAAGTAAAGAAACTGGTTATCGAATCCAACTGACTCGATGGAGTGATCAGGTAGGTTGCCTAGCTTGTACTCTCTGTTGTTTACAAATGTATGCGTGTGTCGCTTTGCACGCATTACGTGCTTATCAACAATTAAGGAAATGAGGCGTTTGCATCCGACATAACAGTAACACACACTGTTGTCTTGCAGAAACCGGAAGAATTGTCATGGATGCGTTGTCTGGCACCTCCAACTCCAGCAGGAACTCAGGCTTTTCAGAACGACCAATTATGTCTGGTAACAGAAATCATGCGTAAATTGGTGATGTACGAAAGTTTGGGTTGACAGAATACGCTATTTTAACGTTTAACTATTTAGACCAGCGGTTCTCAAACTTTTTCATTATGTTTTCAAAACGGTCCCTTCACCATTACTTCAAATGCTCACGGTCCTTTAGCTGGAAGGTGTAACCGTTTTGCATGACATAGTACACCCACCCCTTTTTTCGAGACACCCGTGTTATCCATTAACAGCACACGTAATGTTGTTCATGTAATTCATATTCTAAAGTGGTTGAAAGAACACGGGCAACAAATTTAGTACTTGGTGTTTTAAGAAAGGTTGTGATACCTACAAAATTGTATAGAATTTTTTTCCAAAATTAACATCCTATTTCAGGGGTGGTCAACCTTTGTTACTGTAGGGCCAATTATAAATGTCAAAATTAGACCGAGGGCCGCACATGTGCATCACACAAAGTGATTTTGCTTTGTTTCTTACCAAACATACTTAACTACAAGTTTAATTCGTGTTTGATTCTAGCCACATTTGCCAGATCGCAGAAAACTAGCATCAGGCGCATTAATCAGCTCAAAATATGTAATAGTTGGACTCGTTTGACAATACTTTTGAAATCCAAGCGTCTCTGCGGGCGCACAAGCTTTATTGAAGGGCCGCATGAGGCCCGCGGGCCGCAGGTTGCCCACCCCTGTCCTATTTTTTTCGAGTGCATTTTTTAGGATGTTGCGAACCATTAAAACAAGTAACTCCAAGCAATTTTTGTCATATCAGGACCGTGGATTGACAATTTCGGAACCTGATAGTGTTTTTGATGAAGATTTGTTACGCAATTTGCCAAGAGTTGATTGGCGCGAAAATGATCATGTAACTGCAGTCAAGAATCAGCAGAGAAAACCTGTGTGTTGGATATTTAGCGCAGTAAGTGACTTAATTCACTATCTTAGTTTGTGTTGCTCTTTGTCGGTTAAAGAAAGAACAAATTGCCACACAAGAGTCTGAGAACACGAAATCTGTGTAATAAAATGATATTTTCATACCTTGAGTTTCCCTAAAAAACTGAAACAATTGCATATCAGAAAGCTCTCTTCTTGTCTCAGGTGTCTGCTGTTGAATCACACAACAAAATTGTCAACAACGAATTAGTCGTTTTATCTGTTCAGCAATTGGTCGACTGCATTCCTGGAGGAGATAGAGCAGGTCATGTTTACCAAGCATTTAACTACATGGTAAAACGTGGTTGCACCCGTGAAGAGAATTATCCACAAAACTCACCCTTTGTGGTTCGTTTAATCTAAATATATTTTTTTAAAGATCTATTTAATACAGTGGCTTAAAACTTTTCGTGCTTTTAAGTGTTGATGCTGTTTGTACAGGTTTATGTACTGCATCACCAATGGGTGAGAGGCTCTCACTGAGAGCATATCCAATTATCGTTTCCAGCATGGGATAGAAGATTCATTTGAATCAAACACAGATTAGATACAGGCCATAAAATAATATGTTAGATTTTCGTTTGCCCTAAAATGTACGAAAAAAGGTTGTGGTCCCAAGGCGTTGCATGAACACATCACGCACTTTCTCGCGGTTACCAGCTGTATTGACTCCCACGTTTAAGTCGCAGTACGCGGTTCCGTACGACACGTGACATCATAACATAGGGACAACATCCAGAGTTAAATACCTTACATCAAAGGCGTTATGCAAAGCAAACTGTTTCAATTTATTCTAAATAACTAATAGGGAGTTGGCAACGGGCTTTCAAAAAATTATAATTTATTTCTTCGTTCTAACTTCTCCCAATAGTGTTATTGCATTGAAAACAGATGGGGCTGCTTGACATCATAAAACAACACAATACAAGTTATTTTTTTCAGAAAACTATGACCTGTCGGCAAATTTGATCACATAAATTTTGCCGATTTTAGGAAGTTACTCAAGGCAAACAAAGAGGTCCTCGGCAGCCACTCGTGGACAATATGTGAAGAGCTAGCTAACACTGTTTCCCTGTGGTGGTCGCCTGGGGTCGTATGGGCTTTAAATAATAATAAAAGGAAACTAGTATAAGCTCTGCAAAAGAAACAAAAATTGAAATGAAAAATCACTTGACTATGAGTAAGGAAGTGGCTTAACGCAATTGCTACTTACCTGTGTGGACTAATAGAAAAATCTTACGAAGGATATGTTCTGTGGCAGATTAAACGATTTGCAAAACCAATAGCAGACCCTTTGCCTTCTGCCCAATATCAAATTTTAATCTTGTTTGTGAAATTTTTTAGGGGGGCGTTAATTACTTTGTTACCCTTTTGCTAAAAGCATTTTTATCTCATTGTTGAATTCAGCAATGTTCTTTGCATCATGAATTTAGAGTGGGCAATGTCTGAGTGTGGGAAAGGAGGTTGCAGTCGAAATTAGCCGATGGGAGTCCGTTAATATTAGCAACCACCTAAATCCGGAACCAGAATTTGAAACTGCTGTAACAGAAAGACCAGTAGTGGCCACGTTGCTCTTTTCGAGTGAAGAAAAATTAAGCAATTTTTCATCAATGAAAAACAATGAGGGTAATGTATGTTAGAAATACACATTAAAATTGTTTTTTTTTCGTCGCACTAAGCTCTAAACAAAATTTCTTAAACAAACAAAAATAAAACGTTGTTTAGAAGACATCTTTTTCGATGCTGGCCCTTACGTCAGCGGTGTAGCTCACGCTGTGTTGGTGGTGGGATTCGGTTCTCAACTAAATAAGGAAAACACTGGAATCGATAATTACTGGATTGTTAAAAACAGGTATGATTCTTAATTGACCTTGTGACCTTTCTTAAGGTTAAATTTTATCAAAATGCGTTATTAATAAAGGTGTATATGTTACCCGAAAAGGCATGGTGGTCACTAAATTTTTGAATTATAGGCTACCTGTGGTTTTTACCCTTTCTCATATCACGACCCATTTTAACAACCTAATGCCTTCTAAATATATCTGTTGTTTTATTTACACTATAGCTTGTTAAAGTTTGATTTCAGACAAAACCAAAGGTTCAAGCTAGTTATTTTAGTTTCCTTGCACAATGGCCAAATATGTCATACTACACTGACATGCGACGTAAAAATTAATGGTGTGTTTTCGTGAAGCTAACTATACACATAGTCAGTAATCTGAAATCCGTCTTAATAAAGTTTTCATATGTGTAGTTTCATTTGTTGTTAAAATACGGATTCTCACATTGTGTAACTAACAACTTATGTTTTTGTGTTTTAGTTGGGGTACTGAGGACCACTTAGGCTATTTAAAGATTGCTAAGGACAGAGGCAACCAATGTATGATAGCATCCTATGGAATGTACCCTGTTGTAAAACGCACTGCTGGAACCGAGGTGTAGATGAAAAATGCAAAGAAAGAAGCACAAATTAGAAAAACACCGACGGTTTCGCAGAAGGATACTTCATTTGACTTTTAATGCTGTATATCAGTGGTCTTCAACCTTTTTTAAAGGCGTCTCCAGTTTAATAGAAAATTAAATCAGCATTTACATGCGCCCCTATTTTTTCCGATGGGGAGAAAAATGTTTCAAGTAATGCCGAAACTGAAACTATTTTAATGAAAATTTGCCTACTTAATTTCCAAGTAGACTTTAAATATTAGCAGCAGTATTAGTATTACGCTGTGTGTGCAGTATTACGCTCAAATGTTAGAACCCAGAAGTTCTATTTAATTTGGCAAACCTCATTCGCGTTAAAGCTCGCCAGTTTGCAGAAATCAGTAAATTTACGTATTTTTTTCTGAACCCGGTGTATTGTTTTTGACACAATATGTCATTCATGGGGCTCTATCGCGTAACAATGGGTTGGACAACTTGTGCTTGATATGAATTATTGCATCACAATGATTAGACTGTGACACGGGTACGAAGCTGTACTGCAAAACATTAGCAAAGGTTGCAAACTAGAAAAAAGCCCATCATTTTTTTGGTAATAAACTTAATTTATAGCGACCCGAGAAAAAACGCCAAAAAATTAAATTTATAGCGACCCGAGAAAAAGTTTAGGTGACCCCACTTGGGGGCGCGAACCACAGGTTGAAGACCACTGCTGTATATATTGCTTGTAAAATGCTGATTATATCATTCATTACAAAGTGAAGGTTTTTAAATTTAGCTTCTATTGCTGGGTGGCAGTGGCGGCTCGTGCCAAAAATTTCTGGGGGTGCTGCTCCAATTTTGAGCCTTTATTGGACAAATATAAGTTGGCAATATATAGAAAACCCACATTTCTAGTTTTCTAGTCATTGTTTTGTGTAGAAAAACAAGTAATACAAATCTTAATTAGCAGCTCCATTGTGACGTAATGGTTGTTACGCAATAATGTACACGGGTGTAAACAGCAGACGGTATCATTTGTGTACTTTGTTTACTTGCACAGCGATAGGCCAAACTCAATAACGTGCAGTAATAATGTGGCACAAAAACACACGTGACACAGACTCGAAACAAAGCGGTTGTAAATACGGTACTACACAACAACAGTATATAGAAAAAAATTATTAATAAATGAGTCGAAAAAGGTCGAAGTATATCAATTGGTCAACAGTTAAGTAAAACTGGTTATAACAATGACTACTAACTGACACACTTGCTATTCAGTCATTAATATGGTACGTCATGTATCATTTAAGTACCTTATAGCCACAGTCAGCATTTTCAACGTATTCCATTACACGTCACATATTATAATTGCCACACACAAAAATAGCCATAAAGCTTTTTATTTCTATCGTAACTGACAAATTCAACAACCACATTACATTTGTGTCAGAACTTGTTTATTCAACATCTTTTCTTAATTTTTGTGTACAACTATTAATTGTTTGTACGTTTCTTAACTGCGAAACTTGCTGCTTTAGTTGGTGGCAAATAGCTTATCATTCCTTTTTTGAAGTACAAAACTCTGCAAGCTTTGAAAATTACAACACTCTCACTTACATTTAAAACATATTATTAAACCTTGTGCTTCTATTTTACAACCAAAATGAATCATAAAGCTATAGTTTAAGCAAAATAATTGATAGCTTCTTCCTTGATTTCCAAATGACAACCAAGAAACTGTTTTTTTTTTCTTTTTAGTGCTATCACCGCAAATGCAAGTCGTTTTGGAAATAATTGTGTTCCTTAGAAAAGTTTGCACCCTTTTCAGCGTTGAAATCCTTTTCAAGAACCGTCTTGCCTTTGAGAGACTTATGGAAATTGCTGGCTAACTGGTTTTTCCTTTAAAAGTTTCAGTAACTTTTCTAAGAACAGGATATGTTTGAGGGTTACTACTATCTCCCCTGTATACAGTCTATAGCAGTGGTTCTCAAAGTATGGGTCGCGACCCAAACATGGGTCGCACAGGGTAAAAAAATGGGTCGCGCACACAATAGCCTTCCCACTATACTGTTTCGCACACGGCGATTGTAACGTCATAGCACGGGAAATAATAGGATAAGTTAATCTTGCGTTAACTGAACTTGGCCATGTGACAGTTAGCGTTAGAGTATGAGTAATTATTCGTACAAGGAAATAAAATACATTTTTTGTTGTTTGAGGCTTGGGTCGTGAGGTGTTTATAAAACTCAGATTTGGGTCGCGTTCAAAAAAGTTTGAGAACCACTGGTCTATAGAATGTTCATTCTTAAGAAACATTTCCTGTGAAGCAATTTAGCAGCTATTGTTTAAAGAAACATAACATGTCCATGATATCAATACACAAGATTGCAATTGGTTGCAAATACTGTCCACAACTCCACATGGTGTGTTAAGAAACCAAAACTTGAAATTGTCATCACTAAGATATTTCAAAATTCCTGTTGCTTGTGTTGTCATCACTCAGGTATTTTAAAATTCCTGTTGCTTGTGCAATTGTTTGTTCTGCATTTAATATTGCCTGAATTTCAGTGAGGCATTTAACTTCACAGTGTGAGTAGTTCTTGTGGTTGCTTATTCCTGCATGACATATTTGGAATAGAAGATGTTTTATCCCAGTTTTCTTACCATTTAATCCGGTTTTTATTATAAAGGTTAATCGTGACTTTTCAAAGTGTTAGATGGCCTTTTTCTTTTTCAATGTGGTAGATACACTTTCTAATTCAATGATAACTGCAAAAACTGAAGCCCACTTACAGTCATCTTAAAAATTCACGACTAACCTTCAAACAAATAAATTAACATGGCAAAAAATTGTTTAACTGTACTCTCAGTCGAACTTAGAATATAGCAAACGGGTTTGGTTTCGGAGCACAATATAGACCCGGAACAGACAACACAACTACAGCGGCCGTTTCACACGCTGCGTGATTGGTGGAGCTGCGCGAGCAGCAGCACCCAGTCGCCTATTTCGCCCGGCATGTAGCTTTTCCAACTGCGCATGCGCACAAGTGCAAAACGTCACGATTCGTCATGAAACTGGAGCTGCAGTTCCACCATAGATAACATATTAATGCCATAATTTTTTTTAAATGAAAAAAAAGCCGATCAAGGCGAAAATTATACTTAGGAATAAAAATAAGTATCATGAAAGTTATCTGTATTGTTGTGGTAGGAATATTAGGTGAAAATATCTAGGGGGTGCTGCAGCTCCGCAGCACCCTAGCACGAGCCGCCCCTGCTGGGTGGCGATTTTTTAACACTTTCACCTTTTGTAATAATAAACTGTTCTTTATTTTTTCCTTTATTTTTCACTCACCTACGTGCACTTATAATCGTTTTGTACTGGCGTTTACTGATTATTGAGCGCAGCGTATTGAAATTGGAAATACGTGTTGTTTTACGCCGGTGTATTTTATCGCTTTTACTTAAACAAGGCGCCTATTAGTGAAACCAGTTTGTGGTCTTTCTTTGGCTTAGTGGTGAGCCGTTATTACAGGGTTCGGGCCGTTTCCGAATTCTGGTTTTTGAGGTATAGAATTAGGCTTAAGGGATTGATTGGAATTTAACATCGCCACTAAAAGATATTTTAGCCGAATTTCCAAAGCTGCGGAAGAAATTCCGTAACAATACCAAGCGCGGAAATTGCGATTCAGCGTCGAAAAAAGTTGCTGTCGAACTTGACCCTTCGATGAATGCCGAAGTAAATCCTTGTGAACGAGATCTTGAAACTGCCGTGGCTTGTCATGGCCCTGATGCTGTCACGCTGTTGTTTCCTAATGCTGTCCAACTCACGAAATTTTCCATGACTAATTTCGAGGGTAAAACAGTAAAACAATTGAAAAAAAAACGTTTTTAATGTGAACATAAACCTTTAAAATGTACAAAATACACGAATCCCATTAGTATAATTTCGAACAATTTTCTAAAATTTGTTTGTAAAAGCTATATCAAGCTTGCGTGATGGCTTTGCCTTTAATCAAAAAAGTTATGTCGCAAAATTACGTATGTTCAACACTTTTAGTATAAGACGTAAGCTAAACTATGTGTACCTAAAATTACAGATGTGTTTTACGAACCCGGTCCCTACGATAACAAACAAATTGAAGCCCACGCTGTGTTAGTGGTTGGGTACGGCGTTCAACGAAACAGGGCAGACACTGGCTACGAAAAGTACTGGATCATTAAAAACAGGTTTGTATAGGTATGACTTTTAATTGCAAAACTGAATATTTGTGCAAACAAATTCAAAACTGTCGAATCTAGGTCAGTAAAATGTAGTCAAAAGAATCAGAATGCCTGTGTCTACCAACTGTTTAAAATCCAATCAAAACACTAGATTTACGTTTACGGGCAACTATACTTTTGAGATTGTATGCTTCTGCTGTAAACATATACAAAGAAAACGAATTGTACACCAAAGAAAAGAAAAAAAAATATTTACATTTTTGAAGTATGCCAACAGATGTATAAGACTTCCAAATCAATAACACTGTATGTTTTAGTTACGGTGACGACGAAAATACCGGTTACCACAAGCTTGCCAAGGACAGGGGCAATAACTGTTACGTTGCTTGTTGTGCAATGTACCCTGTAGTGAAAAAAAATTGCTCTCGTGACTAGGTCGAGTGTTAATTTAAGTGCGACGACCATTTTTTAACACAATATTCATTCAAAAATAACATGCGGCTTGTTCTATGTTAATTAGGCGTATTCTGAAGTAAAATGTAAATTATTCTAACTGATCCATAAGATCAGTGGTTTTGATCCGGTTAATATGTCAATTTATATACACTGTGCACATTTTGAGGTACGCGTGTAGCCTAGCCTACATAAACGGCGACTTAAACTTTTTTCCAATAGTGCGTTTTTCGCTGTTTCTGCTCCGAATAAGGTCAAATAACATTCCCTTTATCAAGAGGTGTGAAACAGGTAATTTGACCAGACACGGCCCGTTGAGCAGATTTTGGTTGCCTTTATTACTCATATGCACTTTATTTCGCCATTTATCGTTTGTTTTTCCCTTTTGTATATTCTGCATTGATTGCTGCGTTGAACTGTAATATCCCGCTCATTTTCTTTGTTTTCGATTTTTGCTCCAATCTTGCACACCTATATAGGTCTTTGATGATAGGCAGTGTTTGTCAAGTTACTGTTTCATATAGATTATGTTTTATGATTAACATGTTTTATGGCGGATATTTTGTATCGTCGTTGTTGTGACACTCACTATATCGGCCAGATGGTCAATTTTTTTTCCTAAGTGATCAATGCTTCTTCATTCATTTAAGTAATTAAAGGCAATTTATGCACACAATCTTACAAGTAGTTATGTTACATGACACATGGATTTCCAAAATATAGGATATATCCTTGCGAAACTGGGTGACGATAATTTGGCATGTTGTGATAGGCATACTTTGGACATGCCCGTTTTTCATTTTAGTTTTTACAATAGCTTTTGTAACCAAAAAAAGTTAATGATTACAATTCTAAATATTTTGCACTGTAGCCTGTTGTCACAAGTTGTCAGAACAGTGTTACAACATTTGCATACAAATTCTAGCCTATTGTTGTCACTTGGAATATGAACCAAGTACTGTACGCCTGTGCCGCTCGTTGTCGGCCCCTACAAAACGCGGACGCGTGACAAACTCTGAAACAAAAGTTTGGTTGGTATCGGGTTGTCTTTCGACAGCCAAAGACGCGATGGAACCAATGTGGCACTCCTTGCGTTGCTGGTTGTTTAGGCCAAGCGTGAGTGTAACGCCAGGGTTGACACGCGAGGTAAACAGTCGGGAAGGGATTTGAAAACTACACGTTTGTTTCATAGCAGTATAACAAGAGGTTTGTAGCAGTTACTATGCAGAAATCGTTATTAAAATGAACAGTTAGAAATGTTGTTTAGCTTTCAGCGGATGGGACAGTGCAAGTTTTGCGCAATAATTTGAACCAGAGTTGTAAGTCGGGCCGGGTTTGGACTGGGTTCGGACCGGGCTCAGGCTTAGGTTTGGTTGAACAAACGGTTAATTCAGGCATGACTTTAAATTCTGTGTCCGTTGGTTTTTCAGATAAAATTACCCAACTAAGTAGCTAGTTGCTGGCCTTCACCCCATGCCCAACAGTCCTAATACGTTTTTAATTAAATTATGTACAGTAGTACGTTTTGTAGGCTTTATCTGAAAATACGTTATTTCTCGTTTGGTGACACGACAAAGGACAGGTTTCAGTTTTTTGGACTGTCGTCTGATTGCCGTAAAGTAATAATAATAATAATAAAAACGCGGTCTTTGCATCCTACTTTCTGGTTATTAGCTGAGAAAAACCTTGATTGAACACCAAACTGTAGTGTGTGAAGTCATAAGCATATTGCCCAAACAAACATATAACGGAAATTTTTGAAGTACTGATGAAACTCGCTTAAAGAACACAAGAACGTTACAACAATGGAAACCGAACAACCTACTGCACAGCCACATTATATGACGTTTGATGAATGGACTAGAAAATATGGTAATGTTTAAATAAATTTAAAACTATATTTCGGGTTTACGTTTTTACTGCTGTTGCTTATAACCGAATTTGTTGCTTACCGAAAACGATAGCAATAAAAAAACAATTAGGACCATTTATTTGACACATAAAACTGTTTTAGGAGCACAAACTCCACTAACAATTAAGAAATTATTGTAAAGATTTTGTAAAGGTAAAGTAGTCCACAAACGTGTTGGAAACATTGTGTCAAACCAATATTTTTAGTCAAGAAGTATGACAATGACAGAGAGAAAAATGAACGCAAAAACATTTGGATAGAGAACCTCAAAAATGTCAAACAACACAACAAAGATTACGAGGATGGAAAAATCCAATATCGAATTCAACTGACTCGGTGGAGTGATCAGGTTTGATATTTAGAAACTATACAAGATAAACTAAAATGAATACACTTTCATATCTGGAATCAGCCTTAACCATCTATGCAGACCAGCGATCACGAAACACTCAAATATAAATTTTAGTACGACAGGATTATTGAAGGCGTCATACTGAATCAAATCGGTCTCACGAGCATTACCACAAGGGGAAGGCATATGCTAGAGAACTCTAGCCTGTGGTGAGATTTTAATCTGCGACAAGAGCCTTCCTAAATTTGGCGCTCTTTATTGCAACGAAGGTTTCCATAGTTACAGTTGCCATCATAATCTCAAAAAACGCAAACTTATCAACCACGTTACTGTCAGATATATCTCAAAAGGGTCGTGGAACTCCTTTTCCCGGCCACACGTTTATCAGCACGCAAGTAAATCGATATACGCACAGTAGCAATAACACCAACTGTATCTTGCAGACACTGGAGGAATTATCATGGATGAGTGGTTCTGCGCCAACAATATCAAAACAAACTATGTTCCAAAAAATGTACAAACCGATTCGAGCACATGCTAAGAGGGTATGTTCTTATTGTCGTTTTCACCCTTAAAATCTTTTGATTTACGTCAGTGCTCTTTTTAATTTTTGAAGACTTTTTTGAAACACAGTATTCTCTTGCACTTAAGGTCTAAGACAGGGGTTATTTTTATTGCGACCGGAAAAGTATGGCATGTCTAAAGTCAAGTGATGTGACTGTTAAATTTCAAATATTAAGTGACAAAAGAAAGCAATTTTTTGTGCACAATTGAAATTCAGGCCGCGTGCTGTAGTTTAGTGACTCCTGGTCTAAGACAGGGGTCGGCAACCTTTTTTACACTGCGGACCGGTTTTGAACCTGAAATTTTATCGCGGACCGGCCTTCGAAATAACTGCAAATATTTAGCAACAAAAACGCTTAAATTCGTTTATCATCGCCGGGATTCACGGGAAAAATGTTTCAAAGCGTTTACAGTGTTGAACATGAACATATCTGGCCGAAGAAAAGCTTGAGTTAAGAGGCTAAATATCATTTACCCAGAGAAAGTATCACCACTAAAAGTAATAGCCCCCGGGAGTGTCCTGGGTTCGAACCCCGTGAAAAAAATAGCCTACATCAGTGGTTCTCACACTGTTTTTTGATGCGACGAGTTTTCTGGACTTGCGACGCACCTGCAAATAAAAGTTAATGAGGAAACTTATTATTAAAGTGGAGTTTATTGATACAAAAACAAAAAGGCACAAAACGGAACTATTCTGAGACTCCCTTGGAAAATTGAAACGACGCACCACGCAGGGCGTCGCGACGCGCAGTTCGTCGGGACGCGCAACTACCGGCCTACAATAATAAGATTATAAGCGAACAATCGCATTCTTTTCTTAGTTAAGTGGAATAATTGTATGGCACAAAAGACCTGTGATATACATCCAAATTTTACTTTTATACCTCTAAATATTTTGCCACCATAAAATATTGCACTACAAAAAAGGCTTAGTTTGGAAGCCGCTTACTAAAGCCGATTTTTTGAAGGTATCAAATTCATTCTTCTCATCAAATGTCTTTATCAAAGTTATGAGTTATGGATAATTTCTTACTGTGGTTTCATTTCTCTAAAATCTCTTTGCCTGCTATCTATACCAGTGTTTTCCATCATAAAAAAAATTGTATTAGTCAATTGAACGGTGATATTTTCGGTAATAAGCACTCGCGAACATGTACATAACTGACAAAAAACAACAACCTTAAGTTAATTTACTCCGGGATAGTATACCGCAAAAACGCTCAGAATTAATTTGATTAGTGCCGCACTTTGTATATCATGGGAACTACTCAAAGTCGGTTTACTTCGTCACAATCAATATTAATGCATTGATATCTAATTACCCCATAAGATAAACAAGTTTTATCCTCTTTTGTAAATTAAACTACTATCTTCTGTGGAGCGCAAGTGACGTGTGAAGAAATCATGTTACGCAAAAACTTTACGTATAGCCACGTGCTACTCTGGAACCAAGAGGTGTTGATTGGCGCGAAAGTGGATGTACTCCAGTCAAGGATCAGTGCCGTACTCCTACCTGTTGGATATTCAGTGCAGTGAGTGTTTGAACGACAAGTTTTCCGCTTTACTTTTCCTAAACACAACAATCAAACAAAAGCAGTCTTAAGTCAACGAATAATGTGCAACACGCAGTATCTGCACAAACTTTAATATGTTTTACTGCTAAAGATCAATAATTTTCCCTAAACTTTTGTCATGTTTAAGGTTTCCGCCGTGGAGTCACACAATAAAATTGTCAACGACGAATTGGTCGTTTTATCTGTACAGCAGTTGGTAGACTGCATTCCTGACGGGGATAGGCCAGGAGATCCTAGTCAAGCATTTGATTACTTGGTGACAAATGGGTCGATTCTTGAAAGAGACTATCGACAAACTTCCCCGTTCGAGGTGCGTTGAATTTAAGTTGAATTTATCCTTTTTTAAGGTCATGTTTTTTACGAACTCTTTGCATAGTTTATTTTGGACCTATGAGTTACAAAAACGCGTAACTTTGTGTAACTTTCCGTGTAAAGTATTTTAAGTTTGCAAACATATTTAACACAGGATACAATTGAATGCCCACAACATTAATTGACAGGTTGATATTTTCGAGAGATTAAAAGGAGATTGTATTACAGTCAATCAAACAAACTCAAAACTAATACTATGCGTACGCAACTGCCTTGGTCCAAATTCAATTTCTTTTGTAAAAAAAATCTTATCTCTTTTTAGGGAGTAGTTTGAAGCCTAGACACTTTTGCCTATGCTGTTATTTTAAATTGAGGGAGAAACTGTTGGGTTTATGTCCGATGAGACGAAGATATGATGATTACATTTAGGCTTAAATTTTATAAAATGTACAATGTTTTACCTTTTATGATTGCTTGAAGTTTACATACACAGCAGCTTTAACAAACAAAATCTGTGACATCGAAACGTCGGCCTATTACAATAAAGACTGCTGGAAAAGCTAAATATTTTTTTTGAAAAATCTGTGATTACACTTTTGTACAACGTTAAAATGTTTAAAATTAAAACATTTTTATGGATTTAGCGTGGACAATGTCTCACAGCGAGAAAGGATGTTGCGGTGAAACTTACCGGATGGCGCTCTGTTGATGTTAACGGCCGAGAAAATCCAGAAGAAGCATTAGAAACTGCAGTAAGACGAGGACCGGTAGTTGCCATGTTGTTTTTTTCGAGTCCACAAAAATTAAGAGATTTTTCATCAAATGATAAAGGTAAATTGTGGGAATATTCCCCAAACGTAATCGTATGATAACAAATTGATTTTTTCGCTTAACTGAAATATCGTTGTTAAAAAGACATCTTTTTTGATTCCGGCCCTTACGACTTTAAATTATGTCATGCTGTGTTGGTGGTGGGATTCAGTGAGCAAAGCAGGACCAACACCGGAGTTGATAAATTCTGGATTGTCAAAAATAGGTGGGTGTCACAAAAGCGCAAGTATCTTTCACGATCTCAAATTTAAGAAATTGTAATTTTTGTGTGACGGAAAGAATCAGTTGGACGTAATAACCAGTGATGCACTGAAGTTTCGGTTGTCCGAAACATTTTAGCCGAATATGCCGGTCGAAGTTTAGGTTTCGGCACGAACTTTTTTGAGAATTCAGCCGGAACCGAAGTAATTGAGTGTTTGAAATTAAAATTTTAAAGATCACAAATTTAGCTTATGGTTTGTGAAAGTTGTTTTGGAGGGTCATAAACGAGTTCCCTCTAAAATCGAACCCCAGTTTAAGAACCGCTGATCTAAATCATCATTTAAAATGATCTCATGTGTCGCAAAGCAACGCAAGTTAAAAAATACGATTTCTGTGTTTGTACGGTATAAAAAAGGCCACCCAAACTTAAACTTTTTAAAAAATATATTTTACGCAACCATGGTGTATCTATTTTTTGAAACACTTGCACTATAAATCACCACATTTAGCTTGGGTGTTCTTAGTTTCGGAACAAGCTAAACGCCGCCTAACAAGCCTAATTAGTCATTTGTGCATGTTTTTTTTCTACAACCGTTTATGATTTGTTGATGATTAACTAGGCTATAACCCACACACAGACGGGTAGTTTGTGTAACACTTCATTGATTTTTTTAGTTGGGGCACTACTGAGCACAACTCTGGATACCACAAGATTGCTAAGGACAGAGGCAACCAATGTATGATAGCTGATAATGCAACGTATCCAATTGTGCGTAAAGTTTAATAAAACAACTCTGTATGATAGCTTTTTTCTGTATAATTATATTAGCTAGTTAGTATTATAGCTAGAATCCTTTCCTTACTAATTCGCTTCTGCAAACATGTAATTTATCGAGTAATGCAAACGTGTTCAATTTGATCACAAAATAAAATCACTAGATGTCGCTTTTTCTGAAAATTTGTTCTTGGTTTAAGATAGCACCCAAATTTCCTGTGGCTAGTTACAGCATTTTCCTAAATAAGTCACTAAACGTTTCAACATAAATGTACATTCCAGTAAATATTGCACAAGTCCAAATTGGGCCGAAGTCTAATAAACCCTGAGTCATTTTGTAATTTAAGAGATCAAAATTCGACGCGTTGCAAATTACTGACAAACTAGACTGGAAATCAGTGGCGACGTGCGACAATTTTGTTTCCATTCCATTCGCTGTTCACAAAGCAGCACCAATTTGTTGGTAACCTAAGGTACCTGCATGTTTGTCCGGCTGGTTTTCTTATGTTACGTATTTCGTGTGGGAAACATGTAGCTTTAGTTTGCGGAATATTGTAAGAGGTGGAAATCGTTACAGGAATTGGATTAGAAACGGGATTGATTCTCAGGATTATTTTGTGCACTGCATTTGTAAGTACTGCGTTTGTTGGGTTAATGTCCCCGATATTCCATCAATCAAATCAGACCTGTAGGTCGGCTATAAATTTTCGGATCAAGTTAAAGTTTGAACGGCTTAAATTTGACCACAAACGCTGCGCTAAAAATGCCAAAAGATTTCAGTGATTGCAAGGTAAAATAACAAATCTAATCACAACAAGCATTGCTAATTTTATCGGATATGACGCACGGAATTATATTAGCCTATCAATTACCAATAGACCGAAATCCATCGAAATGAAAAGGATATCGTGTGTTGATTGAAAATAGACGCCTGGCAGTCTTGAAAGAACACGCTACTAACCTGTTTCAAAGCTAATATCGACCAACAAGCACATAATAGAACTTTTGTGGACGTTTTAGTCGGTTTTCTACAAAGGAACAACTTTTAAACATTCATAAACCTTAATGAAAATGACACATTACTTTTTGCGTTAACTTGTTATTGTATTTACTCAAATGTCGTCTTCTGTAGAGTTAGTGTTTTGGTATATCCTGGCATCAGTATTAGTTCTAAACGAAACAAGCTAAAGGAGCCTGAATCCAGTAGGTATAGATGAACAGTGGTCGCCCTTTTGTACAGCACCAACTGTAGACATTTAAAGTCAAGTTGGTAAAGCCACAAACCCTACAAACTTAAACAATTTTATGTTTAACGATTATGATTTTTTGTTTGACTAAATGAACTGGTAAGGCAAGATAACTCTGAGTACAAATTAAATTGTGACGCAGTAGTTTTGAATCGTTTCCGATGATTAAAAGTCGAAACGATATCCGGTTAAGTCTATAGTATTGAACGTAAGAACTTGGCCGGGAGCAGTAGCATAAAAACAATACTGATTGATTACAACCGATTTAAATTACTTTGTTTTTACAGTAGATTTGGTTTCTTTAGAAATGGTTATCAACTATAAATAACTGGTCGTTGTTACCTAAGTGAAAAAAAATACCTGCCTGCTGTGCGTTTACGCCTTATTGTTTGTGCATTACAAATCACGCGTCATCACCATTGAAACCATGGTTTAGTTTAAGGTTCCGCTTTTTGCTTCTGACAGCCTGACAGAACAGATTGAAATGCAG
Source organism: Phallusia mammillata (assembly GCF_965637545.1). Classification (NCBI taxonomy): domain Eukaryota; kingdom Metazoa; phylum Chordata; class Ascidiacea; order Phlebobranchia; family Ascidiidae; genus Phallusia; species Phallusia mammillata. The sequence continues at coordinate 19,199,780 of NC_137256.1, read as the reverse complement.
ATAGATGTACAAACTGTGGTGTCGGGCGAAATTGGAACTTTGTATAGGCCTCGATCTAAAAAAGGCGTGTTTTTTTCTGTGGTTAATAATTTATATTTAGAGTTTTGAATTAAGTAGAGATACGTGCACCACCAGGCACGTGGCTAAAACATATCCGGAATATAGTAAAGTTCAAGAGTCGTCCAAGAATTCAGACAAGTTGTTCGACCGGAGAGTCAGCGACACCAAATCTAGGCTAAAACTGTAATTTTGAACCAACCGCAGATATATCCTTGCTTTTTGCCGATTTTTACTGATTTGAGGCTTCTATTTTAACAACGGTCGCTAATTTTATTGAACTACATCAGATATCGAGTTGTTACGTTGGTAGGCAACACGCGATTTAACCGTTTTTCTTTGTTGGTGGAAGCAATAGAATCAGAAATAACGATAAAGAAGTGGTATTTCTGCAGGTGTATGGGTTTTAGGCAGCTTATGGCTTCATATAAAAAAGTTGAAAATGCTTTAACACCACCGCACACCAGGGCAGTCTTAACGCATATGAAGTAGCTCCATAATCGTCAAACGTTTAAACATTTGTAAAATTTGCGTGGCATAAAAACGGGTGCTCCAACGTAATCAAGAGGGTGCTATAAGTATACAAACAGATCCGTTATTTGTGAAGAGCAGTTAACAGTTGGATATTAGCGTTGGTACGTAATGCCAAGTGATCAACAGCACTTGGTTTTTACTTAAAAATGGTGATTGTCTGTAAATAGCATTAAAACCAATATTTAGTTAACAATTGTTTGCCTTATGGTTACCTTATAAGTTTTAATGAATAATGAAACAACTAAGAACAAACAGCTACATCAAATATGTCCCGTGTTGTCAACATGAAATGCAAAGGTTAAGATTAGGGTAGATGCAACAGCTTTAATTAGTAGTTCTTTACATTTTTTACACTCCCGCTTTTGTGAAATTTATTTGTGCCGAAAACCACCAAATTGTAGTGACATAAAATCGATTTCACTTTTTACAAATAGGCCTAAACGTAAGTTTGGCACCATCCGCAGGTGAAAGGGTTTTTTATTTTTTTCAGTGCTGCTGCAAGTACAAGTTTATCGCCATAGTGCTGTTAAAATACATGACAGGACTTATTAAAAAGGGAAATTATTTACAAGGCCGAAACTTGTTTTCAATCATACAAAATAAAAAACGGTTGGAAATTTTAATGCCAACGATCTGCATCACTTGGTTTCACAAAAGAATAAAAAACGCTTGAAAGGGGTGCTTGACTGTAAACGGTTACGTGTTCCAGAAACCCAAAACTCATACAACATGTCCGTTGTACGCCTACGCCTTACAATATTTGATCACGTCACAAACATTGTAACAAAGGACTAGTTAATTATCGTTGGCCTCTGAGCTTTGTCAGCCGTGCGAAACACGTTTAAATGTAGTAAACAGTTGTGACGGCAAACAAGTAAGCCTGACGAAACGAGGAACTTGTAACTCTACATACCTAAATCTCACAGGTGGTTATGTGTTTGCCAAGTGCAATTGTTTAATTTAGCAATTAGTTAAGATATGGACGTCCTCTTGTAATTTATTGCTTATGTGTATCTAAAATCTATGATTTTTTCTTCTATTTTGATTAATAAAGCACTAAAAGTTGTACCTGTAAACGTTTGTATACATAAGACACAAAATTCTACTAGCAAGTGTTAATAATGGAGCAACTGGAAGATACAGAATCCTATTACATGACTTTTGAACAGTGGGTAAAAAAATATGGTAAGTTTAAATCGATTTTAAATATGTGTAAAATTACAGATGCTATGCCATAACTTTATTTATGTAACAAACACATTGACCGGCAAATTCAGTTTTCGCTTCGGTGTATGCAAAACAAATCTTTTTAGACAAGCACTATGATACTGAAGAAGTTAGAGATTCACGCAGAAACATTTGGGCGGAACAATCATTGAAAGTCAAACTACACAACTTAGAATATGATACAAGTAAAGAAACTGGTTATCGAATCCAACTGACTCGATGGAGTGATCAGGTAGGTTGCCTACATTTTACTCTCGGGTGTTTACAAATGTATGTATGTGTATGTCGCTGTGTACGCATTCGGCGCTTATGAATAAATCAAAAAAGAGGTGTTGCATGTGCGCTTTGACATAACAGTATAGCGAAAGAACTATCATGGTTGCGTTGTCAGGCACCACCCACTCTAGCGAAAGCTACTTTAGGAACAACGTTTGATGAGATTTTTTGGTAATAAACAAGATCAAGATGGAGATCTTGTGTTGTCATGCACCTGCATTTGTCAAGGCATTTGCAGGCAAGTAACGAGGTGAAAATGTTCGTTTTGGACTTTGTATTGTTCTGTGACGTCTTAATTGCCATTCTATGTTGCATCGCTGTAGCGAATTTATCAAAGAGACGTGGCCCCACGAAGCGAGCAGTTGTTGTTGAGCTGGGGTTGTGTCGTTTTGACTCCTAAAATTTAGTGTAAGTTTGAATTGGGTACCGACAGCCCATAATTGCAGCAAGAACAGAAAAGGCGTAAAAGTAGTTGCTGAACATTTGTTCTTTTTCCATTCCGGTCCGCGATAAAATTTTCTTTTTAGAACGATCGGCAGTTCAAAAAATGTTTTCGAAATTTGCATTAGCTTAAACATGCTGCTGCTTCAAGTGTTTCGTGTTTGCTGGCGATTATTTGTGTTTTTTGTGATCTCGTTAGCAGTGTATGGAAACTAATTAGCGAAGTACCTTACCATGGGTTAAAGTACAATGGCAACAAAAACATCAAGTGGTTATATAACAGCAGTGTAGGTTGTTGGCCTTTTTGTACAGCACCTACGTAAGTCACCCAAAAGAAAGTGGGTATAGCCAGAAATACCTACAAATTAGAATTAAGATGGTTGGGTTTCAGATTGAATTAAGATAGTTGGGGTTTAGGTTCCGCTTTGTGGTGGTCTGACACTCTAACGGAACGCATTTAGAAGCAAATAGATAAACAACCGCGGCACTCATTGGCAGATACAAGGCAGAAAACCCTTTACAAAGTTAGAAACCAAAGCTTAGATTGTTGTTTCGTTCTTTTGTGTACTTGAATTTGAAATCTACCGGTTAATTTGAGCCCGACGGACACCAAACCAACGGTAGTTGGCAAGTAATTACGTACATTTAAACATAATTCATATACACCAAAACAGTCGTATACCTGTGCTATTTGTTGGCAAGTAGCCTACTACACAAAATATACGTCAAGTTTTGAAACAAAAGTCAAAATAAACGTCAAGTTTTAAAACAAAGTCAAAAGATTAAAGTCACGGTATACTAACTGCTTATGCTTCACATAAGACGAGATGCAGGAAAATAGTATGTTTTAAATCAGATGTTGGTGACATATTGACTTTTTCGGTAACATATTTGTATTTTTGCAATGTTCGTTTTGTGGTTTGTTAAGTTGTCTTGTGATAGTGTTTGATATGGTGATTGTCACTACTGGTATTGAAACAAGATGTTCGTGAAAATATTGACTATTAAGTGGTGTGCTAAAAAAGTTCGAACCAAGATTTGAAATTGTCATCAGTCATAGGTATTTCAAATTCCTGTTGGTTTTGTAATTTTTTGTTATGTATTTGATGTTGCCTGAATTTCAGTAAGGCATTTAATTACCTTCACAACCACACAGCCATTTTTTCTTTGCACTTTTAAATTATATGATAACTGTATAAACCAGTTGAAGTCATGCAGTCATCTTGAACACGAATTACCTCTACAATAACTTTGAATCTTGAGTAAAATAAATAACTTCAAATCTTGAAAAATAACTTTTTAACTGTAGCCTACTCATTATCGAACTAATGAATGTGGTACTTGCTCTGGCATACAATAGACGCAGAGCGGACAACAAAACTAGCGCTACATCACAGCGTGGCAAAATAAAACTGCTGAAATACCAATTAGAGTTAGTTTGTTTCTTTTGAAATATTTTCATAACAAAACGCAGAATGAATTTAGTTTACTTCTGTATGATCACTTTGTATGGGAATGTTTCAAGGGCAATTTGTTACGTCACAAACAAGATTAAAACAACGTAAATATAGTGACCGAACAATCGCCTCTGTTTTTTTTACGTGAAAATGAAGCCACCTTCTGTCGAAGAATTCTTATATATTGGTCTAATTTTTGCTTATACAGTCACAAGATCTCGTATTACATATGATTGTAGAAATACTTTAAGCTCCTCGCGGTCTTCCTGAAACCGCGTGAGGGACCTCTAACGGACCGCGGACCCCACTTTGAGAACCGCTGTTTTACGTGGACAAAAATTGCTGAGTTGGCAATTTGAAAGAATTTGCTGACGCAGCAAATTATTGTCACCTTAAACGCCTATGCTTTGTTGCGCCACTTATCGGAAATTTCCAAACCTGGCTAATGTGAGTTCTTACGTTAGTAGTTCTACCAAAAACCGTGGCACGCACCAAAGTCAGGACACAAAAACCATGGCACGAACCAAAGTCAGAACATAAAAAGCGACTTGATTCTACGTTTGGCAAAGAACAATACCCAATACACCATCATAATGGATTTTATTGTTATGAAGTAACGAACGATTTGCGTGATGCGTAATAAATGCAACTTACTCGATGGAGTAATCTAGTAAATTATAAAATAAACAGCTTGTACTCTGGGGTATTTGCAAATACACGTACTTCCTAGGTTGTATGAGCGCCATATCTGTGATTACAGTAACAATTGTTGTCATGCAGAAAACGACGGAATTATCATGGATGTGTTGCCACTCACCTCCTAGGCCAGCGCAGGCTATACAATTTCACGAGGATCTTGAAGAGCCAATGCTGGTGGTAGGAATCTCGTTTGAATCAGTGATGCACTAAAGTTTCAGTTGACCGAATACGCCATTCTAGTGATAATTTGGTATCAGTCTAGTTCGGTCAAAATTTGGTGTTTCATACCGAAACGGAACTAAACGAAATGACATTATTCGTTCTGAGTAAACTTCGTTCCGTAACCTATATTTTCATTTCGTATCGGCCTGACCGAAATAAATTTATAACGGTATTTTTCGGTATTTCGTTCTTACCCAGCAATATTTCGTTGTGGTCTTTACAATTAACTCTTGAGCAAACTAAGAAAGACAGTTGCAATACACAACACTTGTTGTCGGATAATTGTTATCATAGTCACCATATGGTACATTTTTGGTGTTCATATTTTTTATTATGTCGCAACCACGTGAAATTCTCTTTAACTTTTTTTTGTTTAATGTCCCGAAAGAAATACCGAATTTAAAAATAACGGTAGTTCGTTCTGTTTTGGTGTTTTGAATATTTTTTATTTAATTTTTTCTCCGGTATTTGAACCAAAAATTATTTGTTCCGGTATAACCTAATTTCGTTCCATTTTGGTATGAAACACTGTCGTGACTGCTTCTGGTAACAAAAAAGATCGAATCGGATACACGCAAACTTCGATTTTGTCACCAAGCACTATGCGATGATAAACTCTTCAAAAAAAACTTTTTCGCGGCACATTTGCGATTCACTGGCACAGTACCAATGTGGTTGAGAAATTTTGTGTTTGGTACATCTCTTATAATACGATATTTTGTCATTACTTAAAATCAGTTTTTTCTATGATGCCTACAAAAAAAAACATGTACGAAATCCTGTATTTGCTGCTATAGATTTACATTTAACAAAAAACATCTTGTTTTCTTGGGGCGCACCTTAGCGTTTTTATGATGTTAAGCATGTACAAACCAAATGACTCCACTTGTCATTTTGACAAATCAGGAGCAAGCGGCACTGTTGACTGCAGGTGATGATGTTTTTGATGAAGATTTGTTACGCAATTTGCCAAGTGTTGATTGGCGCGTAGGTAATCACGTCACAGAAGTCAAGAATCAGGAGGAAAATCCTGTATGTTGGATATTTAGCGCAGTAAGTTACTCTACAACTACATTTATTTTTGCTGCTTTATCTCTCCTAAACAAGCACAAACAAACACATGATCATAAAAAGGGTCTGAAAAACGTACATATGCGTGGTAACAATAATATTTTCATAAGTTCCTGAAAATTAAACAGACGGTTGTATATCAGAAAGAGGTGACTCAACTTATGCCATTTTTCAGGTGTCTGCTGTCGAATCACACAACAAAATTCTCAACAACGAGTTGGTCGTTTTATCTGTGCAGCAATTGGTCGACTGCATTAACGGTGGGGACCAAGCGGGTCAAGTTTACCAAGCATTCAACTACATGGTGGAACATGGTTGCATTCGTGAAGAGGGTTATCCACAAACATCACCCTTTGTGGTTCGTTAATCTAAATCAGCTGTTCTCAAACAGGGGTCCGCGGTCCTTTTGGGGTCGGTGAGGCAATTTTGGGGGGTCCGCGAAAAAGTTGAAGTAATTCTATAATCTTGTTTGGCGTCAGTTTGTGCCACTGAATAAGTTTAAATCAAATTAGAAGTAAGAATTGACAGTCTCCGTTGCTAAACAATAGCTTTTATTGCATAACAACTAACATAAATACAATTGTTCGCACAAAATAGTAATGATTTTTTGTGTTTTTTGTGATGTCACAAACTGTCTTTGGATCATTGTTATGCGCAATTTCGCGTAATTAGCTGAAATCCTGCAATCAACTTTCGTTTTACTAAAATACACATTCAGGCTTTAGGATCGCGAGCCCTCGGAATGTTGGCAAAGGCTTTTAAAAAAATAATGAAAAATTTGAGAACCACTGATCTAAATGTTTCTTTTTGCATTAAAAAAAAATCAGAATAGGCTAAGTCTGTGTTCAGGTTTTGCCCTTCTATTAGACTTTTGCACATTCTTTCGTTTTGGTTAGATTAGCCTAGAGCCATATTTTAACTTTTTGCACAATAATGCGTAATTTAACTATTTGAGTTCTGCACATGTCAATATTTGTCAAACATTTTTTTCAGAGTCAAGATTTGTCAAAAATTTTCGTTTTTTGGTCAAAAAAATTGCCCTACTTATGACTTACCCCACTGGCTTCTAAAATGGGTAAATTTTTTCTGCCGAATTACATGAAAATTGACAGCTTGTAGAAATTTCTATTTATAGATGTCAATTGTTGTGTTTTGCCCTATAATCCGACTATTTACCCCTTCTGTCCTTTACAATCAAACCATGTCCGAATTTAATAAGATTTTGATAGTTTGTACTTTTTATTGCATAATTAGTTAAGCACAGTACGGACCACTGTGTTTGATTTAGCAGCACCAAACTTTCTCATGGTTATCTCTTGAAATGCATTATATACAACTTTGCATGTGTGGGGATCCATGGACTTCTTCCGGCAGAAACAAGCTTATTTAGGTTTAAAAAAAACAGTGGCGAATACAGGACCCAACATGAAATAGGCATAGGGAATATATCAACGTTTAAAAATATGTCATATGTCAGCAAGTTATACAAAACAAACAGAGAGGTTCTTTGCATACACTCTGAACGTGAGCAATTTGTAAATGCGAGCGAGTCTCCTCGGTGGTCTGCTACCCTTGACTTGGAATCGCATGGGCTTTTAAAATAAAAAAAGGAAAACAAAGTTAAGCTATGCAAAAGGGAAAATTTTGAACTTGACAATCACCTGACTATAAGAAAATGGCTCAATTTAATTGCTAATGTCCTGGGTAGACAAAAAAAGCAGGCAGTAAATTGGATTATGAAGGATGTTCTGTGATAAACGATTTGTAAACAAACGAACAATTAAGACCATTTGCTTCATGTCAGACTTTAATCTTGTTTCTGAAATTTTTTTAAGAGGATCTGTCAGTTCCTATGGGTTGCTAAAAACAGTTTTATCTCATTGTTTAAGTTAACACTGTTTTTTGCACAATGAATGTAGCGTGGGCCGTGTCAGACCGCAAAAAGGGAGGTTGCGGTCGAAGTTTTGCGATGGAAGTCCGTTGATATTAGCAACCACAGAAATCCGGAACCAGAATTTCAAGCTGCTGTTACAGCAGGACCAGTAGTGACCACGTTGGTCTTTTCCAGTTTGGACAAATTAAGAGATTTTTCATCAATGGATAATAATGAGGGTAAATGTTAGAAATACACTTTAAAATAGTTTAACGTCGTACTAAGTTTTGAAACAAATATTTCTTAAATGTTGTTTAGAAAATATTTTTTCCGATCCCGATCCCCACAATGGAAATAATGTGGCCCACGCTGTGTTGGTGGTGGGATTCGGTTCTCAACCAAACAGGAGAAACGATGGAATCGATCATTACTGGATTGTCAAAAACAGGTATGCGCTTTAATTATGACTTTTTTTCTTGAGGCTTAACTTATCATGAAACATTATTAATAAGGCGGTTAAGTTACTGACCCTAAAAACCTGGTGGCTGACCTAATAAATAATTGAATCATAGGTTATAAGTGGTTTTTAACCTTTTTCATACTGCAGCCAATTTTAGAAACCTTATGCAACTGACAAACTCCTTCCAAATTTCCGTTGTTTAATTACGGTTTACAATGTTTAACCTGTATAGACAGGCATGAAGACACGCATGAATAAACACAAATATATAACATAACCTGCCATCGTTGACGTAAAAATCTTATTCAACTTTACTACCTGTTTCACGTTTGTTTGTCGACACCGATACCCGGTGGCAGTTTCGTGGGGCTAATTATTATACTCCGCATAGACAGTAAAAGCATTCATTCTATTGTAATGGTTATAATTATTTTTTGGTTGCAATAATGACTAATATGCGGATGCTTACATTGTGTAACTAACAACTTATGTTTTTTTGTTTTAGTTGGGGTACTGAGGACCACTTAGGCTTTTTTAAGATTGCTAAGGACAGAGGCAACCAATGTCAAATAGCATCCTATGGAATGTACCCTGTTGTAAGAAGCACTGTGGGAACTGGTGTTTAGATAATATATATATATATATATATTACAGGGTTGCCTAACCGTCCTTATTTCTAAGATTTGTCCTTATTTTGAAGGGCATTGTCTTTAAAAAATGTATTGCCCTTATTTCCCAGAAATGTCCGTCCTGACTAGTATAAATTCAAAGATTTATTTGAAAACGTTTGTTTTGTTTCGTATGAAAATTTAATTTTTCGGTTGTCCTTATTTTCGGCTCCGTGTCGATGGCAACCCTGTGTATATGTATAAAAGACACACAAAGTAGGAAAAACATAAACGGTATCGCAAAAGACACTTTGTTTGACTTTTATTGCTGAATTAATTGTTTGTAAAATGCTGATATTAAAATTCAATACAACAGACAGGGTTTGATTTTCTGTTTGTGATTGATTTTCGCGACATGCACCAACGCACAACCAATGTATTTGTTTAATTCAGGGTCCAGAAACCTTTTGATAATGGCAACAGCTTAGCGTACCAACACGATTGTGTGTTATAGTACTGATTTGTGCCAGCTGATGTGAGTAGTGGGCTAATTCCAGTTCAGATCTCTATGATATCAGTTATGAGTTTACGTTTATCTTAACAGATATATTCGTGTTTTTATTTCGCGTTTTTAGTACAATTAAATCATCACAAAGTGCAAAAGTCAACAACCGCAAGCATGAAACTTTTAAAAATGTGCAAAATTACAAAAACAAGTTGTAATATGTTGTCCTATATTTTGTTACAGCAAATAACTTCCAGAAGGGCACGTAAAGTCTGCGGACCCCCAACGCAATTTACCATAAGTCTTTTTATGTTTCACGTGTCTTGCATTATACCCTGTCATGCTGTTGGAGCATTTAAATCCGCCTTTACAGTCCTTTAAAATCAATGACCTTTCTATATTGTAGTGGCCAACGCATCGAATTGATAATATTTCTGGTATATATAACTTGACAAATCACTTGTCCTATAAAGTCTATTGTCCATGTGTGTTATGATGTCACAATAGGGAAGACAATCACAAAAAGTAATTGTTTTGGGGTAATAAACAGCGTGCACTCGTATGCAGGATTGTAAAAACGGTTGAGAAACTTAAAAATATTCTTCTGTTGGTTAATGATACTTAACATATTTCCCTCCATGGACCCACTGAAACCATCTCGCGGACCCCTCGGGGGTCCACGATCCCCAGGTTAAGAACCACTGCTTTATTGGCTTAAGATTGACTTTCGAGTAGCTGACATCTAGTCTACTACTCTTGCCCAAATATTTTTCGCAATATTAAATAATAAAGAACAACATGATATTCAGAGTCACAAAAAAGTTGCTTACCAGCACATTTACCTGATTTTAACGTGACTTGTCACTGCAAACTTTTCTTCTGTAACCTGACAGTCGGTAATGTTGCTTATTTTTTGTTTTTTAGAAAGGGGTTAAATTAAATTTATCTCGCTGTTTACAGTAGTAATGGTAATAAAAAGATCAAAATCCACTGGTATAGACTAAATCTGTTCATATCAAATTGGATTCATGTTTTCAATCCGTTTGCACTCTCTAACGTAAATTGTGATATTTATGAAAATGAAACTTGTTGTCAACTGGAGAAAATATTTTTGTTTTTCGGAGCAAGATAATACTATATAATTTAGGTTAATACACAAAACACGTTCAAATTAACGTTATAGTTAATACCACCATATAATTATGTCGTCAAGCCAACAACATCTTACGCCAACGTTAATAAACGTCATTATCACCCACAAAGTTTCATCAGCGTGTGGTTTACAGACGAGCACAAGAGCTAAGAAAACACATGTGACTGACCATGCACTAATAAGTTTTTAAACCCACACTGGAGGTTAAGAACCACGTTATATTACGTACAAACGTAGGTGAGAACATATGGAATATGATTGTTTTTTTCGGGCTATAAAACATGCGTCGCAACGCATGCATTAAGGCAGATTGAAATAATGTTTGTGTGCTGTATGGAATCCATGAGAAAAGCGGAACAATGACTAGTGCCTCAGACCAAGAACCACCGTACCTGAATTTTCAGCAATGGACAGAGAAATATGGTAAGATAAAACCAAACCTCAGTAAAAAAATCTATTGCGAACATTGTTATTAAAATATGCTTTTTATTTGCTTGTAATTTTTTACACCTCAATTCTTTTTGTGGAGTAATATCCTCCTGATCGAGTGTTGTTCTGGCCATTAAAAAGAAACAACATAAAAATATCCATTTTTCTTGCAAAATTATGGTTATGGGCAGATAAAAGATACGAATCTAACCAAGATGAAGAAGAACGTCAAAAACTTTGGTCGGAGAACCTGGAAATGGTGAAACAACACAACAAAGAATACTACGATGGAAAACACAGTTATCGAATTCAACAAACTCGATACAGTGATCAGGTAAGCTTTTTCAAAAACGACCAGCTATCGGATCAAAAAGATAGCCTTTCTTTACAAATTAATGCAATTTTCACAACATATAGTGTGTAGTTTATGAGTGACGCAGCACCTTATCTAGGGCTTGGTATCATTTGTCGCAGTTTAAGTTGCAACACAGTTTACGTTTTTTATATTTTTTTTACTTACTGTTAGTTTGTTATTTTTTCTGGCAAAACCACGATTACACGAACTTTTGTCCTGCAGAAAACAGAGGAGTTATCGTGGATGCGTTGTAAAGCACCACCATCACCAGCAGATGCTTGTGGTTTTGTTAGCTCAAACAGCCAAACGTCCCGCTGTTCAGTGAGTTTATGCTTGTTTGGTTGTTTCCACAACTTGTCAAACCTGCTTCTGCAGTTGTACCATCAATTTGTATTTAAACAAACGCGAAATAAACATTCTTTTATCCTAATGGCATTATTTCCTTTTTACATTTTTTTTACTCTGTTGTCTTGTAGGTGTTGCAAGGATTATCGCGGATTCATTTTTGGCTGATGTCAAAACTAAATTTTATAACAGAAATGTTTTCAAATCTATTAACTCCAAGCCCGCAATGTGTTAACTGGTATGAACGTGGCTGTGTCACTGGTGTGAGGGACCAGGAAAACACGCCCACGTGTTGGATATTCAGCGCAGTAAGCGTCAAATGTCTTTCTTTACACAGATCAGATACACAAACCTAACGGTAAAAATAACATTGTAAAATAGTGAAAAAAAGATTCTTGTGAATCTAATAAATCCAAAAATAACATTGTAAATCGGTTTAAAATAAAGTAGATGCTGTTACAAACAACTTTCATGATGTTGCAGGTATCAGCTGTGGAATCACACAACAAAATTGTCAACGGAGAATTGGTTGAACTATCAGTTCAACAGTTGGTTGACTGTATGCCTGGTGGTGATAAACCGGGACATGTTTATGATGCTTTTAATTACCTTATGAAACATGGTTCAATCCTTGAATCAGATTATCAGCAAAGCAAACCTTTTAGTGTAGGTTAAATGCAAACAAATTTGAAAGACTGTATCGTACAGTTTTTCTACGTTTACATAGCGAACAGTAAAACTAAAAAGTGGATTTAGAATGGGTTGAGGTTTTGTATAGGCCTAAATCCGCAAAGGCACTAAGCGGTTAAACATTTTATCCTTTTATTAAATTAATTTAGTGCGGCGAAGAGTGCAGATCAGCGGGGAAAATGGCAGCTGTCAAACTCATTAAATGGAAGTCAATTGAGATAAAGAATCCAGGCAATCCCGAAAAAGATTTGGAAACTGCAGTGGCACGTGTTGGACCAGTGGCAGCCTGTTTAATTTTTTCCAGTCGTGCCCAAAGTCATAAGCTGTATTCTATGTCCAACTTTCAAGGTAAGGAACAGAAATACGTTTTAAAAAAAGCTATTTTGGTACATGGACTAAATTGTCGTCAGTATATAGCGCAATTTAAATTACTTTATGGTTTAGAGCAGGATCTGTAACTTTTTCCAACTGGGGCAACACTGCCGAACTTTTATCAATCAGGTTTTGGTGGGCTGTCGGTTAGTTTTCGCGGTGTCAAAATTTTACATTGGTGTAGAAAGTTTAGCTTTTTTGTTACTTAACACGTTTAGCTTAAAACAAGCTTAAAATCGTTGCTAACTAATATTACATTTGTGACACACTGCATCTATAGTGAATAATATGCTTTCTATGTTTGTTTAAAACAACTTGTTTACTTTCCCGAATGATCATTTTATTGTTCACAGACATATTCTACGATCCGGGTCCTTGCAATGGTGACGAAGCTCATTCTGTTTTGGTAGTGGGATACGGTTGGCGATACGACCGGGAAAACATGGAAATTAAGAAGTATTGGATAATCAAAAACAGGTATAATCCTAAACTTTGCCAAATTAAGACAAGGGCGAATGTCATGTTAAACTAAACGAAGTAAAACTTTTTCTTGTGATACAGTTGGGGCACTGAACGTAGCTCCGGCTTCCACAAGATTGCTAAAGACAGAGGCAACAATTGTTGTATAGCATCGAATGCCATGTATCCAGTTATAAGAAGAAAGTGAACGGCTATTTTTTGACCTGGGAATTTTTTTTGCTGTTGTCATTTTAAATTGCACATTCTTTAAAATCGCAATTTTGCTGTACGCGTACTTTTCCTGTTACAATTCCGGTTAATATTTGCCCTTAAATGTTAAATATTTGTGGTTTTAGAGTCTGCACCGATAAATGTATTTTTGGTGACACCCGTCTTTTTAAAGTTATGCCTAAGTTTTGTATTTACTTTATTAAGTTCTGAAATACAAAAATGTAAGAAAGTTTAGAAATGTTTGTCTGATATTTTCAAGCAGTTACAATTTTTGAGTGGTATCTTAGCTAAACATATTTTGCTCTCTAGAGATTAATTGTATTTCTCATAATGAATGAGTTACAATGTGGTAATTGTATATTACGTGTTAAGTGTGTTCAGATTTACTATTTTTTACGGGGTTCGAACCCAAGACACTCCTGGGGACGAATTCCAATGACGTTTTTTTAATGTATGTATTTTGGTCAGGCGCGCCGGACCATTCAGCCAGGTTCCTGCAGACTCCAATTTTTTTTTTGCTCAAGATCGACTTTTCGAGTATACGCCATTTAGTGGTCAGCAATTGCCAAAAAATCTTTCGTAATGTTAAATAACAAAGAACAGCATGATATTGATAATCAAATCACAATAAAGTTTACCAGCACATTTACCTGTATTTACAGCGTCTATAACAGCGGTTCCCAAACTGGGGTCCGCGGTCCTTTAGGGGTCCGTGAGGCAATTTTTGGGGGACCGCGAAGCAGTTGAAGTAATTCTATCATCTTATTTGGCGTCAGTTTGTGCCACTAAATAAGTTTAAATCAAAGTAGAATTGAGAATCGACTGGCTCCATTGCTAAACAATGGCCTTCATTGAATGACAACTATCAAAAATGCAATTGTTCGCGCACAATCGCAATGTTTTTGTCCTGTTTGTGATGTCACATGCTGTCTTTGGATGATTGTTATGCGCAATTTTGCATAACTAGCTAAAATCCTGCATCAACTTTCGTTTTTGTGGAATGCACATTTCGGCTTAGGGACCGCGAGCTCTCGAAATAATGGCAAAGGGACCGTTTTGAAAAAAATATGAAAAAGTTTGGGAACCACTGGTCTATAATCACTGCAAACATGTTTTGTTTATTGAACCATGCAGCTAAAAAGAAATTCAAACAAATAACGTGAGAGAAATCAAATTGTTAAAATAGGGCAGCATTTTGTACTTGGACTTTGTACAAAAATGTAAAAGAATGGGTAAAAAGGGTGTATATTTATCTGTTTTGGTTATCTAGTTTGTTGACGCTGCCCAGCGATTTAAATAAGTACACTTTTTTTAATGGACAAAAACATAACAAGCATTGTAACAAAGCATTTGACACAAGAGATAATTTAAAAAGAAGGAAATTTCTGCGAATACATAAAATGGAACATACAGGCTATATATCAGACTGTACCTTAAATCCTTTTTCTGGTGGCATGGGCACCGTTTATATCAGGGATCTTCAACCTTTTTGGCGCAATCGCCCCCTTTCCAAGGCACCGCCTCAAAATCGGCCCTCTATTAGATTGTTATTTGTACAAAAGTTTTTGAGCAGATGCGGGCGGTTAGCTTCGCCAAGCAACACGAAAGCTTTAATCAAAGCTTCAGTTAACAAATAATTTAATTGCTAGTACAACACGCCAACTCTATTTCACGCAATTCTTTAAACGCATCTAAGAAAAATCTGTTCAATCATAGACAAAACAATATTACGATTATGCGCAAACAATTGCCTTCTTTTGTTGAAAAACAATGGGGCATTACTCAGTAGAGGAGAATCCTAAATGAGAAATCATAAATGTTTGGGAAGCGCTTGTGTAGACCAGTGCTCTTCAACCCGGGTATACTGTATACCCAAGTGTATTACGCAACAAAATTAGGGTATACAACTGAAGAAAGGTATACGAAGGGAATACAGCTGAGATCAGTGTTACTAAAGGTCACTATTGCGTTTTTATGAAATGCAGGTCGGCATTGTATCCTGAATTATGTAAGACTGACCTGCTTGTTGTCAATATTAGTGTGTCACTTTCTAGTGATGGGACGATACCAGGTTTTGAAGCGAGTACCGATGCCGAGTACCACATGTATATACTTTCGATATCGAGTACGATTACCGAGTACTTAAAAATCGTGTTATACTTAGTTGTGTATCACTGGCTAATTTATCTGCCGTGGCCGGGGTTAATGCGCTTGCAAAAAAATGTATACTCCACATTATAGCGAAAAAAATATAGGTAACCTGGCGAAACTTTTTCCCGATTTTGTCCTGTCGGAGCAACTATTGGCAAAAAGTTGCCCGTATTCTTATGGTGTAAATCGGCCTTGGATATCGAAAACTAAGATAAAATATTTCCACATCTAGTACGAGTATCGATACCACTAAAGTCGTTCGATACCGGGTACCGGGTACCGGGTACTCGTCCCATCACCATCAGTTTGGGACTGTTGCGTCAGTAATGTGAATTATGAAGCTATAAGCAGATACCTGGAGAGATTTTGCTTTTAATATTCTTGGAGTAAAGGATTGAGAAAAATGTCATTAATATCTGTACTGAAAAGCTTGTGCACCCCTGTAGGGTATACAAAGTTGCTTGAAAATTGTAAAAGGTATACAACAGAAAAAAAGGTTGAAGAGCACTGGTGTAGACCTATAAAAGCGAAACAAGTGTGAGATAAAGCTTGTCACCGTTGTATTCACAAAGTATGGCCTCTCACCAGTCAACCACACATAGTCTCAAAAAGGGGTGCCCTGTGGTTAATTGAATGCCCAACCTTGCTTTCCAGATCAAGAAAGTACAAACATTCCCCAGTAAACACAATGTATTCAATTGCTTGTAAATTAAAGGTAGCTGAATCTCACAGTTCTTGTACGTATTTATACAATTAGTAATGTTGGAATCGCCATTTTTTAAAGTCAAATCGCCCCCCAACTTCCAAAATTGTCACCATCGCCCCCTCGGTAGACGAAATCGCCCCCGTTGAATAAGTAGAGCGACTAACACTGAGGCCCGGTCTAACAACTTGTGGTAGGTGGCGCAACGGAGCATAGGCGTTTATGGTGCTGTTACGGCAATTTGGGTTTAGGGTAAGAATAATTGCCGAGTCAGCACCATAAACGCCTATGCTCTGTTGCGCCACCTGCCTAAACTTTCATTTTCGCCCATACAAAACATCATAAATTAGCTATTTGTGGTATCTATAAAATGCGAGCCACGTTGTCTGCAAAATATTTCAAGTTTAGTAACGCTTCCACATTGTGAAAGTGATTTTAGTTTGTCAAAATTGAGTTCACTCGCATCAACAACACAAGGTTTAGTTAAAAACATCTACAAGAAAGGGGATTTTAAGTTCGGCCTGATTCGGTTTCGGCCCGCACCTTTTTAAGCGGGTTCGGTGCATCACTAATTAATATCGTAAAATATATGTTACGCCTAAATGCATCTTGAGCTACTTGTTCAAATATAGTTTAGTTAATTTATGATGTTTTAAATCGCGATATTGGAACATTTTTAGGCATTAACTCCATATACTAAGTATTCGGTTTCGTCTATAAATATTCAAAAGTTTGGAACGAAAGCGAAACATTGGCAAAACGGCGTTACGTTTTAGTTAGGAAATAGAATTAAACCAAAGTTATCAAATAAAGTATGTTATTTAAATGTGTCTGAAGAAAGGGGTTTTATTATTTATAGAGGTTCAAAGTACTGGTCCTGGGCCAGAAGTACACAGTGTGTTTGGAGCCAGCCAACTGTTTCGGTTTACTACCGTAAGGCCACTTTTCACTGCAGAGTTAAACTTTAAAAATTTTAAATCAAAATGGGGACCAAACCAAGCTTAGTGCTTGTGTCGATCTGTTTTTACACAAGCCTTCAGAAGAGGTTGCTATGACTGCCTTTCGACGTCATTTACACCTACAAAAGTTTCACCATCGCATGGTAAGACATTACTAAGAACCAAAAACACACATGAGACAGAACTACGTGTCGGTTAGTTTCAAACCCCACGCAATGCGCTAATACGCTGCATTGACAAAGCAAACAGAGGTGGCATTATTGCAATGTATTAAATCTTCCTACTTAAAAGTATCGCGTAATATTGTGGGTGGTTACTACGTACATATCTGTGACATATATTTGTCCTCAAAAGGTTGTGGCTGAAACCGAATATTTGGTCACAAGGCCGAATAGTTTCGGCCGAATCAGGCTGAACTATACGCGACGTTTCTGATTGCTGTTTTCCAATCAACCTTGTGTTGTTGATACAGGTGAACTCATATATGACACTTCAAAACAACTTCTGAACAAACAATTATTAACATTGCAGACAACGTGTCCCGTGTTTTCTAGATGCAACATTTAGTTAATTACTGAACCGAAAGTGTTTAAACTGAATAGTATCGGACCCTCCAACAGGCAGCATGGTCGTCGACAACCACCGTTTATGCGACTAAATAACTACACATAATAAAAATTCAGAGTAACATTATCAGTCCATTATCGTGGAATATGTATTACGCCTAACTGGTTTCTTCAGTTCCTTGTTTAAATAGAAATTAGTTAATTTATGATGTTTTAAATTGGCGATATTGGAGAATAATAAGGCATTAATTCCATATACTCAAAGTATTCGGTATCGTTTGAATATTCAAAAGTTCGAAACGAAATCAAAACATTATGGCAAAACGGCATACTTAACCGAAATGTTTCGGCCAATTAAAACTTCGGTGCATCTCTATAGTAATTTATTTGAATATTAATTAGTTTGTAAAACTAGAATCATGTAAAAAATTGTAATAATGAACAAAATCATTTTGTTAAAATACGTGGACAAGTTCAAAATTATAAAGGTTTGTTTAGATTTAGAACGATACGTTATGGTTGGGAATAGAATTAAACCAATAACATATCATATAAAGTATGTTATTTAAATGTAAGGGATTTTATTTTTTATAAAAGTTCAATGTGCTGGTCCTGGACGATCTTTAGGCATAAGTATACGAGAAGTTATGAGCAAAGCAAATTATTATGGTATAAGTTCACTTTTTACCCCAAAGTTGTTTTACATGCTTCATTCAAAATGACAAATGTGTTTCATGCTCTGCATGTCGGAGTCAAACTTTACAAACTTAAAACAAATATGGGACCAAATCAAGCTTAGTGCTCTGTTTTTTACACAAGCCTACAGATGTGGTTCTTATGACCGCCTTTCGACGTCATTTACTCCTACAAACGTTTCACCATTGCATGGATAAGAAAATAGTAAGAACCAAAAACACACATGAGACAGAACTACGTGTCGGTAAGTTACCTACCCTACGCAATGCGCTAATACGCTGCATTGCCAAAGCAAACAGAGGTGGTATTATTGCAATGTATTAAATTTTCCTACTTAGAAGTATCGCGTAATATTGTGGGTGGTTACTACGTACAGGACTGTGACATATATTTGTCTCCTTTGGCTATAAAATGTGCATCACAACAAATTCAAAGACAGACTGGAAAACTGTTTGTATGCAGTGTAACCTGTTTCAATTATGTACGAAAGAGAAACAATGGCAACGGTACAAAATCAGGAGCAGCCGTACATGAACTTTCAGCAATGGGTTAAAAAATTTGGTAAGCTTTTGATTTTGTGTACTTTTGTATTTCAAACTCCATTAGGTGTCCAGGTTTCGGCGTTAATTTTTTCAGTCTTAAACCATGCAAAAAAGCTTTACGTTGCATTAAATATAAAATTTACTTAATCAAAATTGAAACTCTATGCACCAACTTCTGGAAACAAAGAGTGTTCGCTTGACAAAAAAATAAACTAGAAACAAACTAATTTGTATCGCAGAAAAGAAATTTGAGTCAAGTGAAGAAGAAAAACGACGTCAAAAAGTTTGGTCGGAGAACCTGGAAATGGTGAAACAACACAACTCAGAATACATGGAAGGAAAACACACATTCCGAATTCAACAAACTCGATACAGTGATCAGGTAAATGATGTTTAATTCAAAGGAGCACAACTACTCTTTGTGATAATTTACGCTTTCCTCAAAAGTTTTCCTGTTTTTTTCAAAAGAGGGCAAATAACGTTTACTGTTGTTCAGACCAGCAAAGAGCTGTCGTGGTTGAGCTGTCGAATGCCGCCCATCTTAGCAAGTTGTACAGTTGACAATTCAAGCTCAGGTGATGATGGTGAAGCTTATGAAAGCCCAGTAAGCGTTGACTGGCGCAAAAAAGAGTGCGTTACCAAAATAAGAAACCAGTATCCTTTGCCTGCATGTTGGATTTTTAGCGCTGTAAGTAACCGAAATAAATCTATACAACTTTTTAGATTATTAAGATAGTTTAAATTTCCTTTTACTCAGCCGCATAGAAATTTAGAAGAAAAACATGCTTACTTTTGCCTCGCTACAGGTTTCAGCTGTGGAATCACACAACAAAATTGTCAACAAGGAATTGGTTGAACTATCAGTTCAACAGTTGGTTGATTGTATGCCTGGTGGTGACAGACCGGGACATGTTTATGATTCATTCAACTACATTATGGAACATGGTTCAATAAGTGAAAGTGATTACCACCAGCGTTCCCCTTTCCAGGTCGAACATAAGTACTTAAGTTACAGTTTTGAATATCTACACTAGTTTTTATTTTTTGGTGTTATCTGTTTCCTGTCGCCCGAGATGTAACAAACTTAGCCACTCTAAGAAAGTAACAAACTTAGCCACTCTACGAAAGTAACAAACTCAGCCACTCTACGAAAGTAACAAACTTAGCCTCTCTACGAAAGTAACAAACTTAGCCACTCTACGAAAGTAACAAACTTAGCCACTCTACGAAAGTAACAAACTTAGCCACTCTACGAAAGTAACAAACTTAGCCTCTCTACGAAAGTAACAAACTTAGCCACTCTACGAAAGTAACAAACTCAGCCACTCTACGAAAGTAACAAACTTAGCCTCTCTACGAAAGTAACAAACTTAGCCACTCTAACGAAAGATCAGTAAATCATTTAGAGGCCAGCAACGGCCTGAAAGCAACACAAAAGGATCAACCTAAGGGCCATACCGTCTTATGTACGGTTTCCGTCCGAACTCTATAATTTAGCTAAAAACTGTCAAACATCGTAAAACTTTTTAACTAAAAATAAACAGAGTCAAAAGCGTGTAGGCTTTTTTGTTTAAAAATGATGTTTAATGTTATTTTGGTTTGTAATGTTTCTGCATTGTTTGAACTTAACATTTTTAATTGCGTCGTTGACAACGTTTCTTGTTTACAAAATTTAGCGCGGAAAGTGCCAGTCAGCAAATAAGGCAGCTGCAGTCGAACTTGCCCGATGGAAATCTGTTGCCATAAGAAACGAAAACAATCCGGAACAAGATTTGGAAAGAGCTGTGGCACGAATTGGACCAGTGGTTGCAACACTTATATTTTCAAGTCAAACCCAGCTGGAAAAATTTTCTGCGTCGCCGTACGATGGTAAAGGAGTAACAATATGCTTAATAAAGAGATAAAGAAAGGGGCTCTTCGTTAGATTTAATTTCATTTAACTTTACATATAACGTCATAAAGATTTGAAGTGCAAAATACAATTTCTCGGGGAAGGGATAAAGTGCGAAAATCGTTGATAAAAATATTCATACGCGTTTGACAACATGGCTGCATCTAGGACATTTAACAAGTGACAAATGAAACCGATTTGTTGCTGCGATCAACCCGATATTTCAATATTTTATTGATGAATGCTGTTTTAATATCGCGCAATATAGGTATATTTTACGATCCCGGTCCTTACAATTGGGGCCAAGCCAAGTATCATGCGGTGCTGGTAGTTGGATACGGTGTTCAGCGGAACAGTGCGGACAACGGAACGGAAAAATACTGGATTATCAAAAACAGGTATAAACCAAGTATATTCAGTTTTTTTTTTAGGTGGTAACCAAACATGACCAATTTCACAAAAATAATTATAATTGTTGTTTGCGAAATAACTACTTGCAACCGGCTCTACTGCCTATTTCTTTCATTAAGTTGGGTTATACTAAAATATGTGGAGAATTTGCATACTTTTGCACCGTTTTTTTTACGTGAACGTCAGTATATCGCTGTCGATAATGGTTGCATTTTAAACCAAATTTACAGTGAACAAATATATAGCAAAATCTATTGATTTTAGGGCAATCGCCTCTCAAATTTTGTGTTTGTTGGTGAGAACTTTAGGGTACATTACAGGCCCAAAAGACGTACGCCAGTGTAAGTTTAGACTGTTTTTAACTGTATGCAACCAATGCAAAGTAGGCAAAGTGTAATAATACGGTTAAGATAAATTCTATTTCTATTGTCATTTTGAAACAAACAACATGGAGACACTGGCGACCGTCGCTAAAATACGGAGTTGCGGTACAGTCGTTAAATGCGAAAAAGTTGTGCATCCCTGATTTAGATAACAATAAAATTGCTTTTTTGTGGTAGTTTTACCCCCATGCAGTCGATGCGTTCTTTCTGTTGCAGTTTGGATAACCGTATGCTCTTGCTAATACGCTTTGCGATCTTTGTTTTAATGTTCAATCAGAAAATTTATTTTTGCTTTAGTTGGGGTTGTGGCGACGATGATGAAAACTCCGGCTACCACAAGATTGCTAAGGACAAAAACAACAACTGTTCCATAGCATCCTATGCAATGTACCCTGTTGTAAAACGTACTGGTGCATCTGCTGTATAGACATGTATTGTTAATGAGTTCCTCTCTTCTATCTACTCTTCTATATATTAATTACTATATCTGTAACTGTTTTTCCTAATGTATGATCACCGCAACATTTATTTAGGGCAGAGGTCGGCGACCGGTGTTTGCACTACAGGTTCCTTTAAAGCTTAAATTTTATTACAGACCGGCTTTCTAAAACAACGAATGGTTGTCTATGAAAATTTATTTCACCTCATATAGGTTATTACAACATTGATTTAGTGAGGTTGTTTTAATCGGCTGAACCGGCACCGATGACTACCGACCACTGCTTTTAGAGTTTTTTTTCTTTGGTTCTATTTTCGGGAAACGTGATATCTTAGTTTAAAACTTATTTGCCTCATTTTGCGTCCTGCTTTTTTGTAGTAAAGAAAAACTATTAATAGTAAAGCAAAAAAAAATTGTAGGTTTGCAGTAACCCGACCTGTAGAGACATAAAGTTTTGAAACTTTTCCGATTATTCAAAAAAGAAACTACTTTTTCCTGTGTTCAAATGTGTTTTTTACATTCTTTCCACACGTACAAATCATAAAAAAGAGATTTTAAATATTCAAAAGCTATTGTCTTAGTTTTTCAGTTGAGGTTGTGATGGTAATTCTGTTTTTTAGGATTTACAAGGGTATAGAGTCGACTACGGTCGGAAACTATGTGATGTAATGTAGCCATTGGTGACAAAGGGGACTTAATGTAGAGCCCAAGACACCCGACTTAGATCTTAAAAAGTAACCAAAACATGTTTAGAACACTTTTTGTTATTTTGCTTATGATCAGCCTTTCGACTGTTTTAATATATAGAGTTCATGTAGATTACAGGTTTATCGTTACAACACATTTTTCGTTACCTAATAAAATCAAGGGGAGAGTCTGTTTTGATGAGCAAAAGTTGAGATTTTACCTTGTTCTGCGCAAACATTCTTTTAGAGCAGTGGTTTTTAACCTTTGGATCGTGACCCTCTTTGGGGTTGTTTGCCATTTTGCTGGGGGCCGCGAAGGCTTTTGACAAACAATAAAAAAATATTTCTCTGCAATAAAAAAGCATTTATAAACAATAAATAAAGTAAACTATTCAATTGGAACTTATTTTGTGCTACTCTATGAAACAAATGCTTTATTCCGATTAAAGAAAAACAAATGCTTTATTTCGTCACTATACAGAAGATAATTCAAGTACCACAACGCGGCGTGAGCAAACGAAAGTCGAAACATGCATTAAAATGGGACAATACATATGATTTCTTGTGTGATGTACCAGGATACCCGATGGTGTACGGAAACCGAATAAGGACCAGGCTTGGATCCTTGTTGATTCCAGTGATCATAAAAAAGTAAATTTTAGAGGGTCCCCAGTTACATTTGATTGCTATCTTATATCCTTGACAAAAACCCACATTACCTATTTAGCAATTATATATTGCGAAAAGTTGCGTCACATGCGCGGTGAACAACCAGTACGTAAAACTGGACAGGTAAACTATGCGGCCTGCGCGAGTCATTTTTCAACTTATCCGTCCCGCAGTTAAAAAAAGTTTGGTGACCCCTGGTGTAGAGGAAAAGGTTTTGCTGAGACTACTTAAGAGTTCACATGAAGGCAGCAGTTTAAGTTTAAAACAGCTAAACACCAGCACAGTCTAAACGCATATGAAGTATCTTCATGATCGCCAAACTTTTGGGACTGTAAATATTTGTGGGACAATACCACAGGTGCTGCTGCCACTTCGATAACAGAATAATAATAGTACTATGGGTAAACATACAGGTCTGCTTGCGGTGATGAAGCTTACCATATTAACAACAAATTACCATATTAACAGCCAATTCAAAACCTAGGAACCAATACTGCGTCTGCGTGTCTATTGTCCGTCCATACGCCTCATTGTTTGCTGTGGCAATTTAAAGAGTGCGACATGAATTTTAAAACCAGGTTTAGTTAATAATTGTTCGCCTACTGGTTTTGTTTGCCAGCTACCGGTACCCATTAAAATGTAAATCGTTGTGACGATCAACACAAAAGAGGAACTTGTAATCGTATGGGAATTCAATCTTACTGCTGGTTTGTGTGAGGGCCAGGTGCGTTTAATTCGGTGCATTATAGAAGTTTGTCAGTTAGTTTGTCACAATTCTCAAATTTGGTAACACTTCAGCATTCTAGACAGATAATTTGCTAAAGTTTGTTTTATACTTCAATAGTTTCAATATTTAAAAGATTACTTTTTAAAATCTTTTATAAAATAAAACAAGTCGACTTTAAGAAATGATTAGAATGGCATTAATGGCTAATAACAACAACATAATATATGTCGCGTGTTGTCAACAGGAAATGTAAAGGTTAAGATTAGGGTAGATTTCAAAAGCTTTGATCAGTGACTTTACCACTCTTACCCCAGCTTATATGAAATTTATTTGTACCGAAAACAACCAAATTGTGGTAAGTGACATAAAAGCAAAATCAACATCACTTTTTACAAATAGGCCTAAACATAAATTTTGCACTCTATCCAGTGCCCTGCTTCAGTGCGTTGTATCCTAGCCTAGGAGTTTCACTTTTACCGTTACTTGAACTATCTTGGCTTGAACCCGTGTGCAAATAGTTAGGCGAGAAAATCCTAAATTGAAATTAAATTGTGACAAGTTTAACGCCACTTTTACAGATGAACTGGTATGGTGTTGTTGGAATACTGCTATACTCTGCAAACATGCGTTTAGCGTGAAACATGTATGACGTCGCTTATCATATTACAAACACGAGGATTAATTAATTAAGTAGGCCCGATGCATTTCGCTAACAACGACGTAAGTTGTTACATCATTCATTTTACATCACTTTGTTTTTCCAGAAGGATAAGAAATCCGTTTCGAAAAAGTGGTTAACTGTGAATATAACCGATAGAGTTAGTTGGGTCAGAAACAGGAACCAATACTACCTGTCTATTGTTTACCCACGCATTTGTCTGTCGTACAATTCACGAACGCGTCACAAACTTTGAAACCAAGGTTTAATTTATTGTTCCGCTATTCGCTTCAGTGGTTTGTGACGGAACATTTTAATAGGTGGTAGAACAACCTAGGACGTGGTGGGAGGCAACAAATCCAAGCAATAAACACACTATAACAATTAAACCTAGAAATCAACAGTGAAGGTCGTTTGTCCTTTTTTACAGCACCATCGGTAGTCAACCAAACGCAAAGTGTAGCCTACAAACTTACATTAGCTCATTTAGATAAACGCAAGTATCTCTTACGGTCTATTTTTGGGATCTGTTCATGTTTTGTGTGGCAAAAAGAACCAGTTGGACTGAATTCAGATTTAATTGTTTTGCGATTAGAAAAATCTTGTCGAAATAGAGCCGAGGGCAGAAAGGTATAGTTTTCCATCACACCACTTGTTTGAATAAAAAGCACTGTTTAGAGTTTAGAAAAAGGGGAATGAACATGTTGCTTTGCTCAACACAAGGCTTAGTTCGTTGTGTTCCGCTCTACTCTCTACTTGTTATAGAATGAATTGACTTGCCACTGACACTCTTTCGTAACTTGATCCCAACGGTACAAATTCAGGCAACCAAGTGGAACGACAACGTTGGCCATTTAATCGGTGCAGAGTGTACCAGCTCGAAAACGCGATAAAATCGTGAATGCGAAAATGTTGAGCCGCAATATAACATAAAGTAATAAACTTTTTTGAATAGAATGGTTGGAATAGAGGACAGGTTTGCTCGCGTTGATGACACTTACCATATTAAAACAAGGGAATTAATTTACATTGCCGAATCTTGTTTCCAATCATTTAAAATCAAAACGGTTAGTGGCAATGCCCATGTGTAAATCATTGGTTTTACACAAGTCACAGGGAACGTGTTTAATTCAGCACATAAGGTTAAGATCTGTACGCTTTCGTTTGTTTCTAATCTATAATTTGGTAACATTTATCAGTAAAGGCTTCAATTTTATTTATCTTATTTTCATGATTTAAATCACTTGTTTTTGTACTTCCGCTTATAAGAGGTGCTTAGCTGTAAATAACCAGTTACAGTTACCTGGGTTAGAAATGAGGAACCGATACAGCGTGCCCGCCGTACGCCCACGCCTTATTATTTGCCTTTGCAAATCAAAAACGAGTCACAAACGTTGAAACCTACGGTTCGTTTAAGGTTCTGCTCTTTCGCTTCGGGTGGCCTGACAGAACGTATTAAAATGTAAATAGGTGTAATAATCAACTGTGGTGTCATACAAAATTGAAAACTTGAATTGGTAGTTTCAGCACATATAGGTTAAGGCCTCATAATATTTTGTTTTTCGTCTAAAGTTTGGTTACACCACATAGGCTTGATTAAAATTCGTTCCTTTGCACACAAAAAACGCATTTAGACTAATAGGTTGCTGAAATTGAAAAAAATATCCGTGTTTAACTTCAAGCAATATATTGTTTATATACATCAACCATTTCAAAAAGAAGGTTTTAGCAATGGAAACCGCCAAACATTCAGAACCAGAATATATGACTTTTGAAGACTGGATTGGAAAATACGGTAAAAATATAACTTTTTGTGATACCAGTTGCTAGAAAGAATGTGTTATACAATAAAATCGTACTACACCATGGTTTTAACGCATTAATAGCTGGGAAACAAAACATTAGCAAAAATTACAAACACATTGATAATATTGTGCACTGTGGCATGGGTTTTTAGAAAAAGAATATGATTCTCTGGAAGTCCAAAATGAACGTAAAGACATTTGGAACCAGAACCTCGAAATTGTCAAACAACATAACCAGGAGTATGAAAAAGGACAACGTAGATACAGAATACTGCAGACCCGATATAGTGATCAGGTAAAGGTAAACTTATGAAGTGGCAAATGAAAATTATTCGTTTTTACCAAACAACTTAACTAAAGTTTGAATAAATGTTCATTTATATTTTCGCTTCTGTTAAAACATTTAAACGAACTTTTAGTGATTTAATGTTGTTGCCATAAGTAATGGGATTTGTTTCCAAGTCTTAAGTTCAAACAATACATTGGTTGACTTAGTGTATGCACAGTTACAGCAACAGCAACCGTTGTCATACAGAAATTGGAAGAATTGTCATGGATGAGTTGCAAGCCGAAACTGGTAGTGGGGGCTGCTGCATTTTCTGAACTAGCACATGATCAACACGAACCACCAGGGGCTGACAACGAAACTGGAGCTATCCCTGAAAGCGTTGATTGGAGAGAACGCGATCCCGATTGTCTTACAGAAGTTAAAAACCAATATCCATTACCTGTTTGTTGGATATTTAGTGCAGTAAGTGTTTAAATCAGTGTATGAACGACGAAGTTAATGTTTTTACCGTATTAATGAAATCAATGTCTCCATGTGCCAAGTTTAAAAAAAATCACACGGTTTATCTTAAAACATGAAAATAAGAATCTAACACCTTTTTTCGTTTGTTAGGTTTCCGCAGTGGAATCGCACAACAAAA
Source organism: Phallusia mammillata (assembly GCF_965637545.1). Taxonomy (NCBI): domain Eukaryota; kingdom Metazoa; phylum Chordata; class Ascidiacea; order Phlebobranchia; family Ascidiidae; genus Phallusia; species Phallusia mammillata. The sequence goes on along the minus strand of NC_137256.1, from coordinate 19,172,101 downwards.
TTGTTAACGGCGAACTGGTTAATTTGTCTGTTCAACAACTGGTTGATTGTATGGATGGTGGGGATCAGAAAGGACGGCTTGATATCGCATTTCACTATATTGCGAATAAAGGTTTAATCCGTCAAAGTGACTATCCACAAAGTGCACCTTTTCAGGTTTAACTTAATTTATTTATTTTAAACTGCATTTACAAGGAATTTGAATTTAACTTTATGTAACATGCACATCAATAAAATTGCGAAATGGTGTTTTTTCATTTATTAGACACAACCTTTGTCCTCCAATGATGTTTCTTTTTTAAAAAAAATTCAGCGTGATAACTGTAAGTCGGAGGGAATGAATGTTGCAGTCGAACTCGACCGGTCAAGGTTTAATTATGTTAGGGAAACGGAAGAAGATCTGGAAGCCGCTGTGTCTCGCCATGGACCGGTGTGTGTCACGCTAAAATTTTCTCATCTTCTCCAGCTGCACAAACTTTTGGCAATGTCAAACTCACAAGGTAAATGATATCCCAGCCGTTAAGTTACTAAATATGTCGTCTGAAAAAGTAGATTTAAATGTTTACTTTTGTTTGTCCAACTTTTGGCATTGCGCGTTTTTTAAATAGGCCTATTTCACTTGCTATCCACTTGTGACAAGGTCAAATGAATTTTAAGCAGAAATTGTACCCATTAAACTGCATTCATTTTACATGTTGTTTAAACTTGATGCTGGAACAGAAATATTTTACGACGACGGTCTTATTCCATGGAATGAAAATGTCGTTGAATATCATGCTGTGTTAGTGGTGGGGTATGGCTATCATTCAGAGGGTGATGGCACTGGTACCGATAGGTTCTGGATTATTAAAAACAGGTAAAGAACATAGTATAGTTTTTTAATGTAACGTCAGGAATCTGCGCGCCTGGTACCGCGCTGGCGTCACACTAGATCAGTGGTTCTTAACCTTTTTTCTGTTGTTACCCACAAACTGTTTTGATGGATATCAATTACCCCTTTTTAGAAAAACATCGCCTAATATAGCTTGCAATCCAAAATAAACCCACAGAAAAACAAAGTCATTATTTATTGTACATTCAAAGGTTCATTTCAAATGCAGTTAATGGGAAGGTTGATACTGCTTTTTAGCTACTAAGCATGCAAATCTGATTATCAAGAATCTAAAGATAACTATTACAGAAAATCTATGTTACCCCTTTTAAAATGCCCAATTACCCCTTTGGGGGTAATTACCCACAGGTTAAGAACCACTGCACTAGATCATAAATCAAATTTCTGGAAACGCGTGAATTGTATTTGAGCACGTCAACACGGTAATCACGTTCACGTTCACAATTTTCTGCGAAGAAAACATTCACTCAAGAATGGAAATCGTTTTTATGCCAGCAGAAATAAAGCTTACCAGAGTTTTGGACCAGGGTATCACATATATAAATATCTTGACATCAAAAGCATTCTGCAAACATAAAAACGTATCATTCAAATGTACGGCAATAGGCAACTTTAATGCACAGCTCAATTCAATTCAATGTTTTATTTATTTGTGACGCTTTGAAATTTAAATAATTGCACAACCAAAATAAAACGAACGTAGTAACTGCGCGACCGGGTCAGTGAGAGCCAAACATTGGCCATCGAGTCACTTGACCCGTTACTATTCACTTAATAATTAAAAGGGGAAGGGACGGAGGGTAATAAATGGATAAGTGGAATGTTGCAAAGGCAACATTAGTCATTCTCATTAGAGTTATAAAGTTAGCATTACCATCTATTAATGACAAACAAATTATATTTAGTCACTTTCATTACTTTATCCAAAGTTTGCAAACTTATATAAGTCAGCAACTAACGAGTAACGAACTACACGTGGTCCAAACTTTTATGTAGAATTTGCTCAATACTAAACGGCCAAAAGCACAGTGGAGAAAAAGAAATTACAAGGGTATTGTTACGTCATTGGGGATTTAGGTATTGTGGTGCAATCACACCACGCGAGATGTGACGTTGGTATACGGTTGAGTGATTTACGATGTTACTTTAACCATAAATTTAACCGAAAATAAAAGCAAAGGCAATATGATACTAATTTTTAATATAAGCGAATGATTTTAGACTTTTTAAAGCCTGCAGTGTCTTTGTATTTCAGTTGGGGTTGTGACAATAATTCCGGTTATCAGAGAATTTGCAAAGGTAGAGTCGACTTCGGTCCGAAAGTATGTGATGCAATGTATCCAGTGGTGAAAAAGGAGACATAAGGTAGAGCCCAAGGCGCCCTGGATCTCAAAACTAAACAAGACAAATTTTTGAAACGTTTGCTGTCATGTTTCATTATTTTGCGCTTTTGTGATTGTTTTTTAGTCAGAAAAAAATCAAGGTATATAATCCACTATTTTGGCCTTGTTTTTAATAAAAGTGGTTGATCAGGAGAATTTCAGTTGTGTTTCTAATGCAGGGGTGTCCAACCTTTTTGGCCAAAGGGCCACATGCGGTTTCCGATTGCGCGGGCCACTTGAGTGTTACTGCTAATTTGGAATCTTAGAAATAGCTGTCTTATAATTTCTAATTAAAATCCTCACACCAAAATTCTAATCTTAGAAATGTGTATTATCCTCGTTTATAATCAAAAGAACAATAAACACACCAAGATATAGTTAAGTCAACAAAGGTTTTCCCACTTGTTGACATTTCAATGTTAAGTTTGGACCTGATTTTCTGTAATAAGCTTGGCAATATTCGGTAAGACTGACGATGGAGCAATGTGAAGCGATTTTTCCGTATGGCTGTCAGAAATTACTGATCTTACAGGGGATTTGAAGTCACATGTCAACATTTCTTAGAAAGTTCTGTTGGCGTTACTTGCTTTTTGTTTCCTGTTTGGCATAATTTATATCACTGCAGAGTGCAAAAGATGTTTACTGCTAAATGCGTTTTGCGCGAGTCTCTGATACCAGATGTATCTCAATGAACAAAGATACTTACTGACTGACTCTTCAAGCACGAGTCAGATTGTGAAGTAACAATGTAGAAATTGTGATGCGTAACAATGCGCGTTGTGACGCAACAAAGGTAACTTGAACAGTTGTGTATTACTTTATTAACAAAGAAATAAAGCAAACAATAAATGTCAATTTTTCGAAATGAAAGTTCGCCAAAAATTACGTAGGCCAGTGGTTCTTAACCTTTTTTCCTTGCTGCACCCCTTTCAAATCACCAACCAATTTTCGCACCCCCTTGCAAATCACTAACCAATTTTCGCTCCCCCTTCTGTAATTGCTTAAATAGAATAGACCTAACCAACCTTAATGATTCAGCATCCCCGCACCCCTAGGAACAGTTCTCGCACCCCTTGGGGGTGCGTGCACCCTAGGTTAAGAACCCCTGACGTAGGCGATTTAGTTGCCAATATGAGTCATTTCAAAAAATACCACGCGAGCCACTCAGAATCTTCCTGCGGGCCACATGTTATGAAAGCATGTTATATACGTGTTTTAAACAACTGCAGCTACCGCAAGTTCGTCGCTACCACCAGATTAAGTCACAAATAAAATATATTGCTTGATTTTGTATGGTATACCGGAAGTTTGGGTTACTCGAATTTATAACTAAAAAAAAATGTCAAATATTGTAAAAATAGATTAAAATTCAAACGCCCAACGCACAAAAATATTTTTCAGTACACAAACACGTTTAATGCATATTTAAAAAGTGTTTTTTATGCGTTGAAACTTCGTTATTGTTCACTTGATGGTCAAAATAAGTGTAGAATAAACAGTTAATAAATAACTTTCGTCCATTAAGAAACATTCAGCAAATAGCCTATACCAGTGGTCGGTAACCGCCGGTCCGCCAGTAGTTCGTTGCCGGGCCGTATGTTTTTCAGGTTAAATGCTTTAAAACATTTTGCCCAAGTTTTCCGGGGATGATAAACTAATTTAGCCGTTTGATCGCTAAATATTTGTAGTTTTTTAAAGGTCGGTCCGCGATAAAATTTCAGTTTTAAAAACAGTCCGCAGAGCAAAAAAGGTTGCCGACCCCTGGCCTATACAACCGATCGGATTGCTGCTTGCATGGTGAGGAGAAACACAAATAGTTTGGTCGAATTTAACAAAACTGCCAAATAGTCGGTTTTAGTCGAGTTTTATTTCAGTCGTTTTAGTACATATGTATTTCTTACATATGCACTCCATTTTTAAAATGACAAAACGACTACTGACACCGTCGGTGACGAGTAAAATCCACAATCGTTTTCAAAAAGTAATTAGTCTAAACGCACATTATTCTTATACAATGTACATATTTGTGACTTACAGCCTTCACGTGGCTCTCAAATTCTCAAAAGTACTTACCGATTAGTCAGTACTTTTTTGTTTCTATAGTCCACAAAACACACAATTCACATAGAAATCAAAAGCAGTCCTCTTTTACGGTCGCCGTGTCGGCTAAAGGTAGGCATTAAAACCAGATTATTTTTATCGTTATAAATCTTCCTCTGTGACATAACAGGTGCTAAAACAAAGCACATTTGTACCCATTGTAATGTCTAGTTTAATAGTTGTAAGTTAAAGAGTTCGGCAAAGTAATCAGTCAAGGTATAAATCATTAAGAAAAGTTTGCTTTTTTGCCATTAAAATTCAAGTATCTACCCTTGTTTTACGGTAAAAAGCGGGTAAATAGCATACATTAGCACCTGAATTTTGTGAAAAATGTTGCTTTATTGTTTAATGAATATTTATGTATATTTTTTTAAACAAACTTTTCATCTAAGTGTTACTAAATGCATGTTTTATATATTTTTTCAGCTTCAAGATGTTTAGTGTGGGGGCAAAGATCATCAAACCAAACAATGAAAGACCAGATGAATTTGAGACTTCCATATCTCAGGCTATTCTCGAGTTGGAGCATAATAGTGACTTGAAGACACATTTACGTGAACTTTACATAACTGCTGCCAAGGTGAGTAAATCCATTTTATTCAGGCGTATGTAAATACTGCATGGCTGCTGTGCTGCAGAGTATGGCAGCTGCACAAGCTTTGGTTTTTAATTTTTTTGAGTTGTTGCTGAAATTTGCACCAAAGGCTCTTTAGTTGCCCTGCCTTGACCTATGTCGCTTGCAGTGTGTCTGCATAAACTGGACTTGCACAAGGATTTAAGGGACATGTTGGTCCTGTACACTCGAGATCTTGTCGGAAATTGCCAGGGTTGGGTAACGAGTCCTATCAGTCGAGTCTCAAGTCAAGTCAGTAGGGGTTCGAGTCACAAGTCACAAGGGGTTAGAGTCTCAAGTCGAGTCAAGTCAAATGAGGTTCGAGTCCCAAGTCGAGTCAAGTCATTAGCGGTTCGAGTCAAGACAAGTCCCAAAAGGTTTTGCAAGGAAAGGCTAAAGGTTTAGATAGTTAATCTATTTGAATGCTTCATCTCGACTTTTTAACCTTAAAATTGGACACCGCTTAATTACAGTGAACATATCCCACCAACGTCCCTTTCTTAGAGTAGGGTCAACTTCAATGAAAAACGTTAATTGACACTCATTAAACAGTGTGGAAAAGAAAGTCAATCTGTTCAAAGGAGTTTTTCAAAACTAAAAATTTAAATTTTACTGCATGCGCTTGAGCGTTTGTTCAGTAATATAAGCACTTAAAAGCAAATACATAGCCTTGACATGTACTGCATTCGATTACCTTAACCCAAACAATAAGTACAACGCTTAATGCCAGCGTAAGAAAGTTTGTGCATGTACAGTAGCAGCGACTTCGTTACGTTAAAATTAAGCAAAAACAACTTCGAATAGCATAGTAAATTGCTGCTGTTGTTCAGTTGAAGCCAACTGAACAGGTTATTAATTATAAGAAATTTCCATTTTGTTGGTGAAAGAACGAGTCCGAGTCAAGTCTCTACTGAGACGAGTCCAAGTCAAGTCGAGTCTTTTCACAATTGAGACTCAAGTCAAGTCTTTTAAAAAGGTGACTCGAGTCGAGTCACTGACTTGAGTCTCCCCATCACTGGAAATTGCCATGTTCTGCTAACTGGCACAGTGGCCGAGTGTTATTTACAGACTGCCTTTTATTTCCTACATTTGTTACCTAAACCATGCTGTATATTTTTTTCGAAAATACACTAAGCATGTTTTTAGCTGATAATAGCCCATGATTACATCAAACATGTGGTTTTTACTTGTAACATTTTTACACTCATAAAATTTTAAATAGATATGAAATTTGTATCCCATTTATTTGTTACTTAAATAGTTTCACTTTTGTACACAGGAAGTTGATGTTGGTTCTGGTCGCAAAGCTGTCATCATCTTTGTCCCTGTCCCTCAACTCCGACAGTTCCAGAAGATCCAAGTCAGACTTGTTCGTGAGCTGGAGAAAAAATTCAGCGGAAAACATATTGTTTTCATTGCACAGGTACTTACACTGCTCTTATACAGTGTCATTTATAATAGTTGCAATCAATTTACCACAGGTAAAAAACATCATTGTGCTGCAAATAAACATGGTTTGTATTTCTGCAACAGGACATAATATTTTCTTGTTGTTTTCAACCCTCTAGCAATAGGTAATTTCCACCTGTTGGGTGCCTAGTTATAACTTTTTGTGATTATTGCTTTTCATGTGCAGACATAAATACATTTTTTAATCTCACATTTGATCCTTTTTTAACTTTGTATTGATTTGATGTGGTCAATATTGTCCACATTTGTGGCTGTAATACTTCCTGCTACATGTAAATAAGATATAAAATGTATACTTAGGTTATTTGTTCTATTTTTTCCTTTGTCTTCGTATTTAAAAGTAAACATGATTGTTTGCTTTTTTGAACAGAGGAGGATTCTTCCCAAGCCAACCAGGAAGACAAGAATCAAGAACAAGCAAAAGCGGCCAAGAAGGTTACCCTTTTGTCACAGCAATTAGTTTTAAAAATGCCAACTACCACTAACACCACTTAAAATTACTCAACCATTTTTTAGTGCCTTTGAACTAGTGATGGGACGATACCAGGTTTTAAAGCGAGTACCGATACCGAGTACGAGTACCACATGTATATACCTTCGATACTGAGTACTTAAGTGTAGTGTTGTACTTAGTTGTATATCACTGGTTAATTTACCTCCCATGGTCGGGGTACAGGCGTGCACACACACATGCCGAATACATGATAGAGAAAAAGATATACTTAATCTGGCAAAACTTTTTTCCACTTTTGTGCTGTCCGAAGCAAATATTGGCATAAAGTTGCCCGTATTTATATGGTGTAAATCGGCCTTAGGTACTCGCATGTGGTATCGAAAACTGAGACAAAATATTTCGATACCGAGTACGAGTATCGATACCACTGAAATAGATCGATACTGAGTACCAGGTACTCGTCCCATCACTACTTTGTACCCATTAAATTTGTCCATGGGAATTTTTTAAGCTGTTTGTTTTACATCTCAGTATTAGACCTAAAAATTCAATTTGTTGTTCACAGTCGAACTTTGACAGCTGTTCATGACAACATCTTGGAAGATCTTGTTTTCCCTGCCGAGATTGTTGGCAAGCGAACAAGAGTCAAGCTCGACTGCTCGCGCATCATTAAGATTCATCTTGACAAAGCTCAACAAAACAATGTTGAACACAAGGTTAGCTGATCATTTTTTTACTTTACCAACTGATACTTTCCATACACTTCTGCCTTTACAAACATTGTTTTGTGTTTAGTGATTTTGCTCCTGTTGGCATAAATGCCTTTTTTCACCATAATTATTTCAACCCAGTTTGGCTCAGTGTTGCCTAAATGGACTCTTTTTGACATCAAATGTGGGTTGTGCTTTTTTGGATGGACAAGCCAATATATTTGTAAAAATAACGTTTCGACAATCCTTATTACACCTCTTATGGGTGTGGGGTTCTGTGAACAAGAGGTTGGCTTTTTATAGGTCATTTTTTCAATGATTTACACTGGTAATATCTTCAGATTACAAAATATCCTCTTGTGCTTGCTGCACATGAATTTATCGTTTATGTAATATTAAGTGATCACTATAATAGATCTACTAACATAAAAACTCACAAAAGACAAAGTTTACTAAATGCCGCCTGGTGGTGTAAAGAACATTTCCGAATATTTAAAAGCAAAATGTGGAAAACTGCTGAGGATTGGGTGAGGTTTTTCGATAAAATAAAAATAACAATGAAACTAACCCATAAACGTAGTTCTGAACGTCAAATTCAGTTAAAACTCATTCCCAACCAGAAATTCCTCAACCCTATCCAAGTCTCACTGTTAGTTTAAATAACTGTGCTCATTATGCCTTCTATCAGTACTCAGTAGTTGTAAACTTGTGAGTCTATAATATGTTAGTAGCTTTACCGAACATGTGCCATTGATGAAAGTTGTGGCTGCTACCACATGTTATTGATGCTTGTTGTTATGGTTACAGACGGACACCTACTCCGCTGTCTACAAAAAGTTGACGGGAAAAGACATTGTCTTCGAGTTTCCCGGCGGAATTTAAATGAATAAATAACCCAATCAAAAATGTCATGCCTTTGAGTTTATCATTTAACAGACTAGAGTTCAGTGTGGTTGATTGGTATCTTATTAATGGTGATGCACCTAATCGGTTAAATTCGGTTCAGACCGATAGCAAATATTTGACAGTTTTGCCTGATCAAAAAATAATAATTACGACGTCACTCGAAGTCCTACAGAACATAAAAACAGATGTTTTACCACCAGGAAAACGGTTGCTGTGATTTTTGCGGTTGTCTGCGAATGAACTAATCTTTTGTCTGAAGGTGAGCAAAAGAAACATGTTTTTAAAAATTATAAACGTTGACGGCTTGATGTGATTTTAGTACATGTGCAATTTGAAAGATGGGGGGTACCCGAATAGGCAGAAAAGATCTGTTTGAAAATAATTTTCGTAAAAGATTTGGATTTGACCGAATCGCAACAAGTTAATCGGCGTATACCCGAACTTGGGTGTAAATAATGATTCGGCACACTAGACTGCTTATTACCAAAAATCATGTTTAATGCTCCAAAATGTGATACACATTACATTTTGGCTGAAAAAGTTGCAGTTTTAAGACCACCAAACATTTTATGTAGTCCGATGTGGAAAGGTAAAAGTAGTTTTACATAGTACTTCAGTTTATAGGTACCCTAACTGTTTGACACAGGACATTACAAATGTTGCGATTATAACTAATTACCTTCGGTAATTATTGCGAACAATAAAATATGCCATGTAAAAATCGCATCAAACACCACATCATTGCCACGTGGTCAGGTGTCACTTAATCTATCCACGTTATAATTTTTTTTGGCGTTCGAATCCCGATCAGGGTTTTCAATCTGAACGTTGGTTAGGCGCCCTAGACGATTTGGCTAAGTTTCAGCCCAATCCAGTTTTTTTCACGGGGTTCGAACCCAGGACACTTCCGGGGACGAATCCCGATCAAGCTTTTTCATGTCTGTGTGGGTCAGGCACCCTGGATCATTTGCCTAGTTTAGTATCTGCCCTTATCCAGGTTATAAAACCGCTACTCATTTTACATCGCTTAACTGCGTCACCTAGTGTTACAACATTGTAACCTGCTATGGCGTCAAATGCTTTGTGATGCAGGCGAAAGGGTGTATTGATGACAAAACAACGAAAAAATGTGTGTGAAAATCATTGTGACGAAACAGTAGACGACTGATCCGGATGCGTGACATGTTGTGTGACGTCATGAGGCTCTCGGTGCAGCAGAGGTTGCACCGCTGTTACGTCATAACGTCGTGGCGAATCCGATTGTGATGCCTCTTTTATTGAAAGACCCCTCCATAGCCGTTCCTGCACAAAATATTTTTTATTTAAAAATCTGTAAAACTATATTGTTTGATACGCTGCAGACAGTACACACTGTTTCGACCCACGAAGTCTTGCAGTGCAGACTGTGCAGCTCATGACGAGAGTTTGGCCGTGAGGGCTATTGTAGCCATCCAACGGCACTCCAGTTTGTTGGCCGACATCACTTTTTTGGTTGCCAAGGAGTTCCTTGATCATTGTGAGCCAGTTTCGACTGTGGTGTATGATCAGTTGTGGCATCGCACAGAATAGGCGAGGCATGGTTTCTAAGACTTCTTATCCCCAACAAACTGGAGTGTCGTTGAATGGATACATTAGGCAATGTGGCCAATCTATCGTTACCAGCTGCACTGATGAGACCTTGTAAGTCGAAACAATGTGCATTGTCTGCAGCTTATCATCTGTTGGCTTGATCCTTTTATTTTTTGTTTGACTTTATAAAGCTGGTTGAACAAACTCTTTTATTGGGCATGCAGACAGCTTTAAAGAACATTTCATGCTGCTTAATGTTATGCTATTGTTTCTTGCGAAAAATCGATATGTCGGATTACGAAATCGTGGCTTGTAGATGACTTGCTTTGAAGACAGACATATATCGATTGTTCTTACTAACAAATCGCGGCAGTACAAAGAATCCTTTGAGCACCAAAACAGCTGCGTTTTTCACGCGATGTAATTACAATGCAACATTTTTGTTCTGTTTTGTGGTGATAATTTGTCTATTTTAAAAAAATGTCTTTTGGGTAGAAAAATATAAGCTCTTAAAATGCCTAAACATAGCAACAGTTTGGAAAACTATTTGTTAATTGCAAGAAAAAACGCTGGACTGTTTTTACATTACTTTTAAAAGACTTAAGAGAAATATATAAATACCTGAAATTCGTTCCGCTCCAGTAGTTCCTGCTTAATCTCGATGATTCCAAGTCCAATGAGAACAACACAAATCGCTGCAACGATTCCGCCGATACAAAACACTGATGCCCCGCAAATCATCATGACGTAACTTCCCCATACCGGCATTTTCCCCAAATCGTCGGTGATCTGTCAATTTAAATGTTAATTGGGCGTTGTTGGTTAAATAGCCCTACAGCCGAAACCGCACAATAGCATTAACTTTTGCTGGTTTATTTCGCAGTTAAATTGCAACTAAAGCGCAAAACTATTCGCGTGTTGTTTCAATAGCAAGTACAGCTGTTGTTACAATACGTTACCGTTATATTTGACATTATTTTCTTGGAAAACAATTGTTGGAAACTCCAATATTCTATCTACTGTAAAAAACAGAATCCAAAAGAATATTTTCGAGTTGAAACTAGTTGTTTAATTATAAGGTCATACCTGTATAGTTCCGGCAAAACTGCACAGCAAAATCACGAGACCACTAATAGCCAATAGCAAGCCAGCAACGCACGTCACACAAAGTGCTAATCGTTTTCGCCTAAAAAATTAAATCAACATCCTCGGTTAGTCATTGTGCTAAATGCAATGCAATAAAACAACCAATAAAAAGTGTTGGGAAATGAACTACATATGTTCGTCGTTACAACAAGTTTTCGTCAATAAAAAGTGTTTCTTAATGAAGCACGAAAAAAAGTGTTGGAAAGCCAGTTGTATGTGCAATGTTTACAGAAATTACAGTGTTGTTTTGCGTAACAAATCGATAAATTGTGTTTAGCCCAGCTGACATCGCAGCTTTCCAACCAATTGCCAGATGTTTTTTTTCTATTGACGTCAAACTGTTAGTGACGTACACGCTTGACTAAATCCGATGCCAAAAACATAGAAATGCTTTCAAACTAGAGGCCTGTCGAAACCAAAACTTACTTCACATTTATGCAAACATACCATTTTAACCTTTCGTTTAATCAAGTGTAGTTCCTTACTTTTGCCTTTTTTCGATCTCATCTGGGACTATCAGTTCCTTTCGACACAAAGCAACACCTGCGCAATCCTCATAAAAATGATGCAGATAGCTTCGTACACCAAATCTCTGCTCTCCATCTTCTGTACAACTTGATTCGATGTCCGAAGTTGATTTAGACCGACAGCTCATGGAACATTCTGGTGGCTTTTTTGACTCCTCGAAACTCTCGTGCTCTTTTTCAGCCCCTTTGGTTGCTTCATTTCCACAGATTTTCATTGTTAAGTGACTTGAAACAGTCACATGCTTTCACTGATTTGTGAACAAACTAAAAAAATGCCTGGTTACAAAACATTTTGATGTCACATAAAACAAGTTGCCCCTTTTAACGATTTTTGACAACGCTATACTTAGAGTCCGTCTATAAGTATGTGTACTAAGCTAGCCTGTTGATGTATGCTCTATTATAGTATGCGCAAAACTATGCAAAAAGCTGCATTTAAATGCTCCCAGAAAGCATTAATGATGCAACATAGCGCCTTCGATAATTCCAGAAAGTTAACAAGCCTCTCACTCAGCTTACACGCGAAAAGTTAACTTTTCAACTTTGTGTTTTTATCCTTTGTTAATACTCTTTTTCCGCAATTATGATCATTCATAGTGATAACTTGTCACCTATACTGTGTTAAACACTTACAGAAACAAGAGCATACCCTGTCAATACGAACTCAGTCTGAAACTGCGTTGAAAACCTTTGCTGACACCAGCTGCGGTTTGGATGGTTAGTTATTCAGGTATGGAATGGCCGAAATGCTGAGCGCATTAATAAATCAGCAGCTAGGGAAAAAGAACAGCAGTGGAGGGTGTTAAAGTCTCGGCATAACTGGTCATTGCAAGGCTTACACTGGACCCTACAGCACTGATTTTGATTAATTTTTTCGCAATGAACTTTTATTAGGCGTAATGCCGAAACTTGAAGCCTTACATGTGAGTAATATAGGTATTAATATCAAACCTTTGTTGTGTAGCTTCAATCAATATTTTACTCTTTACTGACAAGCAAAAAGATGTATTACAAAAACTTCCGCTTCAACTATTTAGTCAAATATCCTGGCTACATCTTTTATCAGCTAAATCTTTGTGGTTCTCATTGATACAAATCTTAAGACAGTTACACGTTTTTCACAAAATGAATCAATTAATATTGTACAAAATCTAATCTAACAGGTTGCTTATAAAGCCATCAGAAGGTAGTGCACTATTAGCAACAACAGTGCACAGTCAATATTTCCAATGCTCTTCAATCGATACCTACTGCACCGAAGAATAATCGCTAATTTAAAGCGAGGGTGGCAATCGATTCAACCCAAATCTCGCTCATTTTTCTTTCTCTTTCGATTATGGTGACGTCACAAAGAAGGGTGCTGATCGATAACCCTACAGTCACGCAGGTCGGTTTGTTTTCCATAGATCTGACGTAAATTCTGTTTAAGAAAAGCATCCTACTGTACCCGATCGATTTTATGCCGGACGCTTCTTTTGTCAAAATGCATAAAACACAATTTGACAAAGGATTCAGTCAATTCTATAGCATTGTTAGGCTTCACAAGGCCAACAATATGCAACCGAGCTTGAACTTGGCTTCGCCAATCCCGCTAAGCGTTTTACTATCGCTTTTTTATTTGGGTATTATATTGACTATAATACTTTTTTTGTCGCATGCTTAATTGTATTGTACGGTTTCTAAAACAAATGAATAATTTATTAATAGGCCTAACTGATAAAGTTACATTTATGACTGTTTTTTCTGAATTATCCGCGATCTTTTTCCTTTTTAACTATAGACCAGTTGATCTCAAACTATAATGATAAGTGAACACCGCTGAACTACAAGTTTGCTTTGCAAATATCTTTTTCGTGTGTGAGGAGTTGTGGTACCCAGTCCGAAGTCATTTTAATCGCCAGGACGACCCAAAAGTCTTGTTTGAACTGGACATTTTATAACAAAGCGGCTACTTCGTGACCAGCCTACCGTAGACTCAAGACCTTGAGGTTAACGACAAAGACCCCAAACTTTGTTGGCCTATTCTCGTCATTTATACGATAAATTCAAAATACCTGTGCGCGCAACCACATTGGGAATTTCTGACCTATGTCGTTGCCAAGCTGGTGCGCCGCACTAGGACCCGTAGACTAAGAGTCCCCATGACACTGAAAATTAAAAATTGTAATCGGATTTGGGCATTTTGTGTTGTTGCATCAAAGTTAAAAATTATTGCTGCTTATTGCCGAGTAGAGCGTTGTGGATTTTCCTTTTGACAGAAATGAGGGCCCTTTTGGTAACGACTGTTATTCCAATAGGGTTTGAAATACGTCTCGCACCAGCACATTTTCCGTCTCGGGCCTTGCGCGACACGCAGTGTGTAAAATAATAGATAAGTTATCTATGGTAAAATGCACTAATTTATCTCGTCTTGGGCCTGACTTCGACATAATATCTCACACACGAATAACAGCTGATGGAAACGATCGATTACCCCAAACCAGTAACGGACGAGAAAAAAACACTGGTTTTGGTGTCAGAGATTGTGTCACCCCAGAGTGTTTTAACTTTTATTATCACACTTTTTTCAACATGTACCTGAAGTTTTTGTGGTTTGGTAGTACCTTGATCGTATCACAGGGCCCAGGGGCGCTTTTCATTTGGAACTTTTGTGGTGATGCCGGTATCGGAGAAATTTGTCACGCTCATGGGATTGTAGTAACCGGGGGTTGGCAAAAATTTTTGCTTTGATTGAGTCAATTTTTGTGTGTAGCTTCTTATTGTTAGTAATGCCAAGTAACTACTAACGCTTTGTTCTGTTTAATTTTATAGGTTTCTTTTGTACGTTTCAAACTTAAAATTAACAAAACACTTCTGTTTAGAGGGACATAAATCGGTTAGAACTCAATACATTTTAAACTGTAATAATTTTAATTTTAAGGGAATGAACTGGACAACTGGAAAGGTGTTTATACCATATGTAGCGTAAAGGCACTTGGAATGAACCTAAGTGCCAGAATCCGTTTATCATCAAAATACAAATAAGTAATTGCCTATAATAATATCAGCGATAGTCTGAGACGCTGAGACAGTGTCCTCGTTTACAAACTATGAAAGCATGTTAAAGACTTTGTATGCCAACTTTTTGTATGTGGTTGAGATTCGTAAAAAAAAGTGATCTTTACAATTTAAAACACAGGTAACATTAACTGCTCTCTGCAGCTATTTTGTTTGTTTAATTTTTAACCTTCGTTGGCTGACAATGCCTGCTGACTGTGTTATGTGAACAATGAGTTCAAGTTGACCTGTTTGATTGTTGAAATCTATCTAATCAGTTTCTATTTTTTTTCACTTCAGAGGCTTTGTTTTAGTGCAGCCCATTAGGAAGCAACACCACTCAAGTTTCTTGCTCAGGGAAACACATGTGGCCAAAATGAGATTAGAACTCACAACCTTATGAACACATGTTGCCCTACCCACTTAGAAATCTTGGGGACTGCAGTAAAGAAGTTGCACTACACCTAATTGCAAATGTTGCCAAGATAACCGAGTGCTTGCCTTGTGTCCTCAAGGTTGTGGGTTCGAATCCTACCTCAGTTGCTTGTGTTTCCCTGAGCAAGAAACTTGACTGACATTTGCTCATGCTCAGTGGTTCACGAACTCATTTGAGATTACTACTGCCCAAGTAGAAAAAATAAAATAAAAATAATTTAAAGGACTTGCAATAAAACAGGCACCTCGAAGGTGAACACACATTGTGAGCATAAAGCATTCAGGCATTGTCTGCCACTCAGGATAAAAACAAAACAAACTGACAAATTAAAATAATGGGTAAAATGACTTATTAAACCAGTCCTAAACTGACAAAAGTGGCAATGTCTAGGCATGCTAGGTGACAAAATATTTCTTTGAAACAGCATTTTTGGGTGTACCATTAACTTGTTCACTATGTTTTCCAACATAGAAAGCGGTCTGCTAAATGATTAGAATATATTGGATTAATTACTTGATTTTAAATATACATTAAATTATTTCTGTAACTTGTAAGTGAAAACAGTCAAGGCTTTATTGTATTGTTTTCCCACAATAGGTTGGTATCTGATTTGTTGTGAATGTTACCAATAAGCATTGTTTGTTAAGGGCTTTACATTCCGTATCGAACTATTACATTGAAATGATAAATTAAAGTGTTACATTGCTTGTTTTTATTTTTTAATATGCAACAGTCTGAAAATCCACCCTACATGCACCAAACACTCTCAGTTTTTTGCATAATATTGAGATCAGCTGGCGAAAACCACTATTACTTACAAAAAAGCTGGCAGACAAAGTCATTACCACTTGGAATTAACAAGTGAAATGACACACATAATTTGAAGGTTGCTGACCTCAGCATTTCAGCAATGTTAGCATGTGTCCAGAGACAAATTGTTCTTCTTGTTACAACCCTGTATTACTTTGAGTTGTTAGACCAGCATTAGACTCATGTTTTCCTATTCAATTTCATAGCCTTGTCTCCCTACCATTCCCAATCAAATCATTCACCAAGTCTTCCAGATTGACTTTAATAGAGGTAAAGTTGTGTTCAATTCTTGGTTAACATGTTTTGTCAGCATTTATCTTGGTGCGAGGTATAAATGCTAAATTAGTTATATTATAAAATTGCTGGATGTTCTAACCTGATTGCACTTCGCAGCGATATTTTTACATCTTAAAGAGCAAAAAAAAATACGAATGCAATTTCCTGCAATAGGAATATAAGTTAAAAATGCATAATCAGGTTATTTATAGTGTACATGCTTGTAGTTACCTTGAGAATCCTCCATATTATAAGTACTTACTCAGTCATTCAGTTTAACCTTTCTAGCCCTAATTTGTAGAGGCTATATCAAATTTCCTCATGAGACCATCCCACACCCTTTGCAGTACATAAATTAGGAATAAATAGGTCCTACAGATTAAAGTACAAAACGTCATTGGGTAATATGCCACATATTTGTGATAACAAAAAAATGAAAATATTGAGACCAAATTTGGTGTTTTTTGTCATATTAACTACACTTAGATCAATGTCAAAGTTTTTTATGTCTTTGAGCAAATTCATACATTTGTTGTGTGTAGCATTAATTATAAATGATGTGAAAACTTAAATACAGTATTTGCAAGCCAACAAGTTTGGTAGTAAAATTCAGTGCATTCAATTCAACATTTGCAATTTACTGACATTTTAAAACAAAAACCATCATGCACAAGTATACAATAACAGTCCATTCTTTGTTTAAACCAGTCAAACACTTTTTTGATATTCGCCACAATGGTTGATTCAAAAACACTGTTTCGCTAAAACAATGATGACTAAAAATGCAGTTCAAATCTAAAATACAACTTGACTTATAAACATCACCTTCAATACAAACTTTTTATGCCACTTCTATCACATATAAACTAACTAGGATGTTATGTAATCATAAAATTGGCATCAGTTACCGCTATTGCATTGGGTATTGGGCCCCAAGGGTATAAACATGACATGTGTATAATCTGCAGCATGTGCTGTGTGTCAAAAATGGAGTGATAAGTGAAGTTTGGTGGTGTGTTATGCACAATCGATTTATGAATGTTATTTATAGCATGTTTTGTTATGAGATAATAAACACAAGCAGTAATTGGTATGTGGAAGTGTTTTGTTTTCTGCTGTGTAGTTATCACCAAAATACAATAGTAAAGCTTCATAGTAAAGTTGTATTCTGAGCTTTTATGTGTCAAACGTATTTATTTGTGACAGTGCACTGACAAGTTAAAATGTGAACAAGTATTTTGATCATTTGACATCCCATTTTCTTAAAACAAACTGTTTTTTTGTGTCAAACAGGGTTGGGAAATCCACAAAACGATTTTCCAACTCTGACTACACTCTTTTGAAACTTGATCCAATGGCAATCTAGTTTGTTGGGACTACCAGCTGCACTGGTGAGACCTTATAGGTCAAAACGGTCAAAACAGTGTGCACTGTCTGCAGCTTATGCATTTATTTTGATGCATAACTTAATATACTTTTTTATAAATAAGGTTTACCAATGCATAAGGCATAACTTTTTATCACATTTTTTGGTTGATTTAATAATACTCTATTGGAACCTCAAAATTTGTACCCCTGTCTGTCATGTTGTAGGTAGTGTTTTTAATATGATATCACTATGCTTCCTGTGTGATGCCAAGTAATGCATGGCAACTTGTTTGTGTTTAGATCGCTGGTCCGATACAAATGTTTGTTGTTGTTGTTTCGACTAGCTGATTAACTGTACTGGTTTCTGTGGCATGTACTAATTAGTTTTGATGATGGCAGTTTTCACATTCAATTTGTGCAGAAATTTGGTCATTTGGCGCAGGATGTTAAAACTTGAAATTTGCACAAAAAATGTTTTTACATTGAGTGTTAAAAATTTAATCATAACCATTACAGCCAAGGTACTAGTGTATATAGAATACATCGTTCAGATGTTTCGACAATCTCTGCACTGATGCAGTACCTTGGCAGTAATGTTTATGATTAAATTACTTTTCAAGTCTGTGTATAGTGTTCCTAAGTGTTAAAAATGTATTTACAAATTCAAGTCATTGAGTATAGCCTGCAGTCCTAAAGACAGACTTTTTATATTTACATAAATTTGCATGTTTTCTATTGTTGACATTACAGCACAGTGCCAGTCTGAACTAACAGTAAAATGCCGGCAACAACCTACAAGATATATATTTAACCACAAAAGGCACCAAGTGCATTGTATAAAACCATATCAAAGACTAGCACATCTAAATGGCGTTGCTATCCTTCTCTTACCTACATTCTGTACATTACAATTTCTAATTGATATAGTTTACATTTTTAGGTTTATAGTAACTACAGGCATCATGCAAATGACAACCGCCACCATTCGGCCATATATCCCAGTTTTGGCTGTTGGTGCCTTCTTTTTAACTCTAATTTTTATTCTGCTTAAACTCATCCAAAGTCGTCGCAGCCGCAAGTCTCTTAATCGTGATGGCTTCGGAACAAGTCTTCATCCAACAAGGGACAGTTTGGTGAAAGGAAACAACAAGAAAAAGCGAGGAAAGAAACAACGACCAACTGATATATCCGGAAACCAGGTATTGGTTGGTGGCTATGTTGAATAATTAAAACAAGATGAACAAATTGAACAGCCTTAGAAGTGAAGAAAATGGAGATTGTTCCTAAAAAAATATTTCCATAGATGTAAGATACTGTACTTTTAATTGTAAGCATTTATGTTTATAGAGTGTTTTCATAGATGAACCTTTTAGCTTCTGCATAGACAAAAACGTTTGCAAGAAGTGGCAGTTGATTTAAACAATTAAAAACTTCAAAAAATTTTTTCTAAAGATGTTAGATACTGTCTTTTAAATTCTAAGCATTTTTGTTTGAACAGTGTTTTCATGAATGATCTTTTTAGCTTCTGCATGGAAAAACAAGTGTTTGCAAAAAGTGACAGTTGATTTGACAAACTAAAAACTTACTAAAACATTTCTATAGATGTTAGATACTTACTTGTAAATTTAAAGCATTTTACTTTAAAGAGTTAAACATTTATGTTTTCATAGATAAACCTCTTAGCTTTTGCATGGACAAAAAATATTTGTAAGAAGAAACAAATGATTAAAAGAACTAAAAAACTTTTTAGAAACCAATTGAAAGATCTGAGGTGGAAAAAAGTATTCAAAATAATCAAAAAAATAAAGCTTCTACTCCAACGCTTGAAAATGGAGATGCCAAGCAACTAAAAAAACTTGACAAGAAAAAGGTAGCAATTAAACCCCTGTTTCCAAATCTAAAAAATAGCTACATTTTTAATCGCCAATGTTGCATTTTTATCCTAAAATTCACGACAGTTATAAGTTTAAAATAACATTTTTTTAAAATCAATTTGATTATCTATACACAAACAAAAGTAATAGTATAAAAGCATTGAGCCAATTACATGATAAGCTGCAGACAGTGTACCCTGTTTCGTCCTAGGAGGTCTCATCAGTGCTTCTGGTGACGAGAGATCAGCCATATGAGCTAATACAGACACTTTACGGCACTCCAGTTTGTTGGAAGTAACAGGCTGAAAAGCTATGCCTCACCAACATGTTCGTTACCACCACTGGGCATAGTATTAGTAATACTAATAGTATTCAATAACAAATTTTGTTTGCAACATTAGAACAAGGGCAAAAAGAAGAAGACTCAAGTTTCCGAAGAAATTTCTACAACCTTTGAAAACACATCTCCTTTAGAAGAAGGTTTGTATATTTGAAACATATAATCTCAATATATTGACTGCTGGTTAGGTAGTTCTTACATACTTAACTTGACAGTCAAATTCCAATTTTGCTAAGAGCAACATACAATACGGCAGCGGTTTCTAAACTAAGGTCCGGGGGCCTCCAATGATTCGTAGTGTCCGTAAGGAGAAAAAAGTATTTCTGAAATTTTCTGTACATAATATCAGATTGTGCAACTGCATAAGCCCGGGGTCAGCAAACTTTTTTCACATCGGCCGGATAAGTTTAATAATGATTCGCTTGGGCCGCATTATTTACTAGCCTTAATGTCGCCTTTCTAAACTTGCCCCCGAGGCAATTTGATCCAGGCCATAGTTTGGTGACCCCTGGTATAAGCAAATATGTGACAGGGCATAATCCTTCACATATTCAAGTGACAAAATAGGCCAGGGGTGTCCAAACTTTTTTTAACGGGGGCCAAATTTTACCAGGTAAAGACGCCCGCGGGCCAACGCTTTTTCAGAATTAAGACACAAATTTACAGGATTTAAGGAAATTTTGTGATTTTGTTGAGTCAGCACCTTCCTTTTTGTCGGTAAATGAAGTTCCATGGAAAGCTTTTGCATGATGTAGCCTCGCCAAAACCCAAAAACTTAATCCAAAGTTCCAAACTATGGCGGGCCATTCGCAACACAATTTAAAAAAAACAGCCGCGGGCCACTAAAACTGCTGTCGGGGGCCGCATTTGGCCCGCGGGCCGCAGTTTGGACACCCCTGAAATAGGCAATTGTTTGCACACAATCTTACTATTGTTTTAATTTTATTTTTGACATAACAAATTGCTCTTGAGTCATTCCCATGCAAGACAATCTTATGAAACTAAACAAAATTCATCCTGCATTTTGTTGTGGGATACTTTCACAATGACTAGTTTCCTTTTCAGTACGAAACAACCAACGGTCGTGAAAGTATATTTACTAATTTTTGCTTAGACTCCAAACCACTTGGTCTTTTTCTAATACAATAAATCTGGGTAATGAATTATGCAATTTGCCAATCATTTTTATGCAATTAACCCGAATGTGGAATCAAAATAATAGGCTTTTAGGATTCATAATCCCCATTCAAATAGGTAGTACATGTAATAAACTGTTATGCAAAAAGTATGCATTTGCATATATTTCACCAAGCATGTGTTAAATGCTGGATATGGAATTGAAACCTAAAATTACTTATCATGCCATGAAAACTCACCTGGCAGCCAAAGTTATCACATATGCCAGGGGTTGCCTTCCCCTAAAGTACAGTATATTAAGTTGTGTCATTTTTATGCCTGCTGTGCAGTTATCTAGACAAGCAAAAATGTAATGCGTTTCAAAAACAAAATCTGCTGAACATCATATTTTGTATTGAGTTGGAGACTTCCTTCCTTTTGAGCCATGCGTTTATGTTTTTCATTTTATTCAGCTGGTGAGTGGAAAACTGTTGGAGTGAAAGAACCGAAAACGAAACGTGAAAAGAAAAAATCAACCGACATCACAGCTCTATCAACACCTGGTGGAGAAACCAGTAAACCTGTGTATATTCCTCAGTACGCTGTCACTTCACTTCCGAGCACAGCTAAAGGTACAATTTGTGCACATTATGTAAAGTTTTAATACCAAATAAAAGCAATATATTTATCTTTGTTCATTTTAGTGCTAAAATTGCTCTTTTTTAGATGTTGGCATTTTTTAAGTTTGCCTTTTTAGTTTTAACAGTGAAAAAGCTCAAATTTTTTCAAAAAAAAAATAAACAAAAAATGCATTAATTCCAAAAATCAATCCTTATTCATAGGAGCCTAATATTTGAGGTAATGTTACCTAAAATACTCTTTGGCATAAGATTTTACTTAAAACTCAAACTGACCCAATCGTGGTGAAACATACAAGGAAATGTAGTGAAACATATCATAGTCACTGTTTCCAAAATATCAGCACTTAATAATGTACTTCATCAGAAAGATAATTTGTCAGTTTCTGTCTATTTGTGCCAAAAAATTAAATCTGTAAGATATGTCTAATTGCTGTTTTTTATGAACATGTCCAACAGCAGTTATGTAACATAAGTATATGATGCAGGCAATTTACTGGTAGACATCATTTAACCAAACACAATAAAAAGTCTGTCCTGCTTATTTTTGGCACCAGCTTTATGTCTTAATTGAACCATGCATTATAATTGTGTATTAAATATTTACAAGCAAAATTTGCACAGAACCTAATGTTGTATCTATTTCTACTTCACAAAAGAGCCTAAATCATAATGTCAGCTCTTATGCAAATTTGGTAAATAGCACCCCGTGTGGCAGGATTTGTAAAATGTTTTTACCACTGGGCATTGCTCTGGGCATATACTGCTTGACAAAAAATGTACCTCCCATAGGCCAGTGTACAGTAAAATATTTGTTGATAACACACATATATACATATACAACAAGCAAACATTTGCCATTAATAATGTTGGGTGTTGTACAAAATGTATGTGCATGTGATTAATTATAACAAAAAGGTTGTGATAAAAGATACGCCCCAAATACCTTTTCGTATTTTAGTTGTTAGATAATGCATGTTTGCATTCACAATTTTTTATTAAAATGTTCTTGGATTTTTTTTAAAATTTTACAAAAACATTTTGACCTTTTGGAATGATTTGTCAGACTATTTGCCAGTCATCAAATTAAAGGTTGGGAATTACTAATTCAGGGGTTAAAAGAATGGTTTCACACAAAACAGTAAAATCCTTTTCTTTTGATAAGCATTCCATTATAAAAAAAAAATCCAAAGATGTCAATGTTGTCAGTGGTGGTTTACTGTAAAATGATCAAGCATCTGGTTTACCCAACATATAATAAAAAAAACAGCAAAAGATCTATGCATTTGTGTAATAAAAGTCATCTGCAACAAAAATACATGGTTTTATTTTTGCAACGGCACTGTTTCCTTTCATAAGATACAGTGGTTTAGGTTCACCACAAGCCAATGTGGTTTTAGCTGTTTCAGCATAATGTCTTTCAGTAGCTCATAATCTGCATAGGGCTGTCAAATCGCTTGAACGGGCGCTGGCATCATGATGAGGAAGGACCAGACACTTTTTCCCAATTTCCACCAATTGAAATAGGATTTTGTATTCATGCCTGGGCAGCTATTCACGCTAGGATTGGGAAACCCAAATTTGGCTGCAAACCCTTCTTGTATTGACCTTTTTGTAACAAAAAATACATGATTTTAATCTGCACAAAAAATTTTATCACATTAAACTTTGTCCTACATAGTTAAATTTGATTTACTGTTTTTAATGATGCTATAAGACAGTTGGTACCAAATATGTTTTAACGCGACTCAAAAAGTTCTAAAACTTAACTTTCTGATTCCTGCGACTTATGTATGTGCACAGGGTTGCCATTGACATGGACTTTAAAATAAGGACTACTGAAAATTTAAATTTTCATATGAAACAAAAAAAATGTTTTTGAACAAATCTTTGCATTTATATGAGCTATGACATATCACATGCCCCATTTTTTGCCACAAACAATCTGTTTCCAGCAAATCTTGTTCGTAGAAAATACTTTGTGCATCTCACGAAAGCTCAGGTCTAGGTTTACTTTTGGCCTACTTGTAGAAATTTGACTTGTAATTGTTGAAAATAAGACAAAAAAGGACTCAGGTCAAAAACAAGGAAATTTCTTAGAAATATGGACAATAAAATTTTTCTAAGACATTGCCCTGTAAGATAAGGACAAGTCTTAAGAAATAAGGTTGGTATGCAACCCTGGATATGCATATTTATCTGTTAAACTGTGAAGCTTTGACAAAAGGCAGTTTTCATGAAACATACTATGTCAGTTTCGCCTGAAATAATTTGGTCTTTTGACCAAACTTTTCCAATTGGGCACCGAATACTGCATTAACAGGTTAAAACAATGTGTAAAATTGTATTTGTGCAACAGTATAAAGCCAAGGGAAATAATAAAGACTATGGGACAAAGTTCAAAATTAGATGTCCTTGTTACAAAAACAGGCACCCAAGGAAGGTGGTCTAGCTTAGGATCTTGACCCACAGTTTAGGAAACAATGCTATAAGATTCCTCAGAACAATTAACTTCAAGTTGATAATGTATAGATATCCTTTAATGTAGTGGTCTGTGAGTCTTGCAACAGAATCAACAAATATGCTGTTTTGGGTTTGCAAATTAGATTCGGACATAATACTGTACTTTTGAATGAAACAATTAAACAAACCCCTACTTGGTTTTGAAGCTCATGTCTTTAATAAATGGCCCAAATTTAATGTCAAAAAATCTGTTTTAATTCACTTTGCAACGGAAAAAAAATGACTTAGATGTTGTCAATAATTTTTTTTATTTTTTTAACCAGAGTTTACATTTTTTTGCTGTTTTGCAGTTCAATTGTAATTATTGGTCTTTTTAACAACTTTTGGGGTCAAAATAAATAGTAAAAATCTCCATATTATTTGACTCATTGTTTGTTGCTTCATTTTTGTTTTTCAAAGCCTGTATCTTAGGCAATTCATTTAAAAAAATGTCAAATTGTCAGCAATTTA
This sequence comes from Phallusia mammillata, assembly GCF_965637545.1. Lineage (NCBI taxonomy): Eukaryota > Metazoa > Chordata > Ascidiacea > Phlebobranchia > Ascidiidae > Phallusia > Phallusia mammillata. The sequence goes on along the minus strand of NC_137256.1, from coordinate 19,147,466 downwards.
TTTTGTCATCTCAATTTATCATCAGCTGCCCGAATTCCCCACTATTCCTGTAATAACAGTCATAATAATTTTACCACATGCAATGTTCGTTGTTCGTCATTAGTACATAAACGGACATCCCAACAGCCCTTGTCACACATATCCTTTTCAAAAAAACGTCAAGCGGCATCGCTAAATTATTCCTGACGCCATTTTGTACCTGAGCCCTCCAATTTCCTGCTCTATGGCCTTCATATGTTTATTGCTTTGTATAAAATGCAAATAAACATTCCCTAATTGTCCACTACTTTGAAATTCAGTATGTGTATTTTTGAAGCTCTGGCCTATTGATCAGTACAGAATGACCCTCCACAGACATTTATAGTGTTTATAAACTTGTTTTAATTGATATTTGACAATAGGTCTGGTCTGTTTGACTGGCAGTATTTTTATCTGATAATTTTTCTAAAAGATGGTTACAATACATTGTAAAAAAGCAAAACCAAAGAATTTTGCCATACATTTTTATGTTTTAATTCTTGGAAAATTAACCTTTATTTACGGTAAAAGGCAAATTAATCATTTTAATACTAAACAGTTATACTTCATTGTAGCATGCAAAACTTTTATTGCACTGTTTGCCCATTCATATTCATACCAATTTCAAAAATAAAGCCACATATGTCCTTTTGTGAACTGAGTACTGATCATTTAATCAATTTAATGAATCACACTATTTTGGCTCTGCAGTTACTGATTGTTTACTAATTTACATAGAGGTAACCCCAGGACTTGTTTTGTGAACAACAAATTGTGGTAGCTACTGCAGTTTGTACAGTTTGACACATTTTTGGTTTGTTTGACTTCCAAAGGCAATTTGCTATGATTAATGAAAAAATGAATAAATTAACTCAAAAAATGAATTAAAAGAAATTAAGTATATATGTTTTAGTTTTTTTTTGTTTTTTTTTTGTTAAATTGCTTGTCAAGTTTTTAGTGTACAAAATTTTCATCCCTTTGTGTTTCTACTGATTTCCAAAGTGTTGAAACTTGCAAAGGGTACACTTGGGTAGCAAGCAAAGGGTACACTTTACAGTCGCCCATAACTTTTAATAGTTTAGGCTGGACACTATTATTCTCATGCAGTGTCGTGACTAGCGTAAAGTTAACAGTGCATGTGTGCAGGAGCATATGAGCTCTGCTTAATAGCATCCTTCCTTAGCACTATTAGGCCAAAAAGGAAGACCCCCTTCTGCGCGCAGCAGTATGGTTAAGAAGACTGTGTGCCAATAGCGATGTAATTGCTAAAATGTTGCACGGTTTTTGATGGTAAAAATATGAAAAGTTTTAAGTTAAAATAGTTGATTTTTTTTGCTTTTCGTTGGTGGATGAATGCAAGTCTATTGGATACTACTTATAAACGTTGATACTTTTGTGTAAAGCAAAGGTGTGTAATAATTGAAACTGTTTGCTAACACTTTAAATAAAATTATTGAAAGATGTTTTATTAACTGTGAGTGTATTTAGTTTTTTTTTTTTACCATTTTTTGCAAGGAGAGAGTACTATTTTTATGTTAACTATTTGGCTAAAATTTTGACAATTGTTTTGTTATTCTGTTATCAGATGTGGCTCCACGTTTTGCGAAAGCAGCAGGGGAGGAATGGACGGAAAAGCGTCACACAACCTCGTCCCATCCGAGCAACCCCAAACCCACCATAAGTCGCACCCCCATCTCCCAAGTGGTGATTCCCCAAGCTAAACCTGCCTCGAACTGGTTGCCACCCACTTCTATATCTGGTAAGTTTTACAGTCATAATATTTGTTGAAAGATTAATTCTATTTAAGTGAGGCAAAAACTAGAAATGCATTTTAAATTTGTGAAATTAACATTTAAATGATAGCTCACACTGGAGTTAAACGTTTATCACCCTTTTTAGTATTTTTGCAGTTTTTAGGCATGTTAAATTAAAAAAAAATATTATGTTCGCTTTTACTGTTTATTAAAAAAATGCGTTTTTTACCCAGTAATCCACTAATTTTGAATAATGCATTGCAAGATTTTTTGTAAATGACAGAACCAAATAGCATATAAAACCATCAAGTCTATAGATGATAAGTAAGCTACAGACAGTGCACACTGTTTCGACCAAAAAGGCCAAATGACATTACCTACAATTTCAGCTGTAAAAATGTATAAAAGTAAAATTACAGTTATGGCACTTGATCTGACTATAACAGTGACATAGTAATACATGTACTTGATTGCACCTTTTTGTTCAAAGCCTATGTCCAATATGTTTAGGTTTATGGGACGCTGATGGAAAACTTATGACAACTGCTCTCACCACGAGTGCTAATCCTTCATGGAGCCCATCAAATGAAGGTTAGATATAAAAAAACTACATTTCACAAAAATCCAACACACCAATGCCTAAAAAATATGTGTAAAGTGCGAGTAACTATTTTCTTAACAATGAAATCTCCTTTCAAGTAAAGCAACTGCGACGATTCAGGCTCATTAAAATGAAATCAGGAAATTTCAGCGTAAAAACCCACTAAATCCGTTGCTATATTTTACTTGTTAAACCATCGATTTAGTTGTTTTTACACTGAAATTTCCTGTGTAAAGTGCTATTCGGTTATTTCTCATGTAGGACTATTGTTTTCTTTTTCAGTTATTTTAAGCAAGCCGGAGGAAATTAAACGATGGTCAAACGAAAGTTCTAACACAGTGACTTCAACTTGGACGAATCAAGGTCGGTAGACATTTTTGACCTATAGAAATAATACTTCCTACATAAACTCCGTTGTGTAGTTGGCAGTGCCACGCATTTACACAATTTTTTTTACAATATTTACGTACTTTTATTGCATAAAACTTTAGTTTAAGTCCATTTGATTGGATCAAAGATTTTAATTGCGTTTTATCATTTTTTTAGTGTTTGTTTAAGACCTAGCAGTTTTTCACACTTAATAAATACGCACAGATGTAAAACAGTTTCGCAAGTCGTTTGAATAGGCCACAGCCTAAATATTTCAATAAATGACTGACTTTCCGTCTAATTTCCAATAAAAAGTACAGTTGCCTGCGCATTTTACCCGTAAACCGTGATAGAAAATCGTTTCAAATGTCGGGTTTGCGTAACCAGCATTACAGCACCCTCTGTCCTGCTTTCAAACCAGTCGTGCTGTAGACCTTAGATCGTCCTTAATTATTTGACACTGCGCGGTGTAACAGGAAAACCTTATACGGAGGCGCTGAGTTTCCCGTTGGGCAGGCAGCAGTACAGCAAGTCCAACTTGGTTCCACTTAGCGTTACCGGCGCCACGGGGGTACCCCTAACCCCTGTGTGTACCCAACAGTGGACCCCTAATCGTTTACAATGTAAGTGGGTCCCGGTTTTTGTGACTACGCGTGGGTTGCTTGAAAAATGAAAATAATCGGAATTCGTTTTTACAACAACAGATTGTACGTGATTTTTTTGTGTGATTTAAACTAAACTATTTTACCCCAGCGTGAATTTACGTATATGGAGCAAGCTTTCTTTTGCATTTGCGCTTTATGTAATATGTGTATTGGATTAACAGTGTGCAACCAAGCACTAACTTTTTTTTGAAAGCCGCTGAATTCAGTTTTGGCTTCTTAACGAATTTATGGGAGTGTTTTAAATTGTAGCCCGTTGATACTGCTTCATTAAAACTGTGCAAATAATACAAAACACTAATACAATAAAAACCTATGCTGGTTTGGTAGTTGCGGTTTCAAATGTCTTTTCGGCCAAAAATCGGTTTTGTACATTGAAACAGTGCGACAAATCGACCTTGTTGTTGTTTGTTTTCGGCCTAAAATTCATGTTTGATACAAATGATGGACAAACTCGTATTCCAAATCTTGACCCCCAAAAAAGCTCGAGAAAATGTTTTGTTTGGCACTTTAAATCAACTTTAAAAATGTATGTGCAACAAAACACACGAAAGTATTTTAGACTGCAGAGAGCTAATTGCTTGTGTTTTAATTGGTCAGTTGACAAACAGTTTTATTTGTTTTCCGTTACTTTTTCCAACATCAACCGATATTGAAACGGTGAAAGAATCAAAACAACTCTGCATTGATTATATGGGTTTAATAAAGCCTTTTTGTATAATAACTTACTCAGTTAGGCCAAAAGCGGTAAGCATATTACGTAAATATATTAAAGCGATTCTTTAAAACAATAAAAAATATTTGTTTGGTGTACCACTAAATACTTAGGGTTGAATAAACCTTTGTTTTTGACAAGTTATTAAGACCAACAAAAGGAACTTGATTTAATCATATGGTTTCAAATTTATATTTACAAAAACAAATTCTTCAAAAGTAGTTTTGGTGTACCAGTAAAACTCGTTAAATGTGCTTTGAAAGTCGTACAGGCCTAAAAACATTCGCACCTTTATAACACAGCGGGTGTGTATAAAAGCTGTACAACACATGATAAGCACGTTAAGCTAATCACCGTTCCAGACGGGCAAGGCAGGTATAGGAAGACGTATTATGCGCGTATATTCAAAAAGAAAGGCTTGCAGCGGAGAGCAAGTCGTTGAAAATCCCTTTGGCAGCAGAATCTAGCCTTTCTCTGGGCCGCAAAGAGGAAATGTGTTAGAGCGCTTGGTGTCAGATTAATCGAATGATTGCCACTTCCCGCCAAAACGCGCTGCCTTTTTCACCGCTATATTATTCAAAGTGCCACCACACCGTAATATAATCACCCTATACGTCCGAGGTTTCAAATATTAGCTGCGCGTTTTTTCAAGGCAAGGTCTGGGTATTTTTTGCTGTACGTGAATTTGGTGCTTTAGTGAGGTATTTTTCAGCCTTAAGAAATGTAAATAGTTGGTCAGTTTTAGAAATCACTTTTGAGACGTATTTTGAACACAGAATCAGGATGTAAGATTATTAACAAGGTAATTATTGCGTTTACTAATGCTTAAGTTTAATGTATATCTTTTTGTTTAAAACACAATTTTTCCCGTTTTTAACAAAAGAAACCAGAGCATAGACATTTTTTTCGCGCGTTATCTTGTTTTGATGCTTAAGCGCATCCAAACATAAGTACACTTTTTAAACCCCAACTAATTTTTTGTGTACCGTTTTTAGTCAGTTAAACTGGTATTTACATGTGAATCTCTCAAAGAAGCACCCAAGTGTCCTTCCTAATAATTCTTCGTTGCGTAATATTCGCCGCGTCAAAACAGCAACGCCGCCATTTTGTTTCGAGCAATACCGCTTCACCACCGATTTTCGAGTTTATCTTGTTTGTGGTTGCTATTAACAACCTTGGACGTCCTTGACAACCCCGCAGACACCTTTGTTTAACAATTAATATTTTCACAGGGTCTTCGGCTGTGACGTCAGCGCGTTGGGGTTCCGGTTCGTCGATCACCGAAGACTGGGTTCACGTTAATTCCGCATCGTCGTCATACCAACCGGTAAGCTACATTACGAAAGTGTGACGTCACTGTGTGATGACTTCATAGCTCCAATGTGATGTCACTGTCTGATGACGCCATAGCTACTGGTTGTCGGACGTTATATGAAGATGTAAGCTATTCGTCGTCCGAATTGAATAGCTATTCGCTTCATATGCGGTCCTTCAACTCCTTTCGCATCACTCATCCTCCCCAAAAATGACGTCATAGCATCATGACGTGACCACGGGCGGTGACGACCCGACGAAACTTCAGATGGTGATTCGTGGTTCCCGTGGAAACACTCTGGTGTTCCGTCATTGGTCGTCTCTCACCCATTTCCCGGTTGACGTTCCCGCTCGCCCACGCACGTGGTCAATTGCACTCGTCTGTACCGCCCACTTGTGACGGCGGGCGCCGAAGGCAATCTACCGCGTGGTGGAGCACTTCACCATTAAATTCAAATTTGCAAGCCGCGTCACAGGCTTGCGTTTCAAGCAGCGCGCTTTTTGTGGATGCCGTCACTTGAAACCCAGGACCTGTTGACGCGCCTTTGCCCTATCAACCAAGTCATGTTTAACTATCTCTTAGAAGTTAATAATTGGGTTTGTATAATCTGCAGAGAGCACACACTGTTTCTAACTATAAGGTTTCATCAGTGCAGCCTGGTGACGAGAGATCGGACGTAAGGGCTAGTGTAGCCATCTAACTCGAAACAGTGTGCACCGTCTGCAGCTTATCATCTATTGACTTGATGCTTTTACTTTAAGTTTGTATAACAATGACATAATACTGAAGTATATTAAATATTTCCAGAGCCCACTGCGACAATGGTCGGGAATTCGAACTGGTTCCCATGCTAACCCTCCTGTAGTCGCCCAAGAAATGATGAAGCGCGAAGAATTTTTGTTGGAGCCCGAAGGTTACAGCGTACCTATCCCCGATGACCCATGGAACCCTGATAACTTCGAAAAGGGGGCTGAGGGTGACTGGGAAGCCCCTGAAGCAAGCTGGACAAACACCAACGAAGAATGGGAAACCCCAAGTGTTGAAACGAAACCGAAACCTTCCTATTTTGTAAGTTATCTGGAGTTTTTTCGTTTGTTTATCGTGCACTGTATCTAGTCGCATTCAGTGTTATTTACCCTGATGAAGACGACCTGTATAGGACGTCGAAACGTCGGAATAAAATAACATTTTCCAGAAAAGCTCTATGAACTTGATATTATGCCTGGCAGCAATAGCTTATTCATTTATCTGGATTTTATAAAAGTTCAATATTTGCAACATGATCTTCTGATTATTTAGGATGAATCAAGCGACGATGATCGGGCCCATGTGGCGCCACCTAATGGTCAACAAGCTTCAGGAAACGCTCAAACCTCGGTGGTCGGAGCTGGTCCCAATTTTGGATCATCAGCCAATCAAAATGTGAATAAAAAACAACGCCGACGCCGTAAGAAGAAACCAGCCAACTCACAAGACTCTATTAACGTAAATTGATGTTATAGTGTTTTTTTTTCCATTTACAATTATCCCGATTCTCTAATTTTTTTACATTTAAAAATAATATTTTGACGAAAAACTGGAAAAATTTTCTGACGACCTGACGATATAATAAAAGAAATTGTCTTACATGCAAATACTGGCTTAAATTTTTGTGCTTAGAATAATTAAAAAGCATTGTGTAGGCTACTTAAGAATAATATGAATGTAAAAACAGTCATTTATCGGTTGCATTTTTTTTCAGGGTACTGAAACTGATCTGACAGGCAAAGACAATGAAGATGCTGTGGAACAGGTTGAAACTGTCAAAGAAAAGGTAGCCTAAAATCCATCAAAAATTAGCTATTTAGCCCACAAAATATGCAAAAATAACAAAATTACAATACTTTTTTATTATTTATAGGTTACTCAGGAAATTTTGCCAGCAGAGCAAAACCAAACAGGAGGTAAATATTTAAGTTCCTACAAATTTAGTAATAAACGTTTGCATTTGATTTTTAAAGAACAGAAAGTTTAATTCCGGTCGAATATGCCGTGTTGGTGATATTTCGGTTTCAGCCTGAACTTTTGTAAAAATTCGACCAAAACCGAACTTTTCGACTTTGACTGATGTATGTTGATTAGCGACTTGACTTGCATTACTAACGTATGATTCGTTTTTAGACATCTGTTTGGTCATGCTTTCCCATTAGGTTAGGTTTGCCGAAATTCGGCCAAAATTATTTGGCCGTTTGGCCGAATATTTGGCTTCGAACCGAAGGGGTTCGGCGAATTACATATTTTACAGGAAACTTAGGCTAACTGTGATTCTTTTTAGACACTGATTGGTCCAAGGCTGGAAAGAAGAAAAAATCTCGTGCTCGTAAAGATGATTAAACCAACATTACTGGAAACATCATTAAACAATATTTCCCCTGAAAACATATTTTTTTAAATCTGCTTATATTCTTGCACATGTCAACGTGAAATGACGTTTGACACCCAAAATAGGGAATTTATTTAACCGATGCATTTATTACGAGTGTGTTTGCTTAATAAAGTATCTTGACATAATACAACAAGTATTCTTGACAAAAATGATTGAGGTAAAGCAATGTTCTTGAGTTGAGTTTATTTCGCTAACTGAGTAAGAAAACGAAGCCCGCACTGAAACGTTTCTGCGAAGTGATGAAGGTTTACTGCGTACTCGCACGGACTTTACTACGAAAAGTCAATTAATTAAAAACATAACTGTCAGAGTACTTGTGTATATACATCGTGCAGACGTTTCAACAATCACCCATATCTCCGGTACTTATCTTTTCGTCAACGCTACCCATCTAATGGCAAGTTGCGTGTTGTTGTTTGTGTATCACTCAACACACCATGCATTCACCTTTTTCTCCTAAGTGCTATGTATACCCGGATCTTATTCGATCAACAATCTGCACTGAAGATGACAACAGTGATTGTTAAAACGGTCACATAGTGTATTAATACAGATAGACAAGTACTCTAATATATATAGACATGTATATATAGCCAATATATATAGATGAGTACTATGATTTTGATTAGATTATGTAAGGAATGTTGAAAGCTAAAGAGTTTTTTACAAAATTGCATGGACAAATCAATGATTGAAACATTGTCGGTGTAGATAAATCCTGTTAATCACATGATCTGTTTAATTGCATAGAAATTGTAAATCTTATGGGCTATGGCCAAGAAAATGGTATGGATATAATTGCATAAAAAAGCATGGCAAATTGGTCATGTAATAAACTGGATTCTTCTGTACTGGGTACCTATACCATAAATGCATATCTATAACATACAACACAATTTTTTTTTATATTGGTTAAAAACAGGTCATTTTATTGTTGACAAATATGAATCATGGAGACCTGTTAAAAATGGAACAAGTTTGCTTTCAATTTCAACCCTATTTTTAATGTCATCTTGTGATAATTCAATTACACTTGACATTTGCTCAGAAATAACAGTTACTTGTTGGGATTTTGTTTTTAGTATATTAGCCACAACAACATGTTGACCATATTTTTTCAGTGAATCAACAGCCTTTTGTTGCAAAATGGTGGCATCAGTTTCTAATTTAAACGATATTACAAATGCACAATCAACCCAATTTTTTGTAAGATGTCTGATTAATTTAGGCACCGGTTGTAAATTTATTGTCAATCCTTTTGCAGCAATTTCAGACTGAATTTTATGTTCTGGTAGTTCTTTATATGGAACATAAAAATCAGAAACAGCTGCGGGCAAATAAACCATTGCCTTTGATTTCAAAGGCTTCATTGCAAGGCATAATGCATGCAAAAAGTGCAAGTATTCATCCAATGTTACAAACTGTATTGGTAGAAACAAGTTTTTTGAAGTGTAAGCTTGATAATCTCTTATTCCATTTTTTATTTTTTCATCGTCATTTTCAAGATAAACTTTTCCACTTTCTTTGTCAATTTGCAAACATTGAAGCAAGCGTTCATTTGAGTTTTCACATGGTAAGTGTCTTGTAAAAGGAAAAAAGCTGTTTTTTCGATAAAGAAAAATTACAGCATATTCTGCCTTCAGAAATTCTTCAGCAGAAGCAGAACCACGCCATCCAGTGCTAAAATTATCTAAATGCCGAACACGATTTTTTTCCAATGGCACACTGGTCCCACCAGATGTTACCAACACTAACTTCTTTGTTTCAGCTTTTTGACAATTTGTTACAAACTGTACTGCTTTTGAATGAACCTCATTCAAGGTTTTTGGTTTGTTAAAAGAGTCTAAAATACTGTCAGTTTCCATCATAGATCGAGCTCTTGAAGTTTTGTAACTTCAACTGTATATTTGTTTCAAAAACATTCAGCCATGAATCTAAATCCTAGAAAATATACTGGTCAAAACAAAAACAGAGTTTTATTTTGCATATTTTGAAACTTCCCCCGCAAGAACTTGAAAACAGCTATGTCTACGAGATTAAGGTACAAGAGAAACAAAATGTTTCGTTCGATGTATACACCTTTAGAACATTCATAAACTATAACCTTTTTATTTTATATTTGGAAGGAAAATGAGTAAACATTTTTTATCATAAAAGTTATGGCTCATATCAATTTATTGAACGTAATTTTCTTCAAGAATATCTAGTTTGGGATTGTACCTTTACCATTTCATGCAAACAATGCAAAAAAGTGCTTGCAAAAGTAGTAAAGGTCGGTTACATTACATCCGCCCGCGCCATGGTGCGTTGTTTGTTTGTAGAGAATGTAAATGACTGACTAAGGTTTCAAGTCAGCTAGTGATAGTGTTCAAAACAGCTTTTGCAAGCCATAATGTCTTTGATGCAAGGATCAGTTAGTAAAATAACCGTCAGGGACGTAAGATTTCCAACTTCACTGGAACATCATGGATCGGACGCAATGGTGGGAATTGTTGTTTAACAAAATGGCATGACAGTGTGCGATTAAAATTGTTGTGTTTAATATTATTGTGCGCATGCAACAGATTTTGCGTAGTACAAATTCTATGCCGAGTTGTAAAATAATGATGTCGTTTATGTGAAGTTTCGTGTTGTTGTTTTGCTAACGTCATGTTTTTAGCATGGAGAAGTTGATTATTCAGCAGTTTACGTAATAGTGGAAACAGATGCAGATGATCAAATAACTGGACACGGCCTCACTTTTTCGCTTGGACGTGGAAACAATATTTGTAAGTTTTATGTGCTGTTAAATCCTTATGTGTAACTCAGAAAACATGTTTACCTAACCGTGTTCTTGTACTTTTCTTGTACCCAACCGTGACACCTTGTTTTAGTGGCAAAGGCAGCGGAGGTAATCAGCGGCCAGATTACTGGTTGTCGAATCGCCGATATTTTTGGCAACTTTGGGGTGTTTTGGCGTAAAGTTACTCAAGAAGGACAACTCAGATGGGTATGTTTAAGTTGTAAAAATATCCTTTGCCCTGCTGTCGCGCAGATTTGTCGTTGGTATGGATTAGTTTTGCATTCCATGTCTGGTTTCACATGCATAAAATGCACAGTGGTGAGCAGAGATGAAAAACCATTTCTCACAATAATGCCTGACATTTTAAACCTTTTATTGCCTGACTGCATAGAATTTGTTTGTCTCGCTACTTGAAGTGCATAGGTAGGCTATGCTTGTCTTTCATGGGAACAAATAAAACCTTACGTCTTACATCGTTTTGCAGCTCGGACCGGAAAAAGGTGTCGTACATATGGCGGCGGCGGGAATATTTAATGCACTGTGGGATCTGTGGGCAAAACGGGCCAAGAAGGTGATTTCATTTACTGAAAAACGGTGATGTCAAATTTTTGACGATTAGCTAATACGTTTTGATCAACGGGTTTGTTTTCAGCCTGTGTGGAAACTGCTAGCTGACATGACGCCAACTGAAATCGTAAATCTTGTTGACTTCAGTTACATGTAAGTTTCATAGCTTATATATAGCTTCTTACAAGCAACGTTAATCGCAGCGTATCATTTGGTAAATGTAAGTTCAAGCAAAATGTCAGTTTTAAAATTTTATTCTCGATGTTGCTGTTGTTGCTTAGAACCGATGTTTTGACCAAAGAAGAAGCTCTGAAGATTCTAGAAGAAAACAAACCCACCCAAGGTGAAAGAGGTATGTTCATTTCCATCCTAAAAAACACCTTTGGTCGTTGGAAGACAATAAAAAAAATTCTTTCGCAGAGAAACTGTTGCGTTCTGGGGGTTTTCCTGCATACACAACTTCCATCGCTTGGCTCGGATATTCCGACGAAACCCTTGTACAGGTAAGCACGTCATGTGCCGTGACGTAATAATGACGTCAGGTTTTTCGTGACGCTTCGTTGTTTGTTGCAGAAATGTAGGGAGGCGTTGGACGAAGGTTGGACCAAGTATGTATGACTTTGCATTAGGTGACTTGAATGACGTAATTTTGATGACGTCATGTATACAAGGTTTAAGATGAAGGTGGGAGTGGATGTGGCGGATGACAGAAGAAGAAGCAAACTCATCCGGGATCAGATTGGATGGGAAAATCAACTGGTAATTTTATTATGTATATTCAGCACGAGGTATTGGGACTATGCGGTCTATTAGGCTAAAGTGGGACTTTGTTTTGGAGATATATGTTAATTTTTTTTGCGTTAGCTTAAAAGCCCTGCAATAAACAGGTCAGAAAAGTTCTTTGAGTCTTTATAAGCGCTGATACGTTGTAAGGCGGCCTTCATGTCCAAAATAATTCCTTACTTTTGGACAAGACTATTACTACCCTTTTTAATATCTATACCAGTTTTCTTTAAGTTATAACGATGTGCTTGTAGATGATGGATGCAAACCAACGGTGGGACGTAAACGACGCAATCGAGTGGATGAAACAACTTGCTGAGTTTCGTCCAGTTTGGATTGAGGAACCCACGAGTCCTGATGACGTACTTGGTCACGCTGCTATCGCAAAAGCAAGCCTACTTACTAATTTAACATTTGGTGGAATTAGTCCTTGGGTTTTATCGGCGTCTAATTATACAAAATAGGATACTGTTATAATTACAAATGCACCAAATTTTAAGTTGGCCGGAACATTTCGACTGTGTATGCCGTTTTGACCATGAACTTTTTGATTGTATGGACTCAGTCTATATCAGGGGTGGGCAAACTTTTCAGCGCAAGGGCCGCATTCAAAAGTTCTTAATCTTATGGGGCCGCATTGTATTTCACCAACGGTCCCCCAATTGCTTGCTTGTTTTTTTCCATAACTGGTGTAAAGAATTAGGTTTATATCATGTATATACCATTCAAAGTTGCTTAAAATGCTCATATTAATAATTTCTGACTTGGTGCATAAGTTTAACTGAACGGAGCTAACTGTTTATGACGTCATAATCGGTATTGTGACGATTGCGGTGCCTGTTTATTCGCATTGTTTGCAGACAATAAGCGGATAAAAAGCCTGACGCATGTGGTTCTTAGGATAGTAATCTTTTTTTCAGTCTCACGAAATCTGTTTTTAGCAGTTTGAAAATCAAAATATTTGGCAAAATAGTTTTAGTTACGTCACGGCAGCCAGTACATGTATTTTAACATACATGGTCACGGCCGCACAAACTCATCTACGCGGCCGCATGTGGCCGTACGGCCGCAGGTTGTGTACCCCTGATTTAGCTCAAAATATTAACATAGTATATTTTCAGCTATGTGCAAATATGTTTGTTGTCACTTTGTTTGCACAAACATTGGTTGAAACGCTACAATTAAATAAAAAATAAAGCATTTGTTGTAAACATAGCATTTGTTGCAACATAGGCTGCACCACGTTTTTTTGTTAATAAATTCCTTGCGCCAACATTAAACAAAGCGAGCCGCTTTTAGTATCCATCTTAAGTGTCGTGGTCTGTGTTAATGATTCTAAACCCGTGTTTAATGTCCGTTTGCAATGTACTGCAACGACCTAAACTTGATCCAAAGTGACCAAAGTTTTGGCGTCAACAGTACAAAGTGGGCTGTATTTGAAAACTTGAATGGCTTTTACTTTTATCGAACGAAGAAATTGTTTCAAGTGAATATTTGCATGATAACGTGGCAGAAACAGCAGACCAATTCACGTAAACACCCCCGGTATTTTTCAAAACTACGCCTGTGGTTATAATACTATTCAGCGTTGCTCGGAAACTTTCTCTTTAAAATTTCCCAACATTTGACGGGCCGCATGAACTCCTTTGCCGGGCCGCATGCGGCCCGCGGGCCGTAGTTTGCCCACCCCTGGTCTATATAGTTACGATCTACCTTTTCTTTGAAACTAATTGGCATTTTGTCCATCTACCATATTTAAAAAGTCGTGCTGGCGTGTTATAAACGTTAGGTTCAGTCTAAAACATCCATAAGAAGAGGATGATTGACGAAGCAACAGTGCTTTCTAATCGGAATCAATCAACAAATAGTTTAAACGATATATCAAACCCGGGTTGACTCGTTTTTACCACATAAGAACGCCAGTATTGTTTTTGAAAAACAGTAAAGTTTAAAATAAACAACTACTGTATACAGAATAACCATATTTTTGGTCCTTTTATCTAATTAGGCTTTGGAGCCGTTTAACATTGGAGTAGCAACAGGAGAGCAATGTCAGAATCGTGTTATCTTTAAACAACTCTTGCAAGCGAAAGCTTTAAAGTTTCTGCAGATCGATTCATGCCGAGTTGGTTCAATCAACGAAAACATCGCAATCCTGCTCATGGCAAAGAAATTCAACGGTAATGCAACACCTATTTTATAGGTCACATATCTTTTTGAAGGTCATAAGGGTGTTTCTCTCAGGACAGTCTACTCTAGAATGTTTAAATCAGTGGTGGGATTCAGACGGCTCGCACCGGTTCTAGAACCGCCCCACAAATTTTATGAGACCAGCGAACCGGTTAGCATTACTGGTTACTGTCAATATATATTTTTTTTTAACAAAACCGACTGAAAAATATGACTTTTGTGATAGAACCAGCTGACAAAAAATTTGAATCCCACCACTACGGTAATACAACACTTAAAATCGTTTTGTAAGTCATATGCCTTTTTAAATAATGTATCTCACACAGTTTAGAATGCTAAATGTCTGTTTTATGTCTTATTAATTTTACAGAAAACACACCCGAAAACTTATTTTACTTTGACTATACTTTTTGCGTATTGTGATTTTCGTGTCTAGCTCTCATGCATTGTTTGTGCACCGCACTTTGACAAATCTGTCGTCGGGCCGTTGTCTTGCATTTACTGATATTTTCCACAGTATTATGACTTTTTATTAGGGTTGACATTATTAAGGATAATTAATACCTTTTTTTATAAAATAGGAGGTGGAAAAAAGGCTAAAAATGTAATGAACCCTGTTAAACTTTTTGTTTAGTTCCTGTTTGTCCGCATGCTGGTGGAGTGGGTCTATGTGAATTAGTTCAACACATCGCCATGTTTGATTTCCTCTGTGTTTCCGCTACTACTGACGGAAGGTGGGGTCCAATGTACAATATTTAATGTCTTCTCCAAATTTTTGTGTTTAGTCTAATTATCTCAGCCTAAATGGCCAGATTGCAAAATATTTAACGTGGTGGAAATAAACCTTAAAATCCTTTACAATTTTTTTTTACATTTTCTCAGGCTCTAAGTTGGGGGACGAATCCGAAATTTTATTGAAATAACGCCTGAATATAGACCCCAAAGTTAAACAAGATATAATTACGACACAAATGTGGCCAATTGCAAAGTTGTGTCCCAATCAAGTACCTTTTAAATCCCAAATCTGACCCGACTTACAACTCTAATTTATTCAATCATGGATGTATGATTTACCAACCAACCCGACCAAAATGAGCGAATCTTGTTGGTAGAGAACAATTTATGAAATAAAATATTATTGGAGCTATACTTATTTATTTATGACCAGTAAAAATAGACACCCATCAACGAAATTCTTGAACATTGCTAAGTACACTGTAAAAAAAAGTCGTAAATTTTACAGGTCTCGGCGCCGTAAAATTTTTACGTGTTGACACGTAATATTTTTTAACGGGTAAAACGCAGTAAAAAATACGGATTTTTAATTGTAATATTTTTTTACGGACAAAATGAAGTAACATATACGGGTTTGAAACGTAAGATTTGTTTATGGATAAACTACAATAAAAATTACGGATTTTGAAGTGTTATATTTTATACGAACAACCATAAGCAATAAAGTAGTGGTTCTTTTTTATCCTCAAAAGAATAGGTAAAGCACTTGATCAATTCTTTATGACAGTCAGCGTTTATTCCCGTGAGGTAAACTATTGTGGCCACTCACGAGGGCCGTTACATAAGATTATCCCATTGTTACGTCATTATTTCCAAAACTTTTGTCTCGATTTCCCGCTCTAAAAAAGTTGTGTTGGAACATGTGAGTTTGGTTAACTTTGAAAAAGGTTTGTTTGTATTTTGTACTTACATACAACAACAAACGTTTAGATGAGAATGATTTATTTGCTATATTGCGTCACCCTTTTTTGCGCGAATTAAAAAAAATCGCAAGTCTGTTTTTATCGTTGTGAATTATGCGGCAAAATCACATGGCGCGCACTCAAAAAGTGTCGGTTGTTTTATTAGTTTACATGCGAAGTAAGTATTGAGACAAATTGATCATATTGTGTTTAAGTTTATTTTATTGTTAAGTTAAGTTTATTATTCTCATAATAATTGTTAACAGCTTACATTAAATATCATAGATTTGTTGTTTAGTTTAGAGCAATGTCAGCAAAAGTTAAACAGCAAGTTGTATATCAGAAAGTGTAACTTTTTCTGCTGAAATTGTTCAGAGTGTGAGGAATAGTGGTTTAAATGTTTTAAATTGTGTGTTTGTTAAGTCTGCAAAGATTAGAGATACTGTTTTTGAAACTTCTATGTATGTTGCTTTATCTAAAGTTGAAAGTGATCTTCATCTGGCTAATTGTAACATTGTTTATGACTAATTGTAACATGTATTTGGTTGTTCGCAAGGAGTTTGGTTATTTATATCCCCATTATGGTGTTTATGAGGTATATACATCAAATGTTCCAACAACAATAATTTCTGTATCAGTAAACGACTTGATGAGCAAATTCCCATTTTATATTTATTGCAAAAATGCAACCAAGATATTGGTGTTAAACAGTCTGCTTTATTTTAATTTTGCAGGAAATTATTTCTACTTTTAAACCCTAAGAATGAATGCTCTTCTGATTAAAGTTTTGCCAGAACTGGGTAAAGATGCCACTCTTTTGCAAAATTCTGCAACGTTTTTGGAAAAGCTTGGTGTATTAAAAAAGGAAGATTTTGAGCACGTTGAAGTTTGTGATTTACTTGAGCAGTTTAATCTGGTTCAAGCAAGGAGAATTCTTAAAGCCACAAAACCACCTAAATGTAAGGCTATTTAATACTTTGGAGTTAAATCTGACAATAATCCTTTACCTCAATTTCAGCTTTAAATGTGTCCTGCAGCAGCACTGAATCATTGTCAGAAGATAGTGGTTTGTCTGATAGTGGTACTATGCAATGGGCATACGACTTTCACATACCATGGGAAAAATGTTGTCCAGCAATGATTGAAACATTAACTAAACAAGAAAGACCGACTGCTTCACAAACTAAACAACTGGTACATAAAATCATTGAAGATGTTTTAAAGGTACTTATTTAAAGTTTTTGATTTATATACTTGATTTAATTACCAATTAAAAAAGAAGTGTCCAGTATTACAAAACATAGTCCTTAACTTAGTAGGTGTGATTTTACACATAGTTTTTAAGAGAGCAATACTGTAAGTTTTAAATATCTGTGTATATATAAATATATATTGCTGTGCACCATATTTATATGCTCGTCTATACTTATGCTTAGATTACTGACAGGCCTGGCAGAAAAAACTTAGAGAGAATTGCTGTCAAAATTGTTGAGAAGTACCCGCTCTCATTTAAAGATGTTATAGGGAGTATTGCAATTGGAGATGGCCATAATTCTTTGACAAATCAACTATACTATCGCTGGGAAAATGAAGTACGTAAACAAAAAAGAATAAACTCTGGTTCCAGCTCTTGTAGTTCCACAACATCCCCAAAAAGAAGTATAAAAGCACCATATGGTTTGGTTAACTGGAATCCAGATCCAGATTTGGCTAAAAATGAGGAAACATTGAAGTCTTGGCTGATAACGGAATTCAAAAAGGCAACTGTTGATGATACACAAGTTTTTGATTTGATGAAAATTTTGTATCCACGACTACGGCAGCTGATCAATATGGGGGTCCCTGTGCAAAAAGTCCTAGATGAATGGCCCTTTCTGATGAAGCCAAAATTTATGTTGCAACATTATGACAATCTAATGAACAAAATGGATACATTTCAGATGCTTCCAACTCAAATGGCTTCCTGCAGTCTTAAAATTTACAAGTAAGGTTTTTTATTTATCATAGTGACACTGACAATCTTTAGGTGATGTACATTTGTATGTTTGTTTCAGAGCATTAAAAAGAAATGAAAGTCCATCTGTTGCTGCAGTTGTTGTACGCATAAAAGCCCTCTGTGATGTGTGCGGAAACAAAACCCCAAGAGGAAAAGAGGTCTTTTCTTTGCTAAGTGCATATTTCAAGGAGGACACAAATGTTTTGTTTAAATGCTATAAGGTTTGTTATGCAAGATATACCTTTTTGTTTTGGACTGCAAAAGTATGAATATATATATACCTTTTAATTCTTTTCAGTTTAAATTAATTACATTTTTTTCAACTTTAATTTACAGGATGAATTTATGATGACAGAAATTCTCCAAGAGATCCCTCCCACACCCTTCCTGATTGTTTTTGGTATGAAAATTGTGTGAGAAAAAACACTTTTTTGTTGTAATTACCTTTTTGTGTGCAGGTGATTCTGTTTCATGCAGTGAAAAAATAATTGTTGTGGTTGAAAACACTGTGATGTTTTCAACTGACAACTTTTTCATGGCCATGTCTTGTGTATTTTGCCTGTACTACATCTACAATATGAGTTATCCCAAAAATGGGGAAGCGACTTTGGAATTTATTCAAAGGTATTATAGTATTGCTATGTGATATGCATAATAACCATCAAAATAAATTATGACTCTGCTTTGCAGGTACATTGCCATGATAAATGTGACTGGTACAAAAAGCAACAAGAGACGAAGATTTGCTGGCATTAACCATAAAGTTTTGAAACTTGTCAAACTCATGAAATCATAGAATGTGCCAATATTGAGTTGTGTCATTCAAGATGACAGCTTGCTGCTTACTGTAGGGTACAGTTAAACAGTTTTGTGTTTGGGTTTTTCAATTTTGGTGTGCTCTTTGTTGTTGTTTTTTGGGTTTCAGCAAAATTCTGCTGTGCTTTCAAATAGCAAAATTGAACATATCCTGTATTTACTGCTGCTTTGTATGTCCAGTGACTTTTACTTCTTCGTTATACGCCATTGACTGTCCTTACCAGTATGTTGTTCATTCTGTTTGCCACAGTATGTTGGTAAATAAACAACTATTTGTTTTAGGTTGTTTTTGTGATGTATTAAAGTTAGCAAAAATTTACGTGTAAAACTACTGGAAATATTTAAACGGTCACGTCCGTAAAATTTACGGAACATATTACTTCATATTTGCACGTAAAATATACGGTAAAATATGTAGTGTTATTTACTGTTTTAGCGGTAATAACTACGGAAAAACAGTTAAAATTACTGCATATTTACCTGTATTTATTACGTGCAAATATGAAGTAATATGTTCCGTAAATTTTACGGACGTGACCGTTTAAATATTTCCAGTAGTTTTACACGTAAATTTTTTTAACAGTGTATATCTGTTCATGTCTTTACTAAAACGCAAAATCGTTTATACCAGGGTGTGTGAATACGTCAACCACCTACACGAACATTTCGTTTACCCGGTGGATATGAGGAAAAACAGCTACATGCCACCAAAGGTATTGTTTAAATAAGTTTTGTTTATAACGGTTACTATGGTTACCTACTGTGTCGCTCAGGATCCGGGCTACTCTTGCGAAATGAAGAGAAATTCTCTCGATGACTACGAGTTTCCAAACGGTCGGATCTGGTCAAAGTTGATTTCCGATGGAAAGTTTAAATTGTGACGTAATAGTTTTGACGTCATCGATGTTGCGCAATCGCCTAAGCTTCAATCGTGTGCTTTATCATCAATTTTGAAGTTTTACTCCTGATCATGAAACCATATGTAAGTTATGTTCTTAAAAATTCTGATCTACGTCTGTTTTCAAAACGAACATTTTGCAGTATTTTGCGTATTGTATGATTTCGTTTTCAAAATATAAGTAAACTACAACTAGGGGATAGATGAGGTGCCGTTTCAATTAGAAATTATTTGAACTTTTTTTGTCACCCATCCTTTGAACCTCAATGTTTGTGAAACAAAATTACCACTACTAATTAAATCATTAAAAGGCGTTGTATCATCTGGTCTTATCAGCTGCTTTTAAATCGGCTGGTATCCCAAGAATTCCCATATGGTAAGGCACTGGCTAGAAAAATCTAGCCTGCGGTGGGATATATTCATTCATCACTACCAATTACGCATTTTTTTCTCGTTCGTTTGCAATTATGTTATTCCGTATAATCCTTTATTACTTGCGCAATATACACCGAAGCAAAATCGCCAAAAAGTTGTTCAAAATAATTTTACATCACATAAAACACAATTGGAGTTTAAGACAAAATTTATATGTGTTGATGGATTTTGCTGAGTAATGCTACGATGCAGATAATTCCCAATACAATCAAGAAAATGTACGGAGCATGACTCATCTGTTTTGGTTCCACCCGGTCTTCTATCAGTAATTCTTCAACTGGGGAAAAGAAAATACTTTATTACAACATGTGAGGGCATTAACTTAAACCTTTGTGCGATAGACCTAAATAAAATTTGCTAAAAAGTAACTTTGGCTAATTAATACGGGATAACCACAAATCTAAAAAGATTCTATATCTGGGGTCGGCAACCTTTTTTCTTTTTTTAAAAACTAAAATTTTACTTCAAATTTTTTTTTACTTGAGGCTTCAAAAAACTACAAATATTTAACAATGAAAAAATTAGTTTATCATCTCCGGGATACATGGGCAAAATATTTTAAAGCATTTAACCTGAAAAATTATACGGCCCGGTAACGAATCCGACCACGTTCTATATGATCTAATCTAAACGTTATATACTTTAATCTATTATTAAAGTTTACCACCCACCGACAAAAAAGTTTACAAACAGCCAGAATTTTTGTTCGTTAAAAAGTTTGCAATTCAAAAGTCGATTACTTTACTAGCGTGTTAGTCGCACATTCCTAAACAGTCAACCTTTTTTTAAAAAACTTGTAACATATTTCAAATTAAACCATCAACACGAACCTTCAACGCATGTTTTTCCATCTTCCATGATAGTTTGAAATCCCGGGCAAACACAGATGACGTCACCGTAGCCGTTGATTGCGCAGTCGTGGGAGCAGCCTGCGGCCACCTGAACAAAAACAAAGTTTTAATTTGCCTCATTTGAACTCCAAGTCGTATTATTTAGTAAACGTTACAACAAGGCAGGACAAAGCTTGTTAGTCTTGTAACTTTCCATTAGGTTGCCTATAAACTATAAAGGACCCCTATATCAAACACTTTCTGGCAATACATTACTTTATCGACCTTCTGCAGTTTTGTAATTAGCAGTTCACTACTTAAAATATTCGGTTGTATTCAGGGAGTCGAGCCGTAACTGAACCCGAACCCGCGAACGGATCTCTGCGATTTAGTCTATTAAACATAAAACTAACCCGAACTTGTTTAACTTGTTTGGCGTTGAATCAAATTTGCAACGTAAAAATTCAGCCTCTATTACTTCTTGTAATCACCACCACAAAATTTCTTGATTTCAAACAATATACTAAGGCAGAGGTCGGCAACCTTTTTTGCACTGCGGACCGTTTTTGAAAGTGAAATTTTATCGCGGACCGGTCTTCAAAAAATTACAAATGTTTAGCAATAAAAACGCTTAAATTAGTTCGTCATCCCCGGGACACATGGACAAATTGTTTTTAGCATTTAACCTGAACATTGTACGGCCCGGTAACGAACTCCTCGCGGACCGGTACCGGGCCGCGGACCGGCGGTTGCCGACCACTGTACTAAGGAATACGTGTGATAAAAGCTACAGGGCGTTTCAAAATGACGAATTATAATGTGTTGCGCAGCCGAAATTCTTTTGGAGTTTGATAAGGCCGTGAAAATAATGGGTAGAATTAAAGTTAACCCAATTGGAATTTCTTTACAGCCGCTATGTACAATTAGATCCTTAAACTTTTTATTCATAAATAATTCCAAAAACACTTGCCTTGTCGCACTCATTAGCAATCTTTGGTTTAAACACAACTTGTCGGGATTTTGGTGGCACAATGTTATCCATCTCGTGTTGTGTGTTTGCAACCGCCAGTGGACCAACACTGACGATTTTGCTGTTGTCGTCACTTTCGCTGACGTCACCGGGTAATGCCCGCTTTTTGCGAGCGCAGAACTGGAAAATGGTTTGGTTTAATAAGTGCGAGTTGCCTAAACTCGTGAATTGTGCTCTTTATAGACAACAGTAAATGTCATAAAAAAGTTATAAGATTTAGGACTATCCGGTATTAATTATTAGTTTGGATTTAAAAAACATAAATTATAATAACGTGTCGAACGAATATCGAGACCCTAAACATTAGCGTTTGTAAGAAGTTGACAAGTGTTGTGAAGTGTTTGAAAATGTAAAAAAAGAACCTTCATTAACTTTGTCAAACACTGTTTATAACCTTTAATTTATTAACGGGGTAGTCGGGATTTTTTGTTCAAAGTTTGTGTAATTTATAGAAAGTTTTATGGGAAAATTAATTGAAATTCAAACAACTTAAAAATATAACTTTGATGTCATTTCGCTGAGCATGCTATAACTATAGCATAGTCCAACGGTTTTAAGACCATCACTTTCACGCAGAATATAATTTATTAAATAAACTAAAAAAATTGACCTCTGCAAGAATTTACTGTTGCTCAAAGGAATTACCTGTAACTCTAGTTCAAGAAACGATAGAATTTAAACACTTACTGGTGCAATACAATCAGTGTCGAGTGGTGTACCACAAACACTCATATCGCAGTGCACGAAAATCCGTTGGTCAATCGGCTCAATTCCGTTCCATGTAAATGCCCTGAACGCGAAGTGGTAGTGACGAGAAAATTCGAAACCAAAAGTCCGCGAGTCCGAATAAGGGCAGCTGTAAAAGTACGGAAAATGCATAAATCCAATGTTTTCAGTAAAACAATTTTGTGATTTTTTGGTCAATACATTGCTTGAAGGCGTAACGGATGTAATGCCGATTTCAAGTAAGGATTCTAATGTTCTGTTACGTTTTTTGACGTCACAAATGAACACTATTTATATGTTGCGTAAACAAAATAAAAATTGAAGTTGAAACATCAACTGGTGTTATTCAACAACGCTAAAACGAATTGAATTTTACTTACCCGTCTTTTATCAGGTTATATTTTGGATACGAATATGGATCCCTATCTGAAGTTGCCCAACACCGGTCTCCCTGTTATGTAAACACATTCATACGTTACTTCGTAACTTAATGACAAAAAGAAAAAAATTGGAAATTAGCAATAAAAGTATCATCCGGAAGGGGGCGCTATAGATGTGATTTAATGTTTCGTTTCAATTTCACAAACACGGACTGGAACTAAATGTTTCGGGGCGCCATACCAATATTCAGGCGTAAAAAACTCATCGGGATTCGTACTTTCAGCTGGGCTAAAACCCGTAAAAATGGAACAAATGAATACAAACACTTATACATAAATATAGCCGTCAACTTTACTGTTTTTTCAATGTCTTTTGAGCACAAAAACGTTTACCCAAAAATCGGTTGCTTCTAGTGGCTAAACCGAAAACAACCAAATCAGGATTTGTAATGATCCTGTGTGTCCGCGTTTCACAGACAAACGACTGACATTTGCTTAAAACCAGGCCCAAACCTAAATTAATAAAGTAAAGCCCGTATCGACTCACAACCCAGGTGTAGGCCTACCTATAATGCATCACAATTAAAATTGATTCCTTAATTTGCTCCCAGTGCAAAACGTCGCCTGGCTTGAAATTTCTGTAGTAGTTTCTACTAGTGATGTACCGAATCGGCGAAATTTCGATTCGGCCGAAACCGAATATTCGGTGGTTTTGCCGAATAAATTCGGCCGAATCAACCGAATCTTTTATGACGTCACACGAAGTCGTACGCTACGCATTTGACATGAAAACATAAGTTTTTCTAACTGGCAATTAGTGCAGAATGGCTGTGTTTCGTCCTAAATGTAGTTCTGTGGGGTTTAACATTGCCTCAAGCATGATTTCCAACCCGACAATAAATTACTGATTTTTTGCCTGCAATGGCAAAAACGATACTGTGTTAAAAATATAATAATTGAGGCAATTTTCGTTGGTAATAAGCAGAAAAGACACGTTTACCGCTTTAAATGTGGGTTCGTAAAAGATTCGGTTTCGGCCGAATCGCAACAAATTATTCGGCCGAAACCGAATCTTTGAAAAAGTGGCCGATTCGGCCGAATAAATTCGGCAAACCGAATATTCGGTACATCTCTAGTTTCTACCAACCTGTAGATATATATCGTTCTCTACGTCGTTGAGCCAAATGGAAACATAGACCCATTCATTGACTAGAACCAAGTCGTTGGGAAACGGGTCACTAAATCCATCGTCCGAGAAGAAGCTTCCATCTGCATTAAAGTGCACCAACACAGGGTGTACTACGACTTGGTGATGCCTACAAAGAAAAAAACCTATTAGTTTAATTAGATGGATACAAAGGAGTGTTAAAAAATCGTAATGTGTCTACGACCGGAGTTTTACTTTCATCGGCAAATATCTATAGGCTACAGTTTTTAAACCTTTGTGTTTAAACAAGTTTCCAGATTAAACTTTTATGCTGCCCTTCAATAAATAAACGTATTTTTCAAAGTTATATTCAAGGATTTTTCATAACGGTTTTTGTTGCATAATTTTTACAATTTAATTTTTTTGCAACCTACTTTACAATGTTACAACGAATTTGGTTCACACAGCAAGATATAGTAAACGCACTATATTAATGAAACCGTAAATTACGTCATGAAGGCATTATGACGTCACATACTTGGGTACGGGCATAAGAGGCTGCACATCCCCCTGCAAAATGGTTTCGTAGGAGCAGCATACGCGGATGAATATGCAGGAATCTCGCGAAATGACACTAGTCGTGGTGGGAATGACCCTGATGTAGTAAGTCACCTTTCTTACTGAAGAGTCGACAGCCTTTGAACAATATTGTAGAATAGATGTTAAGTGTAATAAATAAAATGATACAC
This sequence comes from Phallusia mammillata, assembly GCF_965637545.1. Lineage (NCBI taxonomy): Eukaryota > Metazoa > Chordata > Ascidiacea > Phlebobranchia > Ascidiidae > Phallusia > Phallusia mammillata. Next base: position 19,122,581 of record NC_137256.1, on the reverse strand, counting down.
TTTTATACTGGTGTTGTATAAGACAGCGGTTCCCAACTAAGGTAACACGTCACCCTGAGATGCAATCGCTCAGGGATTTTTTGTCACTTTCGTAATTACGTTAAATCTTATTGCCTTGTTTGGACATTTCTATGCAAGTCCAGTTGCCAAGTTTTTTTTTTTCGAGCGATTAATGTTGAGTTGAGTTCATTTAAAAGAAATAAAACATAGCGACACAATTGCACTGAACAATCACCAGCCGGAAATAGCTGCGTAACTTTAAGTTATGGGGCTCAAAAAAAGTTGAGGGCACAATTGGTGGATCATGATTAAACGCGTTGTAGCCACAAATGTTTTTGGTAACAGTACGGGCTAGGTTTTTGGCCTTGTACTTTTCGGGTTCGGACCTGCTTAGGAGTCTGAAGTAACAGTCTTTTTTAAGTATTGCCAATGGCACAATGCTTGTTTTACAAATTATTCAGTACGATTGATTTTAGAAAATTAGTGTTTTGTTTTGTCAAAACATTCTGAAAGCTAATGTAAACGGCGCTGTTTACCTGATAAGCAACTGTGTGTACGTATTTTCCAACAATTCAAGACACCATTAATTTAAACAGCTTATAATAACAAACAAGACATGAAATGTTGACCCACCTCAATATTGGCTGCGCATTCTCCAAACGAACCACTCAACCAAAACTGATATCCCATACCAGTTTCTGTTGCAGTGCAAGCCGGTTCTGCGTCCATATCTGTATCACTGTCTACCAGAATCACGCTGTCAATGCTCCCAATGCCAGCATTGTCCAAATAGTCGTACGAAATACTACAATATATGTTTTAACTTTTTAAACAGTGTTATTGATGATCGTTTTTAAAATAAAAACCCGCACGTGAGTTTTGTTATGCATTTGTATTGTGTTTCAAAAACGGTCTTTTTTAAACTTTTTTTTCTTGTTTTATTCGTACAGTTTTGTGTTTAATAATATTACATCACAACTAATAGTAGAATAGACCCATTTGACCTCTAAAGACCCCCGTCATATAGTTACAATAAACACGTTAAAACTTTTTGCAAGTAATCAAAACTCTAAGCCAGTGGTCGGCAACCGCCAGTCCGCTAGGAGTTCGTTTGGTCTGCTAGGAGTTCGTTACCGGGCCGTATAATTTTTCACGTAAAACGCCTTAAAACATTGTGCCCATGTATCCCGGGAATGATAAACTAAATTAAGCTAATTAATAACAATTTGTTAGAGACCGGTCCGCGATAAAGTTTCAGTTTCGAAAACGGTCCGCAGTGCTAAACAAGGTTGTCGACCCCTGCTCTAATTAAGCGACTCGTCTTTTGACGAGTGTAACTGGCCAAACAACACAAAAATACAATAAAAACGACCTTTGGTTCATTAAACCGGTCGACTGGCAACGTTAAGCACTAGAAAAGGGCGTTTGCTTTAGAATTTTTCTTAATTTTACGAATTCTATTATGGTGCTCAAAGGTTTCTCCGTTTATATGTGATTAGGTCTCGTTATGGACAATACTTACAACATGGAAGGATGGGGTGAACAACGAACCGAATCATTTCCTAGTTGGGGCAGCTCCGTCACTAAAAAGACAAGCTGGTGTTATTGCATACTTTTTAAGATGTTAAAATACTTCTTTTTTAAGTTCTACGGTACATTTCCACGTCAGTCAATATAGTCCTAGTAGTACATAGTTGTGAGATGTGCTGGCTTTTCTACGCGGTTTTGCACCGGATTTACACCGGGTTCTGTTTTTAGTTGAAATAAAACGGGCTAAATTCGGACCTGACTTTAATCTAAGCTACATTTGTGTAGAATATTTAGCGTGGTAAATCTAACTTTCGGGCCTAATTTGGTTTTGTTTCATCAAAATTTCACATTCCGGCCGTCTTCGTGGTTTTATATTTGGGCCGGATTCGGGATGGAATTTCAGGCCCACTTGCAACTCTGTGGTACAATTATTGGTATTGACATTTTTATGGTGCTGATTTGTATAGTCTGAAAACATTACCGAAAACTCTTCGCATCTATAGCTGAAACGTACCTGATTCTGCGTTTAAAGCTCCCATCCATCCAGCACTAAGGATCACACCGATCCATGCCGACAGCCTAAACATCACGGATCTACGCTCTTCACTTAATGTGATGCTAAGATGTTAAGAATCATATAGTACAACTGTAAAAACCAAACAATTTAAAAACTGCGTCGATTTTCTAATTGCTGTTAGGTATAAAGAAGCTGCAAATTAAGACTCAAACATAAAAAATATCCTTTGCTTTCGGTATTTTAGAACTTTGCGCAGCCAGCCTATAGGCAAATAACCCCTGTTTAAAAAATTGATGAAGACATATTTAATTAATTCTTTATTTTAAACTTAATATTTTTCAGTATTACGCAAAAAAACAGTTTATCATTTTCCTGTTGCTACAAGGCACATTTTTGCCTGTATTTGTAAAAAAAGCACAACCACATACTCATACAGTGTACATTAACAACATATACATCAAGCCTTACACATTTAACACATATTCATTGCTCCATACACCTGCCGTACACAGCGTCGAATTAGAACGGGTTCGGTCGAAACGGAAACGACTGCGTCGCGAGATAAAGGAACAAACCCCGATTATTATGATTCATCGGAAACAATCGTACATCGTGGCTTAATGGATTGTGTTAACTACGCTTGTTACCTTTACAGTAATGCGCCAATGTGTTTTGTATGTGCAAATTTGATTTGTTTCAACGCGATCTGTGCACTGAAAAACCAGCAAACTTTGTTGGTAGTTTAAAGAATACGATTACCAGTATTGAGTTCTAATCCCTTGTCGGTCTTTGTGACTCCTCATTATACATTTTAATCCACTGGATACGAATGTTTTGACCAAAATGACAGTCGTCAACATTTAAACAGGGTACTACACAAAACTGCAAATTGTTTTGCGTTGATAAGCAAAACTTACAAACATTGTAATTTTGTTCAGTACAACTGCTCATGTGATTTCAACGATGATTTTTTATGAGTGACTTCGTCTTTGTGTTTTTTGAATTAAATAATTAAGTATCGATAAAAGCAATAGCAATTCGGAAACAAACAAACTACAAATATACAACATAGTGTTTTTTTGGTTTAATGTTCCTCGCAGTCGTATTAACTGCAAACCGCTCATCCGAAGCAAGAAAAATGTATGATGTCTATGGATAAATGTAATGCAGTTTTGTTTTGATCGGGAGGTCACGAAAAAATTCGTTCATTGCAGTCTTTCATTACTAATGTTTTTTTGTGTTGTTGTTTTGGATCTTTATGTTTTACACAGCTGTTTTTAATTCCAGCAAACAAAGTTGTTTGACATTTTGCGCTAAAAGATACTAGTACAGTCCATCAAAATGTTTGTTAAATTCTGAGAACATTTTACAAACTCATTTAATGTTCTAAAAATAGTATTAATTACTAATTAGTATAGGTTGCTTCAATATTCTGGTAAAGCCTGTTGTTTAATAAACATACTTCAAACCAAGAGCATAAAGTAGACACTAGACAACGAAAAAACAAGTACAGTAATTTATTTGCTTTTGTATTTTCATTGTGTTTGTTTAAACAGGAATCTTTCAGTCTTTTCAGTGGTGTGATTTTCCTGGTGGTCTGTCCATAATGGTAATTTGCTAGCACAATGTCGTCAACAACTTCTCTGTCAATTGTGAAAGAGCTTCGACGATTAGCTCAAAATCCTGCGCATCGAGAGTATTTGTTACGAAATGATGTCAACTCAATATTAATATTTGTTGATCCTGATGAACATACTCCAGAAGTGGTGGGTAAAAGCAGTGTAAAATTGATGTGTTTTTAATAATTGTCATTTAAAATACACTGGTGTGCAGGCTTTGACCAGGCTTATCTAAAATATGCAAGCGACACAATGTGCTGAAATAAAGCATGTTAAAATTGTAAACATTCAGGGCTGTTTGGGTCAGGGTTTGTAATAACAAGATGCATGTTTTGGAGCAGCCTGCTTTAACATACATAATAAACCATTTTTAAACTATAACATTTTTTGTGACATATTTGAACTTAACATCAAATAGGAAATTACAGAAGCTGTCCTTATTTTGAACAAAACCAAATAAACAGGCAAATCATGTGTTTTTGTGTTTCCTATGTTTTTAGTTGTAGTCTTGGTTGTGCACCAAGTTTTTTTTTTGCTACTGACTTTTTGCAAAAAAGCTTCAAACTTGTGTTAACATTGCTTATGTGTTATAGGTGACTGAAGCATTAAACGCTCTGCAGTACCTGGCAGAGGAGGCGGCAGAAAATGAAGCCACAAAAAATTCCATGCGTTCCACCATAGGTTTAATGGAACTAATGAAAAAGATTGAACAAAGGTAATGTGGCAATGTTGCTGTGTTGGCTTAAAAAATCGCTCTTTACAACAGTTGACAGTTTGTGTCATGCAAAAGGCTTTCATAATATCACAAGACTATCATGACTTGTCAAGTAAAGCAGTGTTATCTTAGCATTACATTAAATGTCAGGTTGAGTTGCTAATATATATGCCACACTTTTACAATTACAACAACATGATAATGTGCTGTATTTGTTCATTTTCTTGTAATTAAGATTCTAAATCAAAGTAAAAGTGACAAATGTTTAAATGCTAATTTTTTTCTGAACCACAATATTCATTTTTCTGGCAAATCTAAAAGTTGGAAACCTAAATGTTAGGTCTTGCTCAGATTTAGAGATTTAAGGTTGATATATTTACAGGGAAGGCTTTGCCGTTGATTGCAAAGCGATCGCAATGAAAATCCAACATTTGCTTCGACCAAGCAGAATGGAAACTAGGAGCAGCAAAAAAGCACAAACATCAGGTTTACTGTCTAGAAATATTGCTGTTACCATTTAATATTATTGTTATGTTTACCCTTGTATTTAAAAAACTCTTTGTTACTACTTTTTAAATGCTGTTAAATTAAACCAGGGCTTCTCATTAGGTTAATATTACTCACCATTGGAACAAAAATGAAATTAAAGTTACTGCTCCACTTCCAATTTTAATAAAATTTCAAATAGTTTTAAATGTAAACAGTAGTAAAATATATAATCTTCAGTTAAAATTATTGTTTTCAGCAGGATAAGGTCTTTTATTTAACATGCATGAAAAGGGTTACTTTGTCTGTCCAAAGTTTTCTTGTTAATGTTCATAAACAATAATGGCATCACATTAATTTTGAAGCTTTTATCTGTGGCATATTTTTTGCATTTGTTTTAATTAAATAATGACATTTTTTGCTGATTTAGCAGATTCTGGGGTGATGACCCGAGCTGGTGGAGTTAGAAGTGGGAGAAAAAGCAAAGACTCATTAAACTTTCTTGGAGGAAACAAAAAAGCAAAAGTAATCACTTTGCAAATCAAAGGCCTTGTTGACCAGGTATGTATTTCCACCAAAGCAATAAGCATCAAAATAAACTTTTTTTACTTTTCCTTCCATATGCACACTTTAACAATAGCTTTAGTGCTTGGGTCTGGTCTCTGATTGCTGTTATTATAACAAATGCCAATTGTGTGTGGATACAACTATAGAAATACATATTCGTATGTGAAACAACACAGTTTTATTTATGTGCATTAATTTTTATTGCAAGATCAAACATTTAACTTGACAACCTGTTTTAGGAAATACAGGTTAAGTGCTATAAGATTCATTCTTTATGAACATATTTTCCAATGCCACTTCAATTTTTTTATTGTGTGACAACTTGTGTTTCAGGAAAGAAGACAGAAATGTGTCGACCAACTGGTCCGGATTAAGGGCGTCATATCTCTCACTTTTAACATGCATTTGCAGAGATGCACTGTGAGAGCAAAAGCTGAACTCTCTGCAGAGGTATGAATTAAATTTTCACCCTCAAGAGAGTCAAACTGTACTGCTTTGAGATATTAGGTCAAAAAAATTTTTTTTTTAAAGTGAAGACATCGATCAATAACAAAACCAGTATAAGAGATTAAAAAAGTAAAGGCCCACAGTTTTGTTTATTTTTCTTTATTTGTTTTAAAATAAAAATTTATTAAAATGGTCTTACAAGCTTTATTCTACAAACCAATGATAAACTGTTTCTGGACATGTGACTTAAACCTACACAGTTTAATTGAAGACACACATGCTGATATCAAAAGCCTATGTTTAATCAATACTGTATTAAACTTCTTAACTGTGTAGAAAAACTTACTTGACTTTGTATGTGTATAAAATTGCTGATCTTGAGCCACTTGATTAACTTAAGGATTAAATTAGGTTTTTCACATGATATGATCCTTGTCATGTCAAAGAGCGTTGACATAATTAATTGTTTGTACAAATCCACAATGACTTTATTGTTTTGAGGATTAATTACACCATTGTATTACAGTCCCATAGTTTAACTCTCTCCTTTTTTAATTCCATTTGTCATGTTTTGTGTTTTTTTATGTACCAACATTTTAATATAGTGGTTCTTAACTGGTGGGAAAATTCCCCCAGCAAGGAATTATGTGCATGCAGAAGGAAATTGTATTAGTCAATGGTACCTAAATTGTTGTTATAAGTTTACTTTAAGATTTTAGGTATTTCCAATTGAATAAAAAACATTATTGTAAATGTATGGCACAAAACAATATCATAAAAATAACAGAGGGGCAAGTTCAAACTTCATGATTGATTGTAGTGGGAAACCACACCAAAAAGTTTAGGGACCACTGTCTTAATAGGTTAAGAACCACTATGTAATCTTTTTGTGTGTAGTGTATATTTTTTAAATCATTTGCCTTACCTTGAAAATAGAAGTATTTTTTAGTATCTTAACCTGTCCTAAAAGTATATTCTCTGGTATCTGTTCTTTCAAGGGTGTTCATTTGTGTTTGAAATCTCACTAACACTAAAACTGGATACGGTCTAAATTTTAATGCAGAATATGTTCATATGTCGTGATAAAAGTTAGTTTTTAAATAATTTATTTCGACTGATAAGATATTCTAACTAACTATTTCTATGCATTTAAACTTTTTTCACCGATAGTGTGATACCATGAAGATTAAAACGGAGTGTAGTTCTCTGGTTGCAGTCAGTTGCTTAAGACATTTGATTAAAATTTTCAATTTATTATCTTTGGGCCTATTATGTCTTTGTATGCGTTTTTGTCCCATTTTTTGGCACTGCATTTTTCCCTTTGAAGTATTCTAACCCTGATGAAGGTGGCCTTAACAGGAGATTAAAATGTTGGTTAAAGTAACAGATTTGCCAGAAGACCATTATTTGTTCCCTAAACTTTTGTCTGTTTTTCAGTCATTAGCCTCCGCTGTCAAGAAAACACAAATAATGGAAGCTTGCCAAGTTTTAAAAGATGACGAGGGAAAAGAAATTTTGGTTCCACTCGAAAGCAGAGTAGATGGTAAATTTGATTTCCAATTTTTTGTCAGTAGTTAAAAAAATTATCTTTTTTGTAACTTTTTGCTATGATGAATTTTTTTTTGTAGTGGCCGTAAATTATTTTAGTGTACACAAAAAAATTAGGGGGTTAAGATAAAAAGATAAAAGTATTGTCCTAAAAATTACATGATCGCTTTGTTTACCTTTTAATTGCTGAATCACCTTTCTGGTTTTTAGTGCCTTTTCACATAACTCTTGATATGTTTTGGTCTTTACAACCAGCAATTATCACCCAAGACTGCAAAAGCATCTTTGTTAAGAATGACTCACATATTTTTGCGGATAAAAAAATCTACATGCCAAAATGCACTGTTAACATAAATGTGTTAACTTGTTATTTGGTGGATTTTCAGATACTGATAACAAAGAACTGCCACCTTACTTGGACGAAGAACCAGCTGAATCGCCTTTAAAGGAGGATAAAGCTATTGCAAGGCCTGACTCTGCAGGGACAATTGGTTCTTACGCTAGTTCATGGTTTGGGTCGGTTATCACTGCCGTTAATAAGAACCTTTACTGGTGAAACACTTACTTACACCATCTAGTGTGAACACATCGAGCTGTAAATATTAAGCATCACACACACAAAACACAGCTGCTAAAAAAGGTTGCATTTGGCTTGTTGAATTCCTCAGTGTGATACAAATGGTTTGCTCAGAAACTGAAATTCAACAAATGGAAGTGCTCAGCTGTCAAGTTCAAAAATGTTGGATAAATTTTACCTGTAGTTTCAAATTTGTTTGGTAGGAACAATGCATAAACTTACCAGAAGTCTATGCATTTCAAGAGTCAAGGAGGCTATCAACAAGTGTTGGGATTGAAATACAGTTTATTTAAATTAAACCACAGTAAACCTTGGTTAAACCTGATACGGTTATCCTGGATTTTCGCCTAACTCAGAATCAAGGTCCAAACAACTTGTACTATGGTAAGGCTTTAACTAATCAACATTGGTTAGTCCTGATCTTTGACTAATCCTGACAATTTTTTGGTTGCAAACAAGTCCGGATTAACCGAGGTTTACTAACCAAGGTGATAGTTTTGGTGTTCAGTCAAACCTCATAAAATTAAAACCTTTTTATCTGAACCAATTGTCCAGAAATGTGTTTGTTTCTCTAATTTAGCAAAACATGAAACATTGGTTTTTAAATTTCATCCCATACAAACTTCAAATATAATGTTTAATTTTGCAATGTTACAATGTCAAATGTATACTTTTGCAAGATTTAAAGAAATGAAATACCTTTGGTCTTGCCTTGCATTACCTGTAATGAGCATAAATATTTTACATTGCAGTTTTGATTGTGTTTACCAAATTTGTGTTGGCTATTAACATTGCATTTGGCATTTTGTTGTAATAGAATTCTGTGATAAAATGTTGCAGATATTGCAAAATAACACAAAGCTGCTCCGGGTAACATATATTTTAATGCAATACTAGTCAATCTATACCTCGAGCGAATTACAAAAACGTAAAACAAAAAAGTGGGTTAGTTGGTTGAACAAAACTTTTTTAAACTTGCCTCAACCGTACCTACACTACCTATGAAGTGAATTACTTTTAACATGGAAACAATTTAAAACTGAAGTTTTAGGTGTTGCTGACATTTTTGTTGGTCTGGATTTTTTGCTGTAACAGCTCTGGTGCTTTTTGCATGTTGTGTTTCACGTCACCTATCTTTCATCTGGTATTGTACCTGATTTTACAACATGACGTTTATAACATTCATATTGCGTGATGAAAAAATCCTTTGCTCAAAAAAAGGTCTTGAAGTGAAGATAAGTAAACTTATGCCAGGGGTAAACATGTGTTAGTATGATGTAACAGCCAAAAGTGACCGCATTTACAAATTTAAGTGACCGCGCACATGTTTAGTTGAGTTAAGTTGTTGTTTTTTTCTCCGCTCGATACAAATCGTAGCAGCATAGTTGCGTTAAAATATTCAACTAACCGGAAAATGCTGCTCAACGTTGGGACGTTAAATAAAGCGCGACGAGGGTGAGGGCACCTGGTGGATGTTAAACGCGCTGCAGCTATGGCGTTACTCTAAGCGTTATATGGCAGGGCCTCACATTAGAGGACGAGATTGATGCGTTAGAGTTAGACATATATGGTATTTGTACGCCCACGGACGAAGATTTTGGCTTCCAAAAACTGACCTACTTAGAAAGAAACGGATGTTTTACAGCAAGAGAAAGCACCAATTCGGTTGTCAGACTTGGTTTCGGTTAACAGTTGACACTAAAAACGTGTCGGTCGAAAATAGCGAAAAGATTGTGCATATCCGCCTACAAAAAAGAATCGCAAGCCCTGAAGTGCTGTATGTACAAAGATAGAAACAGTACTCTATTGTGTCGTAACGAGCAAATTCGTTCGCATGTATAGAATTCGTTATTTGTATTTCTCGCTTTTGAAGTTGACAGAACGTGAAAGTGCAAACAGAAATCGTTGCCAGTTGTAAATTGAAGTCGAAAGTGTAGTGAAGGTAGGAAATTTAGGCAGAAAAAACGCATATCTTAGTGACGTAAAAAATAAACTTGTTTCTTTGGCATCATAGATACTATAAAACCTATGATAAAACACATGTATGTTGGCATTTACGATTGTAATTGTAATGAAAAACAGTCACGCACGAGTAGTATTGCATGCACCAATGATCACAGCAACTCAGCAATCGAAAAACATGCGTGGAGTCGTGGACTAAATAATCATTGCTAGTTGCTACTGTTGCAAATAAGTATTGTAACACTGTATTTAGTATCTATGGTAAAAATTTGCAGTTTAGATTTCAACAAAAATAATGCAAAATAAGTTTTCTTGAGTAGAAACAGACAAAACATGCTTGTAGGTTTAACATTAAAATATGATACGGTTTAATGCCTTAATGGGATGTTTTTTATTAAAGAGGTATATTGTTTCCTTATTTGGTTTTATTTCTATGCCAATGCTATTTGTTTGTTTAAGTCAATAACAGATAACGCCTGAATTTCTGAATTGTTTAAAAACAAAATGTCTGGTTTGATAAGTACAACTTTCCGCAGTCTATTAAAGAGTGGTGTTCTTGCAAAGAACCAATCATTTTTTTACTCAAATTCACTAAAAGCATACACCAACATCTTGGTGGACAAAAAGGGGGAAAATGGATGTGTTGGCTTCATTCAACTTAATCGGCCAAAAGCTCTTAACTCGTTGTGTGATGCCTTGATCAATGATGTTAATGATGCATTGGACAATTTTGAAAAAGATAATGAGGTTGGCTGTGTTGTCATTACTGGAAATGAAAAAGCATTTGCAGCTGGTGCAGATATAAAAGAAATGCAAAACAAGACCTATGTAGACTGTATAAGTGGAAACTTCCTTAATAGTTGGACAAAAATTACACAAAACAAAAAGCCAATTATTGCTGCCGTCAATGGTTTTGCTCTTGGTGGGGGCTGTGAACTTGCTATGATGTGTGATATTATTTATGCTGGCGATAATGCTCAGTTTGGTCAGCCTGAAATTTTGTTAGGAACCATTCCCGGGGCTGGTGGAACCCAGAGGCTGCCAAGAATGGTTGGAAAATCATTAGCAATGGAAATGGTTCTCACTGGAAATCGAATTAATGCCCAGTCTGCGCTCCAAGCTGGTCTTGTCAGCAAAGTTGCAAGCAAAGAGACAATCGTTGATGAGGCTATTAAAACAGCTGAAAAAATATCTAAGAATTCAAAGTTAATTGTTGCAATTGCAAAAGAAGCCGTGAACACAGCTTATGAAACCACTTTGGCTGAGGGAAACCATTTTGAGAAGAAGTTGTTTCATGGTACTTTTGCAACAAAAGACAGAAAAGAGGGAATGTCAGCTTTTGTGGAAAAGAGACCAGCAAATTTCAAGGACGAATAAACATTTTTATTAGCAATGCCCCCCGATTCTCTAATCATGTTCCATTTAAATTGTTAGTTTTTCCTTGCTTATGTAATATCAAGAGCGTTGTGCCAGACAAAACTAAAAATAATGTAGTAGCTTATGTGTGGTTTGATACTTACAATTTTGTCATTATCAGTTGTGGTTTGTTTATGGATGTTAACAACTTTGTGGTTGTTGCAATTTGGAATAGAGAACTTATTTATCACTCACTATTCTATTTAAAGTTTATTAGAATATAGCTGTTTTGCAAAATGTTTAGGTACAACCTTTTTTCGACAAAATTGTTCATAAATTCTGGTGTTGTTTTGCCTATTTTGTACAAAAATAATTTTATTGATTTGCAGTGATATTTGGGACAAGTTCCTGTGAATGCAGTTTTGTCCACTTCTAAGTTATTGTGTTCATTACTTAAAAGAGTTAGCAAACAGTCTAATAATGTTACAAATTTTGTTTCATTTTGAAGTTGGGAATTGCTGTCATTTAATCTAAGGTAATAACTTCAAGTTGAACCCAGTTCATGTTATGTGTGTTTTCCGAAAAGTTAAATAAAACAATTAAAATATCTTGTTCAACAAAATTATGATCCAGCTGTTTACATGAACACATTTAAAGAACATATTTGGTTGGTTCAGTGTCAACTGATTTTAGTCCTGAACTTGCACATTTTATGTTTCAGTCCCTTCATAACATGTCTGAAGATGATCAAGATGTTACCTGTCACTGTTCCATATGACATATCTGAACATGAATTTGCTGGAAGTCGTTGCTTTGATTTAAAAAAGTCAAACTATTTAGCATGAAGAACACCATCATACAAAAAAGTAAAACAAAATGTACACAATTTATTCTACTTTTTAAGTTTAACCATTATCTATAACTACACTATGCAACTCAAAATAACATGTGATACAATCATAATACATGTAAAGTTTATTTTTCAGTTAGAGCATATTATTAAGTTGGTCTAAAAAACTTTGGTTAGTTTTGACACTTTGTGGTTTTGTACCAAGAGATCTTCTGTTGTGAAATGCCATTGTTATATTGCAGGCAACTTGGAACAAAAAAAATGAATAAAGTGCTAAACAACCAGTTTGTTATGTGAAGAAAAAACCAAAAGAAATAAACTGTAAGTCCTCATAAAAATAGTTTTTGTAATTTCCTAATCATTTAAAACTGGGTACTGTTCGCTGTTCAAAAGATTTAGAAATCCTATTGGGCTAAATTAAAGTAATTTGAGGCAACAAGGATTTTCTTCTTTGTTAAAACATTGTGTACATTATCTATTGTAAGTTACATTAAGGTATTTTTACTGGTACTTTAAATCTTTGTCTGTTGTCATTTGCTGTTATTTGAGAGTCATGAGAATGTTTTTGAGCCCGTAGGTGATCATTTTGTTAAATATTTTTAGCCAACATACCCTTTTATTTCTCCTTAGTGCTGTAGAAATCTCAGTTTATCTTTGTTTTCAGATGAGATGTTTGAACCTATTCCACAATGCTGTTGGTGACTGTACAGTACTTTTTATAGCTGGTTGCCTCAGCAATTTTAAAATCCTTATCCTTAAAAATTGTGGAGCATCATATGTTTGACAAAAAAGGTTACAAAGCCAATTAGGAAGGTTTACCAAAACCACATGCCTTTGCCACAATGTGGTTTGTTAATTTGTTAAGGTATGTAATATTATTTGTCTTGCTAAACTTTTTTATTGTATTGAAACAAGCTTGGACACAAAAAGTCCACCTAAAGCTGATAAGTAAACTGTTGGAGAAATTGGTGTTTTTTTTCTGTTTTTTGACAACCTAATGTAAACATGCTGAAGATGTAACAGTAAACAAAAGCATTCTGTTGTTTTTACCAACTAGTCTTTTGCATCTTATAATGATCTCACCATACAATAACCTCACAAATTTGCACATGCATTTGTTTCTGCCTGTAGAAACAACTATATTTTAATTGCCAGTAATGATGAATGATAGGGATGCAATAAGGGGAGAAATGTGTAACCAGTGTAGGTATAGCATTGTACAGCATTTTCAGTGTAGGTATGGCAAATGGTGCATGTGTAAAGCGAATAAATAGGACGTGTTCCATATAAATTGCAAATGTACACGGAAGTTTTATGTCACAAAAGTGTTCAGATAAATGGTGTGGTAAAAACCAATAAACATTTGGTAAACCAAAACACTACAGTGTAACACTGACCAGTACAGTGCAACACAGTCTTTCAAAATTGACGTTTTTTGGCAGGTTAACAAGTTTGGAGAGAAAATGCGAAAAAAGAAAATCTCAGTTGTATTGATGGTTCCACCTCTTGGTTTTGTTTTCATTATTTGGATTAAGGGCAAGAAGTAGTAAAAGAACCACTTTTAGTTAAGTCACTTCAAAAATCTTTTATAATATACGTATATGCACACACACTCAACAGTTTTTGTGTGCAGCACTGCAGTTTGTGTCAAACACAAACAATCTTTAAATTAGTATGTGATGAACTATTGTTTTCATTTTTTCACTTTATTGCAAGGCTATGACATTTTTTGCACATTTTTCTTGTTGCTACACGATTTTTGTATTTTTTTGGTTTTTGCAGCACTGATGCTTGTTTTAAATCATGTTTTATCTTTGGCACTAGCAAATTTCTTTTTCATCACCTTTATTATATGCACGCACCAACTTTACTGTCTTTAATGCTGTCACTTCTATGTTTTGTTGTTGTATATTAGTATGCACCACTAGCAATATGCAAACCTTTGTGAATGGTAGTAGTTTTTGCACTTGTTTATACACAAGCTATGCTTTAAACCAAACTGGAGTTGAGCATAAATTTTAGGAGTTGTTTTTGGGAGTTGTATTAATTTTAGGAGTTGTATTAATTTATTAAATTAACACAGACACCAGAAATAACTATAACCCTTTTGAATTCTTGAAATGCATTTTTGTAACTAAAACGCTAACATTTTATGTAACTAAAAAGCTGTTTAAACTTTCTGATTAAGTTGCCAATAAAATGTGGTCGATAATGTCAAGGAAGTATTGGACAGTTTTGAAAAAGACAATCAAATTGAGTGCATGGTCATTACTGGAAATGAAAAATCATTTGCTGGTGTAGATAAAAGAAATGCAAAACTAGACCTCTGTTGACTGTATAAGTGAAACTTACCTAGTTATTGGACAAAATTTCACGAAAAGAATTCTGCTGATAATGGCACCATTTCATGGGATGGGGTATAGTAGTATTAGTGCACAGTTTGGTTCTAAAACTATGACAAATGCACTCCAAAAGAAGTTTAGGGAAAATAGTGAAATGGTAAAAAATAAGGCTGTGGCGACTTCACAAAGTCATGGTTACTGCAGCTTACTCCTAATGAAATGATTTAATGTACCTGTGTAGCTTTGTGGAAAACTCTTAATGTCATGATTATGTGTTGTGGTTTATTTCAGAATAGGTCTTTGAACATAATGGTCTACTGTCATTAAATATCTGTTTTGGCTTAAATGTTAATCAGGGCAAGTGTAATTACACTGCTACAAAAGAATTCCTACGCAGTGTAAAACAAATAGCTGGCATTGTCCTGAATAAAGTACAGTAATCTAAGCTTTTGTTTCAATGCTGACTCTTTTTATGGTTAAAGGTGTGTAGAATGTCTATAACATGAGACTAACAGGTGAGCAGTGAATTTAAAACCTTTTCAGTTTATTTGTACCATTGTTGCCCATCAATGGTTTCTTGTAATTTTACGGCTGTTTGCTGTTCACTTTAGGACATATTGTGGTTCCGTTTTTCAAAGAATGTAGTTTATCATGTTTGAAAGCAATAAAGTAACTGTATACATTACAGTTTAGGCCAGGGGTGGGCAACCTTTTTTACTGTGGGGCCAATTACAATTGTCAAAATTAGATCGCGGGCCGCACCTGTGTATAGCACAAGGTGATTTTACTCCGTTGCTTACCAAATATGCTTAAATATAAGTATAATTTGCATTTGATTCTAGCCACAGTTTGCCAGGTCGCAGAAAACTAGCATCAGGTACATAAATCTGCTTAAAAATATGTAATAGTTCGACTCGTTTGCCAGTACATTGAAATCTAAGCGTCTCTGTGGGCTGCACAACCTTTAATGAAGGGCTGTAGGTTGCCCACCCCTGGTTTAGGCAGTTGAAAAACTTGTGGAATCAAACAATAATAAATAATTGTTATCAGATAAAACTGGATAAGAAATTTTTTTTTGTCATGAATTATCCTTGCATTGAAATATTAATAAAACTACAAATGATTTTAGCCTTAATACGTTTATCAAACAAAATAGCCATTTTTTTATTAAAGTGACCGAATGTTCGGCTGACTTTCTTGTCCCTACTCCTCAAACATAAGGCAAACTCATTCTGAAGAACAACACTAATACAAGTTATTAATTTATTGCTGCTCTCTCGGACCATGTCTAAAACAAGGTGATTATGATTTGTTGTTATTGAAAGTTTATAAAATGAAAACAGTTAAACTATAATAAATACACATTATGTTATGCCTACAAATTGTTCTACTAATCAATCTGGACAAAAATGCTTTTTCAAAACTCATTTAGGGTTTATATGGAGATATTTAGAACAATTTAGAAGGGTTTATTTTAAAAAAAAGCATTAGGTCAGGTAGTTTTGTGAATCTTTTAAAATTTTATACTTAGGTATCTAATTTTTTCTGACAATGGTGTGGGACATTTCATCAAAAAATGGATTTAAATCAATCAAAGTTAGATTATGCTCTTGCATAGTTAGGTTATGATTATGCCTTTATACATGTTACTAAACAGGTCAAAAAAGTTTCTCCAAACAGTGCACAGTCCCAAAATCTGGATTTAAATCAATCATAGTTAGATTATGCTTATGTATGGTTAGATTATGATTATGCTCTTTCATGTGTTACTAAACAGGTCAAAAAAAGTTTCTCCGAAAAGTGCACAGGATGCGAAAAGGACATTGGCCAAAGTCAACATCTTGCCTAATAATTGGCCAGAGTATCTTAGAAAAATTGGATTTTCAGACATTGCAGTGGATCGATATCTTAAAAAAGAAGATTCTGTAACTCCATATTGGATGAAACTAAAAGGTGTTCAAACCACTTTTTAGAAAGTGTAGTTTTGCTTTTGGATTTAATAAAACTTTATTCACCATTTCATGGGCTTAAAACTCACGCATCCATATTTGTTTCACAATAGAGAAACTAAGCGACTGTAATGAAGGGATAGAATTATGTGTACAGCATGAGGTGAACAACCAGAAAAGAAATGAAAAAATTGATGACATTTTAGTGTCCAACCATGTAAAAAAGTGTTATGTGAGAAGTAAGTTTTAATGATGCTAATGGATACATTTGTTGACAAAAACTGGCAATGTTTTTGCAACTAAAGTTTTGTGTCAACCTTTTTTCCAGGTAATTTACACCTTTTAAGCTTTTTTAAATGTATTGCTGCACAATGAAACCTGTTTTAAAACATGTTCAAAAAGAGTACCATATTTTACAGACCATAAAGCGCACCCGATTGCAAGGCGCACTGTCAATAAATTGCTTTGATTAGTTTTTTGTTTATACATAAGGCGCACCGGGCTATAGAACGCAACGTATTTTAAGGAGTATGGGTTACTGTATAAAGCTCATTAAACAAAGCAATAAAGCACTACCTGGTCCATACATTAGACGCACCGGCTTATAAGGCGCACAATCAATTTATGAGGAAAAAAAAGGAATTAAATTGCGCCTTATGGTCCATAAAATACGGTACTAGTTTTTTGTCTTTCTCTTTCGTGTTTGACTTCTTATTATTGACTGAAAACATGCTTCAAAAGTACTTGATTCGCAGAAAACATTTTATTCCTGTATACCCAATCCCACTAAATTTATTTTAGTTTCTTGACAACCATTTTAAATGCATTTCTTTCTTATGGTAAATGATGATTTTTAGATCGAAATCGAGCTTGGTTTTTGTATGACTTCTTGAGTCAATATGCAAATCATGAATACATGAAACATGATATTGCCCAGATGAAGTTTGAACTTACTGACCCCCAATTGTCTCAAATTGAATGTGACTATAGAGGAAACTCACTTGAGCAAAGATATCAAATGTTGTCCACTTGGGTTAGGGCAAACAATCTAAGTAAGTGTTGTAATACAAAGCTATAATATTTGGAATAACTTGGTGGTCAAACTGTCCCAGTAAATAGTTGAAATAAAATTGTATTTTAATTGACTGAAGGTTGGATTTTTGACTGGTTTTATGTAGAACGGTGCAATAGTCCCACTAGCTGCCTGACTTAAGTTGACACCATACTTTCTTATGCTTATTTCCAAAAATAATTAACTTTTCACTTTTTTTAGCTAAATTGAAAAAGATTGCAAAAGCATTAGAACAACTTGACTTGGTTGCTCCTAAGATATACAAAAACACATTAAAAGCTGGATCGTCTTCACAAGGTATGTAAATAAGATTACATATATTACTACACAGTGTGTATCAAACCACTGCAGGAAACATATGGCTCAGAATTGCAATTGGATAAAAATGCTGCATAGACTTTGAATTTTGACCTAACACTGCAATTATGTAATTACTATGTCTTTCATATTTGGCAATTGCTATAGTTGAGCCTATTTGTCACCTTTTGACCACTAACATGAGTACAATTTCATGTATTGGACATTTTGTGACACAGTACTGGTTTATGTGTATTGCTACATTTGACTTCATAGCCCCATCAGTTACATCACTAGCCCTCTAAATTGGTTTCTTCTGAAAACCATCAATAAAAATTGTTGGCAAGTTTAAAATCTACCTTAGGAGCAGATACATACTAGTTTTAATTAGATAATGAATATAATAAAGCTGCTACCATTGGAATATTTAAACCTTTAAACTTTGTCTTGCTTAATAGTCATGGAAAATATTATTTTAGCTTTGGCCAAATTTATGGAAAATGCATCTTGCAGAAAACTTGGTTTGTGTCTGTTGGTTTAATTCATTTTAATGCACTTAGTAAGAAATCAGCAGATAGGGCGGTATGGCATTTAAAAATAGTTTTGGCAAATTCTGTCACAGAAGATTTAGGTTGTTGGGCTAAATTATTCAGACAAGTGTACAGGGTATGCTACAACATCACATTTTGAAATTTATTTCAAATAGATTCAAGCAGTGAAGAACCAGGTTTTGATATGTCTTCAGATTCATGTGATGATGATTTATCAACACAAAAAGGTACACTGTTATTATTAAACCAGTAACTGTCAAAAGTTTTGCACAGGTATTGGATAAAATTTGAAATTGTACTACTGATGATAATGCTCATGGTTACTAGTTTGGTTGTTGGTAAAGACATGCCAAACCAACAAAGTATAGTCAATCATGTTTTTTCATTGTTTTAAACTTTACCATTTTGTTCAGTGAATCGCAGTAAAATTCGAAGATCCAAACAATAACAAATAGCGCCAAATGAAACAACACCGATACCAAAATAAGACCCAGTTCACCAACAATTAATATTCCTTTGCTAAGAATAATTCACACTAATATGCGTAACAACGTCAAATTTATGGTAAATGTTTAAACACAAATGAAAAGACACATCACAGCAACATGATTTTGAAACAGTATATTCATCATGATAATGTACCTAATTTGTGTACTTATGTGTTTTATTCTCTGGAACAGTGGTCACCAAACTACGGCCCGCAGGCCGGGTCCAGCCCTCGAGGTCATTTTATCCGGCCCGCGATCACATTTTTTGGTTTGCCAAATCGTAATAATAACTTTGTAACATAATTTACTTTTCACAAAAATTTCACTGTCACGTTATGTACAATCAAAATGACCTAGTTTTGTAGGATTAGAATGCCCAGGATTGATCCAAACCCAGTTTGTTACATCACGGACAAGACTACAAGTGTTAATTGTGCACAAACAATTGCCTTCTTTTGTTACTTGCGATGTAATATACCAGCATTTGCTCGTACGCTGGGACTAACTGTACAATTTACAGTCCCATCACCATATTTTAAATGGGATTGTAGAAAGACCATATCTTGGCGCCCTTTTGAAAAGGTGCCTCTTGGTCTTAGTTTGGAAAGACAGCTAGGTCATGTAAACTATGCTGCCTGCGCAGTGAAAAAAGTTTGGTGACCCCTGCTCTAGAATATAGTGATTTTATTTGCTTTAATATAATTTCCACTAGCTTATGTAAGCATTAATAACTTTTACTTCATTGCACAAACTTTCAGTTAATTTACTAACAACAAAAAATTGCAAACTAACCAAATACTTTAAACTGTTGCAGAAACGAAAATTTGTACACTCAAACATGCATGCAAACAATCTGCTTTAGTACAAAATTGTGTTCATGATTCTGTGCCTTTACAAGTAATGAAAAAAGAAAATATGAGCCAGGAAAAGTTTGGAAATTCTACAAGCTGGTCATTTAGGCAACAAAGTGATAAAAACAATATAACAGCTGAAAACATTTTTGACAAGGCAGCTTATACATGTGATAAGAAAGCAAAATCATCACAAGAACCAGTCTCAAAATATCAGAAAAACAATGTAGGTGTGGTAGGAATGGCTGGTATTGGCAAAACCACCTTTTGCAAGTCAGTCCTTAAAAACCAGGTTGAGACTCACCCTGAATCATTTGTGTTCTACATTTCAAGCAGAGATCTCAACTTCAAAAATAAGACGAAATACAATGTCCTAAAGTTTCTTCTGGCATCCACTGTTCATGACTATGAACACAGTCCCGATTCTGATAAGTTAATACTGAAGAAAATCAAGCAATCTTCAGACACACTGATTGTCATTGATGGCCTTGATGAGGCCAAGCATAAAGGAAACTTTTCGGAATATCCATCTGCTCTGGAATTGTATGATGAAAAGGAAAGTGCTTACAACATCCTGATGAATCTCTTAAATGGTCGTCTACTTCCTAATGCTAAAAAGCTCATTGCTGCTCGACCAGTTGCTTTCCAGAAATTTCACCCAGAATGTAAGCCTTTGTTCATGGCACAGGTTTTAGGTCTTAGTCCAGAATCTCGACAACTTCTCTGCAAACAGGTATGTGAGACTGAGGAGCAACAAAATCTTGTTCAAAAAGTTCTTGAAACACAACCCACCATATCAGCTTTATGTTTCATTCCAATGTTTTGTAAAATGATTGTACAATACATGCTTGGAAACCTCAAGACAGATAAAGACCTGGAGAAGCCAATCTCAATCACTGATATTTTTGTGGAACAACTGCATCAGTGGCAAATGCGACCCCGGTTTGAAACAGACACGATACATCTTAAAAATTTAGCAAGGCTTGCTTTTTATGGTGTTAAGAATCATCAGTTTCAGTTCACCAAAAATGATTTGGCTAAATATAATTTGAAGTTTGAATCTATCGAACAGTTTATGTGCATGAATGCGAAAACTCAAGAACCTGGTTTGTTTATATTGGATGGAAATGTAAATTACTTCTTTATTCATGCCACGTGGCAAGAGTTTTTAGCTGCACTTTATCTAATGGTGTTTGCCCCCAGTGAAGAATTCTCTTTAAATGTTAAAGAGTTAATGCAAGAAGTTCACTGGGAAGTCGTAACCCGCTTTTTGTTTGGGTTTTGTCAGCAGCAAACAAAAGCAAAGCTTGAGGTCATATTTTCTGATGCCCAGGTTGCTGAGGATAGGGAAAGTCTGTTAAAGTCAAATTTTTTAAGTCTTCTTCCAAATTTGTTGAGCAGCTTGCATGCAGATTTTCCGGTTTCTCCGGCTGATTATTACAAAAGTCAAAAAATGAGGGATTTTGCAACAGAGTTTTCTTACAGAGAAAAAGATTCCACCCTTTTTAACATATGTAGTTGGGCATATGAGGCACAAGATAATGGTTTAACTAAGGTTGTTGCTAATTCCCTCCCATATTCATTGTTCCTGTCAAGAGAGATTTTTCCGCATGAAGTTATTTCATTCTGCCATGTTCTCAAAACTGCTGACAAGGCACTTTTTCTAAACATTGGGGATTGGTTAGAGAAAGCCACTTTTCCTGGAAATGGTCTACAAATATTACTGAGCATTGTTCAACAATCAAAACACAAAGTAAGTTATGAAACATATGCATTTTTTTTGTGATTCCCTTTAGTTTTTTTTAACACTTCACCCCCTTTACACAAAAAGCTAATAAAATAGCTTTGTAGATGTACTTACAATCATTTGTCAATGTGCCAGTTGGCCTATTTACTGTGTAATCAACTGTTCATGGTTATATGTTGATAAAGCCTTTTCGCGTCATGATTTACTTCCATGCATTCCATTCTTTTGGGCGCCATGTGAATACTGTTATGTCAGAAAATATTTTAAATCGTACTAAAAGTTATTGTGCCAATAAAAAGTCTCAGATAAAGTTTTTGATAATTAAGATAAAATTATCTTTGTAACCACTTTAAAAAGGATGGTAATTGTTTATTTTATGACAATAGTCATGTGTTTAAACTTGGGTTTGTGCATTTACCTGTAAGTTTTGTTGACAGGTTAAGAAGTTACATGTGAAGAATGTTGACTTGGTGGTGGTTTTTGGTGTTATTTCGGAAATGCTTAATGAGATCACTGAACTGACAATGGAAAATTCTAATTCACCAACTATATTGTTGGAAAAATTAAGTGATGCCATTTCAGAACGTAAAATTCATGTATGCATTTTCAAACTGTTTTTCTAAATACAATTTTTAAAAGGCCAAGTCAGTTTCGAAAACAATATTGTAAAAATCAACATTTAGGTCGGTGGTTTCCAATTTTGTTTATGCATGCCTTATCTTATTACCTTTAGGAAAATAATGTGCCACCATGCAGTGTAAATATGTAAATCATATCATCTATATACTGATTAACCTCAAAGCTTTGAAAGTATGATGTTTTTACCCTGACAGTTGTTCCCAAAAAAGCAAAACCACACAAAAGAATTGATGGCAGGCTGTGCCATTAGTAGTGGTTGGTAACATTCTGGCCACATACCTGATTTCTAGCCTTTCATTTGTTGCAGGGATGACATGTCAAGTAGTACAATTTTATAACCAATACATTTTTTTGTGCAGTTGTCTTATCTTTCTTTAACAAATAATGACCTAAACGGTGCTGGAACATTTCTGAAAAAATGTGTTTCTGCTGTTTCTGCGCTGGGACTTGATGGTTGTAACTTGCAGGCTGATGATTTTGTTTCACTAAGCAGAGCTGTAGTAAAACGCAATACAATTGTAAGTTTTTTACATTATTTAACTTAAATTCTAAAAACACTTTATAATTTTACCTTTTATGCTAATATTTAATATAATGGATGTATTCTTGCAAAATATGTATCTAACAATTTGACAAATCAAACCTGTATGCTTGCTGATATAGTTGTTCTGGTTTGATACCATGCACTATCATTAATAGTTTGCAATGATAAACTTCACTTTTTCCCCTTCACTTTACCATTTATGGTCCACGACCACTCTGTTTATAACACTGGATTCATGCATTTTACAAATATGCAACTGTGAAGAGTGTGACAAATACCAAATTTTTGGCAGATGGATTTCATTGACTTGAGTGAAAATGAGATGTCAAAGAATGCTTTGGACATATTGGCACCAAGTGTTCACAAACTTAATGGGTTAATCTTAAATGGATGTTCAGTAAACGATGAAGGTCTTGAACAACTGTGCTATGAAATTCATGAGCGACAAATGGCAGTTAGTTTGAAATTTGTTACAAATTGATGCATGTATAAAGCTTAGTTATGCGACCATAAACAACCATGTTTTTAGAAATCTGGTTCATTCCGAAACCACAGTTGATTTGCATTACGATGTAGTTTGTAGGGCTGTTATCAAATAAAGGTTTTTAATTTTTCAAATAATCAAATCATTTTTTTCCTTTCAAATCAAATAATCAAATAATTCAAATAATTTAGAATACCTAATACATAAGGCCCAGAGTCATTATTAAATAAGGATAGTTAAAATTACTAAACGAATTTTGTAAGCTCTTAGTCCAGGGGTGGCCACCCGGTCAGAGCCTAAGAGTCACATTTTTTGTTGTGTTACCACAAAGAGCCACATTATACACATGGGCCCACATGTTCATTGCTTCGACAAAAAAATGTTACGCAAAAGATCTTCCCTGCCAAAAAAACCTCACTAATGCATATACCACCGACAACCGCTCAATGCAAACCCAAGACAAACTGCCCATAAAATATAATGCCGTCATAACCCAAGAAACAACCGATTGAAGCATTATTTATTTTGGAACACATTGTTGTGGTATTGGTGTTGCTTTGTGTCTCATTCGCATTGTACGCAATAATAAGCAATCATTCATTGTTCAACAATTGAATTTTTGCCATCTTAATCAAGCCATTTGCCACATAAGGTTGCAGTTTTAAGGCAAGGTTTGTGGCCACACTGATAAAAAGTGTCTTTAAAAGCAAAATTGTTATAGCCTTACTTTGAATTTCACGATTTTAGTACCAGATCGCCACATACTACCCAAAATATACACAGTGGCCCCAAGCCGCGACAACGACACAAGAGCCGCATAAAACCAGGCAAAAAGCCTCATGTGGCTCACGAGCCGCGGGTTGGCCACCCCTGTCTTAGTCATTAAATCTAGGCTACACCTTTTTTCTGTTTAAAATAATAAATTAGTACAGATAGAGACATGCTTCAGTTACTCTCTGCAATTTAGCAAAACCATATGTTTTTCCGTGTGTATTTTTTCACTTTATTTCAGCTTTTTCTTGGATACTTGCTAAAATGAATTGCGATCTACAGTATAACATTTTATTCACTTGCTTGAATAATTTAATTATTGCTGAGTATAGCTAATACCGGAATGAACAGTAAATTGTCATCCTTTTTTATCCAACATTTTTGGGGAAGGAGTAATGAACATTAATATAAGGCTGAAAACATTTGTTGCAATGCTTCTGTGTAACCGCAATTTCATAAAAATGTCACCAATGTGTTCAAGTAAATTGATTTTGCACATATATCGAGGTTTAATGCATAGAAAAAAAATTATTTGATTATTTGAAATGTGTAAAAAAATATTTGATAAATTTTTAAATAATTAAAAATGTCAAATATTCAAATAATTATTTTTTTGATAACAGCCCTAGTAGTTTGTGTTTATTTTCCAAATTTTAAAAGACATATTGGTTCTGCTATTACTAAAAAATGCAGAGATACAATGTTTAAAATTAGGTTCGCAAAATGCTTTTCTTTTTAGCTCACTTAAGTTTATGTTGCAGATGGATTTATTTAGTTTAGGCAGAAACAACATTGGGTTGATTGGTGTGAATCATGTCTCATCTTGTGTTCACAACATATGTCAAGTGTATTTAAATGCATGCAATTTGACTGGGGCGCACTTACAAGGATTATTTGCTGCCATTCAAAACTTGAAACAACCTGTGAGTTGACAATTAACTAATATATATGAACCAATGACCAGATGATTTTTACTCAAGGGTAACTTTAATTTTGCTTTTAAGCAGTGCTTAATGTCACCAACAAATTATCCTCTTCCTAAAGAGCTTGTCTGATCCAGTTTGAAATCTTCAATAAATTTGGATGACAATTTTACAGCTGGCTGTTTTGGTCATGTAGATGTGCCATCAGTTTCGTTTGACCCACACATTACTTTTTGTATTGTAATTTACTTGCATTAAATGGTTTCTATTTTTGCAGATAGTAGTTGGGGAGTGTTAACAGCCTTATGACATCAGAGGCATTAACAGTGTTGCTTAAAATGCCTCTAGAGGTCAAAATGTTTTTGATTAAGACAAAATTTTACGGGGTTTTAAAAAAAATCATAGTGTATGTGTAATGACGATATGTGCTAAGCCAATCTTTTGGTTTGATTTGCTTTGCAGTTAAAGGTGTTAAGTATTGGCGGCAACCAAATGAATTCAAAGAATGTCCAAATGCTTGCCAAATGTGTTCATAAAACAACAGGACTTGGTATTAACAACTGTGGCATGAATGCTGATGCTGTGAAGATTGTGTCCAATGAGTTGAAATTGCGCTTTGAACCTGTATGTACAGTTTTATTAAAAACAATTTTATGGCTCGTTAATTCATTTGTTTTTGTATTTTGTAACTTTCTACAGTATATACTCGCAGATAGGTCGCAACTTTTTCCTTATATTTTTAAAAAAAAAGATAGGTGCGACCAATCCGCTCAACATAAATGCAAATCGCCACCAAGTCGGAACAAAATTTAAAGTTTTCGGCTATTGCAAGTACCGTATTTTCCGGCTAATAAGCCGACTTTCAGGACCTTACGTTTTTGACCTAATTTTCTGGGGTCGGCTTATTGGGCGGATTTGTTGAGAAAAAATGTAAACATATTTTGATTATATAAAGCCCTACAAAAAAACAAAATAGGAAGTTATCTATGCAAAAAAGCTAGGGAAAGGGCCTTTTAAATCCCTAGATTTTCAGTGCGAGTCAACTCTAAATTAAACTTTTTTAACACAAGACTAATAGTGCGTAACATGGTTATTTAACCCCGGTACTGACCACTGTGTTTTACCTTACAACACTACGCTTTCTCATGGTTATCTCTTGAAATGCATTATTTTCAACTTTGCATGTGTAGGGAACCATGAGTTTTTTGCCTGCAGAAACAACTAAAGTTATAAAAGACGGTGGCTAATGTGGGACCCATTAGAAATTAAGTATAGGGAATTATTTACATTTAAAAATAGGTTATAGTGTATATGCAATGGCAAAATGTGCTAAGCCACCCTTCTAGTTTCTACAATAACTTATTGTTTGCAGACACTTGTCTGATGTTTAAAGCAAATTAGCTAAAAAAATATTTTGGTTCAAACTTCAAATATTTTCTAAATTAACAAATCACATTTAACCTAACATGCATTTATAAAAGGTTATGTTACATACACAAATAAAGTTTAGGTTCAACCTACATGGTGAGAGGTGACCAGTACTACCTTGCTTAAATTAAGTTTTTGTTATCACCGTATTGTGATTGAACCCTAGTCATTGCTAACAAATACAAAGTCTTTCATAGTGGCTTATTAGCCAAAGGATGACAATACCTTGGGGTGTATAACATAACATTTAATAAAATATTATTTTTTGCATCTAAATGTCTGTATTTTTATAGATGGATTTGTTATGGCTGCCTGGCAACAACATTGGTGATGAGGGTGCAATTGCTCTGGCTGGTTGTTTGGGCAAAGTTGAAAGGCTTTGGATTTCAAAACATGAAGTGACATCAGTTGGTACAGAAGCATTACTAGATGCCAACCGTACATGGGTGAGGAAAAAAATTGTATAAACCAAGGGCTAAACTTTTTTTACAGCGAGGCGGATAACTTTTCTGTTCCGGTCCGTGGCCACATATATAAGGTTCCCAAAATAGAATCTGCAAAGCGATTTTAGCGAGACCTAGCTGACTGCCTTTTCACATAATCTGTAAAAGTTTATGAGTCGATCGAATGAAATGTAATTTCACGGAATTGCTATAAATTAAAACAAACAATTTAAATACTGTCCCGGGTTGTGTGAATTGACTGGCGGGTTTGTTTTAGATTTATTCATAACAATGCTGCAGTATGAATGTGCCGACTTCATTCGAGGTGCATTAAAATAGAACTAGAAAGGTGGCTTTCTCAATATACTTCCATTTTATATATTCTATATCCTATTTACCAATACTATACTACTATACAAATTATTTGATCTACACTACAGTTCTACACATATAATTGTTTTTGCAAACATAAACGAATGGGTCCCCACACGTATATTTTTACAGATTTACGGTAAACAAATGTTCCGGTTATTTTTAGATTCTTAAGGACAAATTATTAGAAAGCATCCCAACTAAAAAAAAGTTTTGTACATATTCTTTTTGCGTCATATATTTACAAATACAGTAAAAAAGAACGAAAAAAATACTGTCAATTTAATCTCTTGCTTCGACCTTAATATTGTCGTCCAAGGTCAGTTTTTAAACACAAATTTTCTTAGAAAGCCTTAACTGTTGCATTACACGCCGAGCGGCTGTTTAATGACCTTCTGACACCGTTTTCAATAACACTCAGTCCTTGGTGTTCAACAATACCGTTTTGCCTTATTTTTACATGACTTAAGTATTGAATCTTGAATTGATTTATCAAAAATTAAGAAGTTGCGTTATGACGAAAAATCGTACTTAACTGTGTTTGTAATACCTACAAACTGACCTTTAGTGACCCGTGGTCATGCCGCGGTCTAGCTGAATTTAAAGACCATTATCGGCTTTTAAAAAGTCAAATTTATTTTTTCATTTTGATGTTGATCAACAACATTTTGCTTGACAAACACGAAACCGAAGCAACCTTCGCCAAAACTGAAAATGCGCTGATTTCTTCGAAACGACTGTCTCGTAAAACAACTGTCTGTACGTCAAGTTAAGCTCTCCCGCTTTGCACTAAAACGCATTAGGGTTACTCCCTTGGGACTTTTAACTGACTGACAGTGTCCACATATTATGAGTTGTAAAAGTAACGATGTGGTCGATTAAGGCAAAATTTTAAATACTAAACGAGTAACCTACTGCAAACAATTGTTTAAAATTTCAGCACATTAGGGCTTGTATTTGTGGCCTAAAACTAAAATTGATTATTTCGGGGTTCAAAGGGGTAAAAACTGGATGTATCGAATAAAAAGTAAGAAAGTTCTTTAAAATACCTTACAATGCACCAACCAACAAAGCATAACACTCCTAGATAATTATGTACTACAGTCAGTACAGCCGTTATAAATATTTTACGCTTCTGGGGCCTGTGGGTGAACCGCTGAGTCATTTGGGGTCAAACTTCAGGAGGATCAAATTTGGATCAATAGCTAACATCTGTGTAAATTTGAATAAATTTAAAGCACTCTCTCTTGACCAAACGCGTATAACAAACCAGCGTTGGACAGAAACGGACAAACTGACAAAAGAAAAAAAGTACGGACAAAAATAATATGTGTCCCCTTCATGGAAGGGGACCCATAATATCCGTATGTACGAATACGCTGCTTTAGACGAGGGTAAAAGAAAGAAGGCAATCTGTCCAGTTCGCTGTAGGTATAGCCGACCGAGTGATTACATAGTCAAATGCTTTATCTCTCTTTGTCCTGAATAGAATAATAAAAAATAGCTTGTGTGAATAGGCAGTTTACCGCGATTAATTCAAAACTATGTACAGAAATTTAATAAACCCCGAAGTAGCTTTATATTTCTGTATTAAAACGCAATATAACAACTGTTTTACTTGGTCATTGTTTGCACCTGGACTTTCTCATTGGTAATGGTTATGTTGCAGAAACGGCGACTTTATGGTTTTGAACATGTCCTCGAAGACGAGCTTTACAAAACAAACATTGGTATGGCTGAGATGGCTGGCGAAATTTTTGAGCCAAAAAAGAAACGTCCCAAGTTCAACTGAAACTACAGGGATCGAAGTCACTATGCCTTTGTACAGAGCGTGAAGACTAAATATCTTAAAGTAGTGTAATATGTTTGTTTACTAAAGTGCATCGCATGCTGTTGGTTTATTCCAGCGGATCCCAAACTGGGGTCCGTGAGGCAATTTTGGGGGGACCGCGAAGCAGTTAAAGCGATTCTATAATCTTATTTGGCGTCAGTTTGTGCCACTAAATAAGTTTAAATCAAAGTAGAATTGAGAATCGACTGTCTCCATTGCTAAACAATGGCCTTTATTGAATGACAACTATCAAAAATGCAATTGTTCGCGCACAATCGTAATGTTTTTTGTCCTGTTTGTGATGTCACATGCTGTCTTTGAATGATTGTTATGCGCAATTTTGCATAACTAGCTAGAATCCTGCAATCAACTTTCGTTTTTATGAAATACACATTTAGGCTTAAGGACCGCGAGCCCTTGACGGTTGCGGCTAGCGATGTCAGCGCCGGCGGTAGTTGGCGGATTTGCCGCGTAACGTTTGGCGCGACGTTGACCCTTCACACCGGCAATGCGGTTGGCGTCAACGACTTTTGTTGCTAAGAAAACTGGGTCAACGTGCTCGACATATTGAGTGTTTCTTCGTCTTAAGAAAGTTGATACGAAATTCTGTTTAGTTTATATTGTGACAAAATATAATGTTGATCGTCATCCCACTGTGTAATGTTTCCAAAATCAATTGCAACAGCAATATTGGATTTAGTTTACTTCTGTCATTGCTGTTGAAACACACTTTCCTGTTTTACAGACACTTTATGTTTCAAAGTTGGCAATATAGAAGCAATACCTTAAATGAACACAATTTAGAAAACACAAGATTGCAGAAATGCAAAGAAAACAATCATATAACAACACACAAAAAAGCTTAAATGTAAGAAGATGCATGTACATAAACTTGCACATTGTTGCACAATCACAATGATGCTAGATGGTGTCAATTGTGAGGAATAAAAGTTGTATTCGTTGGCTTGTGGCATCTCTTTCTCTGAAGTTTGTAACTTCACCATTTTGCCATGTGACGTTTGATGAAGTTTTCATAGGGAAATTGCTTTCTATGGTCAGACAAACATGTCACAAATTCATGTCTTAAACTCTGGAAACATATGAAACAGTTATTAGCAGAAACTACATTTTTATTCAAGTATACCAACCTGGAAATCCATACACAACAATGACTAGTTGACCACCCAAGAATAATCAAAAAGCTGCTGTAAACAAAAGCTCTTGAAACCACTGGTAATAAAATTTTAGTATGTTTGTGTCCAGTATTTGATTTTGAACTGTTTACAAAAAAATTAAACGAGCATTACAAACTAATTTGCTAAAAACTTCCAAAAAACAATTAAAACAAGACAATTTGTACCAATACTATCAGTACTTCATTGACTCCATTCTTATTTTTCTGGTAAATAACAATAAAGCAATCCACCTACAAACAAAAAGACCGAAATCACGCAGAAATGTATCGTAAACAAGTCGAACATCCGCCGAATATCAAGTTTTTCATCCAGCAGTCTAGCGCGGCTGACGGAAAAGTTAAATCCGAGTTAACTTTGCCGTCAGCCGTTTCAACCGAGAAAATCACGCCGTCACGGCAAGTCGCTGTCTGGTGTGAATACCCCGTCGCTTGCCGTCGAACGCAAAAACACGTCGCTATCCTCCAACCGCGTCTGGTGTGAATCTTGCTTTACAATACTCATACAAAATATCGAATGCCTATGGTTACTGGGCTAGCATAAAAATTATTTCCATCTTATTAATACCATTAAGATCAGCTTTTCAAAAATGTTTCGATTAATTCACGATTAGTACATTTATGCACCGCTGATTTAGATATTGTGCACCGCTGATTTAGATAATAATTAAATTTAAGCAGTAAACCGTGTACCTGAGCTCGTGTGATTGACTCCCGCACAAAGTCAGCGTCTGTTTAAAGCACTATGTTAGAGCACGTAAACAACAGAGTGGCATTATCATCCAAGTTAAAATGCGACAGGAAATGTTGCAGACAAGTTGAAACCAGATCATTTGACAAACAGCTGTTGCTAAATTTGGACCGATTATTGTAATAACCGCTGCCAGAGGCTTGTTTTTTATCGGGTGGTTTTGCATTAATGAAGAAAAGGGATCTGTGTATTCAGGCAACGCGAATACGAAAGTAGGTAGTTTAACAATTACTACTGTGAAAGCTGAAACGCTTGACTGCAAACAAAATGCAAAATTTGGTACAGTTATCAACAAAATGACGGAAGGTTTTTGGAGACTGTCCACACCTGTAAAAAAAAAAAGCTGAGTTAGACAAAGTGTTGGTGCAGTATTGGAGACAACAGAAAATTCCAGTAAAAAGATGGAGAAAAATGGAAAGTGTGGATATTATAAGTGAGTATGACTTTCGACATAGCGGCAATGTGAATTTTTCTGTATTTTAGTCCCGTGAAACTGTCATATTTCTACTGTCTAAGAGTAGGCTACTTAGTTTAGGGTTAGCAGACATCCGGAAATTGTATTATTGTGTATTGTTGAAAAGAGACACTGTAGTTTAAGCAAACTTTTTATCTGATACACATCTGTGGTTCCTCCCATTTACTTGCTTATTTTGCCGGTTAATCCCATTCTAAGTGCGGAATACTGTTTACAGCATAACCTGACTATTTCTGTCATTTTAATGGGAACACTTTTTTACAGTTTTTTTAGATTCAGTTCCACATAGTTCATGGCCAAGAGTTGGAAGTTGGTGCAATCCTAAAGGAAGCCAACCCTGTTGCAGTGATAGTTTACGCGGAACATGCAGTAAAGTCTCACCACAAACTGTTATCCGTACGCAGTCAGCGAGTTTTATTCTGCGAACAGTTTAATGAAAGATACTATAAAAAGTTGTAAGGCGCCCCTAACTCTAAAGCAGGGGTCTCCAACACGCGGCCCGCGGGCCACATGTGGCCCGCCAGGCAATTTTGCGTGGCCCGCGGCGTTATTAGCAAATGAAAAAATAAATTATTATATTGTAACATTTAAGCATGTGTTTGTTTTATTCAACGTGTAAGTATTTCACAATTCAAAATTATGTATCACTAAGTTAAAAATACCAAATTTAACCTTTGTGATACATTATTATTATTGTGATGAAATAATGCAATCTTATCCTGATCATCAAAGCGATAAGTTAAAATCCGTTAAGTTTTTTGTGTCTACTATTTTCGTTTAGCTTAGGGATAAGAAACTTTTAAGTTCATGAAGGCCAAGCAACATTTTGTTGACGCTTATGTGCGCCGCATTGACTTTTTCAGTTGCCTATAGGCAGGGTTGCCATCGACTTGAAACCAGAAATAAGGACAACCGAAAAATTAAATTTTCATACGAAACAAAACAAGCGTTTTTGAACAAATCTTTGCATTTATACGAGCCATCACATATCATATGCAATATTTTGGTCAGAAACAATCTGTTCCAGCAACCCTTGTTCGTAGAAAATACTTCGTGCATCTCACAACAGCTCAGGTCTAGGTTTACTTTTAATTGTAGCTGGTATTTGACCAGTAATTGTTGAAAAAAAGACAAAAGAAATACTCAAGTCAAAAATAAGGACATTTCTTAGAAATAAGGAAAATGAACTTTTCTAAGACAGAGCCCTTCAAAATAAGGACAAATCTTAGAAATAAGGACGGTATGGCAACCCTATAGGCCAGGGGTTTTCAAACCATTTCATTTACATATCAGACGCAATTTTTCGCGGTCCACGATGAATTCAGTGATAAAACCAATTAAACAGCTGAAGCTGCTAAAAGTAATTTGAACTTTTACCACTCCAGATTTATTTTACTTAAATATTATCAATTGGTTGCGCATATCAATGATCTAAGAGCGGGTTGTGACATCATAGACAAAACTATACATGGAATTGTGCACAAACAATTGCTTTCTTCGTTGATTTTTATGACATGCAAGTAAGATTGTAAAGTCAAGAGCCCTTGGAGGTCAACGAAAATAACGCCGTTAGCCACTAAGGGACCATGAACTATCTAGTTTGGAAACATCTGGCGTGAAGTGGTAATTCCACACTATTGTAATCTAACCACATATTGGTAGCGTGCAGTATCAAGGTCTTTTAAGAACATTTTGACATGTAAGACTACATGTGGCCCGCGGCCTCTAGAAAATTTGAAAATTGGCCCGGGACAACCGTTGAGTTGGAGACCCCTGCTCTAAAGTACATGCCCCAAACCTGGCCCGAATCCAATTTGTTTGAAGATATGGCCCAAATTTTAGATTTACCTAAAAAAGATTTAGTGATTTAAAAACTTAAAAAAAAAATTAAAAAAAAAAAAAAAAAAACTTAAATTTTTTTAGATTTAAGTGAAATTAAGACAAAAATGTGACCAACTGAGAAGTCAGACCTAAACCAAGTCCGTTTTAATCTACCTTTAGGCCCAAGCCTAGCCCGACGTACAGCTCTGTACTGATTTAAATTACGGCAATGTGTCTATAGGTGCGTGGACACCCGACTCTGTAAACATGCCGAGCTTTCAAATTGGATTACAAACGACCAAAGTTGCACTTGGAACAATTACGTTGGCGAAGATGCGTGTCCAGTGATTGAACGCTCCCCATTCAAGGATATTTACTTTATTGGAGATACGTTTATGCGAAATATGTACATGGTTTTGTTAATGATACTTGCCAATGATTTTGAGAAAGGTGCCTGGACTAGTAATATGACGAATCAACAACGGGAGCTTTGTGTTGGAATGAACACTCTTTTTTATCCCGCTTGTCGACCACTGGCTACGAACGACCAAAAACTTGTACAGAAAAGCTGTGTAGACAAAAACTTTAACGTGAGTTTTAAGTGGTGGCCGAATAACTCGAATGCTAGGAAGTTTGTAAAGCTTATGCAAAATCAAAGCGGAAAGCGTGGATCGCTGCTTTTGTTGGGAGTCGGTTATCATGACGGTTCGGAATCAAAACATACTTTGAATTATTTTGTGCGGGCAGCAATACAAGCAGTAAGCCGATTTTATAAAAACACCTCGGTTTCGCATGAACATCGCGGGCCCCGAATTGTTTTTGTATTTCCTATGCCACAGGGACTTTTAAAGCCAGCAAAACACTTTTTCTTGCAAAACAACAATAAAATCGACATTTTTTTCAAAGAGATGCGGGCATACCTAAAATCTATAAACGTTACATATTTGGACTTTCGAAATTTAGCAAAAAACGTGCACAGTTTTGATGGGACGCATTATGGACTGGCTGTAAATGTTATGAAAAACCAAGTTTTGTTGAATGGGTTGGATGCCATTATTAAAGTAAATGTACGCGTACTATCACAGCCTACTATTTCAACACGCAAATGGTCTACATTTTTGGGTCGTTTAGTAAGTGCAGCCAAGCATTTTACTTGGTAACTTTCATTTTTTTGTGCTACGGTAATTATGTGAGTCTACTCTGTCCATAACTTTTTTATCATTTTGCTGTTATTTTTTTCTGATTTGATAACTGTCTGTTACATCTTATTTGCCACGAATTGCCGATTTCTATTGATTCCAGCCTTTCCTTATTACAGCTTGTGTTGTAATCTATTGCGTTGTGTGACGTAATAATCGACTACCAGTTTTGTGCAATAGCGAAACGGGGTTAGTTCTCTACGCATTTTTATGTTGTTTCGCTGTAACGAATTGTCGAGGAGACGTGGCCCACGCGGCTGAGAAGCCTGCAGTTGGAGTTGGTGTTGAGCGGTGGTTGTGTCGCGACTATATATCTGCGCTGCTTGATTTTTTTTCGTTTTACTCTTTTAATATCATTTTAATACAAGTTAATTTGGGCACTGACAGCCCGTTATTGCAACAGAACTGAAAAAGGGCGTAACATTTACTCCCTCCGTTTATCACAACAGTTGGGAAGATTCGTACTGTAATTCCGCATTTAAAACGCTGTTGTGCTAATGTCATTTTTATGCAGAAACTGTTTCCTATCGTCGCCTACCGTCTCCTTTGCACTGCGTTTGATGCGTTTAATGTTTAAAATGATCTACGAAACACCCTATCTGCGTGGACAGCTTGTTGGAGGCCTTTAGAAATCGCGTTTAAATTCTCCCCCCGTGTAACGATCCGGGCATAACCGAGCGCGTTCACGGGACGTTACTGTGTCGTAAAAGAGTTGACTTGAATAACATCATAAAACTCAGTTTCAAACATTCATCAGATACTAGCTTTTAGGTTTAGGCGGTTTCGGCCAATATTATTTTGCCTTTAAACTTAATTGTTCTGGGTCAAATTAATGCTTCAGAGGCAGCCCCACATTGGTGTGATGCAGTGGCAACCCTCTTTATGTGTGGAATAGAAATTAACGATTTAAACATGCATAAATATTTATTTGGGTGGAATGCGTACAAACTAAAATCAGAACTTTATTTACGTTAACGAATTTTTTTGGTATTCAACCTTGTAGATTGATCTCTTTGCCAGGTATCGCCAAATTTAAACCTAAAGATTCATTTATATAGACAAGCTTAAAAAATAGTCTGTATTCGCAATACACTTTCCTAAAAGCCTAAAACTCAAAATCTATAACAATATTATGCTTTTAGATTGAAACAATTATGGTTTTGTTTGGTGTTTGAAGTCACGCGAGGTTCTTAAAAGAGTCGCAGGTTAGCGATCAGTGATAATAATTAATAAAAAATAATGGAGTGAATCGGGTTTTAAATTATATATTCTTTAAAAACGAACAACCACACTTTTAAGAATTATTGCAATTTATTTGTGTCGCGTTAGTTGTCACAAGATTGTAAACATAAGAAGTTTTGTCTTAGCTCGCAGAAGACTCTGACCTGTACAGCATGACACTTTGGTATTTTCTATTTTTTTCAACAAAAGTTTAGCCGCCTTGCTGAGATGTAGGCTATAAAAGTCGATGGTAATATGAGACTGTTGGTTCACCGGCTGAGGGCATCGACGCCTGGTTGTTAATTTTGACAGAAACATGCGCTTAAAAGTGAATAGGCTACTTGGCCTTGACATGTACTGCATTCGACTACCTCAACCCAAGCAATAAGTACAACACTTAATGTCAGTAAGAAAATTTGTGCATGTAGGCTAGTAGCAACTTCGTTACGTTAAAATTAGGCAAATAACTTCGCATCGCACAGTAAATTGCTGTTGTTGTTTGGTTGAAGCCAGGGAGTCGAACCGCTTGTCATATGGGTTCAGGTTCGGTTCGGGTTCACTTGGTTTTGTTTTTAAGGGTTCGGGTTCGGTTCAGGTTTTTAAAAATGTTTATTTTCGGGTTCGGGTTTTGTTCCGGTTTGGGCAAATTATCCGGTTCGAACCGGTTTGCGGTTTTTAAACCGGTTCAAACTTTTATTTGTTTTCATTTAATTCTAAAATCATCTGTCTGGCCTTATCAAACTCTAAAAAAAATTTGCCCGTGCACTGTTATTTTTGACACGCCCTATAAGTGTTATCTCGCGTATTCTTCACTGCGCTGTTTCTTAAAAATATCACAAAATATAAAACAGACTGCATTTTTTACTGGTTCGGTTCCGGTTCGGGTCCAACGCCAAACAAAATATGGGGTTCAACTCCGGTTCGGGTTTTTGGAAAATCGTAATTAGCGGTTCGGGTTCGGTTCGCGTTTAATGAAATTAACCGCTCAAACCGGTTCGCGGGTTCGGGTTCAGTTCCGGTTCGACTCCCTGGTTGAAGCCAACTGAACAGGTTATTAATTATGAGAAATTTCCGTTTTGTTGGTGAAATAACGAGTCCAAGTCCGAGTCGAGTCTCTACTAAGACGAGTCCAAGTCGAGTCTTTTCACTACTGAGACTCGAGTCAAGTCAAGTCTTTTAAAAAGGTGACTCGAGTCGGACTCGAGTCGAGTCACTGACTCGAGTCTCCCCATCACTGCAACTTTGTATACAATTATTCAGTTACCCTAGTTTTTATGCGGTATACAGTAGGGTAAGAGATTGCTAAATGTGCCCCGAAATATTTGCTTTGGTACAAAATGCGAAATTGCGTGACCACGCTAGAACTCCATTTTACACAATATAGTTGCCAAAAGCAGTGCCATCGTTACACAATAAATTGCCAATTATATGCTTTGCACGAGTGATTTTTAGCTTGTTGAGTTCGTCGCAAACAAAAATGCAACTTGTTATTGTGCCACGATCGGAAAAGTCTTCAGTCTTGTATCGTGCCGCAAAACTAAGGATTTCATACTTCTCTCTTTAATTTCGAACTTAACCAAAAAGTTCAACAAAAACATCTCTTTGAAATGTTGGAACTTGCTTAAATGACAAAAGGCCTGAAATACATTGTTTTTGAAGAAAAGACAAAAACTGGCGACACAAAGATACACAACACCTGACAACTTCATCTGGTACAAATTGTCTTCATTATTTATTAGCATATGTAAGACAAAAATAAAGAAACAAACTGATTGACAACTTCACCAATTGCGTGAACATCTTTTTGCGGCAACATTGTTGTCATTTCCCATGTGTCAATATGTCCAACATAAGGTAAATCTGAGAAATAGCGCCGGAGTATTCGATCTGTTCTCATATACAACCACTCGCTAAGTGGTCCTTGTGAACTTCCGCGAAAACGAATTGTTCCACGAAGAAATATTTGAACATTTGGAAGGCGTTTATGCAAATCAGTCAGGGCGTTTTTTATCCCTGCTGCCCGTTGCATTATTACAGATGGGTCATACGGTAAGAAATGTGCACCAATATTAAACACAATTACAGTGCTCCGGTTGCCTGTGATCGCACGCAATGTATCAACAATGTATGGTCGACTGATAGGAGGACCTGGGTTGTGCAATGGATTTCCGTGTGCCCTGTAGTACACCTTAATGTCTTTCACAGTATTGGATCCATTGCGGGGCATTGACCAAAATTTCCCTTTAGAACTTTTTTGCGAATCAACAATTTTCGATGACGAAGCCAAGCCGCCAAAATACCATTGTCTCATGGTGGAGTCACCAATGAAATAAACGGATTTATGTTGCAAGCATTCTTCAGCTTGCTTTAGGTTTTTCAGGTGGTTATTGCAAAGCAGCGAAATCCATTCACGTTGGTTATAATACCCACTTGGCATATCATTCTTTCCATCCACAAAACGTTTCATTCCTGTTGATATATCGCATTTCTCGTAACCTGTTGGCATGTCTTTAGCGTGACCGCTGGCAAGAAAAGTTGTTCCCGAGTTTTTTAGTTCGACTTGCCAAGTGACATTTTTTTTAAACAAGGGTTCTTTGCCGAGTACACTTCCGTAATTTTTTGTAATTTCAAGCATTGGGATTTGATACGGACATGTTACGTTGTCTGGCTTTTCGCAGCTCCACGTTATGCCATCCTGGGGTCGAGAGTAATCGCACTTGGGTGACCCGGAACTAAAAAGGGCGTTAATTATTATTGGTATTATATAGTAGGCTACTTTATGCAAGACATCACTTGCAAATTTGGTCTTAAATTGTGAAGAATAAAAGAAAGACGGTTTTGTCGTCGTCGTCAATGATAAGGTCGACTGGTGTAATCTACAGTAGTGCTGTTCAACTTTTTTTGGTTTGGTGAACCCTTAAAGTTGTTGTGACAAACTCATGCACCCTGTTTATTTGAAAGGTAAACTGAGGTAAAAAGCGATATGAAAAATCATGCATATCATCATCAACCGCCCTAAAAAATTAAACATCAGCATTTTTTAAAATACAGGTTCATTTGTAGTTTATACATTAGTTGAAACCTACACCTTTTTGTTAATATCCTGAAAGTCAAATATTAAAGGTTCATTAAAAGTTTGTGATGCATCCTTGTATACCTTTTCGTACTGGTGCACCCCATACATTTTTTGTTGCACCCTAGGGTGCACCGTGCACACCGGTTGAAGAGCACTAATCTACAGCACTATAGATGTTCAATAGAACAAAATAATCAATGGATATATAAGACGACGACGAGTATTAATAGATATAACTTTGATTGGAAGCAACTAATCAGATATTGCTTTACACCAGGGGTCACCAAACTTTTTTCACTGCGGGCCGTATAAGTTTAATATTGATTCGCGCGGGCTGCATAGTTTACATGCCCCAGCGCCGTCTTTCCAATCTTAGCCCTCGAGGCGATTTTTATAGGGGCGCCAAGATATGGTCTTTCCACAATCCCATTCAAAATCTGGTAATGCGACTGTAAAACTGTACAGTCTCATCATACAAGCAATGCTTGTATATTACGTCACAAGTAACAAAATAAGGCAATTGTTTGCACACAATTAACAATTGTAGTCTTGTTTGTGACGTAACAAACCGGTTTTGGATCAATCTTAAGCGTTGTAATCCTATGAAACTAGGTAATATCAATTCTACATATCGCGACAGGAAAACTTTCGTAAGGAGTAGATTAATTTTTGAATGTTACAAAGTTATCAATACGATTTGGCGAACCAAAAAAATGTGGTCGCGGGCCGGATCTGGCCCGCGGGCCGTAGTTTGGTGACCCCTGCTTTACACCATTTCAAATTTGTTACTTCACCTTGTGGTGACATCACACTTGGCGCTGGAACCGTTTAAGAGTCGAGCAAGAAATCCTCGTTGTTTGTTAACCAAGGTCGCTCGGCGTTTGATTAACTCCACTACTGCTTCGCTTGCGTGAACAAGCTCAATTATTAACTTGCAGCGACCAGGCCAAGGAATAATCGTGTTCCAGTCGTAAGTTCCGTCTAAGTTATCCTTCACCATTACTGCTATTCCATCTTTCGTAAGTTGTCTATGATCTGTGAGTCTCACTAACCTAAAAATATAAACACACAAAACTTTGCTATACTTCTTCGTTTGAGATCAAGCAAAAACAACAACAAAATGGGCACGCATAACTAATTGACATCAGGTGGAAAAGCGCAGTGATTTGCAACTGCATGATGCAAAAGGACAAGACTATGATCAAACAATTTTATTGAATACTAATGGACGTAAATACATGCGATTACAGTTTAGATATTTATTTAAAAATACATCACACGTACATTACTGCAAGTATGCCTCGGGTTTGTAAGTGACTGAACAACAACGTTGAAATAAAAAAGCTGTGATTACCTTGTTTTGTTTTTATTTTTGTAGGCCATTATTTTTTCTGTGTTTTGTTTTCATGAATGTATGTGCATAAAACGAGTTGCAAGTCAAAAACAAATTCAGGTTCGGGCCGGGTTTCGGGTTTGGGCTCCAATTTCAGGCCGTTTTACAACTCTGATGGAGCTTAAGCAACAAACACACAACTAAAACTGTCGGTTAAAAATGTTTGCTTTAGATTTGAAGACTTTAGGTTATAGGCTGAGCCAAAATCGTCACTAAACGGGTAAATAAACAAAAAAACACTACCTTGCACGAAAGTGATCTCCACCATGTTTCTTTGCATTTCCATGAAAATCCTTAGCTTGAATGCTACCAACTAACTTATCACCAACCTTAAGATTTTTAGAACCAGGCAATATTATGACAGATGATTTTGGGTCTGTTGTAAGTTCAATATCCACTGGCCACTTGACAATACCCTGCTCAATTTTGTTCAGAAGATCGTCAACTTCAGGCAGGTATGTTCTCCATTCCCGACTTCCAAACTGACTTGAAAGTTCTTTTATCCGTGAAACTTTTACGACTGTGCTTTGTGGTTGGTATACAATAGTTTTGATGGTATCCGATTGTTTCCAATGAAACGTCAAGCTTACAAAAACAATGATTGACAATATGACAAAGATGTGAAACTTATGTGCTGACATCATTTTGATCCAGTTTAATAATAGAGTTTGATACCTATTGCTTGTTGTTAATGTTAATATAAAGTAGGCTACACATCTATAACAATTACAACTACGTTTATCTGTATACGTGCACTGTAAATTTTTGGAGTCGAAAAAAGTGGCAATTACAAATACACGTTGGCTTGTTGCACCCTATGGTGTGTCTTTCCAATGCCCCTCTTAAGTACGACGTGTAGATTTTCACGCACAAATATATTACACTCCTGCAAAGGTGGAAAACTACATGCACTTGAACATGTACTGATGATGACAACAGAGATTGTCGAAACGTCTACACCAGGGGTGGGCAAACTACGGCCCGCGGACCGCATGCGGCCCGTCAAAGGAGTTTATGCGGCCTGCCAAATGTTTCCGAGTAACGCTGAATAGCACTATGAGCACAGGCGCAGAGTTTTAAAAATACCGGAGGTGCGACTTGCCGTAACCTATACCATGTGCAGTATATGTACCCGTTCGATACTTTGGAACTTAACACAGATACTTTCACGTGCTTTAGCCTGTTGTTTCTGCCACGTTCTTATGCAAATTGTCACTTGACACAACTTCTTCGTTCGATAAACGTAAAAGCGATTCACGTTTTCAAATACAGCCCACTTTGCACTGTTGACGCCCGAACTTCGGTCACTTTGGATCATGTTTAGGTCGTTGCAGTACTTTTTGTTTAATGTTGGCACTCGGACTTTATTAACAAAAAACGTGGTTCAGCCAATAATTTTGCGCAGGGGTGCACAACCTGCGGTCGCAATCTATTTTGCTGAACATTTTGATTTTTAAACTGCTAAAGCAGATTTCGTGGGACTGGAAAAAAATTTAGCAGTCTAAAAAATTTATCAGATTAGCAGTCTAGTAACCATATGTGCCAGGCTTTTTATCCGCTTATTATGTGCAAACAATGCGAAAAAACAAGCACTGCAATCGTTACAATACAGTTTATGACGTCATAAACAGTTAGCTCTGTTCAGCTAAATTTATGCACAAGTTAGAAATTGTTAATCAGAGCATTTTAGGCCACTTTAAATGGTATATATATATATGATACAAACCTTATTCTTTGCATCGATTGTTTTAAAACAAAACAACAAGCAAGCAATTTGCGGTCGTTGGTGAAATACTATGCGGCCCGGTAAGATTATAAACTTTTGAATGCGGCCCTTGCACTGAAAAGTTTGCCCACACCTGGTCTACACGATGTATTCTATGTACACCACTACCTTGGCAATAATGTTTATGATTAAACTACATGCACTTGTGTTTAATATTAAAGTGTTCTCCATTAATGCAAAGTTATCCATTAATGCAAAAAATGTTTAATAATAGGCAATAAAAACAATGCACATTGTATGCGCTTAAGAGGCAATGAAAGCAACTAAACCGCATGATTTTGCACTTTCACTGTTTTTTTAACGTCGTCTCTAAAATATGAGTAGAAGCGCCAAGTTAAAACCCCAGTTGTGAAGTTTCCGCTTGCATTGGCAAATGGTAGTCACAAGATTTACACTTAAAATGTTATGTTACGTTCCAAAAATTCAAAATTACCTTTACAAAATGGTCCACTCACTAGAAATATATACTTTCTGAGCCTGCACAAAAAAATCACTTGTGTTCTAAACACATCAACTGGTAAGCTTATAACAACTCTATTATAACGGCGTAGCTGCAGCGTGTTTAGCTCTCGCCATCATTGTGCCCTCCACTTTCATGCGCTCCGTAAAACTGGTTTCTGGTTTCGGCTTGGTGATTGTTTTAGTGCAAACGTGTCGCTATGTCGTCTTTCACCAACCGTGTCCTACCATAAGGTGTACACTATAATTATCTGTTTTGTTCAAAGTCTGTATAAAACACAACTTGTCCAACGTAACTAGACTACCTACGTTGTATATAAAATTTGATTTTGTTTAGGTCAAATTACGCAGCTGGTAACTGATTGATCCGAAGAAACTAAACAGAGTTACAGCTCATTTTTTTACGTTAAACGCTGACGTAACGTTTGTCAAAAGTCTAAAATTATTTATGCGTATGATCGACCATATATCTTTCATACTTTTACAATGTGGGTCACCCTGTTGGGTTATTGCAACAAAACGCGACCCCCTCCGTTCG
Source organism: Phallusia mammillata (assembly GCF_965637545.1). Classification (NCBI taxonomy): domain Eukaryota; kingdom Metazoa; phylum Chordata; class Ascidiacea; order Phlebobranchia; family Ascidiidae; genus Phallusia; species Phallusia mammillata. The sequence continues at coordinate 19,079,764 of NC_137256.1, read as the reverse complement.
TGCTCTTTCAAAACATATGAAAATACAACGCGTGTTTCTGTCAAGTTTAACAACCAGGCGCCAATGCCCTCAACCGGTAATAAAGCCAGTCTCATATTACCATCAACTTTTATAGCTACATCTCAGGAAGGCGGCTGTCATACTGTGCCAAAGACGCACAAGTTAGCCAACTTTTGCAAGCTAAGACAAAACTTCGTACCTTTTCATGTTTAAAACCGTTTAACCTGAAAGCAACATAAAACTAAAATGCTTAACTCAATCGTCCTGATCCTTAAAGGTGTGGTTAACGCATTTATAGTTGGCCTATATCGTGTTCCACAGCAAAATTAATTCATATTTATGCTGTCCCGCACATGTCGCTTTAAATATGTATGTACATCGATTAACATTTGTTTTGCTAGACATTTGGTATTTAAACTGGTCTAAAAGAGTTTTGAGCGCTGAAAAACATATCTGTCGACAAACATATGGTAGACTTTCTGCAGTCGCTTTAAAGCATTAAATCGACGTACATTATGCAAAAAGAAATTCACAAACCAACTATGATTTCCACTTTTGACACTATACACATCATTAAATCTACCTCACAAAAAGCGCAGAATTGAGCAATACATAATGCCACAGTCATCACCCGTAAACCCTATACGATACTTATCATTAGTATCTGTCTTGAAGCGTTTTTGCGGATCAACCGCAATAGTTTGTGTACATTAAACGTTACATTATAATGACAAATAATACATAAAACTACTATATAGAGACACAATAATGGTCATTTAGCCTCCTTAAAAATTCTCGAAATTTTCACGTTGAATGTGGCAAATGTTGTATCAGACAAAATTTTACATCAATACCAGGTAACAAAAGAACAATGAGACAATAAAAAACGGTAAACCTAATAAGTTTAAAAGAGAACTGCTGTCGGCCTCCAGCAAGCAGCAGTAGCCTATATTCTAAAAAAAAATCTTTGTTCACTGCCTACGAAACGATGGAAACAGTTCAAAGCCTACGAAACGATGGAAACAGTAGATTCTAAAATTATGAGACTATTCTTATGGCCTAACACTTTTGAACCCTGGTCGCACATAAGTAAGACAAAAAGTCCCGTAATTAAAACGCACAGATCCTTATTTCAAAGTGACTGTTTATAGTACGTTGATATTGTAGGCCTATATCAGGTGTGCACAAGCTGCTGCCGCGGAAATGACACATTGAAATCATGTTTTTTTTCTGGGTAAGGTATCAATTGGGCGGAACGAAAGACAAACCGCTTTAAACAATTAAACACAAGCAAATCTGGTGTGGGCCCTAAGCTAGGTCTGGGCAACACTCAATCAAAAAAAAAAGATTACTCGTTCGCTAAACACCCAAAACGGTCCATACTTACTGTGTTTCAATTCCACTTTTTTTCTATACAACGCTCATACACGAGATTCATCCTTGTTGCAAGCACAAAAAATAAATTTACCGTATACCAGTACGACATTGATCACCATACAACCCTTTTCCGATCCGGACATAAAGTTCTTTAGTTATCTGGGCTGCGGGGTCCGTAGACGGCGCATCAATACTAGAAAATACACATAATCGAAAACGCTATAATTGAAGTGTATTTTTTGGCATAATGATCAACATAAATGTTTAAATAGCTAGAGAGCAATTTACGCCCGTGAGCTCCACTTTGTATACAATTATTCAGTTACCATGTAGTTTTTATGCTGTATGCACTTGGGTAAGAGATTGGCAAATGTCTCTTACCCAAGTGCATCCCGAAATATTTGCTTTTGCACAAAATGCGAATTTGCGTGACCACGCTATAGAACTCCATTTTACCGAATACGGTTGCCAAAAGCTGTGCTATCGTTACACAATAAATTGCCAATTATATGCTTTGCACGAGTCATTTTTAGCTTGTGGAGTTCGTCGCAAACAAAAATGCAACTTGTTATTGTGCCACGATCGGAAAAGTCTTCAGTTTTGTATCGTGCCGCAAAACTAAGGATTTCATACTTCTCTCTATAATTTCGAACTTTACCAGCCTTGAATACATTGTTTTTGAAGAAAAGACTGGCGGCACTAAGATACACAACACCTGACAACTTCATCTGGTACAAATTGTCTTCATTATTTATTAGCATATGTAAGACAAAAATAAAGAAACAAACTGATTGACAACTTCACCAATTACGTGAACATCTTTTTGCGGCAACATTGTTGTCATTTCCCATGTGTCAATATGTCCAACATACGGTAAATCTGAGAAATATCGCCGAAGTATTCGATCTGTTCTCATATACAACCACTCGCTAAGTGGTCCTTGTGAACTTCCGGTAAAACGAATTGTTCCACGGAGAAATATTTGAACATTTGGAAGGCGTTTATGCAAATCAGTCAGGGCGTTTTTTATCCCTGCTGCCCGTTGCATTATTACAGATGGGTCATACGGTAAGAAATGTGCACCAATATTAAACACAATTACAGTGCTCCGGTTGCCTGTGATCGCACGCAATGTATCAACAATGTATGGTCGACTGATAGGAGGACCTGGGTTGTGCAATGGATTTCCGTGTGCCCTGTAGTACACCTTAATGTCTTTCACAGTATTGGATCCGTTGCGGGGCATTGACCAAAATTTCCCTTTAGAACTTTTTTGCGAATCAACAATTTTCGATGACGAAGCCAAGCCGCCAAAATACCATTGTCTCATAGTGGAGTCGCCAATGAAATAAACGGATTTATGTTGCAAGCATTCTTCAGCTTGCTTTAGGTTTTTCAGGTGGTTATTGCAAAGCAGCGAAATCCATTCACGTTGGTTATAATACCCACTTGGCATATCATTCTTTCCATCCACAAAACGTTTCATTCCTGTTGATATATCGCATTTCTCGTAACCTGTTGGCATGTCTTTAGCGTGACCGCTGGCAAGAAAAGTTGTTCCCGAGTTTTTTAGTTCGACTTGCCAAGTGACATTTTTCTGAAACAAGGGTTCTTTGCCGAGTACACTTCCGTAATTTTTTGTAATTTCTAGCATTGGGATTTGATACGGACATGTTACGTTGTCTGGCTTTTCGCAGCTCCACGTTATGCCATCCTGGGGTAGAGAGTAATCGCACTTGGGTAACCCAGAACTAAAAAGAGCGTTAATTATGATTGCATATTATATAGTAGGCTACTTTATGCAAGAAATCACTTTGGTCTCACGCAAATTTGGTCTTAAATTGTGAAGAAAAAAAGAAAGACGGTTTTTTCGTCGTCGTCAATGATAAGGTCGACTGGTGTAATCTACAGCAGTGAGCTGTTCAACTTTTTTTGGTTTGGTGAACCCTTAAAGTTGTTGCTACAAACTCATGCACCCTGTTTATTTGAAAGGTAACTGAGGTAAAAAGCGATATGAAAAATCATGCATATCATCATCAACCGCCCTAAAAAATTAAACATCAACATTTTTTTTAAATACAGGTTCATTTGTAGTTTATACATTAGTTGAAACCTACACCTTTGTGTTAATACCCTGAAAGTCAAATATTAATGGTTCATTAAAAGTTTGTGATGCATCCTTGTATACCTTTTCGTACTGGTGCACCCCATACATTTTTTGTTGCACAGTAGGGTGCACCGTGCACACCAATTGAAGTGCACTGATCTACAGCACTATAGATGTTCAATAGAACAAAATAATCACTGAATATATAAGACGACGACGAGTATTAATAGATATAACTTTGATTGGAAGCAACTAATCAGATATTACTTTACAACAGGGATCACCAAACTTTTTTCACTGCGGGCCGTATAAGTTTAATATTGATTCGCGCGGACCGCATAGTTTACATGCCCCAGCGCCGTCTGTCCAATCTTAGCCTTTGAGGCGATTTTTTAGGGGCGCCAAGATATGGTCTTTCCACAATCCCATTCAAAACTTGGTAATGCGACTGTTAAACTGTACAATCTCAACATACGAGCAATGTTTGTATATTACATCACAAGTAACAAAATAAGGCAATTGTTTGCACACAATTAACAATTGTAGTCTTGTTTGTGACGTAACAAACCGGCTTTGGATCAATCTTGAGCGTTGTAATCCTATGAAACTATGTAACATCAATTTTACATATCGCGACAGAAAAACTTTCGTAAGGAGTAGATTAATGTTTGAATGTTACAAAGTTATCAATACGATTTGGCGAACCAAAAAAAATGTGGTCGCGGGCCGTAGTTTGGTGACCCCTGCTTTACACCATTTCAAATTTGTTACTTCACCTTGTGGTGACATCACACTTGGCGCTGGAACCGTTTAAGAGTCGAGCAAGAAATCCTCGTTGTTTGTTAACCAAGGTCGCTCGGCGTTTGATTAACTCCACTACTGCTTCGCTTGAGTGAACAAGCTCAATTATTAACTTGCAGCGACCAGGCCAAGGAATAATCGTGTTCCAGTCGTAAGTTCCGTCTAAGTTATCCTTCACCATTACTGCTATTCCATCTTTCGTAAGTTGTCTATGATCTGTGAGTCTCACTAACCTATAAATATAAACACACCAAACTTTGCTATACTTCTTCGTTTGAGATCAAACAAAAACAACAACAAAATGGGCACGCATAACTAACTGACATCAGGTGGAAAAGCGCAGTGATTTGCAATTGCATGATGCAAATAGACAATTATGATCAAACAATTTTACTGAGTAATCACTGGGCAACAACAAAATATTTATTTCTTGGTGTCTGTAATGTTTTAACTGATTTTGACTAATTCTAGTGCCCTTCAAAAATGTAATCGGTTTATCTGTGTCACGTCTAGTTTTCCTGTTATGGTACATCCATGTTTGAAAAACCATCTATATGTATACACAATAGTGAAACTGGTTTTGAGTATTTTGTTTGGAATTAACGTTATTAGGAACAAAATTTCGAATTTAATTTTAAATATACAAGTGGACACCCCTAACAAACAAAATTCAACACAAAAACAAAATAAAAGTATTCAAATTTGTAAGTTATCAGATATAGGCCTACACATGTACTTTTGTAACTTTCGGAACTGACGGGCAGGAATATCGTCCCGTTTAATTGACCAACAGCAGTTAGCCAGGACCACACTATTCCCTCTTCCCTGACACGTTTCGTTTTACTGATATCCTGTTGGAACCTTTCAGCTTAATTCTCATCATTTATATCCCCTACTTTAGGAAGTGTAGCTTTATACTCATTTTAGTACCGAATTTTTTTGACCGCTCAATAACTTAGTTTTGTACTGTTTCTAATAATTTCAGTCCCTTTCTACTGTTTTTGTCCATTACTGCAACATTCCAATCAACATTAGATAAGTGGAGCCGATTGCTTGTCCTAAAACCCCAACGCCACATCGAAGTGTGCGAGATATGCACATTTCATACAGATATTTTTTTCTTTTTAGTTGTGTTGTATGCATATTCACCAGTAATGTTGCATAAAACATCGTGGTAATTTATGCAACACCTTATAGATAGCCTAGCCACTTTTAATTTGAGTTTTACCACCTTGCTTTACTAGTCTGAAAATCACTCCATACGACACGAATAGTTTAAAGTTACCACTAGCCTGCACCAACCATTTTTAGACAGAGCATAAGCATAGAACACATATTCATGCTATGAAACTGACTGCACCGTAGGAAATGGAAGTGTATAATGTAACAAAACTTTAACAAACACATAAAAGCGTGATTTTAAAGTCATTAAATCAATATGGTCATATATTTTGACTTTGTAAATAACTTAAAAACTTGATCTGATTGAAGAAAACCGTAATGATTTTTGAAATCACTACCCCAAAATTAGTCAATATCAGTTTTAGCAATAAAGACACCAAAAATTGTGTTGGCCAGTGAATGGGCGTAAATACATGCGATTACATGTTTATATATTAATTTAAAAATGCAGCATACGTACATTACTGCAAGTATGCCTCGGATTTGTAAGTGACTGAACAACAACGTTGAAGCAAGAAAGCTGTGATTACCTTGTTTTGTTTTCTGTTTTTGTACGCCTAATTATACTTTTTCTGTGTTTTGTTTTCATAAATGTATGTGCATAAAATGGGTTGTAAGTCAAAAACAAATTCAGGTTCGGGCCGGGTACCGGGTTTGGGCTCCAATTTCAGGCCGTTTTACAACTCTGATGGAGCTTAAGCAACAAACACACAACTAAAAATGTCGGTTAAAAAATATTTGCTTTAAATTTAAAGACCTTATAGGCTAAACTAAAATCGCTAAACGGGTAAATAAACAAAAAAACACTACCTTGCACGAAAGTGATCTCCACCATGTTTCTTTGCATTTCCATGAAAATCCTTAGCTTGAATGCTACCAACTAACTTATCACCAACCTTAAGATTTTTAGAACCAGGCAATATTATGACAGATGATTTTGGGTCTGTTGTAAGTTCAATATCCACTGGCCACTTGACAATACCCTGCTCAATTTTGTTCAGAAGATCGTCAACTTCAGGCAGGTATGTTCTCCATTCCCGACTTCCAAACTGACTTGAAAGTTCTTTTATCCGTGGAACTTTTACGACTGTGCTTTGTGGTTGGTATACAATAGTTGTGGTGGTATCCGATTGTTTCCAATGAAACGTCAAGCTTACAAAAACAATGATTGACAATATGACAAAGGTGTGAAACTTATGTGCTGACATCATTTTGATCCAGTTTAATAATAGAGTTTGATACCTATTGCTTGTTGTTAATGTTAATATAATGTAGGCTACACATCTAAAACAATTACAACTACGTTTATCTGTATACGTGCACTGTAAATTTTTGGAGTCGCAAAAAGTGGCAATTACACAAATACACGTTGGCTTGTTGCACCATATGGTGTGTCTTTTCAATGCCCATCTTGAGTACGACGTGTAGTTTTTCACGCACAAATATATTACACCCCTGCAAAGGTGGAAAATTTCATGCACTTGTGTTTAATACTAAAGTGTTCTCCATTAATGCAAAGTTGTCCACTAATGCAAAAAAATGTTTAATAATAGGCAATAAAAACAATGCATATTGTATGCGCAACGAAAGCAACACAGCCGCATGATTTTGCAACTTTCACTGTTTTTTCAACGTCATTTCTAAAATATGAGTAAAGGCGAGTTCAAAACGCCAAGTCAAAACCCTAGTTGTGAAGTTTCCGCTTAAATTGGCACATGGTAGTCACAAGATTTACACTTAAAATATTAGGTTACGTTTAACAAATTCAAAATTACCTTTACAAAATGGTCCACTCACATAGAAATATATACTTTTATATACTCTGAGCCTGCACAAAATACACAAAATCCATCACTTGTGTTCTAAACACATCAACTGGTAAGCTTACAACATATAACGGCGTAGTGGTAAGCTTACTCATCTGGTAAGCTTACTCATATAACGGCGTAGCCGCGTTTAGCTCTCGCCCACCATTGTTCCCTCCACTTTTATGCGCTCCGTAAAACTGGTTTCTGGTTTCGGCTTGGTGATTGTTTTGGTGCAAATGTGTCGCTATGTCGCCTTTCACCAACCGAAATAAACTCAACTCAACTCATTAATGGTTTACAGTTCAAAAGTTTTTTTTCATCTTTTAAAAAGTACAGACTTTATTAGATGTTACTACGACGTTTAAGCAAAAGTCAACACAAAACTGAAAAACAAGTATATTTCACAAAACAAAAACAAGCGACAACTAGAAATTATCCTGGCGGTTTGGCACGGCAACGATAAACCATGTCCTATCGTAAGATACTCTGTACACCAACCACCTGTTTGCCTAGGTGAAATATGGTTGCATAGCTGGTAACTGATTAACCCGAAAAAACTGAACAGAGTTACAGCTTATTTTTTTACGTTAAACGTTGATGTAACGTTTGTCAAAAAGTCTAAAATTATTTATGACAGTTATTGCTTGTACAAAAAGTGATTGAATGCTTATGGTCAACCATATATCTTTCATACTTTTACAATGTGGGACACCCTGTTGGGTTATTCCAACAAAAGGCGGCCCCCTCCGTTTGTGCTCTTTCAAAACATATGAAAATACAACGCGTGTTTCTGTCAAGATTAACAACCAGGCGCCAATGCCCTCAAACGGTAATAAGGCCAGTCTCATATTACCATCAACTTTTATAGCCAGATCTCAGAAAGGCCGCTGTCATACTTTGCCAAAGTCATTCTTCACAGTACACAACCATACTGCAAAAAACTATTTTTAACCTAGATTTTAAAATTTGGCCGATGGAATGAAACTGTAACTACGTTGTTTTACCTTTGAAGTACAAATGCGGTACAGTTTATGGTGTTCTGCGAGCCAAGACAAAACTTCGTACCTTTTAACGTTTACAAACGTGTGACAACTGACGCGACCCACTAAAATTGCAGGGCTAATGGCGAGCCGGTATTCGCGCGATACCCTTAATGCTTTCACAAACACAAAAGGCGTATAAGCTAAATTTTTGTTCTTAAAAAGCGCAATTAAACTTATCAAATTGGGCTCCAGTCGCACTTAATAAACCGATAAAAATGAGACCATTTGGCAACAAATATTGCCACAAGAAAAGAGCACCTTACACAAACACCGACCAAACAAGTCTGCCGGATCATAGTAACAGCGCCCTTAGGGAGTTAAGGGGTACCACGAGTTATTCCAACGGTTGAACAAACAAATAAGAAAATGACCCGCAACATTACAATAGTAGTAGTTTCTGACAGTGCAGCCAACCTCTAACTGCTGATATGTATTTATAGAACGTAGGCTTGTAACCGTGATGTGAAAACATACGTGAATTCGCGTGGGCCAAATTTCCGGGTAACTTAGCAACTGTATCGTATGTATTGTATGCGTTTACCAAAACATATTTGTATAGTATTTGGGTCTTTTGAGACGTGATTATTTTGCAGCGGACTAGCAATATGACGTAGCTACAAAAGGAATAGAATTACGGATCAAATTACTGTCGGTCCAACAGCGCATAACTGTTTAAAGTTATAATTTAAATGCTATAATTATTTCCTACAACAGTGGTTCTCAAACTGTTTAACTTTTTTACTTAAAAGTCTTTTTCAACCAACGTTTTAAAATTTTACGGAGTGAAACAGTGACAAGACTGTTGTACTTTTGAAATACAAAGACGGCACAAGTTAGCCAACTTTTGCAAGCTAAGACAAAACTTCGATTAAAACCGTTTGACCTGAAAGCAACATAAAACTGAAATGCTTAACTCAATCGTCCTGATCATTAAAGGTGTGGTTAACGCATTTATAGTTGGCCTATATCGTGGTCCACAGCAACATTAATTCATATTTATGCTGTCTCGCACATGTCACTTTAAATATGTACGTACATTGATTAACATTCTTTTAAAAGACATTTGGCATTTAAAGTGGTCTGAAACCGTTTTGAGCGCTGAAAAACATATCTGTCGACAAACATACGGTAGACTTTCTGCAGTCGCATCAAAGCATTAACTCGACGTACATCATGCAAAGAGAATTTTACAAACCAACTATGATTTCCACTTTTGACACTATACACATCATTAAATCTATCCCACAAAAGGCGCAGAATTGAGCAATACATAATGCCACAGACATCACCCATAAACCCTATACGATACTTATCATTAGTATATCTGTCTTGAAGCGTTTTTGCGGATCAACCGCAATAGTTTATGTACATTAAACGTCACATTACAATTACAAATAATACACAAAACTACTATATATAGGCACAGTAATGGTCAATAATACCTTTAATCTAACGCATTTTTCCTACTCTTCACTGTATGTTTGTGTTGATTTAAACACGGAATACATTGCAGCACAGCCTTTTCGTTTTGTTAATTAATGACCGTGATTTGGACAATCTCCAAAAACCTTACGTCAGTTAGCCTCCTTAAAAAAATCTCGAAATTTTCACGTTGAATGTGGCAAATGTTGTATCAGACAAAATTTTACATAAATACCAAGTAACAAAAGAACAATGATACAATAATAAAGGCTAAACCTAAAAAGTTTAAAAGCTGAGAACTGCTGTCGGCCTCCAACAAGCAGCAGTAGCCTATATTCTAACACACAAAAATCTTTCTTCACTGCCTACGAAACGATAGAAACAGTTCAAAGGCGCAGATTCTAACATTATGAGACTATTCTTGTGCCTTAACACTTTTGAACCCTGGTCGCACATAAGCAAGACAAAAAGTCCGGTAATTAAAACGCACAGATCCTTATTTCAAAGTGGTTGTATATAGTACGTTGACATTGCAGGCCTGTGTCAGGTGTGTACAAGCCGCTGCCGCAGAAATGACACATTTAAATAATCGGGATTTTATAGGCAAGGTATTAATTGGGCGGAACGACAAACAAACCGCTTTAAACGGTAAACACAAGACAATCTGGTGTGGGCCCTAAGCTAAGGTCTGGGCACACTCGAAGAAAAAAAAGATTGCTTGTTTGCTTAACACCAAAAACGGACCATAGTTACAGTGTTTCAATTCCATTTTATTCTCTATAATGCTCATACACCTGATTCATCCTTGTTGCAAGCACAAAGAATAAATTTACCGTTAAAATACCACAGTACGACATTGATCACCATACAAGTTACAACCCTTTTCCGATCCGGACATAAAGTTCTTTAGTTATCGGGGCTGCGGGGTCTGTAGACGTCACATCAATACTAGAAAATACACCTAATCGAAAACGCTATACCTGAAGTGTATTTTTTGGCATAATGATCAGCATAAATGTTTAAGTAGCTACAGAGCAATTTACGCCCGTGGGCTCCACTTTGTAAACAATTCAGTTTACAGGCAACCGGAGCACTGTAATTGTGTTTAATATTGGTGCACATTTCTTACCGTATGACCCATCTGTAACAATGCAACGGGCTGCAGGGATAAAAAATGCCCTGACTGATTTGCATAAACGCCTTCCAAGTGTTCAAATATTTCTTCGTGGAACAATTCGTTTTACCGGAAGTTCACAAGGACCACTTAGCGAGTGGTTGTATATGAGAACAGATCGAATACTCCGGCGCTATTTCTCAGATTTACCGTATGTTGGACAGATTGACACATGGGAAATGACAACAATGTTGCCGCAAAAAGATGTTCACGCAATTGGTGAAGTTGCCAATCAGTTTGTTTCTTTATTTTTGTCTTACATATGCTAATAAATAATGAAGACAATTTGTACCAGCTGAAGTTGTCATGTGTTGTGTATCTTTGTGCCGCCAGTTTTTTTCTTTTCTTCAAAAACATTGTATTCAAGGCCTTTTGTCATTTAAGCAAGTTCCAACATTTCAAAGCGGTGTTTTTGTTGAAATTTTTGGTAGTTCGAAATTAAAGAGAGAAGTATGAAATCCTTAGTTTTGCCGCACGGTACAAGACTGAAGACTTTTCCGATCGTGGCACAATAACAAATTGCATTTTTGTTTGCGACGAACTCCACAAGCTAAAAATCACTCGTGCAAAGCATATAATTGACTTTATTTTTTGTGTAACGACTTTATTTTTTGTGCAATTTATTGTGTAACGATGGCACTGCTTTTGGCAACTATATTGTGTAAAATGGAGTTCTAGCGTGGTCACGCAAATCCGCATTTTGTACAAAAGCAAATATATCGGGGCACATTTAGCAATCTCTTACCCAAGTGTATACCGCATAAAAACTATAGGGTAACTGAATAATTGTATACAAAGTGGAGCCCACGGGCGTAAATTGCTACATATTATGCTGATCATTATGCCAACAAATAAATGTCAATTTAAGCGTTTTCGATTTGATGTATTTTCTAGTAATAATAGCCTACCAAGGAGGAGTCGAATGTGCCGTCTACAGACCCCGGAGCCCAGATAATTAAAGAACTTTATGTCCGGATCGGAGAAGGGTTGTATGGCGATCAATGTCATACAGGTATTTTAACGGTACATTTATACTTTGTGTTTGCAACAAGGTTGAATTAGGTGTATGAGCGTTATAGAGAAAAAAGTGGAATTGAAACACAGTAGGTATGGTCCGTTTTTGGTGTTTAGCAAACAAGTAATCTTTTTTCATTAAGTGTTGCCCAGACCCACACCAGATTTCCTTGTGTTAAATTGTTTAAAGCGGTGCGGTTGGTCGTTTCGCCCAATTAATACCTTACCTAGAAAAAAAAACATTATTTAAATGTGTCATTTCAGCGGCAGCGGCTTGTACACACCTGATATAGGCCTACAATATAAACATACTATATACAACCACTTTGAAATAAGGATCTGTGCGTTTTAATTGCTGGACATATTTTTGTGTTGCCACTCCGTAAAATGTTAAAACTTTTGTTGAAAAAGACTTTTACGTAAAAAAGTTACAAAGTTTGAGAACCAACAATGTAGGAAATAATTGTTGAATTTAAATTTTAATATTTAGCAGTTATGCGTGCTGGATTTACCAAGTGCTGGATTAACTATTAGGCAAAGTAGGCACGTGCCTACAGGCCAGTTAAAAATCCAGGCCACTTTCCAACAACGATCTTTGTGACAATGATTTGGCAACACTGATAATTCTGTTTTTTTGGTTGGCAACCCTGATTTTCGGGCCACTTATAAAATGTGCCTACAGGCCAGCAGACCCTTAATCCAGCACTTGGACCTACAGTAACTTGATCCGTAATTCTATTTCCTTTAGCTACGTTATATTGCTAGTCCGCTGCAAAATAATCACGTCTCAAAAGACCCAAATACTATACAAATATGTTTTATTAAAGGCTTACAATGCATACGATACAGTTGCTAAGTTACCCGGAAAATTGGTATACGTGGATTCACCTATATGTTTTCACATCACGGTTACAAGCTTACATTCTATAAATACATATCAGCAGTTTGAGGTTGGCTCCACTGTCAGAAACTACTACTATTGTAATGTTGTGCATAATTTACTTATTTGTTTGTTCAACCGTTGGAATAACTCGTGATATATACCCCTTAGCTCCCTAAGGGCGGTGTTACTGTGATCCGACAGCCTTGTTTGGTCGGTGTTTGTGTAAGGTGCTCTTTTCTTGAACATTTGTTGCAAATAGTCTCATTTTTATCGGTTTATTGAGTGCGACTGGAGCCCAATTTCATAAGTTTATTTGCGTATTTTAACTACAAAAATTTAGCTTATACGCATTTTGTGTTTGTAAAAGTATTAAGGGTATCGCGTAAACTATTTATTGGTTATACCGGCTAGCCATTAGCCCTGCAATTTAAATGGGTCGCGTCAGTTGTCACACGTTTGTAAACATTAAAAGGTACGAAGTTTTGTCTTGGCTCACACAACACCATAAACCAGGGGTGTCCAACACGTGGCACGCGTGCCAAAAGTGGCACGCAGAGCATTTAAAAATGGCACGTGGGCCTTTGCACATTCAGATAGTAAACATTTGTCACGCAATTAAATTTGTTTCTGTTGATTCTTCTTGGCCTTTATTCTAACCTCTGTAAAGATCACCATTGGTAAAGTTACACAATCCACTAATTAAATTGTTCGTTTTTGACAAAATTTTTAGCCTTCTTGCCATATGCGTAGAGCTTCAAAAAAATGCCAGGGGTGCGACTTTAGATCAATGACGCCGATACCTTCTGTGTTTTAGCCTGTAGTTTCTGTCACATTATAGTCACTTGATACATTTCTTTGTGTGGTTGGGATGTTTGCTGTGCGTCCAATAACGTATGCACATACCAAAAGGACGATTTACCGAATCAGTCATTTTAACAACGATTTAGTTTTTAAAGAACTTGTCACGCAGGAAATAAAAGTAAAACCAATTCACGTTTCAAATATAGCTGACCGAAACTTAGGTCATCTTGAATCAAGTTTGGGCCGTTGCAGTGCTTTGCAAACGGACATTGAACACGGCTTAGGAATCGGTAATGCAAACGTACATAACAACATCTAAAAGCGGCTATAAACGCCTTGCATTGTTTAATGTTGGCCCATGGAATTTATTAACAAAATAATTACAATTTTTTTTTAAGAGAATTATTGCGCCACATAATACTAAAACGTTAGTGAACGTGCCATGTTTATGTCGCAATAAAATGCCCGTTTATTTCGAAACAATTGTAATTGTTGCTTTTCAACCGATGTCTGTTCAATTAATTACGTGACTACAAACGCATTTGTGTTCAGTTGGAAAAGCATTTTTAACCGACGTAACTTGAACAAAGATAAGTTTTTGACGCACACAAAGTACTCCGGTGCCCCATTTTTTGTTAATCCTTTAGTAGGGTTCTACATATTGGCCAAATATTCGGATTGAGCCCGGGCCGTTAAGACGTTTAAGACATGGTTTGTCAAAAAGTACCAAAGGCTGGCACGCGAGTATATTTTAAAACCAAAATTGGCACTGCGGTGTGTTCGAGTTGGACACCCCTGCCATAAACTGTACCGCATTTGTACTTCAAAAGGTAAAACAACGTACTTACTGTTTCATTCCATCGGCCAAATTTTAAAATCTAGGTTAAAATAGTTTTTTGGAGTATTGTTGTGTACTGTGAAGAATGACTTTGGCAAAGTATGACTGTAATGAGCGAGTACGCACATTGTTGTTTTCGTTGTCTTATTTATGCACCGATAATAATTAATGTTTTCATAAGTTCGTTACTTACTTTTCACAGGTCTTTTTCTAATGATTTTTCACACTCTTTGTTTTGATGTACTTTGTTTTCACAATGTTGCTAATATGTTGTTAATATTTATCACGCACACTTTTGTTAATGTCTACCACGCACATTTTTATTTAACGTTATATTTATTTGTGTTTGTATTTGCATTTCACTTTACGTAATCACACATTTTAATCTACCGCTCCATTCTCTTCCTTAATCAATTTGCTGTCTCGCACCAATGATTTGGACGTCGACGTGTCGCGCTTGTATGTTGTGATTGGACGTTGAGATCATGTGACTTTGCACTCGCCATGTTTCGTTTTCGATTTGAGGCAGTTCTCGCCTGGGCCTCGTGGTGTTTGTAGCGTTGGTGTTGTAGTTGGAAAACGTGGTGGCGTTGTGTTGTATCGTATTGAAACTGTGGAGGTTGCTAACGTTTTTGCTATTTTATATTATATTAAACCTGTTTTAGTTGAGGCCCTGTTCGGTGTGACCATCTCAACTTTGGCTTTAGCGGTAAGCCGTTAGTGCAGGGTGACCTGGTTTTTACCAAGTTAGGGGCGGTGATCACGCTATATTTGTGGTCAGGGTTGGGTAAGCTAGTTTTATTTAGTAAAAGATAACTCTCTCGCCCTTCCCCAAAATCTTAGGAGGCCAAATTCGGGATCACTTGACTAATTTCGGTTACATTTGGACCCTGCTACCGCTTGTAGGTGGTCACTCCGTGGTGAGAACTCGATTTTGTATGCTTTTAGTGTTTTGCAGTTTTACTTTTTAACATGGCTTTTAACGTTTTTATAACTCCTCCGCGGTATACGCCTGGAATGGATGTAGATGGGTTTATAACGCAGTTTGACTCGTACTGCAACAGCGTGAAGGCATCGGAGGAAGTAAAGCGCCACATGTTTTTAACAACCATTGATGACGACTTGCGTTGGTCAGTGCAAGGAAAGGACAGCTGCGTGTTTGAACTGACTTACGAACAGATCATTGAACGTGTAGGAAAGTTAAACAAGAGCGACGTGATTTTGCACCAGACGCGGCGGCAATTGCCGCAGGAATCTAACAAGGAATTTGTCTATGCTTTGAAGGCAATGGCAGACAAAGCATACCCTAAGGACGAGTCAGCCTGAAACGAAGTGTCGTATTCCTTACTATTGCTTGGTTTAGCTGATCAGTCAGAGGCTATTAACATTCCTAAACAGCTAGGATACAAACGTGACTTTTGGTCTGAGGCCGAATGTGTGATTGGAACTACGAGCCAGGATCCATTACCAGTAATGCCGGTTGAAAAAACGTTGAAAAACGACCCACAACTTCAGCTGCTTGAGGACCTCGGGAAACAATGGCAAGACGATTCTAAAGCGCTGGCTGACGCAGTTTCGGCGCTCCAAGCTGACCTAAAGCAAATTCGTGATGAGGTGCGTTCAGGACCCAATCAATTTCCAGCTGGGCGATATCGCCCGGGGAGAGGCGTCTTGAAAGAACAACCCCGATGCTGTGGTGAGGTTGGTCATTTACGTCGGTTCTGCAGATATGGTGAGCAATACAGTGGTGTAAGACGTGATAGAATGTACCAAAGTTTTACGTTTTCTAAACCACGTGTCCACAGACAGAGACTGAGAGCACCAAGCAAACCCTTAGGACCTTCCAAACCTACATCGGCCGGTCCTGACCGTAAGCATATTGTTAAAAAGACATTACCCCGGTTTGTTAATATGATGACAGGAGGTGTTGTCACTTGTGCATTGGTTGACACTGGTGCCTCCGTTACCATTTTGAACCAACGCGTGTGGGATGTTATTAAAGAAGATGGTCGACAGCAAACTGGTTCCCCTCGGGGATGACGAATACCTCTCGGGAGTCACGGGAAGTCCATAAACGTTTTGGGTAAAGCCACTATCTCCATTAAATTAGGAGATTTAGATGTAAGTTCTGTTGTGTACGTGGCCACAAGCTTACCTTATGACTGTATCCTAGGTCTGGACTTTTTGCAATCGAAAGGCTGCAGTATATGTTACGAATACAATTTACTAACTGCGGGTACCGCACAAGTTTCTTTGTTGACCTCTCCAATTGTGCAAACAACCAGAGAGGTATGCCTCGTGGACACCATCAGCATTCTTATACAGAAATGGATGTGGACGGACGATACGTACCTCACGCTGACAGTAAGACTATTCCTACTTTTTCCGTGTTAGTATGCCGTAACGAGGAGTTTTGTGAACGGACGGGTCTACGAAGCGCTAACTGTTTGGGCGTAGTAGAAGGTAGTAAAGTTAAAGTTCGTCTGGCTAACTTTAGCGATGAGACAATCGATGTGCTTGATGTGACCCGCATAGCTACAGTTACACCGGTGCATGCTTATGGTCACATTGATAGTCTAATAGATGAATGTTGCGGTCAAAGTTCCCATGATAAATGTGTATGCAAAAATGCGTGGCGTTCAACCACAAAACCACAAAGGTTGACCAATGTGTGCATTGTTCGCAGAAGGGTCAAGATGAAAGTGTACCGAACGACGGAGAACACTGGAAGGCCGTCCGAGACGGAGTTACCATCGGCTCGGGGATCAATCCCAGTCAATTAAATGAAGTTTTGAATCTTCTACGCCGTCACCAGAAGGCATTTTCGACAACTAGTTCAGACCTTGGACGAACCAGTAGTTCGCGCCACGTTATCGACACCGGCGATGCCCCACCTGTTCGTCAACCACCACGACGAATGGCCCAAACCCATAAGCAACAAGTGGAGAACATGATTGGGGAAATGCGAGAACAAGGACTGATTCGCCCTTCGACACCTCCATGGTCCAGTTCCATTGTTTTGGTGAAAAAGAAAAGTGGTGAGCTACGCTTTTGTGTTGATTATCGTCAGGTGAATGAAGTTACTACGAAAAATAGCTATCCGATACCGCGGATCGATGACAGCCTAGATTAGACGAAATGTCCGGTTCCGTATATTTTTCGACGCTAGACCTAAAATCCGGCTATTGGCAAATACCGATGGACGAACGTTCACGAGAAAAGACCGCATTTGATAGTCACATGGGCCTTTTTGAGTTCAACGTCATGCCGATGGGCTTATGTAACTCTGCGGCTAGTTTTCAGAGGTTAATGCGAATTATACTGCAGGGCATTGAATGGCAGGGTGCGCTGGCATATCTGGATGACATCATTATTTACGCCAGGAGCTTCGATGAACATATGCGTCGTCTGGAGGATGTTCTACTAAGGTTGATCAAAGCTGGGTTAACCCTCAAACCTTCGAAATGCGACCTGTTTAAAGATGAAGTGCGACTCCTCGGTCTCATTGTCTCAAAGCAAGGTATTTTATGTGATCCCGATAAGGTTCGGGCTGTCAAAGAATGGCCGATTCCGAGGAGTGTAAAGCATGTGCGTCAATTTGTAGGCTTAACATCTTACTATCGAAAATTTGTAAAAGGCTATGCATCTATTGCTGCTCCCTTACACAAATTAACTGAAAAATGCTGCCGTTTTATATGGACTGATCAATGTCAACAAGCGTTTTCATCATTAAAACTAGCGCTTACCACAGCTCCTGTGCTGCATTATCCAGATTTTACCAAGCGGTTTGTGTTAGATACCGATGCCTCCGATAATACTGTTGGTTGTGTTCTTGGACAGGTAATCGATGAAAAGGGGCGCGTGGTAGCATACGGAAGTCGAGCTCTGAGTAAAGCGGAAAGACATTACTCCACTACCCGTAAAGAGCTATTAGCAGGAATTTTTGCCACCAAACTTTTTCGTTGTTACTTGTTGGGCAAAAACTTTCTTCTTCGAACAGATCACTCGTCGTTACGATGGCTTTGGCGATCTCGCGAATTGTATGGTCAGTGCGCACGTTGGGTAGAACACTTGGCCGCTTACCATTTTGAGATGTCTCACAGACCAGGAGCGAAACATTCGAATGCCTACGCATTGAGTGTTCGTGAAGATGATGGGTTTCCGTATGTGATCGTGGATGGTGGAGCACAGACCGAGGTATTTTCAGTCGATTTAAGAGATGTATCCGGGTATAACTTGTCGACGATTGTAGAAGCCCAACACACTGATCAACATCTGAATCCGGTGTTATCTTGGGTTCAGCGAGGTATTAGGCCATCGTTTCGCAATGTTAAGCATCTATCAGCCGAGTCCAGGCATTTCTGGAGTGTTTTTAGCAAGTTAACATGTCGTGATAATATGCTGTTTATTAACGATGACTGTGTTACTCAGGCTTCTGAAGAAGTAACCAAACTCGTCGTACCCATCTCCATGCGGGAAGATGTGTTAGCCGCTTGCCATGACATGGCGCTTGGTGGAGGGCATTTGGGCATCGCCAAAACTTTAGGGAAAATATCTGAACGTTTTTACTGGTTTCAGTGGAGGAAGGACACCGAGGCACACTGTCGGAGATGCAACATGTGCAATATGAACAAGAAACCCAGCACGACCATACGAGCACATCTGGTACCTTCACAAGAAGTGCGACCAATGCAAAGAATCGAGATCGATGTTTTGGGACCTTTGCCTCTGACCAGGTTAGGGTATCAGTATGTTTTAGTTTCCTGTTACTTGTTTACCAAGTATGTTCGAGCATGGCCGATGCGACACCAAAGTGCTCATGAAACTGCGGGTATTTTGTTCCACAGGTGACTTACGGTCCATGGCGTCCCGGAGATTATACACTCTCACCGTGGCGGGAACTTTGAAATCGAACTGTTTGCAGAACTGGTGCGGTTGATGGGGTGTACTAAAAGCCGCACGACAGCTTACCACCCGGCTGGGAACGGCGGCGTCGAAAGAAATAACCGTACGATCATTGCGATGCTTCGCAACTATGTACAGCGCGATCCCAAGAGGTGGGACGAGGCGTTATCGGCGGTCGTGGCCTCATACAATGCTAGTCGTCACGAAAGTACTGGCTTATCCCCACATTTTCTGTTGACAGGTCATCAACTGCGCTTACCGGCAGACCTCATCTCGTCGCGATCAACAAGGGCTACCCAGCCATTCGTGCATTTGGAAGCATTGCGGTCCCGACTATTGCTTGCGGAGGAGGTCGCACGCGAAACATTAGAAGTGCAGAGGCAACAAATGGAGCAACGATACAATAAGAAAATCTATGGCGCACCATTACGAGAGGGTGATATCGTCCTTCTGGAAAACACGGTTGTGGCAAAAGATGGTTGTCGTAAGTTTTTGCAACCTTACAAAGGTCCCTTTAAAATTGTAGCAACACAAGGCACAGTTAATTATGTGATTCAGGACGAACAAGGTGCGATTCAAACTGTGCATTACAACAGGTTGAAAAACGTCGACATGGAGTACAACAGACAAGAAGAAAGTGGCGAAGAAAATCCAACAACCGAGAACAATGTCCCGCAGGCAGGGTGTCACTTTTGGGTTCCAACTGCCCATGACAACAGTGCTATGCAAAGAGCGACGGGGCGTGAGGAAGTTGAAGACGAAGGCGCTGAAGACGAACCTGTTGAAAGCGAACCAAGTGAAGACGAAAACCATGAAGACAGCGGCAAGGGAAATGCTGCGCCCGTCGATGATGATACCGGATTGGGCGCAGACATACAGAATGTGGCTGAACGATTGGAAGATCTGCGACCGAGGCGAAATCGGCGACAAACTGTATTTTATCCTAATGTCGAGTCCTAACGGTGTAGGACGTGAACTGAGATGGCGTAATGAGCGAGTACGCACATTGTTGTTTTCGTTGTCTTATTTATGCACCGATAATAATTAATGTTTTCATAAGTTCGTTACTTTATTTTCACAGTTGTTTTTCTAATGATTTTTCACACGCTTTGTTTTGATGTACTTTGTTTTCACAATGTTGCTAACATGTTGTTAATATTTATCACGCACACTTTTGTTAATGTCTACCACGCACATTTTTATTTAACGTTATATTTATTTGTGTTTGTATTTGCATTTCACTTTACGTAATCACACGTTTTAATCTACCACTCCAGTCTCTTCCTTAATCAATTTTCTGTCTCGCATCAATGATTTGGACGTCGACGTGTCGCGCTTGTACGTTGTGATTGGACGTTGAGATCATGTGACTTTGCACCTGCCATGTTTCGTTTTCGATTTGAGGCAGTTCTCGCCTGGGCCTCGTGGTGTTTGTAGCGTTGGTGTTGCAGTTGGAAAACGTGGTGGCGTTGTGTTGTATCGTATTGAAACTGTGGAGGTTGCTAACGTTTTTGCTATTTTATATTATATTAAACCTGTTTTAGTTGGGGCCCTGTTCGGTGTGACCATCTCAACTTTGGCTTTAGCGGTAAGCCGTTAGTGCAGGGTGACCTGGTTTTTACCAAGTTAGGGGCGGTGATCCCGCTATATTTGTGGTCAGGGTTGGGTAAGCTAGTTTCATTTAGTAAAAGATAACTCTCTCGCCCTTTCCCAAAATCTTAGGCCGAATTCGGGATCACCTGACTAATTTCGGTTACATGACAGCCGCCTTCCTGAGATGTGGCTATAAAAGTTGATGGTAATATGATACTGGCTTTATTACCGGTTGAGGGCATTGGCGCCTGGTTGTTAATATTGACAGAAACACGCGTTGTATTTTCATATGTTTTGAAAGAGCACAAACGGAGGACGTCGCGTTTTGTTGGAATAACCCAACAGGGTGTCCCACATTATAAAAGTATGGAGGATATATCGTTGATTGTAAGCATTTATTCGCTTTTTGTACAAGCAATAACTGTCATAAATAATTTTTAACATTGTAACAAACGATGCATTTGCGTTTATAGTAAAAAAGTGTATAACCCTGTTTAGTTTTTCGGGTAAATCAGTTGCCAGCGACGTAACGATATTTCACATAAGCAAAAAAGTGGTTATTACAGTATACCTTACAGCAGGACACGGTTCGTAGTTAAGCACAAAAGGCGAAAATCTTTCTTGCCTTTGTAGTCAAAAAGGGCAATAACTTTGAGTATGCCGAACCATCAAGATATGTTCTAGTTGTCGCTTGTTTTTGTGTGTGTGAAATAGACTTGTTTTACAGTTGTTGTGAGCCTGTACTTTTTAAAAGATGAAAAAAACTTTTGAACGGTAAACTGTTAATGAGTTGAGTTGATTTCGCTTGGTGAAAGGCAACAAAGCAAGATAATTGTACTAAAACAATGACCCAGTCGAAAATAGCTGCGCAACGTTGAAACGTTATAGAGGGCATTGGAGGAACTATGTGCGCTGCATCTCATAGAGTTGTAGTGAGCTTACTAGTTGATTTAAGTATTAAAAACACAAATGATGTATTTTTTATGTTGTGCAGGCTTACAAAGTATTTATTTCTATATGAGTGGACCATTTTCAAAAAAAATATGTTTGAATGTTTGAAACGTAACATAACATTTTAAGTTAAAAAAATCTTGTGATGACCATATGTAAATCCAAGGAGAAACTTCACAACTGGGCTAACTTGGCGTTTCAAACTCGCCTCTACTCACATTCTAGCGATGACATTGAAAAACACAGTGGAAGTTGCAAAATCATGCAGTTTGGTTGCTTTCGTTGCATCGTGCCTTGTTACCTGGCATCTGTATCAGTTCTTGTCTAATCAAACGCTTAGCTACAATCAATCTGCAACTTTTGACGAACTTAACCATATGACGGAAGGTTTTTGGAGATTGTCCACGCCACTTAACAAAACAAGAAAGGCCGAGTTGGACGAAATGTTTGTGCGGTACTGGAAACATCAGAAAATTCCAGTAAAAAGATGGGGGGAGAATGAGAAGTGCGGTTACTACAAGTAAGTCCGACTTTGGACAAAAAAGGAATCAGTATTTTACGTTTTAAATCGTTAAAGATGCTTAAAAACCTCAAATTTAGTCTCACAACAGTATTACCCACAACCTATCGATCTAGGTTCTCTTTATACTGTTTGTCAGGTTGTGCGATTACGATGCCGGAAGTTTAACATTAATAACCAGGCCTTCTTGTTATAAAGGGTAGAGCTACTAACGCCATAACGAGAATCACAACTTCGCTTTCACAAGGGGCGTAAAGAGCTGAATTTTTATTTAGCGGCTATCAATGGGTTGGGTTGGGAAATATTTACATAAAATGTTTACACTAGTAACTATTTTTTGGGGTTAGTTTTATTGAATTTTAAGTGCAAATGCCATACCCCGACCCTAATAGCCCTATAAGCATTTTTTTGAGATATAACCAATCAAATTTGGGGTGTGATTCTTGTTATGGTGTTAGTAGCTCTGCCGTTATAAAGACTTATTTACATTTTAGGGGTAGGTAATTATTCTTTAAACTGACATTTTCATGTTTGGTTTATTTGCATGTTATCAGTAACAGTAAAGTTACTTCAGTAAAAGAAACCAAAAGTAATTGGGCACATGTACAACTGAATCTTCCTGTGGGGCAGATTAGTGTCATTAGAAACTTGCCTAAACGACTTATGTTATACATTTAGTGGCAATATGTTTTTATTTTACAGCTTTTTAGATTCAGTTCCACATAGTTCTTGGCCAAGAGTTGGAAGTTGGTGCAACCCCGAAGGTAGTCACCCCTGTTGTAACAATTACTTGAATGGGACATGTGGCGAAGTCTCAAATCAAACCTGCAACTGTTCTCAGTAAGCAAAAGCTATGTTCCATCGTTCATCTTCTACACACATTAATATTATCATTAAAAAAATCTTGAAAGCTAGATTAACCAAGTTGAAGTGTAAGCTTGTTAGACTTTAAAGAACCATTATAAAATTTCGTTACGTTTTTCGTGATTATTTCAATGCCTAAAGTGTTCCGCGGCTTAAAAAGGTTGGAAAACTCTGGGTTACTTCACACAGTGTGAAGTCACTCCAAACCTGGCCCGTTTTCAATTAAACTTTGTCCCGCCCGGTTTAAAGCAATGGTTTAATTTACGACAATGTATTTATAGGTGCGTGGACACCCGACTCTATGAACATGCTGAGCTTTCAAATTGGATTACAAAGGACCAAAGTTTCAGTTGGAACAAATACGTTGGCGAAGATGCGTGTCAAGTGATTGAACGCTCCCCTTTCAAGGATATTTATTTTATTGGAGATTCGTTCATGCGAAATATGTACACGGTTTTGTTAATGATACTTGCAAACGATTTTGAGAAAGGTCCCTGGACTATTAATATGACGAATCAACAACGTGAGCTTTGTGTTGAAATGAACACTCTTTTCTATCCCGCTTGTCGACCACTGGCTACGAATGGTCAAAAACTTATACAGAAAAGCTGTGTAGACAAAAACTTTAACGTGAGTTTTAAATGGTGGCCGAATAACTCGAATGGTAGGAATTTTGTAAAGCTTGTGCAAAATCTAAGCGGAAAGCGTGGATCGCTACTTTTGTTGGGAGTCGGTTATCATGAAACAATTTTACCTGCAAAATAACAATAAGATCGACATATTTTGCAAAGAAATGCGGGCATACCTAACATCTATAAACGTTACATATTTGGACTTTCGAAATTTAGCAAAGAACGTGCATAGTTTTGATAGTTTTGTTATGAAAAAACAGGTCTTGTTAAATGG
Source organism: Phallusia mammillata (assembly GCF_965637545.1). Lineage (NCBI taxonomy): Eukaryota > Metazoa > Chordata > Ascidiacea > Phlebobranchia > Ascidiidae > Phallusia > Phallusia mammillata. The sequence continues at coordinate 19,055,575 of NC_137256.1, read as the reverse complement.
GTTGGATGCCCTACATAGTTAAAGTAAATGTACGCGCAAAGAAAGCATAGCTTATTTTCTTCAATATGCAAATAAATTTTGAATTTTTGGGTAATTGCAGCCAATCTTAAGTTTTTGTTCTCTACTGTTTTTCTATAAGTTAGCATAATTATTGTTGTCCATATGTTTCAAAGTCCGTATAAAACACTTTGACTTCGTATGTTCCGTACGTGTTGGCTACTACAAATCTTGTATTTTATGTTTCTTTACTTGTAGGCTATATTTGTTTACACTGTTACCATAAATACTACACTATATGGAAAATACTAGTGAAACTGATACTGTACTATATGGGACATATACTATAAAACTTTATCATTTATATAATGGGACGGTTTCTATTGGTTTGGGGCTTTGGGTAGAAAAAAAGACAATTTATATGCGTTGTCATGTTCGTCTTCTTGTACATGCTTATGTTGCGACGTAACGTTTGTGCTTTTCCTGTGTCATACACTCAACTGCAAATAAATGGCAAATTTTATTTGAATGCTGTTTTTCTGCTTTTCCATATTGCAGCTGTTTTTTTGTTCCAATATGCAGCATTGCCTTAACCCAGTGGTTCCCAACCTATGGGTCGCGACCCAAAGTTGGGTCGCCTGAACATTCTGTTGGGTCGCTTGTTTTAGTGACAATTACAGCATCTACTTTTTGACGCCGCGTAGCGTTACTTTTATATTACCCAGGGCTTAAAATTGTTGCCCAACAATAACCTAATTCATCACAACTTGTCGTAATAATGTTTAAAACTGTTTGTGACGTCATAAAGTAATGTGTTAGCTCACAATAGAGCGTTGCCTGGCAAATAATGCCTCGATTCAGCTCCAAGTTCGGAATAAATGGAAATGTTTGGTCGTAAAAAACAACAGCGTTCGTTCGTTATAAGGTTATTGATTTGCTAAACTGGCGCAGTAATTTTTTTTTAAAAAAAACTTTCCTATCTTACAGACAAAATACAACTAAAATAACATGTCCATGGGTCGCGAGAAATCACAAAACTAAATTTTGGTAAGTATTTGGGTCGCGTTAAAAAAAGGTTGGGAACCACTGCCTTAACCCACAAGAACCAAACGTATTTATGTACATAAAGTAAAAAAAGAGAAATGCACGAAACAGAGTCGTCTAGTGGTGGAAGATCTGACTGGTAAAAAGAGTTTGATTTGAGAATGACTGAAGATGAAAATAAATAAACGCTGCTTAAAGACGTAAAAAATGTTGATGGAATAAGTCACAGAAACAATGTAAAAAATGCAAAAAATCTTATTTTCCGTCGCAGGAGTTTTAATTATTCGAAAGCTTTAAGTGCAAATAAATTTATGTAGGCTACACAGTAGTCATTTTTTTTGTGTTTGTTGCGCCGTATGTAGAAAATAGTGACTTGGAACTGGATTTGTTCCGCTACCGCAAAACCTAATATCCTAAAACACCTACAAACTTTTATGTCCGATTTTTGCTTGCGTATTTTCTTGCCCGCAACAAGTGAAAAGAGGTGAACAACACGGCCGCCTTGTCCCCACAAGCTTGTGGGTTCTAATCCTCTCTCGGTTTCTTGTGTTTCAAGAAGAAAACCGCTTTTTATCTTAGCTAAATTGTGAATTAGCTAAATTGTTTACCAGGCTCAGTTTTGTGCCTCCAATCGTTGTTTATGTGCGAAATTGTTGTTTTTAATAGACGGGATCGTCATACTGATATTACTTGGTTTAGGCTAGGCCTATATACATATTTTTACTGCACTTTTAGGCTACCTTGAGCTTAATCGACTTGACAACAAAACAATTACACGAACACTGCTAAAATGCTCATTTTAGCACGAAAGTGGTGTTTTTGATGCACGCAAAGATTGATTATAGAAATTCCAGCAAAGTTGTACAAAGATGTCCAACATACATTTTAGCCTACGAAGTCAATAAAGCAACGCCCACCCGACCAACATGAAAATGGGTAAAAGGCAAAGCAAATCAGGAAGCGTTGTGGCGGGGTCAACAATCGAGTCCAAATTTGTCCCGATTTTTTGGTAACAGTAAGCGGGTTTCATGTTTAGACACTCAAACCACAAAACAAGCGGGGACTCGTCCTGGACCCAAACGTAACATAAAAAATGAGGCTCGAGTAACAAATCTGTCATGGCATGTATTTTTTTTGATGCCGCTTTACGAAGCTAAGGCCGCGTTCATAAGTTTTGGTGTAACGAGAAATCGCGTCACTCTGTTTGCTTTCGTAAGCGTATTAGCTTCGGATAAAGTTTAAAGTTCAATTTGTAATTGTTTACCAGCCCACTTCACTTTGCCGCCTACGTGATGAAAATCATGTTTCGTTGTTGCAACCTAAGTAAAGTTATGCCAAAAGTAACAAATTGCTTTGTGAATCAAAGTTTAGTGACCATAAAAGTTTGATTATACTCCAAAACATAGCGAAACCCTTGAAATGAAATAAACGTATTTGGAAAGTAAGCTATTTGGTTTTTGAGAGATTAGGCCTTCCACACATTAAATTCATGTCAACATTTTTTTAATTCAACCAATAACAAAATTGCCATCAAAAAACGGTAGACATCAGGGATATCTCAAATTGCAACGTTTTGACAAAACAATTGTCGTCAGCAGTACCAACTGCAAAATAAGCAAAAACTGCAAAGTTCGCAGTGGGATAAATATTTATTTTGCTTAGTGCGAACCAAGACTCTTGAATGTGCTGTCTTTAATTCCATCGTATTATTAGGATATTTTAATTGAAACTCATGTCCAAATTTGTCCCGATTTGTTTGCTTTATCAGCTTTGCCAATCAATTTGTATTGTTTTTTTAACCAGCGCAGTGTAGGCTACGTCATGAAAAACATGTTTTATTGTTACAACTTATTGTACAACTAAGTTAAGTTTTAGGGTCCACCTGATTTGTCATATATGTTGCGAAAAATGAAAAGAACGTTTTTAAATCGTGGTTTTGCTTTTTTGTGGAAATTACGCATATCTTTTTTTCCTTTGGGGAAAAATGTCATCCAATCACCCATCAGATAAAACCCTTTTTTGTTTTAAAACGCGCGGGTTTTAAATTGTGCGGCAGTGTGTAGAGTGGCCATTGGCGGATGAATGAAATACCCAAAAAAAAGTACCAACAACATGTTGGGTTGATGCTAACTTAGGCATTTTTTTACTCAACCTATATAGCTTGCTTAGACGACTGGATGTGGATGTACCAGATATCAAATGCAGAAATATCTTTTGATGCTCCGACAAAGTTTATTGTTCAATATGAATATGCTGAGTGAGCGTTTTTTTTTTCTATTTTTGAATGAAGAGTGTAATCAAGGTAAATCATTAACTTAACCCCGCCCTTGCCAGTGTAAGTACTCGTTGTATACTTCCGCTTCAGACAAGAAACATTTTAGGTGGCAGGACTGTCTTATTTGTTGAAACAAAAAACATTTTGCAGCTTTTTAGTATACAGGTAATTATAAACATATCTTGCTCATTGTGTTTTCCTATAATTGAAGATGTGTTTTTTTATTTGCATGCATCAAAAAGTTTGTTTTAATAACATAACCACAAATAATATAGATTCAATGTTTTATTGCAGGGCAATCGACATAATTTTACCCAAACCATTTATAGCGATCCAGTCCCAAACTCAAAAAAGTTATGCCAAAAAGGTAAAAATAGCTGCAATTTGTTGACCTATTGTATTAGTAACAGTTTACTTTGCTACTTTTTTACTACTTTTCTGTACTGGTAATGCCTAACCGTTATAGTTACAAAAAGTATGTGAATAAAAAACAAAATAATAAATGATTTGGGATTTATTTTAAAATTACTTTCAGAAAATCTGTTGATATGTATTTTGTTTACTTATCAGGTCAAGAAAAGTTTCCCCCAAAGAGGCTGAGGACGCCGCTAAATCATTGGCCAAAGTCAACATACTACCAAACAATTGGCCAGAGTATTTGAGAAAACTTGGATTTTCTGACAGAAAAGTTGAAAGATATGTCAATAAAAAAGGTTCTTTGACCCCATACTGGATCAAGTTAAAAGGTAACCCCTTTATATGTTTATGTTTGTATGTAAATTACCAATAAACACATGCAGTTTTCAAATGTTTTGGCCATATGTCATTAAAAAGCCTTGTTGCTCTTGATCTGTTCTTTAATTACTTATTAGTCGCCTTGGTGAAGGGAACATACCAGTACTTTTCTTGTGCTTTTTTTCCATATCTATATATAAGGGGCAGGGAGTATTCATGTTTGTTTTTTTTCCTTATAGCACTTTTGGTTTCCATGAACATAATTTAATGTTTTGTATGTTTAATTTATGTTATTTAAACAATTTTTGTACACACAGGAATGCATAGTGAATTAAGTGTGGGTGTAGAAAAACTAGTGCAATATGAAGTAAACAGACAAAAAAGAAATAAACAAATTGATGAAATTTTGGTTCACAATCAAGTAAACAAGAATATTATTAGAAGTAAGTTTTCTGTTTTAAATTTAACTACGTAGTGGTGTTTGTCATTGCAATTTGCCAAACATTATGTCCTGATTACCTGTTTCTCCAGGGTATTCAATTTCTAAACCGTAGAAATTGTCACATACATACAGTTGCAATTTTAAAAGTAGTATCAGTATTTCTTACATAAAGTTCATTATTTCTTGGTTTTTAATCAGACTTGTCTTAAATGAGCTGATACACTGCGAGAATATGTCAATATACAAAAAACAAGTTTCTATCAATTAAGTCTAATTTTGTTTGTATGAAATGCTGTTTATGAAGCATGTTTAAAGTAGGATACTGAACCTTTTTTGATCAGGGGTGTCAAACTCAAACTCAGTCCGTGGAGGCATTCTTAGTACCATTAACCAACAGTTCAACATTTTTAAGTTTCCGAACCATTTTTACAATCCCGTGTACAAGTGCAAACTGTCTATTGTGACATCACAACACGTATTAACAATCAAATTTATAGTGAATGTGTTTCAAGTATTGTACACCAAATAATTTATCTCTTTGTTGCTTTAAAGGCTACAGTACAGAACTTTATTGATATTTAGGCACTGTGAAGTTTGATTAAAATTCTGCCCCAAAACAGCGAAAGTAATTACGTATAATGCAGGAAATGAAAAACAAAACTAAATTACTTGGGGGGTCCGCTTACCTATAAACAGACCTGCGTTTTTTTTTTTTTAAATATTCTTGTAAATAGGTGTTGCTGACTTAGTATTTGAACGTTTTACCTTTAGTGTTTTTATTATTCTTTTCTTTTTAGACGGAAACTCACGTTGCTTAAATAGGTGAAATTAATATTTCTGTTTTATAAATAAAAGTTTACACTGGCACCGATTGTATGCCACCCTTTTTGAGTATAATTTGTATATTGTTGTCAGTAATTTTTGCCCAGAATCAGCATCCTCATTTGCTATGTGCTTTTCAATCACCTTGTATTAACCATGTTGCTACAGCATATTTAACATATATCAACCATTCTTATTTTAGTGTCATTGTGCTATTAAAAATTTTATTGTATCTTTTACTCACGAACTCAACATGTAATTTGAGTTTACTTTTAGATCGCAATCGAGCTTGGTTTTTGTATGATTTCATCTGTCACTATGCAGACAATAACTTTATGAAACATGACATTGGTCGAATGAAGTTTGAACTTACAGACTCCCAATTGTCACAAATTGAATGTGACTATAAGGGAAACTCACTTGAGCAAAGATATCAAATTTTGTCAACTTGGGTGAGAGCAAAGAATTTAAGTAAGTACTATGTTGTATGTCATGAGTACTGACACATTGTTTTTTCATATAAACTAGAGATGTTTTTTACATAAAACTTATTATAATTCTCCCATGTTTTATGAAGCATAGTTGATCCTCTTAAATTTTGACCTCAATTGTCCAGTAGTTTACTCTCAGGCCCTCAAAACATTAAGTTTTAAACCAGTTATACTTGATAAAGTACATGAAGTTTCATACTGTGTTGCTTGATGCTTTGCAAAGAATTTTGCAGAATTTTGTAACTTTGAGTTAATGCAGGTCAGCAGAATCACATTGCAAAATGTGTTAAAATTTTTTATACCCAGGGACGTATCCAGAAATTTTAACAGGAAATTTCCCTCATGACACTCTATGACAGGGGTGGGGAACCTACTTAGTACTGCGGGTTGCATGCATTGCGCAACAGTTTCAGGCGAGGCAAATATTTAGTTATTTTCCCATTCCGTGTAAAAATACCCAAAACACACAAGTGGTTTTATATTTCATCCCTCCAAATTTGATTTTTTCTTTGCTGCTACATGTTTGCAACAACACCCTAGCTCAGGGGCCTCCAACCCGTGGCTCCGGAGCCGCATGCGGCTCTTTGATCCCTGTGATGCAGCTCAGTTTTTGAATTTACCAACTGTTGTACATTTGAATAAAAATTATGTGCAACGATTATGCCGAACACAAAAGTCGAACACGAAAATTGAAGTGCAATAGCATGACTGTGCTTGTTGTAGTTACCTGCAATCCCGTCTCTATACCATCAAATATGACGTCTGAAAGAGGCAAACTGGTGGCGCACAGGTTAATGCACAATATGAGACAATACTGTTTTTGTTTGCAGTGTGTGTGTGCGTGTAACAATAGCTGTTTGTTAATTGTTTTGTAACAAACGCGTTAACAAAAGAATAAAAATCTGCAAAAACAGAATATGCAGCGCTACCTAAATTTGTTTTCTCTGCTGACTAGTATACCAGTGTGTCTAATATGCAATGAAACACTAGCTAACAACAGAAAGTCGAATGTCATAAGACTAAAAACGTTTTGCATTTTATTTTAAAACGGCTTTGTGGCTCCCAGTGTTTTTTTTACTACATGAAACTGGTCCGAGTGGCTCTTTGAGTAGTAAAGGTTGGCCACCCCTGCCCTAGCTCTATTACTGATCTGTTTTGTTTTCAAGAATATGTTTTAATTAACAAAATAAGGATCGCACGCTAATCGCTTTCAACTTTAAAATAATACTAACAACACATGGAAAATGATTTGTTACTGCAAGGAGAGGTAATCCAGTGAACGTTACGTCACAATTATCGCAAGCGTGTAATGTGGAACGCGGAGATATTGAATATAAAATACTAATAATGTCGAAGTCATTTCTAGGAAATCTTGGTACATAAACATTGTACTGTTTTTTATGCGGTGTACTTAAAATCCAACGGGGGCCACATTAAAAAGGCAAGACAGGTTCCCCACCCCTGCTCTATGATGTCCCTATTTCCCTTTTGGAAAGTTTCCCATATGCATGTAAACTGGAATCACATGTCAAAGGCCAGTAGTTGTTTCGTTGCCTATTTCACTTTCTTGTTCAAAACACTGCTTTATGCAACAAAGCGCTTTATCTGAAAGTGTAAGTAGGCCCAAACTGAAAGTACCAGACTGAAACCCAAAACAACTTTGGCACTTTCTACAGCTCATTGCCGAGATTACTGAGCAAAATTGCAGCTGCAAGATAGGCATGCCTGTTACATATTTAAAATCTCTGCTTAAAAAAAAACAGACAACAACTTGTAGGACTGACCTCCTTTCAAAAATGTCAATCCACCTGTTAAGTTGCGCAATGTTTTAAGTTGGTTACTATAAAGAGCATAAACTGTGCCTTTGGCAAGTTACAAATTTCGTATGTGGCTTACTGCTCCTGTGCGACCTGCAAAAACTTTCTGCTTTCAATATTTGAGTTGATTTCAGTTGGTATAGCCCCAAATATGATTCTAAGAGGCCAGTATGTGTCTGCTGCGAAATTACAGGACTTTTTCATGCTTTGTGACTAAATAACTGTGTAGCCCGCCAAGTACTTAGCAAACCCTAATGTGGCCTTTCTTCCAGCCATGGACAACCCTGGTCTAGTTTACTGGTTGCCTAGAAAACTTTTAGAATTTTAGCTCAAGTGTGGATCCCGATGTTAAATGCTCTGATTGCTGTTATAAACAAGTTGCTTCTGTTCTCAGACTGATAAGGAACTACTGTCTTTTGTATGGTGTTTTTACGTCTATATATATGTGTTCTCTAATATATTTTACTTTTGCATGTTATATTCTTCCAAATGTGTAAAACACCATATAAGTTTTTATGGGTCCCCTTCCCTGAAGGGGACACATTGATTTTACTCAAATTGTGTTTTTTTATTTCTTTTTTTTTCTCCCCAAAGTTTGTCCGACTCGTTTTTCCATCAAATGTTTGATGGATTTGGATGAAATTTACACAGATGGTAGATGTAGTTATGTAGATATGCATCCCACTTTGTTTTTGTTGATAACCCCAGTATTTACCCCGCTAGCCCCCTAAAATGGGTATTTTTCCCCTGAAGTTTGTCTGACTCATTTTTCCATCAAATGTTTGATGGTTGTGGCTGAAATTTACACAAATGATAGATGTAGTTATGTAGATATGCATCCCACTTTGTTTTTGTTGATAACCCCAGTATTTATCCCGCTAGCCTCCTAAAATGGGTATTTTTCCCCTGAAGTTTGTCCGACTCGTTTTTCCATCAAATGTTTGATGGATGTGCCTGAAATTTACACAATGGTAGATATAGTTATGTAGATGTGCATCCCACTTTGTTTTTGTTGATAACCCCAGTATTTACCCCGCTAGCCCCCTAAAGTGAGTATTTTTCCCTGAAGTTTGTCTGACATGTTTTTCCATCAAATGTTTATGGATTTGGCTGAAATTTACACTAATGGTAGATGTAGTTATGTCGATTTGCATCCCATTTTGTTTTTGTTGATAACCCCAGTATTTACCCCGCCCTCCCCCTAAAATGGGTGTTTTTACCCCAAAGTTAGTCCGACTCATTTTTCCATCAAATGTTTAATGGATTTGGCTGAAATTTACACAGATGGTAGATATAGTTATTTAGATGTGCATCCCACTTTGTTTTGTTGTTAACCCCAGTATTTACCCCGCTAGCCTAAAATGAGTGAGTTTTTATGCAGTGTCAGAATTGGCTGAAAAAATGGATTTCTTGTATAGTATGCCATTTATAGGTGTTGATTGTTGTGTTCAACCCTGTAGTCCTAACATGTACCCCACAAGCCCCTAAAGTGTAAAACGTATTTGTATGTTACTGCGCATCACAATTGAAAGATTTCTTTTGAGCGATAGTGTTACAAGGGCAACCAGTTGTATGTTGCTCGTTGGTGGGTTGCTTGGTGATCGTTTTTGCACCATAGCAGTTAGGGGCTTGTTAACAGCCCTATGACGTCAGAAACATTAACGGTTGTTGCTCAAAACACCTCTAGTGGTCGAAATTTTAAACATTGGCGGATTGGGCTGAAATTTTGCAGTACTATTGATTAGGTCGTTGTGGTTTTTATGTATTTTTTAATTTGTGTGTCGAACCCAATTAGTTGCCCTACTAGCCCCCTAAAATGGGTCAGTTTTTTAAAACGGACATACTTCAAACAATATCTGGGGTTAAATAGGACATACTTCAAACAATATCTGGGGTGAATCTAATTTTATAGTTTGTATTCTACATAGTATTATTATTATTTAAGCCCAGTGCCGATCACAGTGTTTTACCTTACAACACCCGACTTTCTCATGGTTATCTCTTGAATTGCATTATTTACAACTTTGCTTGTGTGGGGACCCATGAGTTTTTGCCTGCAGAAACGACTAAAGTTAAAAAAGATGATGGCTAATGTGGGACCCAATACAAAATAAGCCTAGGAAATATATTTATGTTTTAAAATAGGTTATAGTGTATGTGCAAGGGCAATATGTGCTAAGCCACCCTTCTAGTTCTTTTTTCTTTTTCAGCTAAATTGAAAAAAATAGCAAACAAGCTTAATAAACTTGATTTGATTTCACCTGAGATTTACAACCTCAAGTCAAAAATGGGATCTTCATCTCAAGGTATCTTGCCTCATTCAAAAACCATATATTTTTAAGACTGCAACATGAAACTTGCACAATCGTAGTGTAAACTTTTTAAAGTACAGTAACAGTTTAAGTTAAAAAAAAGCTACATTGCTGCTCTTTCTTTTTACAGGCAAACCAAATTGGTTTAATTAAAGAGTAGTATGACAGTAATTACCATTTGCACAAATTTTATTTGTTGCGTTGAAAGAAATGTTTTCTTTGCTCATTTGCTTTAAATTCTTTAAAAACAAACCAATAAAGGATTTTTTTATGCTTATTAGATGCTGATACCAGCAGTGAGTCATCAGATTCATACATTTCTTCAGAATCAAATGATGAAGAAATCTCATCTGAACAAGGTTGTACCTTTCCTTATTCTTTTATGATAATTGGTACAGATTGCATCGAAAGCAAATAAAAAAATATGAATAATTACCCCATAATGCACAGATGTTAATGCCGTCAAACAAAAAAAGTTGTTACTGCTTTTACCCATGAATTCCCAAGCTTTTCATAATATTACTGAAGTGCTGAAAACACAAGCTTAAAATTAATTTAAATCTGACATTTTAAGTTGAGCTTATTTCAAAAGAGCGCACACATACCGTATTTTACGGACCATAAGGCGCAATCTAAATCCTTTTTTTCCTCATAAATTGATCGTGCGCCTTATAAGCCGGTGCGCCTAATGTATGGATCAAGTAGTGCTTAATTGCCTGGGCTACACTCAAAACCAGTACCGATACTATCATTATATAAATAAACCACCATCTTACACAATAAACTATGGTAAACGCAACTACTAACTGTGATTTTCACAGCTTTATGAGCTTTATACGGGACTTTACTGAGCTTTATACGGTAACCCATACTCCTTAAAATACGTTGCGTTCTATAGTCCGGTGCGCCTTATGTATGAACAAAAAACTAATCAAAGCAATTTATTGACAGTGCGCCTTATAATCGGGTGCGCTTTATGGTCCGTAAAATACGGTACACAAAATACCATTTTTGGGTTAAACAACAAATCTTTGCAGAAAAAGAGAACAAAAAATTCATTTAAACTTGCATCAAAAACAAACATAAACAAAATAGAAACAAAAACAAAAACAGAAAAACATTAAGAAAATGGATGCATTTGTCAGTGCAGCTTACTTCTTTGCATGACAAAAGCTTGTTTTAATCTCCTGCTACCCTTGCAAAAATGTGAAAAAATGGCAGCAGTACATGCACGAGACAAATTATTAAACGTTATATAATAGAAGCTTGGAAGATTTTAAGCAAACAAAACACTGCAAACAAAGAAAATTTTAAAAATACCTTTTATATTTGATTTTATCAAACCACGTTTTAAGCATTAACACTGATGTGGGCAAACACATGTTAGAAAACACTGTTTTCTGGCGAATGCTGGTTTGTTCCAAACAATTGGTTTTGAAGTTTTTTTTCAGATTAACACATACCATATTTATCTCAAGGTTAACCCACCTGTTCAACTACATTCTTAAATGCAAACAACATCCAAAACATGTAACTTTTCAGTACATGACCCGGGAAATAAATAGTTTGTTGGTTGCATTATTGCAAAGATTTTTTACAGAAATTACTTCTAGTTGGTAAGAATGGAAAGTATTTTGCAATGAAATCTGACAATCAATATCTTGTAATATATATATTTCTTCTAATGGCATATTCAATTCCTATAAAAACTACAAGATAAAACATCAATAAAATGGAATAAAAGTAAAAAAAACTCACTGTCGCTACAAACTAGTTAGACAAGCAGCGTTTGACAAGCTGACCCAATAGAAAATCAGGTCTTATCTTTGTCAGGAGCACCTGTCAGAGCTTTGATCACAATTGTGCAGACAAAAATAGATGAAACACTGAGTAATGGAAAATATGTAACAGCAAAGAATAGCAACTGAGCAACCATTATTGCAACGTTTGCAACCAGTGGTATATTTGCGGGTATGGGGCAAGAACAGTAACACAAAAGTGATACAATAGTGGATTTTGGGGCAATATCACAAAAACTTTCAGAATGGTAATAGAAGCACCAGTTGACTTGAGCTTTCGCTTGATAGATCTACGTCGGGACTTTTGACGAAGGCCATCTTGAAGCATTCTTTTCCTTTTTCATAAATGGCGGAATGCTTTGAGGAGAAATGTTGACATAGCAAGAGTTATCAGTTATAACTGTGTTTGCTAAATTGGTTTGTTGGTTTGAAGTGTTCCTGTTGGTAGAATTATCCAACCAGTGCATACAAAATTTGTCATAGAGCTTCAATAGGGCAATTTACAAATTTAAATGTTGAACTCTTCAGTCTTCCCATTAAAAATTTCTAGATATGTTCTTACATACCACCTACATACAACAGCCCAAAAATGGCACAAAAAACTATTAACAAAATACAACATGCCTAAAATTATAAAAAGAAGCATATCTAACCAGATATGTTCAAAAAACATTTCAGAAATGAAAATCAGTGGACTCAAGCATGCATTGCAGAATTCAATCACACCCAAAAATGGCCAACAAGCAACACTTCCTTTGCAAGTAACTAAACAAGAAAATGTAAAACTTGAAAAGTTTGGAAATGCCAGCAGCTGGTCTTTCAGAAAACTAACTGACAAAAGCAATATAACTGCTGAAAACTTGTTTGATGAAGCTGCACGCACTTGTGCAGAGAAAGCAAAATCATCGCATGAAGCAATTATCAAACCACGACACAACGTTGCTGGTGTCACTGGAATAGCTGGTGTAGGCAAAACCACTTTTTGCAAGTCAGTTGCTAAAAAGTGGATGAAGACGCACCCTGAATCATTTGTGTTCTACATTTCAAGCAGAGATCTCGACTTTGAAATGAAAAAATACAATGTCCTTAAGTTTCTTCTGGAATCCACTGATGACTATGACCATGAACACAGTCCTGAATCTGATAAGTTAATACTGGAGAAAATTAAGCAATCTTCAGACACACTGATTGTCATTGATGGTCTTGATGAGGCAAAGCACAAAGGAAACTTTTCTGAATATCCATCTACTGTAAAATTGTATAATGAAAATGAAAGTGCTTACAACATCCTGATGAATCTGTTAAATGGTCGCCTACTTCCCAATGCTAAAAAGCTAATCGCTTCACGGCCATTTGCATTTCAGCACTTTCATCCAGAATGCAGACCTTTGTTTATGGCACATGTTTTAGGTCTAAGTCCAGAATCTCAAATTCTTCTCTGCAAAGAAGTGTGTGAAACTGAGGAGCAACAAGTCATTCTCCTGAAAGAGCTGGAAAAACAACCCAACATATCTGCCCTGTGTTTCATTCCCATGTTTGGAAAAATGATTGTTAAAAACTTTTTTGAAAACCTGAAATCGGGCAAATCAATAAGATCAATCTGTGAGATTTTTATGAATCAATTTGAGCATTGGCAGATGAACCCTCAATTTAAAACAGATGTTCAACTCATACCCAAACTGGCAAAACTAGCTTTTGATGGAATCCAAAATCGCCAATTCCAGTTTACCCACAAGAAATTAATGGAATATGACCTCGATGGTAAATCTATTGAATCTTTTATGAGTGTACATACAAAAAGCTCAAAAGACCCAAATCTAATGATTCTGGATGGTAAAGAAGTGTTTTTCTTTATTCATGCCACATGGCAGGAGTTTTTAGCTGCACTTCATCTCATGGTGTTTGCATCTAATGAAGAATTCTCTGCTAAAGTTGTAAAGATGTTTAAAGAAGGTCATTGGGAGATTGTCACCCGATTTTTGTTTGGTTTTTGTCACCAGCAAACACAGGCAAAGCTTCAAGCTATATTTACTGATTCTCATGATGTCAGAGATAAAGAAAAACTTTTCAAGTCCAAATTTCTTAGTTTTCTTCCAGATATGTTGGAAAAGTTACCTGGTAATTTTCCGGTTTCTCCAGCTAAATATTATAGTGATGTAAAATCATTAATAATTGCTGATGAATTTAACTCACATGAAAATGATTCCACTCTTTTCAACATATGCAGTTGGGCATATGAAGCCCAAGATGATGATTTAACTAAGGCTGTTTCCAATTCCCTGCCAAGTCCATTGTTACTGTCTGGAGATGTTCTTCCACACGAAATAGTCTGTTTCTGCCATGTCCTACTAGCTGCAGAAGGGCCACACATACTTAATGTTGGAACTTGGCTTAAGCCAGCAACTTTCCTCGGAGAAGGGCTGCAAACACTGCTAAACACAGTGCAACAATCAAAGCACAAAGTAGGTGTAGAAAACTGCTGTGTGTTTATTTAATGGAAATAGTGTATTTGTTTGGTAATTATATATTTTCTGATACTGATAAATCTGGTTTATTGCCAACTGTTAATTTAGGAATCACAAATCTTTAGCCAATCTTGTGCTAAAACAAAAATCTGGTTTATTGCATGTTCTGGTTTATTGACCAAAAAGCTTGGCACGTATGATATGCAATCTACTAACTTACTTGGGGTTAGGGAGGTTTATGTGTTAGACGGCTTTAAATCGTCTGCTCAATATTTTAAAGATTTTGCCTTCCACTTTAATTTTTACACTTGACAGTTTTTGGCAAACACATGAAAGGGGTTTGTCCTAAAAATAACTTGAAACATTTATGACACAAACGTAACTTCTTTTGAATAAAGTGCATTGACAAAAACACAGTAGTTCTATGTTGCAAGTTTGTGAATGTAAATTTTCTGTAAAAGTTTTCCAATGGTTTTTTAATGTTTATTTTAATGTCTGCTTTTTCAAAATAAATATGACTTTTCTTAAATTTGTCAAAAAAACTTGAAATTTTCTAATTTCTACTCTGAATTGTCCAACTTCTACCTTGTTCAAACGATTTTTTTGTGTATAAAGTTGTGATGATGTAAAATTTAAATTTACTGGGAAAGCTTGCAGGACAATAATGAATTTAGTTTTTTGAAAGATAGCTTTACTGGAGGCTTGCTGAAATTTCATTATTTTATTTAAAAGAGTTACTTTTTTGTGTTGGCAGATAACAAAGTTACATCTGACTGACATGGATTTGCTTGAATATTTTGATGATATTTTTGAGTTATGTCCTGACATCAGTGAGCTCACACTGCAATACTGTGGTTTATCTTATACATTTATAAAAGAAATGGTTGATTTTATTGGACAACATAAAATACATGTATGAAAATTGTTATATATGTACCATGCAAGATTTGACTTGACCTGTATAGGCTACAATATGAAAACCATTTTGACAATTAAGTCATTAATTTTTTTACATTTGATTTGACATCTTTTTTGAGATGCATATATTATCTGTTAAGTGTTATGGAACATATGGGTTGTTATGTCTTATTCATTAAAAACATTCCTTTTATTATTTACTGTAGTACAGTACATCATAAAATAAGCATGTATAATAATATTTTGTCACAACAGATATATTTAATTGAAGGGAAGTATGAGTTTTTTGCTATTTTGTGTCATATGTTTACAAGCCAGAAAATATAGCTTTACAAGCCTTTAGTTTATAAATAATTACAATTATAGTAAGTATATTGTTAAGAAAGTAAGATAGTTACAAATTTCTGTTTAATTTAACAAAAGCTTTGTTTTGTAGTTATCTTTTCTTAATTTGTCTTGGAATGATCTTAATGGTATTGGACAGCTCCTGGACACATGCGCTGACACAATTCCTATGTTATGGCTTTGTAACTGCAATCTGAAAGATGATGATTTTACATCATTAAGTAGAGCTTTAAGAAAAAGAAATACAAATGTGAGTTATTCTTTCAGAACTTGTTCGTAAGTGTACATTTGTACAATAACCTAGCTACATAATATAATAACATAAAATAAATTATAATATTCTAAAATCTTGTATTAGTGATATGTTATCAGACCATTTTAAGTTAGACTGCCCATTTTATTGGCAAATTTGATCACTTCATATTTTTTACTCAGTTCTCTTCTTTATATCTTAGGCATCAGAATATCCATAGTATCCTAGACACCATCAGTTTACCAAATGATTTATATTTGGGATTGTCTGATAATAATTCTTTAAAGACTGATGCCGATACCTATTATTAGTAGACAAAAGGATATCTGTTTCATCACTTAAAAATAGTTCAAAGGCTAGAAACTTAAGATTACTGTAGGACACTGTACTTAAAACATTGCCTCAAGTCATTTCTAGGAGAACCAAAAAAACAAAAAGTTGCTAAAACTAAAATATAATGTAAGAAATATGCTTTCATATTAGGAGTAGTTATTTTTCCCAATAAAAAAAGAATACCATGTATTATTGGTGCCTGTATTCAGCCTCAGTTTCGAATATATGCATGCTTGATATGTATACTTAACACAATATCGCATTTAACAGTGTCTCTACTTGGCGGTTTGTGACATTTACATTGCAAAACTACTCTGTTGCTTATGCTTGCCTAACGACACCCTAACAAAAATGTTTGTTCTTTGTTTTCTGATAATGTATTAGGACAAAATATTGAAAGGTTCTGGTTTTAGTATTAGCAATTAACTGTGAAGCAATAAATTTATGGTCACAACTAACTGATACAAAAAGCCTCTCTATGACATATATCAGTATAATTGGATGATAACCCTTATCATGCCTTGCATCAAGCAGAAAATAATGATAGCTTTGTCACTTTTTTGATATTCTTCACTGCTGGTGTATCCAGTTTGCATATAACTGTACACACTGGCGTAGAGTACGTGGGTGCAGGGGTCCCGCGCACCCCCGGCCTTAACCTTTGTATAACGTCAAAATTGCATCTTTGTTCAAGTTACGTCGGTTAAATAAAACGTGTTGCCAGCTAAACAAATGCGCTTACATTCACGCCATTGATCGAACAGACGTCGGTTGAAACGTAACAATTGTAATTGTTTCGCAATAAATGAGCTTTTTTAATGCAACATAAACATGACTTATAGACTAACGTTTTAGTATTATTTGTCGCAATAACTCTCTGCAATAAAAATAAACATAAAAATAGTTAATATATTGTTTCCTAAGCCGAGTTTAATGCCCTTTGGCAAAGCTCTGCAACGGCCTAAACTTGTTCCAAGGTGACCTAAGTTTAGGCGTTAACAATACACAGTCGCCTATATTTAAAACGTGAATTGCTTTACTTTTATTCCCCGCCGTAACATGTTACTTTAAAGTTAATTGTTGTTAAAATGGCTGATTCGGCAAATCGTCCTTTTGTTACATCAGATGTTATCAGATGAAGAGCAAACGTTCCAATCGAACCCACAGAAATTGCGCCAAGTGACTATTTGCAAATTAATGTGATAGAAACTACATGGTAAAGCACGTAAAAGGTGGACCGAAATTTGGTCTTGTATGGGTACAGATACTGTATGAGGTATAGGCATCGTTTTTGGAAGATCAAACGGCACACCCCCGGTATTTTTTAAAACTCTACGCCTATGACTGTACACTTGTATCTTGCTAGTCAAATATAGTGGATGGTTATATGTTGAAATAAAAATTAACTACTTGTCTATGCCAATTGATTTGAAACATAGTTTGGGTCCCCTTTCCTGAATGGAACATGTATTGTTTTTGTCAGTATTTTTTTCTGTCTAATGCTGGTTTGTTTTATGTGTTTGGTCAAGAAAGAGTGCTTTGAATTGATTCAAATTTGGACAGATGTTAGTTATTGACTCAAATTTGATCCTCCTGAAGTTTAACCCTGAATGACCCAGCGGTTCACCAACAGGCCCCCCAAACGTATTTTTTTAAACGGCTGTACTGACTAAAGTACATGGGCTAGGAGTTTTCTGCTTTGTTGTTTGGTGAAATGTAAGGTATTTTAAAGTATTTTGTTCCTTAAAAAACTATTTACCCATTTTCACCCCTTAACCCCAAAATAACCCACAAGAAAACTTCAAATTTAGTCATTCACAGGTTTCTGATTAAGGTGGTTGAAACCAGAGTGGGAGTGCTCAGCTTGCGGTCTGGACAGACATTTTACGAGACAGTCGTTTTGGTGATTAGAAATCAGCTGTTTGGCGCAGTAATGCTACGTCGTTTTATTAAGTTATCAGGCACATTTTCAGTTTAGGCCTTAAACGACAATATCAAGGTGAAAGCATGACATTAAAGTATTTTTCCTGTTTTTTTGTAATTGAATGACAATAATGATGTAAAAAACTACGGACTAAACTTTTAAAGTTGGGTTAATGCTTTCTAAAAGTTTTTCCATAAGAATCTAAAAATAACCAGAACATTTAAATCCACACAAACGTGCATGTGGGGACCCATTACTTTTTGCTTGGAAAATCAATCATGTGTGTAGATCAAATGATGTGTATAGTAAAACGGTAAATAAGATATAGAATATATTAAATGGAAGTATATTAGAAAGTCACCTTTCTAGTTTTATTAGCTCTTGCAACAGATTCATTATAATTGACTTATTTGCATGAAACATATGTTATATAACTTAAGGAAGTAGAATTTCTCACTATGAACCTTGTCTAAAATGTAAAACAAAAACTTTTTGTGTTCTATTAATTTGCCAAAGGCTGGGATTAAACAATTCAAGAGTTAATTTTACTTTTATTTTGTATTTTTATGTGATAAATTCATTGCACCATGTTCTGTGCATATAATCCTTTGTAGAGACAAAATTTAAGTTGACATGTAGTAACTGTGCAAAATGACTCCTACAGCTCTGTGATATTCTTTGCAACAGTAACTTAAAATAGTTTTTTTTTCATGTATTATCATTAATAATATATTATCCCACTTGCTTTTATTATCCCATGAGGACATTTTACAAAATGTTTTTTTTGTGCGGGTGCAGTAGAAATACATTTGCAGATAGGTTTTAAAACTGGGTCAATGTGTTCCTGGCAATAATTTAAGTGTTACTTAACAACTGTAGATGGTTTGGCTCAACTTGAGTGGGAATGAGCTGTCACAAAATGCTTTGGAATGTTTGGCACCAAGTGTTCATCGACTTGATGTGTTGGAATTGAAAAACTGTTCAGTCAGTGGTGACAGTCTAAAACAACTATGTCATGAAATTCTCAAACGACAAAAACCCGTAAGTTGAGCAAAACAAAAAGTTTTCTGATAATGTATTCAGGTTTAAAAAAACAATGAAAGCTGTCCGGCTAGTTTAAACAAAACTTTATTATAGCTTTATTACATTTTTTTCATATTCTTTCATTGCTGGTGTACCTAGTATTTATGATGTGTGTACAACTGCATACTTTGTAACTTGCTAGTCAAATATAGTGGATAGCTTTATGTTGCAATAAAAATTTGTGAGTTGTGTATGCCACGTTATTTGTAACATGATTTTCTGCTTATTTTAATTAGCTCTGGCAACAGATTCATTATAGTTGACTTGTGTGCACAAAACATACATTACGGATCTTAAGAAAGTCGACATTGTCCAATGTGAACCATGTCTAAAACACAAAAATACTTGTTGACTCATACAGCCCTTAAATATTGTTTGCATCACTGTTCTATACATTTTGTTGTTTATTATCAGTAACAAATGTACTTAGCCACATGCAACAAATTGCTCGGAGGACATTGTAGAAATCTTTTTTGTACATATGCAATAGAAATGCATGTGGAAATAGGTTTCAAAACTGGTTCAATGTGTTCCCAGCAATAATTTTAGTGCTACATAACAACTGTTTAACAGATGGATTTGCTTAACTTGAGTGGGAATGTGCTGTCACAAAATGCTTTGGAAAGTTTGGCACCAAGTGTTCATCAACTTGATGGGTTGAGGTTGCACGGCTGTTCAGTCAGTGATGACGGTCTAAAACAAATATGTCATGAAATTCTTAATCGACAAAAACCCGTAAGTTAATGAAATAAAAAGAGGTATTTTCTGACAATAAGAAATAAATGAAACATTTTGGCCCTGTTCGTATGTAAGAACCAAAAAACTGACTGTGCTAATAGGACTCTCTATTGAGCTGTTTTGATTAACACCTACAGCACAATGTAGTTGGAGAAAAAATCAAATTTAACTGACAAATTCAGTTAAGAAATGCTTAAATTGTTTGCTTAACCATGCCTAGTATTGAGACCTGATACAACAGCTATACAAGGCTTTTCATTCAATAATTAGTTGTCAGTAAAGCATCAATGTAACAACCGAAAGGCTGAAACGGAATAATCACTAAACGGTTTTTGAGGTCATATTAAAATGATTTATTCACAATAGACATACTTCAGGTTCAAATTTTCTTAACATGCATTTCATTCTGTTTTTTTTTCTTTTTTGCAATTTTTATTACAAAGTAAGAATCACCTTATTACTGTAATATGACACTTATTAACAGGAAAACAGTTATATGCGAAAAGCTAATTTCATGTTTAAAATCTTTCTGGGACTTACATGTCCGCTTGTTCATTTGTAGATGAATATGTTCTTTCTAGAGGATAACAACATTGGATTGATTGGTGTCAGTGAAATGTCAACTTGTGTCCAAAACATACGTCAGCTGTGGTTAGAAAATTGCAATTTGACTGGTACTTGCTTAAAACCATTGTTGTCTGCAATTTTAAACCTGAAACAACAAGTGAGTAAAATATGAAATTATCATAAGAATTGGTTAAATTAGGTTTAAGTCCTGAATCACCTAAAATGCAGCACCATTTACCCAAACTATATGTGTTAATTTAAATTCATGCAAATAACTTTCCTTATTTTTTTCTAATTTAAGTGGTGTCATATTTGCAGACTTGGCTATTAACAGCTTAACTTTTTTCATAAAATGTCAGTTTAAATATAGGTTGTCTTTCCTGAATAGGATGAGTTATGTTTTTGTCTGAACACAGACATTAGGGCAGACAGTGGGGTCATGCCAGGTGGAATTGACAGATTTACCAACCTGCTCTGCTTAGTGTATCATATTAAACAGTGACTTTGTGGCATCAACAAATGTTCTATCAGACAAACTTAAAATTATATTGATTCAACTGCAACTGTTGTCTTATTTGAAAGACATAAGATAAAGCAATGCAGTTTAATTTGTAGAAGTCTTTAGGTGCTTGTTCTGCCCAATCATTAACATGATTCGACTTATTAAACACTACTTAATTTCCATATCTTTCTACTGAAATGTAGTTGCTAAAGAAAACAACAAACTGCATTTTACCAAAACTTATAAAGCAGAGGTTCCCAACCTTTTTTGCTGCTCGTACCCCTTTGTCAGGTCAGAGCATTCTTTGTACCCCCAAAAAAATTTCTAGGGATTTAGCTATAATAAGCTGATTTAACAACACTAAAAGATTTAGCTGTCTTAAAAGAAAGTGGTTTAAACTATTTATTTATTTTATTAAACTTTCTATCCAAGAATAAAATTAGGCTTTTATTAGATTTTTGCTGTTCCAGACTTCTATACACAGCAGCAGTGTTTAAGTGTTACATAACGTTTAGTAGTTTAATTTTAGCTGTTACGCGAATCAGAATGGTACTGACACTTTATGAAAAAAATGAGGTGTACTTTTTGCTCCGCCTTCCCCTACTTTCTCTAGTACTAAAGGTGGATAGTAGACCGTGTGTGGCAGATTCACAACAAGACTACATTGAATGCCTCCTTTATCTGTGCATTTTATCCCTAACTTTGTGCTTTGTTGTTTATTGCTGGCAACATGTAAAAAAAGCATTGTTATAGGACAATGAGACTTCTTACTAAATAACAACAATTATTCGTAGATAGGTTTTTTTAAAAAGCAAAGGCCAAAAAGGCATGATATATTTACATGTCCAAAATAAAACTGTAGTGTGAAATCTGTTTAAAAGCCGCTCTGTGGCCAAGGGTCTTCGTACCCCTTGATGTTCAATCTAGTACCCCCAAGGGGTACGAGTACCCCCAGTTGGGAACCCCTGTTATAAAGGGTCATACAGGTTATTGTCCATTTGGCTAAAGGCACAAAGTTACTGGTGACAGAAGACAGTTTTTTTCTGGGAATAAATTTATGAAATGCGATTCAATCTTTTCACTAAATTCTTTTTCCAAATGTAAAAAAATGAATGCAACATATTCATGCCGTTACCAATTCGCATATGCATGTGTGTACACATTCATTTCGCTCACTGAAATATTTATATTTGTTAAAACAATTGTACCTGTTGTTGTAAGTACAAGAATTTGAGGTAAATCAATAAATAGAACATATTTTTGTTCAGTTTTTAAAAAATGTGTAAAAATTGGTGTTTACAGATGAAAACGTTTAGTATTGGTAACAATAAAGTTGGCTCAGAAATTGTTCCAATGCTTGCCAAATGTGTTCATAAAACAAAAAGACTTGACCTTGACAACTGTGGAATGAATACTGATGATGTGAAGGTTGTGACCAATGAGGCAAAATCTCGGGATGAACCAGTATGTAGATTTGTGTTTGTAGAAAAAAATTATATGTAAGATTTAATTAAAAGCAAACAAATGTTTGTTACATAACTTTTAAACATGGTTGTAAGTCGTATATAAAACATATAACTGTTTACTAAATGGTGTTGTTGCAAACCACTACAGCATTCCGTGTCAGATATTAAATAGTTACCGTTAAGACTAACATACATTTGAATTATACCATATCACTTCGGTAACAGAGCAAATATATTTTATATTGTAAATCTTCCCACAACATAAGTGATAACTTTATGCAATATGGATGTGCATAGTATAGACGGAGAAATAATAATAGAATGTCTTAACTTTGAATTAGAGTAATTTTTTGTTCAGGGCTCCCTTCATAGCTTTCCACTACTGTAAAACTGTGCTTGTTTTTTTAGCAGATATTTACATCAATTTTTGTGATCCTATTTGCAAGGTGAAAATTTTAGGATCTTTTTTGGTGCATTCTATATCACTAACATTGCAACTTGTCATCTAAATTTGTTGCTTAGTTTGAAAATAACCTGTTTATAGATGTAAGGTAAAATTTGTGCATTCTGTAGTAAATGAATGGGTACCATATGCAGTCTTAACTCACATGGATATCATACAGCTTCACCATCTTGCCATAACAGTTATCTTCTGTTTAGAAGCAATACAGAAAGTTTTTGCAGCTACTAAATTTCATAAAAGTAGTTACTTAAAAAAGTAGATTATTACTATCCTTATTGAATTTATCTGCGTAAAATAAACAAACCACAACCCTAACATATATTTGTTAGCGAAATATATTTGTTTGTTTTTTTGAAAAACTGACAACTGATTTTAACCTGGAAATAAAGATTTCCCAAAATGTGTGACAACCCAAACACTGTATTTGTCACATTTTTATATACATCTTGTAATTTTCTGAAAACATATTTTGTAGATGACATTGTTTTTGTTTTTTTTAGCTAAAACCAACATACACTTGACTCATATCTTTATTTGAATAAGAAAATATATTATGTTGAGTTATTTTGTATAGAACCTGTTCAGTCTGTGCTCGCTTAATAGCTTACCGACTTTTCTTATCACTGAACTTATTATTCTTGATGTTTTTTTGATACAGATCAATTATACATTAATTTTTGCCTGGTGCATATACTGATCCTATTTACAAGACGGTCCTAAGTTTGTTTAGTGTATGCTATATCCTGAATATTTTAACTTCTAAATTTGTTTTATTACTTCAAAACTGCCTTTTTTGTGTGATACAGGTAGCTGTTGAAAAGCAGGCTATTACAATCCTTATTAAAATCTATCAGTTCAAAATAAAGAAACCACAGCTAAATCATTATAGTTGTCAAATTTCAAATACGTTACGTAATTTACTTAAAATGTATGTTGATGAAATCGTTGACCCTGTAGATGACATCCTTGACCCTGAACGAGAACAAGTTTGGCGATGAAGGAGCAATTGCTTTGACTGAATGTTTGAACAAAGTCGAAGTTCTGTGGCTTAAAAACTGTGACATTACTTCAGTTGGTGCAGAAGCTTTATGGAAAGCCAACCTTAAATGGGTGAGTAGAACATGACAGTTTTCGTATAAAGTTACAATTTCTTTGTCAAAAATATGATACACTGAAAACATGCTAACTATTTGAATAAACCAGTCATGGAATTATAGTTTACCAGCAAACCTTTTGTAACTAAACAAATTTTTAAACATTTTATTACTGTGTGGTATGAGAGGCAAAATTAACCCATCCAATTCCAGTGTTTGTGGAAATATTGGTTAAGTTTCTTGTGCTGGTAATTGTAAATGGTTAAAGTGAGATTAAAAAAGGTGGTTGTGCATAAAACTCAACCATCTTGGCCAAACATTTGCCACTTTAGTTTACTAAACAAACCACCCTAGGATTGTTCTACTTTCTGTTACCTACCAAATCTGTAATGTCTCATCACAAAATCTGGTCACTAAATACAGTTTTGACACAATGGCAGGCTCACCCTTGGGGTTTTTAAACTTTTGTATTGCAATATTTATATGAATGCTAAGAATTAAAAGGCGACCCTTTGATTTCACCAACCTTTGATTAACTGCATTTGTCATTTACAACTTGCATATTGTTGCATGATCGCTATTATGGCCATTGTTTGTACATATTATAATCTAAGTGTCAACTGTTGGTATATTGCAGAATCGTGAGATATTTGGGCTTGACTTTGAGTTTGAAGAAGTTTCTGAAACAAGCTCCAGCAGTGACGAGATGGCACCTGTTGTTACAAGGCCAAAAAAGAAGCGGCAACGAATCAGCTAATTTTTTTGTACCTGAAGATGTATACTGCACTATGTAAACAAAAGGAAAATGACCATTCACTTAAACCTGCACATCTTTAGCAAGTTCCTGGGCCTAATTTATCTTATTAAAAATCTTTCACCGGCACTTGGTTCCACTACCCTTTTTCCTTTCCACACAAGTGTTTGTTGAAATCACTTTTCAATTTATAAGGTTTATGTTTTTAATGGTACATGGAAACCTAAGGCTATGGATAACACTCGTGGGACTTTCCACATTAAAGCACTCCACTAAAATTGCCATACAATTTCATAGGGTGGAGTATTGTATTGCTACATTTGTTCTCCTGTACAAATTAGTATTGCCTCCATGTACAGAGTAGTAACCCTGACCTGCTATGGTCATTGCGTTTTGTGCTCAATTTTATATTATGTTAATAGTCTTTTGTCAAAATATATGTTTTGATCTGTTTATACATGTTAATAACTGTTTACTATTAATCAATGCTAAAAAATGTTTAAAATGTTGTGACTTTTATACTGT
The DNA here is from genome assembly GCF_965637545.1 of Phallusia mammillata. Lineage (NCBI taxonomy): Eukaryota > Metazoa > Chordata > Ascidiacea > Phlebobranchia > Ascidiidae > Phallusia > Phallusia mammillata. The sequence continues at coordinate 19,030,411 of NC_137256.1, read as the reverse complement.
CTTCATATTGTCCAAATGTGTCATTTCTACTGATAACATTGACCAAGATGTGGAATCTTCAATGCTTATTGTGTTTTTTAAAGAAAAATATGCAAATGTCAATTTTTGTTTGCTGGCTCCCAAACTGTAGTCACATCACATCGCAAAAGTGGGTCACAAGGACATTTTCAAAATTATACAGCTATTTGGAGAAAAACTTTAGCATTTTGGTGTTAAAAAGATTTAGAACTGCTATACCAATCCGCATGTCTAAGTTGTGTTCTGTTTTTTAACATTTTTTTCCTTATTGGCCATTGTTTTTGCAGTAGTAGTAGTTTTTTTTGGCTGTTGTTTTTTATTCCTATAGTAGTTGTAACCAGATACTTTGTGTCCCCGTAACATATTTTGAGTTACTTTTCTTTATGGTGTATTTAAATTTGTTTGTCATATAAAGTGCTCAAATCAAATTACATCTGTACAGAAGAGTAAAAATTACCAAAATATAACATTCCCCATAGTTGCACAGATTTTCTTTTTTGGTAAGCATCTTGTGTCAATAATCACTAATTAACTTTCAAAGTACTGCAGAGGTATAGCAGCAGTTGTATCTAACTTGTTCAACACACATCTGTTTAATGGTAAAATCATACATGTTAGTTACACTTGTTAGTAAAATAAGAGGTATTAGTTAGTTATCTTTAGTTGATTTGTTCAGACTTGACCCTGTGGTACACTCATATGCACTTAAAATAAGGAATTTTTAAATAGCTTTATTTACTGAACTTTGTTGGTGGGTGCATTGTAAAGTATTTTAATTCGCCTTGGTTGTTCTGGCGAAATGTGCTGCATTTTCAACAAACCATTAGTATTGTGCATTTAAACTGTTTCTTTAAGATTTTCCACTTTTGGACATAGTATGCTGATGTAGGGATGGTCCTGTCTATAAAAAATGACGTTAAAAGACAACTTAAATGCTATGATTTATACATTTCTGGGAGCAGGAGTCATTCCAACTTTTAAAGTTCGGTGATGTTGTGGTTTACTTGGGTAGGGCCTGCATAAAAGTGATTTGCTGATTTATAGATGTATACAAATTCCTTGTGAATATACAAATACTAATTTACCAACCTAAAACCTTTATAAAAAGTTCAAACTTAGGTGCACAGCGCATGTTAATGGGAAGGGTTTATTTCGCTTAGTAAAACAACCAAACTTTGTTTACATAAGACTGTTGGTATTATAATGTCTCTTATAATATTTTCTCTAATATGATTAGATACATCGTAAATGTTATTTGTTTACAGATCAAAACTGGTGCATGTATAACTCTATTCCCAAATATTCAAACACCCTTTTGTTACAATGTATTTGACAAATGACATCAGAAATTAACACACACCCTCACCAAAGAAAATATTCTGTTAGAAAAACATGAAGCAACAAAAGAGGTGGTAATCAAAGTATGTAAAAAAATAGCAGAAATACATGATGCACTTTTATAGTTTATATATAAATTTGTATTTGGAAGGTAGTTGGTAGTGACAAAGCAAAGATGATAAATAGAGATTTTGTGCAACCTTATAACTTGCATAGTTGGTATTTATGTGGTGGTTTGTTTGTGGCTAATGTTTGAGGAGTTACAGGCTCACATTTTCAGTCAAAAGCTGTTTATATACAGCAAACATTTTTGTTACATAAAATCAATAAAACTAAAACTGCCGATGAAACTCAAAAAGTAAAGCTGTTAGACTTTGAAGTAAATTTCATTTTTAAACAGAATAAGAATGATTTTCTTTGTTTTGTTTATATTGCTGCCACAATAACAGCAAATTGACTTTCTAAACAAACTGATCGTTTGTAGTGGTTTTGCAGCAATATATATTTGTGGAAAAAAGGGGTAAATTGTATCTTTTTAATTGACCATGGTAACATACTAAATATTTAAGAACAACAATTATTTTTTATGCTTCTGGGGTTTCATTTATTTTGTCACTTGGTGGATGACTTTGGCATCTGTTCTTGACTAGGAAAAATAAACCATGCCCAAGGAAAATGATGGAAACAATTCCGAAATAGCCACTAAAAATAAAAAATAAAAATGCATTGACCATGGGCCCAATTACACACTGATGTTTTTGTACTTGATTCTGTTTACAGTTAATGTTTTAAGTTTGTTCATTGAAAATAATATATTGTGTCGTATTGCATAAAACACACAACAACTATTTCGCTAAACTTATTATTGGTAGTAAACTCACTGCATCTATGTTATTTCATTAACTTTACATCAGCAATTAACACAAGTGTAAGAGTAATATTAAAAAACTAAAATGAATAATGCCACAATTAATGTCCAGGCTTCATTCCTGAAAAATAAAGTAATGTATCCTACTTGCATATGCTTTACCTGTATACAATAAATTGTGTTTCAACATTCAATGCCAAACCCACTCTATCAATGAGTATGATTGTAAGAATTGTATTAAGGGCAACAGCTGCAAATGTATTCACTCCAAAAACCAAAGCAAATCTTTGCGTTGTGAGTCCAACAGCTAACTGAAACCTGAACATATTAAAATTTAGTTGTCAACAACCTTTATGGCAGTTTTTTTACGATGATGGATAAATTAAGCCTAATAAAACTTTTTATGTCATCTGTAGCATCTGATTATACTTACTGAGCAATTGTGATGACAAAGTTATAAAGGAAGATGAAGAGTATATAGGCAACATAGCAAACCCAAATGTTTTCTGTCCAATACATCAACATAAGAAGGCCAAACTTTAGCAGGGAACAAACACCAAGGACCATTTCTCCCCATGTGGTCCAGTTTAGCTTGATGAACCCAACCGAAAATGCACCCAAGGCCCCTGTTTCACAAAATAAAAGATACAGGCCTTAATTTGTAGTGTGGAACAATATTTTGGATAAACCAAATTCCTGAGGTAAATATTTGTAGTATGTTTTTTTAGGGTGATTTTTTTCAAAAAAATGTAAAATGTGTTACTAATAAAACAAAAATGTTAATAAGCTTACTTGCAGCAAGATTTTATGGCTCTTAAGAAATGCATAAAGTCTCAATACACAAGACCTTAATTTGTGCTTTTACCTAAAACGGTTGCAATTGAGTCCACAGCTCCATTGTATATTTCACCCTGATCACTTGGTTGAATTGTTTCCCACAGATTCTGTATGTAATTAATCACCAGCAACCATCCACAAGTGGACAGTGCCCACCATGCTGACCAACGAAGCAGTACAACATTTGTGTAACAATCTTTTACATCAATCCATAAATTGTGTAGAACATTTTTCCAGCCTTGAGTTTTAGTTTGTGCAGGGGTGTCCTATAGAATGTCAAAACAAAATGGTGTGTACACAAGGTAAGAAAGTTAATTGGCATTTGTACTTATTAACTTTAGTTGGAACAATACTGCTATTGTAAAATACAAAAATTTAGTCTTGGCTTAAACCAGTGCTTTTGAAATTTTCTTGCATTTGTGTATGTCAGTGGTTCCCAAACTATGCGCCGAGAAAATAAAAATCAATCAAGTAGAGTAGTAGTACCAGGTGCTTAGACCACTAGGCCAACATGCTCCACGTCTCTGAGATGTTCAACTAGGCTATTTAACTATGAGAGTGACCTATATAGCGGCTTTATGACCTCATAGTTAGTGCCTTTGTCAGCTAAAAAAATTATTCAAATGTTTGAAGTGCGCCAAATAATTTTTGTTTTTTCTAAAATGCGCCTTAAAAGAAAAAAGTTTGTGAGCCACTGGTGTATGTACTGACAGCATTCAAAAAATATCAAATGGAGGCAGAAATGCTTAAATTACATTAGCACAAAGCACTGTGTAAAATTTTCTGCAAATTGTAACATATCTTATTGCAACTGGAGTACGGTAGTTTCTAAAAACTGTGCTTACCTACCATTTAGAAACAACTAGTTTAAACCTACAAGATTATAAATAACAATCTGCAATCATTACTTTTAACCCATAAACTTGAACCAAAATTTTGTGTCTTATTATATCTGGATTCAAACCATGCTTAGCTCCAGTTAAAAATGTAACCTACTTGATTTCTAAGCGATGTTCCTGTATCTGTGTTATCCGTATCTTTAGATTCAGCAAAAAAGAAGAGTGACTTTGGTGGCATTGGGAGAAAGAGAGAGATAAAGAAGCCGATGGTTACATTGACAAGTGATATAACATTGAGATAAAGGTAATCCAAATCAGCCAGGGACACCAAAAGTTGAGCAAGTAATGATCCAAAGAAAAGACCAAATAAGGTAGTGGCCCGAACATAGGATGTCACACGCTGGTAATGCTCCGGTTTTACAATGCTGTGTAAAAAATAAATATTGGGTTAGTGGTTTTAGAATGTATGGGAAAGTTTCCACGCTTGTGTTTATATGCACTGGTATAGGATGCAACCTCATGTTAAACACTGTTTCTGGTTGCCCACATTAGGCCTAATTCATAACAAGGTACACCAAATACATGCAAACTGATCCTACGAACCTATATATGTAAGAGTAATATCCAATTTCTCCAGCTGTTGCTATTCCATAGCAAAATTGCATTAACTGGTTCAGTGGAACACCATTTGCAAAGACAAGCAACAGCCAAGTTGATATATACCTGAAGTAAATATTTTGGCTTTGAGGAGTAATACGTTCATACTTTTAAATTTATCTTTTTAAACAAGATTTGAGTTGCACTAAAACTAAACTGGAATTATATTTTGTTAGTAACAACAACTTCAACCTAAATGTTCTAATTGACCCACCCAAGGCCTTGTAAGATGATGACAGGTTTGTACTTGAGGTAGTCAGTAAGCAGAAATACTGGCAACAACAGAGCAAGGTAGGAATAAATCCAAACAGGATAAATTGCATTAACTACTTCCTCTTCTGTAAGATTTTTTCTTGGACCCTGAAAAAGATTAAACATTTGGTATGTACGTGAACAAAAATTTTGTATGTTTATAAGTCTGTTCTTGTCTGGGTCATGTCTTAACTGTTTTATGTTAAAATGACCTAAAAGGTGTCTAGTTTTTTTATTAAATGCTATAATCATGTTAATGACAGTTGCATAAATTTTGTCAAAGATTTAGTTTTTTAATAACTAGAACATCTACATTTAAAATATGTGTGTGCATTGTGTATTATCCTGATTTTGCTTTTACTTTGCAAATTAAGGCATTTTTTAATTACATAAATGTCACTAAAATGTGGTGCAAACTGAAAAGTTTTGAAAGAACAGAAAACACTGTGTCTCTTTTACTTAAAGCTTTTTTAGATTTATTTACCAACAGATAAGGTGTGAGGAATGATTCAGATGGCTTGACGTAGGTAAAAAATCCATAAGTGCACAATAAAAGAGTTGGCCTGATCCATGCCCTGTCCACAGTTGGGACATCCATTGCACAACTATATCATGTAAAATAAAAGCCAGCAAAAAATGTCTGAAACCCAAAATTTACAATTGTCTGTTTTAAGTACACAAGGATTGTTATTAAATTCAGAGGTTAATGGTTCAAATTGATTTGGTTCTTCCAATTTGTTAACAAAAACGCATTGTAAATAATGTCCAAAATTATAACTGCTTTTAAAAGCAAAAAAGTCTAGCCAACATTGTAGTTAAATATTTGAAATAAAAATTCACCGTTCAAATGTAATTATGCAGTTGAACTTTCACAACTTTGTGACCCGGAGTTTTTTTATGTTATGTTGCTTGTGTGCAATAAACAAAACGCCTATTTGGTGACCGGTAGTAACGTTTTGTCGGTGCAACACGTGCGTATTTTTGTTTAAAACAGGGAAAATCCCCACATGCGATGCACCGTTTCTCCAGTTTGAATGATATTTTTGGCGTTTTAATTTTGTTGCGGTTTGGCAACATAATGTTTTATTATTACTATGTGTGGGTTGTATATCGTATAACTGATACAAATGCACTATTGGGTCGTTACCTGTTGATCTGGGCGTTTCGGGTTCCGAAGATAAATATGAAATGTGTAAACACGTTTACATGATATTCGTCATTTTACTTCTTCAATCAATCAATCGATTACGTTTATTTTACTGTCTCTAACCTTCTATCAGTTAAGAATCACAGTACGCCAGGCCCATCGAAAGCGTCGTGGGTTCGAATCCCACCGCAGGCTAGATTTTTCTAGCCTACGCCTTGCCATATGGTGGTGAATGCTTGGTGATCAGCTGATTCGGCATGGCGCTTTCAATGGCCCTGGCGTACTGTGATTTATATATGAGTGTGCCGTGATTATTGGTCTGCATAATAGACGCTTCAGGGCTGATCCCAGTTATGAATTTATGTTCATCTATCAGTTATGATGTTATTGATGGGCTCTATTTCCTTTTGAGTAGGCCTATATCAACGCACTGGTTTTGCTTCTGCATTATTGCACTGGTGATGACAATTGTTTTTGTGGAAACGAGTAGCTAAATGTCAACTTTTTATTTTACGTCTTGGGCAATTTTGTTTTTAGTAAACATGGTTGTTTTATTTAGGAAAAAAACTAACAATCCACAGAAATGTATTTTTTAGCAAAGCGGTGGAACATGACGCCAGCTAGGGGCTGGTTTGGTTGGAAGATTACTGTTTATTCCGTTTACAATTATAATCTAGTAAAACTATTTTAACTTGACGTAACTTTAATGCAATGAACGGGTTTCGGCAACAAATAAGATCAACTGGGGTTCTGATACATAAATATTTATTTAGTTCCAGCTCTCACATCATACATTATTGTTTACCAAAATGTCGCTGCTGAAGCTCCTCACTTATGTTTACCAAATCGCATTGCTCCAGACCAGGGTTAAACTCTAAATTGAAACCACTGATTCCAGTAATTTCAATATCTAATAAAATTGATCCAACGGACTAACAATATATTAGGCAGCTCTACGGCCAACTTTTTGTGATCATAACAGATATGGACAGAGCTGTAAACGGGCATTAAATTGGCGCGACCATCGAGAATAAAAAACTTTTGCACGTTGTTTTCAGTTAAAACAATGAGAATGGTATTGCACTTAACGCATGGTTGGCATAAAAATCACTAAACCGCGAAGCATTTTCTGGTTTGTAATTCGTACTGCAGGCACGATTTTTAAGAGTTAGGTCCACTTAAAAACAAAGGTAGTAAAAATGAGCAAATCGAACAAAACATGAACTTGTTTTGGTGGTTTCGCTAAGAAGCAGCCACACAATGCAATAGTAGGCTAAATGCTTTTGGCTACATTTAACGCCTTCTTGGCTACATTTGACCTTAATTGACCAACAATTTTCTGCACTATCAAGTAAACAAAACTTTGATCATAAAGTTTCAGAAATATGTTACAGATTTTTCGGGTCGCAATCACCTCACTGTCTTGTGGCACGCGGTTCTAAAAAATCCTGCTTTGCAAAATGTTGGATAAGAATGCCTTCTATTGACAAAACACTGCGTGTGAACTCAAAGTTACGGTTGACAAACTCAAAATCAACAGTGTGGTTTAAAATTCGTGCAGACTTCTCACATTCCGATTCAACGGTTTCGTTTTCTTCTGAAAGCCTTATTTTGTTACTGCAAATTTTGCGTGAATAAAATTTGCTACCAGAAAGCGTGTGTAAGCTATAGTGTTTACATTTAACTATATGTAAACATTATACAGAAATGGCTTTTTTATTGTCAGTTTTTGCACAGCGGTTATTGTTGGAACATTTGCTTAAAAGATACTAGAAATCATTTTTGTGCATGTTTTAATTACGACATGCCTGCTATGTTTTTGTTCAAATTACGTTCCGAGACTGCCTCAAAATTTTAAACGTCGTTTAGCATTTTTAGGGCGATCTTTGATATTTCTGCCACAGCAACAATATTTATCTCCCCAGCTCGCAACAACTCGAGCGGAAAACTACTGCAGGGCCCATGTCTTCGTTCCACCCTATAAACACGGTTGCCGTTTTTACCGCTTTCTGTAGTCCGTTTCTAGGGCTTTTCACACAAGTGCAAAAATGTGATCTTTGAAATATATCACACATTTTCAGAAAATGCCACAAATAATAAACACAATTGGATTTTCCAATTTTCTGTTTAACCGTCAAGCTGTTGTTTGGTTTTAGGCAACATTTTTGCACACTTTTTTTCTGAAACTTGACCAGCAATAAAGCATTTATGTAAGTACATCAACATTTAACAGTTTACCTCGACCTTTAATGTAATCATTTCATTTCGCCAACCTTCGTAATGACATCCAGACGTTGAGCCACAGATGTTAAGGAGGTAAGTGCCCAGATTACAACTAATTAACACCACCCCGCATTTACGGAACAAGAACTTTGAGTGAATTTAGAATCACCCTGATCACCATGCACGTTTTCGAAAAATGCGCCCACATTTTAGCACCTGTACATTTTCCAAATATGTGCACGATGTACCCATAAAAAAGACAAACCTAGTAAAGGTCTAGCCAAGCAGGCTAATATTTAGAAACGTGAATGTGCAAAGAACAACGTTGTAGTCCTTTGGATTAATGTGTACGTGGAGAAGGAATGAAAAAGTCTTCTAGTGTGGTAGCTTTTCTCTTAGGAACATCAAATATTTAAATATTTATTTTAAAACAACATATTTTTTGCTTTGTTTCAATGCAGCCAGACATTTAACTGCTTGTGCATGTGTGTCATTACATCACCTGTGTTTGAAGAGAAAGAAGAAGATGGCAACTAAAGTAAACTTTTCGTTTCGTTTGGTCCCGCGTAGGCCCTACTATTTTTTGCCATCGTTAAACGAAATGTGCACTAGCAATTCACCGCCTGTTTGGTTTGTTCCTTTAAATCTATGGCATTCGCGATTAGCCTACTTGTTGTAGTAGACAGGCATGTAGCGATGATTCGCTGCCTAAATAGTTTGTTATTAATTGCCTGCACAGCTAAATATTTGGCCTGAAATACGCTCCATAAACTGTAGGCTATTCCTCTCAGCTCACCACGATGTTTACTTCCCACTAAGCCAATGATTTTTGTAATACTGTTTCCAGTGTTGCTGTTTTTTAAGGTAACGTATATTGTACTAATCCTCTTTTTTCTGAAGCTTTACGCTTTCTATAGGATTTGTACAAACCGAAAAGTGCACATTTTATCTCATGCTTCGGCTTTCTTATGATTCATTTTGTCCCTCCAAATTAACTAAAAATTAAATCATGGTAAAAAGTGTGTTGGTGTTCATGAGGTTAATATGTTTCTGAGCACAAAAGCTAAAATCGCACTCGACGCCAAACATTTATGCGTCATAAACCCCTCACCCAACGCCTCCACATGACCGCACAGCGGAAATTCGTCTTTTCGTTTTCTGGCGTCATCGGATTTGATTTTCGAAACACTTTATTCAATACTACTATTACCAGGCGAAATATTATTGTCGATAACTTAGCCTAGTCTAAATAAACAGATTTGAAAAATAGCCAACCTAATAATAAACTTAAACCAATGCGCCCGCTGTTTTAAAATCGCACTTTTTTGAACCAATCAGAACCGATGCGACCAAGCTTCGGCTTGAAAATTTGTTGTTCTTCATGGGGAAACCCCAAATTTTGCAGCGAAAAGTAAACAATACTGAAGTGATAAAAATGATTTGACAATACCAAACCATTATATTTTCCTGCTTTAGTTGAATACTATATTTTAAGTCAATACATTGCTTAAATCAAAAAACAAATATTTTTCTACTAAAATTGATGCACGTTTTTTGCATGTTATGTTAATCTGTATCGGATTCAGCCAGCGACAATTCGTCCGTCGTAACTTAAAAATGGCAACGACATATTGTAAAACTCTATTTTTAACAACTAGGCGCAAAATTTGGTGTACATTATAAATTAGCTGGCAATTTATTTTTCCAAAAAAATATTTGCGAATTTAATTTCGAACGCAACCATCGATGGTGCGCGCCTACACAGCGAACGGTTTCGCAACGTTTTGCCGCCACAGATTTTCATTTTGCTCTGAATGAAGTTGGACGTTTTATGTGGTGAGTTTTCTTTGAATAATTGGTTTGTTTAAACCTAATAAAGAAAGTAGCAATCAGCAAGTTCACGTTAAGAAAAGCATGGAACTAAAAATATAGTTGGTTATTTCATGTCTTATGCTACTCGAAAACTTTACATTACATCTAATTATGTGTTTTTTACAGGCCTACGTATTTCTGCGATGTAACCAAATTTCAATCAACCACAACATTGACCAACCAACATCTCAACTTCAAAATATTTAACTGTATGTAAACATAAGAGTCTGTCATGGGCCAGCCGGGTTGACGGAACTGTTAGGTGTAACTTAGGTTAACTGGCGCTAGGGATGAGTGACCTATTCTTTGTCCGAGGAGGATCCGTGGAGGAAGTCTTTCTCGGGTAAAGAAGGGTCCAAGTCGGTAGGAGTGCTACTATTGTCAGTAAGTTGGCGCTAGGGCAAAAACTAGAGTAGCACTTATTAACTAAGATTAGGCTAGATAACATAGGTGGGGTACGTTTGGGATTCGCGCCACATAGGGAATTTGGATTAGATCGTTTTCTAGCTAGGTGTGGTGCGTTGGTAAATGGCTTTAGCTAATATAAGGTGCGCATAGAAACACGGCCTGGGCATGGCCTCCACCGCATTGCATTGGCCGCGGTGCAGACGTGACGTAGTAAGTACATCGCTACTCCCAATGATACCTCAGGCCCGTGAGCTGGAGGGGGCCGGCATAGCATTTAGCCCGAAAAGTCCCGTGAGCCACCCTGATAGGGCGCAAACTGTTGTTAAATTTCCCAGCCCTGCGTTTGCGTAATTTATTTGGGTCCCTGCAGGGGGTTCTCGAAGGGCAGGGATCAGTGATACACTGTTGTTGAGTTATACGCTGTAATCATCACTGAACCCTTTTAAACAAACCATTGCGCCTTTGTTAACTGTAATTATACGGATGTTGTGGATTTTTTTGGTTTTGACCAGCTTTTGTTGTTCTTGCTTGTATTTCCTTTTCACTTGTTCTGAATAGAAAATTTGAACTAGATATTAAGCATGGATATAACTCACCTGTTTTGTCTGTGTAAAAATGTCTTCTAGATTCAAATGCCCTTATAAATGCCCCATATCCCACTTTTGCTGGTCAAGCCTATTTTTCTTGTGGATTTAGATTAACTTAAACTACAGTTCCGTTTCCTGCTTGGCCAGGCCACCCAGTCATCATGGGGCAGTGGCTGTTTGGGTGGTTGTAAAACATGACAGACTTACTTTCTACTTTAATAGGCTAATTTGTGGCGGTTGCAGTGCAGTTAGTTGAGGTAAGCTCATTTTGTATACTTTTGCGTCAGCCGTGCAGGAGGTGATGGTGGTTCTACGCTTTTTTCAGGTTTATCTCCGAAATGTGCTAATCAACTTCTTTATTGATGCTGTGACCAAGTGCAACTGCCAATAATATTATTGTAACCTGAAGTTTTTACCTTGCGCTTTCCCTCTTTCATCAACAAAAATGTGTGACGAGTGCACTTTATCTATCCTTCAATTTCTTATAGTTAGACCAGTTCTTGGGGGGTGTTGTGCCTTTTACATCAGCCAAACAGGTTCTTATTATTGTGTCAGTTTATTATTTGTCGCTCTCAACCATCTGAACCACCATCGCCAAGTGTAAGGAAAGTAGTTGAAAAATCAGAATTGAAATCTTGGTTTCAGATATTTTACTTCATTCCAGGTATGTATTATTGTCTTACATTCCAATTTGTTGTTCAGTGTAAAACCATTTGCTTTATTTTCAGGACTTGCTGTTGATTGAATGATGTATCAATTTGTTATGATTTAGCCAAAAAAATGCCATTGTGCATTCCTGCAACTTTTGAAGGTATTAACTCTTATTTGTTACATAAAATATTAATGTGTTTTTACAGGTTTTAACAATATATTTTACTCGTTTTTGCAGCTATTAACATTACACTAAAGTTTTAGATATTTTGCAGGTTTTAACAATATCTTTTAATCCTTTCTGTAGCCATTAAGCTTTACAGATATTTCGCAGGTTTAAACAATATATTTTTATCATTTTTGCAGCTTTTAGCATTACATTAAAGTTTTAGATTTTTTGCAGGTATTAACGTTAGATTAAATGTTTTAGACATTTTGTAGGTTTTATTACTGTGCCTAATTTGATGACACAATATCTTTACTGACCCTTTTACAGGAATACCATTATCTTTTTGCAGTCATTACCATTGTCTCACTCTTTGTAACAATATCTTTCACTAAGTTTTTAAACTATTTGTTCAAAACTATTTTTGTTTTTACTTGGTTTTAATGTTTTGTTTTTTTTCAACAGATTTAGGGTTTGCTTTTTGCTGATTTACAGTTTTTGTTTTGCAGGTTGTTTTAGGGCTCTTATATGTAAAAAATACCTTGGTTTTTGTTTTGCAGGTTTACTGTTTTATCACAGGTTGAGTTTTAAAGCTTAAGGTTGGGTTTTATTGGTTAACTGGGATGGTAACTGAAAATATAAGTTAACTGGATTTTTATTTGCAGTTTATAATACAGTTTGTTTTGCAGGTTTTCCCTTTTTTCAGGTTTTATAGGGTTTCTGTTTTTTACATGTTAATCAGGTTGTTTGCGTGTTTGTTGTTTTTTGTTTTGCAGGAGCTGTGTTTCCTATTTTTTTCAGATGTATGGTTTTATAATTATGTAGACTTAGGTATTTTTAAGCAAGTATATGTTATTGCATGTGGACTTCGTTGTGTTTCTCAAAGGTCTGATTTTCGATTGGAATGTGAATTCAACATTAAAGCTTGTAAGTTATTCTTTTGCACATTAGCAATCCAACTCTTATTTGGCAAACTTTATTACTGTTGTTTCAGATGTAGCATCATTTAAACCAAGAAGTACGGAGAAGCCGAGCAGTGATCTTCAAGGCCGAGCAGTTAATCATCAAAACTAAGTGTTCCTGTCATTTCTCCAACATTGTGTTTCTCCGAGGTCTGATTTTTAATTGGGATGTGAAATTAACATAAAAACTTGTAAGTTATCATTTTGCACATTAGCAATCCAACTCTTGTTCAGTAAACTTATTATTACTGTTGTCTCAGATATTACATCATTTAAACCAAGAAGTGAGGAGTGGCCAAGCAGTGATCCTCAAGGATGAGCAATTCACGGTAAAAACTAAGTGCATTTCCCCAACAAATACAGAACATCAGTTAGTTACAAGGCATGCAATTTGTTTTAATGCTTGATACAGAGCAGTAATGTGCAAATGCAGTGGTCTGCGGAAAGTCAGTTGTGCAAAATTAAATAGGGCTGAAGTGCCAATAATTTTTCTATGTTTATTGGTTTGCATATGTGCATAAATTCAATGTACACCAAATTGTCGCAGAAAGTCAAAATATTGTGCCCACTGTCACATGAAGTAATGCACTGTTTAGTAGTTGATATTACAACTGTTACTCATCTAAAATGTGAGTTAACAGACACATTCTAGGTCAGAAGCAGAACCAATATTGCAGTGAGGTGTGAAGGCAAAAATTCCTAAGTGTTTTAGCCATTATTATAAATTGCTTAAAGCTGTTTTTGCGCAACAATATCATTAATTTATCATGTGCAGTTTAGGTTCTGGTTTTAATTTTTTTAAGCTTTTAAACCTTGTTGATTAAGTTATATAACTTGTTAAGTAATAATTAGGTTTTGCATAAGTATACATAGATGTTGTTGACGAACATAAAAGGTCAAAATATGAACCACATGTCTCCAAATAAACTCTTTTTTTCATCTTGGCCAAATGGGTTTCTGTCAGTATAGGAACTGGGTACCTATATATTGTGTTGCATGCAAAAGCAATAATGTTACATAGTCAAATTAGGTATATGGCAGGGGTGTCAAACATGCAACCCATGGGCTGTGGGCCCTCCCAAGCATTTTTGTGTGGCCTGCAAAGTACCTTGTTATGAGTTTACTTTAGAAGGTATATGTTTTTGGCGGAATACTCTGTCATACCAGTGAGTTCACATGATACATTCATTCTCTTTCTCTCTCATTCTCTGATATCAAACATTTAAATAAGATAATCGAAATAATCCTTCTTTAGAATTAGCCATTGCGATGGTTGTGTCATCGTATTCCATTGTTTTTAGACAAAGCAATAAAGCGCCAGTTGGTTCTTTCACACTGCTACACAGTAAATAAGTTTGTTATTTATTACAATATTTTTTTAATGTAGTTAATGGCCATTTTACTTTTAATCATGCAATTTAGTTGTTGTCATGTTATAAACAAATGACAAATGTTTCAATAGTGCAGCCCTCGACGTTATTTGCGTTTGACACCCCCTGGATATAGTATGTCATCAAATAGGATAAAGAATAGCAAGCAATATTATGCACAAACCATTTTGTTAAATTAAATACCTTATAAAACAAAACAGTTGTTAGAACAGGTTGGGCATGTTCCATGATCTGTTACGGCACTCAAAAGTTGTGCTAAAATTTAAATAAATATGAAAGTCTTTTTTTGAACTTTATATTATTGTTTTTATTTATTATTTGATACCAATTAATTCCTTGTTTGTATTTTAACCTGTACTTTTGCATTTTAGACCATGCCACCTGTGAACTAGATGGTAAAGACATACCGATTCACAAGTCAACCTTGTTCCATGGCTGACTCGTCATACCTTGGACGAACCAGACTTACAAAGACACATATGTGCAGATGGCATGGAGTACAAGCTTTATTGGCACAAAACAGAATTGGATTAATTTGATTCATTAAAAATCCAGGGATACTTCATTGCACTCATTCATTTGCAAACATGGAACAGTTTTTTGTCCTGATTTGTTAACGTATTAACACTTTGTGGCTATAGATCAAAAACCTTAATAATGAATGCAATTTGATTTTGGCTTAAAACTGCTTCGCTACAACTGATGTGCCATTTATTTGTACTTGTTATTAGTGATGTACCGAATCGGCTAAATTTCGATTCGGCCGAAACCGAATATTCGGCGGTTTTGCCGAATAAATTCGGCCGAATCAACCGAATCATTTATGACGTCACGCGAAGTCGTACGCTACGCGTTTGACGTGAAAAAATGTTTTTCTACCAGGCAACCAGCGCAAAATAGTTGTTTTTCGTCCTCATTTCAGTTCTGTGGGGTTCAAAATTGCCTTAAGCATGATTGGCAACCTGCCAATGAATTAGTAATTTTTTTGACTACCGTGGGAAAAACGATAATGTGTTGAAAAAGATAGTTTCGTTATGTTTGGGCTTTTGAAAGATTGCGTAGACCTTAATAAGCAGAAAAGACACGTTTAACGCTTTAAATTTGTGTTCGTAAAAGATTCGGTTTCGGCCGAATCGCAACAAATTATTCGGCCGAAACCGAATCTTTGCAAAAATGACCGATTCGGCCGAATAAATTCGGCAAACCGAATATTCGGTACATCTCTGCTTGTTATGTTTCCATCCATTTACACGGTTATTATTTTGTTTGTTTATCTTGTTTTAATGCTTTTCAACAGAGCTGTGTCACTAACAACCATTGCCACTTTATGGATTATACAACAATTGGCAAGGCCGTGTTTAAATCTACAAAATTACATATGTTATTGTATTTTCCGTCTCCAAAATGTCCACATGGTATTTTCTTAACACAACTAAGTTCACTCCTGATCAACTGCCAAAAGTACATTTGTGTAAATTTATGTTTGTAAACTCTACACACACCATGCTATTTATTTCAGCATAATCTGTTGTTTATATTTTTGTCACATCTTTAATATTATTACATAGTTACATCCTGTTTAATGGCAATCCACTTACACTATAGGTTATACTAGACATATACATGTGTGTTTCCCAATTTCGTTCCCTTATCAAAATTCCCTTATGCGGCATTCCAACATAATTGTTTCAGCATGCAAACTGGTGAAGATTCGAATGATTAACAGCACTTCTGTGTAAGATTCTGAAAGATAGGGCTTACGAAAAGAATTTAATGCATAAAAAAAAAAAATTAAAAACCTTTTGAATAAAACTTTTAAACCAATTGTTTATGTTCTGTTAAACACACTAATTAACCTGGGCTATTTGTGTTTCAATTATATGTAACATTTGCATTAAATTGTCCATAATAAATAGTGAGAAAAGCCATTTCCTGGCTTTAGTTTTTTATTATTGTCACAAAATTGTTTAGTCTTATTGCCATTTTAAATCCATTTTGCCAGCATTTTCTGTATAACTGAATCAGGCACACACTTCCACCAGTATATGTTAGCCATAAACGTGTTATTTATAAGTGTTACAACTTCCATTTGATCTTTTTTTCCTTGTGCCACATTTGTTATGTTGTTAATCAAGAATAAAAGTGAAACAAGTATGTTCGAGGCATCGTTTAATAATTTAAAGCAGACCAGACATGGAATAACATGAACAGCAATTTAAATATTGAATATGAAAATCCGTTAATCGGATAGATAAACTAGTGATGCACCGAACCCGCCTCAAAAGGTTAGGGCCGAAATCGACCAATGTTCAATGTTTCATCAGTTTAAATAAAAGTTTAAAATACTGCAAACACATCCGTAGCGTTTTCATTAAATTATACGTTTTAATGGCCTGTGGATAAAGCACTGGGTCAAATTCTAAAAGATTCTACTTTAGATAACCCAATATCACGTGTTCAATTAATAATAAAACAAACTGGTTGTAAACATCCGCTTTAGACAAAAAAGAAAAAAAAATAGCGACGAAAACAGTGTTTGGTACCTTACAATGAAAGGACGCACAATAAGAGTAATGCTTGTGACACCGTGATATTATTTTTGTTCGATTTGTTATTAAACGGCACAAAGATGCTATTTCAGTGATTAAGATATTAAATACAGTTTAGTTGTAGGCGAAGGGTTGAACGTCAAAACAAAAGAACTTACAATGCGGCGCAAAAGTCAATGAAGCATTGACCATTGATGCTAAATATATAATAGTCCAACGCAGTTTTTGTATTTCGTTGAAAGCATAATTTTATAACAGAACGTTATACAGGACGAAATAAATGTTGCCCAAATTACCAGAGCGAAAAAAGGGCATTTAAGATGTAGGAAGGGACCAAAAATCCGTTTATTTTTATTCCGGTATTTCGTTCCGGACATTATAAAAGACTTGATAATAAATTGCAGCGTTGTGTCAATAATGATAAAGCTCGATGTTGTTTTTAAGTATAGTCTGTTTAATTTTTAGAGATAAATGTCATGTGAGGTTATAGGCTAACTATCCACAAAGTTTGTGTGGTGTAGGATGATTGTTGTTTGGTGTAACTTTCCTTCAGTGTTCGGAAAGCCTTAATTGTTGTTGACATCACGGAAAGATATTCTTTTGTTAAGACCGAAATTCAAAAAATTGCCGTTAAAACAATTTGGTCGGACTGAATGTAATGAAAAAAAAAAAAAAAAACTGAAAAGAAACAGCGCAAAAACTAAAATAGGTTGCACAGAACGAATCAGGTTTTTTTTGTTTAGCTTCGTTCGGGTATGTACCATTGGTTGCAACGATCTCAACTTTTTACCAGAATGCTTGTCTCCTTTTTTTGAAGATTTAATGGATTTAGATCAGGAGCAGGTGAAAGTTTATTAAAAAAACAAACAAACAGGGACGAAAAGATATTTTCCTGATGATGTAAAATATAACAAACATAGCATTTATAAAATAAGGATGTGACATAAAAAACGACTTTTCATACTCTCCAAACTTTTCCATTCCGGTTCAAACCTAGATTGCGGTGCGAAGAAGAAAGAAACGTTAAAATGAAAAAAATCTGCAAAAAAACACTAACAGATTTTTGAGCCTCATAAATAAAACACTGCAAAATTACAGCATCCCAATCAATTAAGGAAACGAGCCAAACATCCGCAAAACAGAAACAAAATACTTATTGATGCAAAAAAAAAATCTTGTCGAATATGACGAAATTGGACTCCTATTAAATAACATCTCAAAATAGGGAAAGCACCAATTGGTGGTAATCAGGAAACCAGAAAAAATCATTCCGAAAAAAATCAAGAAAATCGCGCTACCTGGCGTTGTCAGTTTGTTCGTTGCAAACCACAAGTGGCAACCAACGATGCCCAACAAACAGTAAGCTGCTCGGTGTCTTCGCTCAGGTTCAGCGGGAGAACACCGGTGGAAACATCGGCCAAACGTCGGCGACCGCCTGCTGGAAAATGGAGTCTGATGTGGTTATGACATCGACTCCCCGGTGTTTGGCACGCGGCCTGCTCCAAAAACGAGTCGTGACAAGGAGGACAAGTGATGGAGCTAGTCGATTTCAGCGACTAAGTTCCATCCAACAGTCTTGTGAAGAGCGACCTGCGGACACAGTGCGCGTTTCGACTTGGTGCATTCCCGCGTCGAAGCAGTCACTCACGGCACTAAAAACTATTCAACCGTGTCAACGTAGCGACCACGTGATTGCATAAAAATGAGTTCACCGGAAAGATAACCACAAACAGAAAATATGAACATCTAATGAAGTAGCGCAAGTTTTAGGGCTGGAGTGAAGCTCGTTCTGACGTCAGAGCTCGGGAATCGACTTCACAGCCGGTTCCAGAGCAACGACGCCATTCTGTTTCGACAGCAACGGGGACGAGTTGAGTTGGCTTCTGTTTGCAGCGCCGGCCTCTCGGCTTACTTGAGAGGATCGGTGCTGGGCCCTGTGCTCGGCACCGTTCCTCTCTCTTGCTCGAGAGGATCGGTGCTGGGCCTTGTGCTCGGCACCGCTCCTCTCTTGTAGCAAGTCGAGGTGTTGGGCGTTGCCCGGGTCCACTTGGGCGTGGGGATCACTAACCATGATGTCGTCGGACCACTTTTTGTCGTCCGTGTTGGGCTGCTGCTGCGAGGCGGCGGCGGCGGCGGTCCCCCCAAAAAATTCGGAAACATTTTTACGTAGCTAAAGAGTGCAAGGCTCTTTGATACCAAGCCCGCTCACAGTAGCCAACCACAGCGGGAGCAAAAGCATCCTGCTAGACGGCTTCTTCAGCAAGAAAGGGGAGCAATGCTGAAGCACTTAACCCCAGCACTGCGCCCTCCCTCGCCCTAGGGGAGCGGAGCTGGTCCGTAGCTTGCCAAGAGACGGTGGTACTTCAGCAACGCAAGCTTCCACGTCACCGCAAAGCAAAGTGCGAAGCACTTGCTAGGCAGTGACGGGTTAGCCCCGAAGCATTAAGACTACGCCTCCCAAAGCTTAAAGAAAAAGGAAAAATTGGCCCTTTTCAATTCCACCAACAAACTTCTATTTGTGGTTTGCGGGAATGTGCTGCAATTGTTCGAACAGAAAACGTTTTGTCACGTGAGCAAATGCATATAAACAACAGCAAGCCAGCGACGTGGCATTAGGTGGTAACGTAGCGAAGGGGTGTCGCAATTGCGCTGGCGAGCGCGTCTGCACGCCCAACGGAAAGCCCTCACCACAAGTAGACATCGTATCAACACGACCGTCTAGCGGGCATTGGGCCGTTCGTTTTCCAGCGGCACCAGTTGGGACGACTTACAAAACAGAAGTCGCACCCAACGACGCCCAACAAACAGTAAGCTGCTCGGTGTCTTGGCTCAGGTTCAGCGGGAGAACACCGGTGGAAACATCGGCCAAACGTCGGCGACCGCCTGCTTGCCCGACATTTTGTGTTTGTGGGTGCACCACAAACACTGGAAAATGGAGTCTGATGTGGTTATGACATCGACTCCCCGGTGTTTGGCACGCGGTCTGCTCCAAAAACGAGTCGTGACAAGCAGGACAAGTGATAGAGCTGGTCGATTTCAGCGACTAAGTTCCATCCAGCAGTCTTGTGAGGAGCGACCTGCCGACACAGTGCGCGTTTCGACTTGGTGCATTCCCGCGCCGAAGCAGTCACTCACGGCACGAAGAACTATTCAACCGTGTCAACGTTGCGACCACGTGATTGCATAAAAATGAGTTCACCGGAAAGGAAACCACAAACAGAAAATATGAACATCTAATGAAGTAGCGCAAGTTTTAGGGCTGGAGTGAAGCTCGTTCTGGTTGTTTCGACAACTCGGACGTCGGCTCGACCCCAGCTCCGTCACAGGTGACGTCAGAGCTCGGGAATCGGCTTCACGGCCGGTTCCAGAGCAACGACGCCATTCTGTTTCGACAGCAACGGGGACGAGTTGAGTTGGCTTCTGTTTGCAGCGCCGGCCTCTCGGCTTACTTGAGAGGATCGGTGCTGGGCCCTGTGCTCGGCACCGTTCCTCTCTCTTGCTCGAGAGGATCGGTGCTGGGCCTTGTGCTCGGCACCGCTCCTCTCTTGTAGCAAGTCGAGGTGTTGGGCGTTGCCCGGGTCCACTTGGGCGTGGGGATCACTAACCATGATGTTGTCGGACCACTTTTTGTCGTCCGTGTTGGGCTGCTGCTGCGAGGCGGCGGCGGCGGTCCCCCCAAAAAAATTCGGAAACATTTTTACGTAGCTAGCTAGCGATGATCAATAAATAAGACAAATGATAAAAGAGTACAAGGCTCTTTGATACCAAACCCGCTCACAGTAGCCAACCACAGCGGGAGCAAAAGCATCCTGCTAGACGGCTTCTTCAGCAAGAAAGGGGAGCAATGCTGGAGCACTTAACCCCAGCACTGCGCCCTCCCTCGCCCTAGGGGAGCGGAGCTGGTCCGTAGCTTGCCAAGAGACGGTGGTACTTCAGCAACGCAAGCTTCCACGTCACCGCAAAGCAAAGTGCGAAGGGTTAGCCCCGAAGCATTAAGACTACGCCTCCCAAAGCTTAAAGAAAAAGGAAAAATTGGCCCTTTTCAATTCCACCAACAAACTTCTATTTGTGGTTTGCGGGAATGTGCTGCAATTGTTCGAACAGAAAACGTTTTGTCACGTGAGCAAATGCATATAAACAACAGCAAGCCAGCGACGTGGCATTAGGTGGTAACGTAGCGAAGGGGTGTCGCAATTGCGCTGGCGAGCGCGTCTGCACGCCCAACGGAAAGCCCTCACCACAAGTAGACATCGTATCAACACGACCGTCTAGCGGGCATTGGGCCGTTCGTTTTCCAGCGGCACCAGTTGGGACGACTTCCAAAACAGAAGTCGCACCCAACGACGCCCAACAAACAGTAAGCTGCTCGGTGTCTTGGCTCAGGTTCAGCGGGAGAACACCGGTGGAAACATCGGCCAAACGTCGGCGACCGCCTGCTTGCCCGACATTTTGTGTTTGTGGGTGCACCACAAACACTGGAAAATGGAGTCTGATGTGGTTATGACATCGACTCCCCGGTGTTTGGCACGCGGTCTGCTCCAAAAACGAGTCGTGACAAGCAGGACAAGTGATAGAGCTGGTCGATTTCAGCGACTAAGTTCCATCCAGCAGTCTTGTGAGGAGCGACCTGCTGACACAGTGCGCGTTTCGACTTGGTGCATTCCCGCGCCGAAGCAGTCACTCACGGCACGAAGAACTATTCAACCGTGTCAACGTTGCGACCACGTGATTGCATAAAAATGAGTTCACCGGAAAGGAAACCACAAACAGAAAATATGAACATCTAATGAAGTAGCGCAAGTTTTAGGGCTGGAGTGAAGCTCGTTCTGGTTGTTTCGACAACTCGGACGTCGGCTCGTCCCCAGCTCCGTCACAGGTGACGTCAGAGCTCAGGAATCGGCTTCACGGCCGGTTCCAGAGCAACGACGCCATTCTGTTTCGACAGCAACGGGGACGAGTTGAGTTGGCTTCTGTTTGCAGCGCCGGCCTCTCGGCTTACTTGAGAGGATCGGTGCTGGGCCCTGTGCTCGGCACCGTTCCTCTCTCTTGCTCGAGAGGA
This sequence comes from Phallusia mammillata, assembly GCF_965637545.1. Classification (NCBI taxonomy): domain Eukaryota; kingdom Metazoa; phylum Chordata; class Ascidiacea; order Phlebobranchia; family Ascidiidae; genus Phallusia; species Phallusia mammillata. The sequence continues at coordinate 19,008,587 of NC_137256.1, read as the reverse complement.
TCGGTGCTGGGCCTTGTGCTCGGCACCGCTCCTCTCTTGTAGCAAGTCGAGGTGTTGGGCGTTGCCCGGGTCCACTTGGGCGTGGGGATCACTAACCATGATGTCGTCGGACCACTTTTTGTCGTCCGTGTTGGGCTGCTGCTGCGAGGCGGCGGCGGCGGTCCCCCCAAAAAAATTCGGAAACATTTTTACGTAGCTAGCTAGCGATGATCAATAAATAAGACAAATGATAAAAGAGTACAAGGCTCTTTGATACCAAGCCCGCTCACAGTAGCCAACCACAGCGGGAGCAAAAGCATCCTGCTAGACGGCTTCTTCAGCAAGAAAGGGGAGCAATGCTGGAGCACTTAACCCCAGCACTGCGCCCTCCCTCGCCCTAGGGGAGCGGAGCTGGTCCGTAGCTTGCCAAGAGACGGTGGTACTTCAGCAACGCAAGCTTCCACGTCACCGCAAAGCAAAGTGCGAAGCACTTGCTAGGCACTGACGGGTTAGCCCCGAAGCATTAAGACTACGCCTCCCAAAGCTTAAAGAAAAAGGAAAAATTGGCCCTTTTCAATTCCACCAACAAACTTCTATTTGTGGTTTGCGGGAATGTGCTGCAATTGTTCGAACAGAAAACGTTTTGTCACGTGAGCAAATGCATATAAACAACAGCAAGCCAGCGACGTGGCATTAGGTGGTAACGTAGCGAAGGGGTGTCGCAATTGCGCTGGCGAGCGCGTCTGCACGCCCAACGGAAAGCCCTCACCACAAGTAGACATCGTATCAACACGACCGTCTAGCGGGCATTGGGCCGTTCGTTTTCCAGCGGCACCAGTTGGGACGACTTACAAAACAGAAGTCGCACCCAACGACGCCCAACAAACAGTAAGCTGCTCGGTGTCTTGGCTCAGGTTCAGCGGGAGAACACCGGTGGAAACATCGGCCAAACGTCGGCGACCGCCTGCTTGCCCGACATTTTGTGTTTGTGGGTGCACCACAAACACTGGAAAATGGAGTCTGATGTGGTTATGACATCGACTCCCCGGTGTTTGGCACGCGGTCTGCTCCAAAAACGAGTCGTGACAAGCAGGACAAGTGATAGAGCTGGTCGATTTCAGCGACTAAGTTCCATCCAGCAGTCTTGTGAGGAGCGACCTGCTGACACAGTGCGCGTTTCGACTTGGTGCATTCCCGCGCCGAAGCAGTCACTCACGGCACGAAGAACTATTCAACCGTGTCAACGTTGCGACCACGTGATTGCATAAAAATGAGTTCACCGGAAAGGAAACCACAAACAGAAAATATGAACATCTAATGAAGTAGCGCAAGTTTTAGGGCTGGAGTGAAGCTCGTTCTGGTTGTTTCGACAACTCGGACGTCGGCTCGTCCCCAGCTCCGTCACAGGTGACGTCAGAGCTCGGGAATCGGCTTCACGGCCGGTTCCAGAGCAACGACGCCATTCTGTTTCGACAGCAACGGGGACGAGTTGAGTTGGCTTCTGTTTGCAGCGCCGGCCTCTCGGCTTACTTGAGAGGATCGGTGCTGGGCCCTGTGCTCGGCACCGTTCCTCTCTCTTGCTCGAGAGGATCGGTGCTGGGCCTTGTGCTCGGCACCGCTCCTCTCTTGTAGCAAGTCGAGGTGTTGGGCGTTGCCCGGGTCCACTTGGGCGTGGGGATCACTAACCATGATGTCGTCGGACCACTTTTTGTCGTCCGTGTTGGGCTGCTGCTGCGAGGCGGCGGCGGCGGTCCCCCCAAAAAAATTCGGAAACATTTTTACGTAGCTAGCTAGCGATGATCAATAAATAAGACAAATGATAAAAGAGTACAAGGCTCTTTGATACCAAACCCGCTCACAGTAGCCAACCACAGCGGGAGCAAAAGCATCCTGCTAGACGGCTTCTTCAGCAAGAAAGGGGAGCAATGCTGGAGCACTTAACCCCAGCACTGCGCCCTCCCTCGCCCTAGGGGAGCGGAGCTGGTCCGTAGCTTGCCAAGAGACGGTGGTACTTCAGCAACGCAAGCTTCCACGTCACCGCAAAGCAAAGTGCGAAGCACTTGCTAGGCACTGACGGGTTAGCCCCGAAGCATTAAGACTACGCCTCCCAAAGCTTAAAGAAAAAGGAAAAATTGGCCCTTTTCAATTCCACCAACAAACTTCTATTTGTGGTTTGCGGGAATGTGCTGCAATTGTTCGAACAGAAAACGTTTTGTCACGTGAGCAAATGCATATAAACAACAGCAAGCCAGCGACGTGGCATTAGGTGGTAACGTAGCGAAGGGGTGTCGCAATTGCGCTGGCGAGCGCGTCTGCACGCCCAACGGAAAGCCCTCACCACAAGTAGACATCGTATCAACACGACCGTCTAGCGGGCATTGGGCCGTTCGTTTTCCAGCGGCACCAGTTGGGACGACTTACAAAACAGAAGTCGCACCCAACGACGCCCAACAAACAGTAAGCTGCTCGGTGTCTTGGCTCAGGTTCAGCGGGAGAACACCGGTGGAAACATCGGCCAAACGTCGGCGACCGCCTGCTTGCCCGACATTTTGTGTTTGTGGGTGCACCACAAACACTGGAAAATGGAGTCTGATGTGGTTATGACATCGACTCCCCGGTGTTTGGCACGCGGTCTGCTCCAAAAACGAGTCGTGACAAGCAGGACAAGTGATAGAGCTGGTCGATTTCAGCGACTAAGTTCCATCCAGCAGTCTTGTGAGGAGCGACCTGCCGACACAGTGCGCGTTTCGACTTGGTGCATTCCCGCGCCGAAGCAGTCACTCACGGCACGAAGAACTATTCAACCGTGTCAACGTTGCGACCACGTGATTGCATAAAAATGAGTTCACCGGAAAGGAAACCACAAACAGAAAATATGAACATCTAATGAAGTAGCGCAAGTTTTAGGGCTGGAGTGAAGCTCGTTCTGGTTGTTTCGACAACTCGGACGTCGGCTCGACCCCAGCTCCGTCACAGGTGACGTCAGAGCTCGGGAATCGGCTTCACGGCCGGTTCCAGAGCAACGACGCCATTCTGTTTCGACAGCAACGGGGACGAGTTGAGTTGGCTTCTGTTTGCAGCGCCGGCCTCTCGGCTTACTTGAGAGGATCGGTGCTGGGCCCTGTGCTCGGCACCGTTCCTCTCTCTTGCTCGAGAGGATCGGTGCTGGGCCTTGTGCTCGGCACCGCTCCTCTCTTGTAGCAAGTCGAGGTGTTGGGCGTTGCCCGGGTCCACTTGGGCGTGGGGATCACTAACCATGATGTTGTCGGACCACTTTTTGTCGTCCGTGTTGGGCTGCTGCTGCGAGGCGGCGGCGGCGGTCCCCCCAAAAAAATTCGGAAACATTTTTACGTAGCTAGCTAGCGATGATCAATAAATAAGACAAATGATAAAAGAGTACAAGGCTCTTTGATACCAAACCCGCTCACAGTAGCCAACCACAGCGGGAGCAAAAGCATCCTGCTAGACGGCTTCTTCAGCAAGAAAGGGGAGCAATGCTGGAGCACTTAACCCCAGCACTGCGCCCTCCCTCGCCCTAGGGGAGCGGAGCTGGTCCGTAGCTTGCCAAGAGACGGTGGTACTTCAGCAACGCAAGCTTCCACATCACCGCAAAGCAAAGTGCGAAGGGTTAGCCCCGAAGCATTAAGACTACGCCTCCCAAAGCTTAAAGAAAAAGGAAAAATTGGCCCTTTTCAATTCCACCAACAAACTTCTATTTGTGGTTTGCGGGAATGTGCTGCAATTGTTCGAACAGAAAACGTTTTGTCACGTGAGCAAATGCATATAAACAACAGCAAGCCAGCGACGTGGCATTAGGTGGTAACGTAGCGAAGGGGTGTCGCAATTGCGCTGGCGAGCGCGTCTGCACGCCCAACGGAAAGCCCTCACCACAAGTAGACATCGTATCAACACGACCGTCTAGCGGGCATTGGGCCGTTCGTTTTCCAGCGGCACCAGTTGGGACGACTTCCAAAACAGAAGTCGCACCCAACGACGCCCAACAAACAGTAAGCTGCTCGGTGTCTTGGCTCAGGTTCAGCGGGAGAACACCGGTGGAAACATCGGCCAAACGTCGGCGACCGCCTGCTTGCCCGACATTTTGTGTTTGTGGGTGCACCACAAACACTGGAAAATGGAGTCTGATGTGGTTATGACATCGACTCCCCGGTGTTTGGCACGCGGTCTGCTCCAAAAACGAGTCGTGACAAGCAGGACAAGTGATAGAGCTGGTCGATTTCAGCGACTAAGTTCCATCCAGCAGTCTTGTGAGGAGCGACCTGCTGACACAGTGCGCGTTTCGACTTGGTGCATTCCCGCGCCGAAGCAGTCACTCACGGCACGAAGAACTATTCAACCGTGTCAACGTTGCGACCACGTGATTGCATAAAAATGAGTTCACCGGAAAGGAAACCACAAACAGAAAATATGAACATCTAATGAAGTAGCGCAAGTTTTAGGGCTGGAGTGAAGCTCGTTCTGGTTGTTTCGACAACTCGGACGTCGGCTCGTCCCCAGCTCCGTGACAGGTGACGTCAGAGCTCGGGAATCGGCTTCACGGCCGGTTCCAGAGCAACGACGCCATTCTGTTTCGACAGCAACGGGGACGAGTTGAGTTGGCTTCTGTTTGCAGCGCCGGCCTCTCGGCTTACTTGAGAGGATCGGTGCTGGGCCCTGTGCTCGGCACCGTTCCTCTCTCTTGCTCGAGAGGATCGGTGCTGGGCCTTGTGCTCGGCACCGCTCCTCTCTTGTAGCAAGTCGAGGTGTTGGGCGTTGCCCGGGTCCACTTGGGCGTGGGGATCACTAACCATGATGTCGTCGGACCACTTTTTGTCGTCCGTGTTGGGCTGCTGCTGCGAGGCGGCGGCGGCGGCGGTCCCCCCAAAAAAATTCGGAAACATTTTTACGTAGCTAGCTAGCGATGATCAATAAATAAGACAAATGATAAAAGAGTACAAGGCTCTTTGTACCAAGCCCGCTCACAGTAGCCAACCACAGCGGGAGCAAAAGCATCCTGCTAGACGGCTTCTTCAGCAAGAAAGGGGAGCAATGCTGGAGCACTTAACCCCAGCACTGCGCCCTCCCTCGCCCTAGGGGAGCGGAGCTGGTCCGTAGCTTGCCAAGAGACGGTGGTACTTCAGCAACGCAAGCTTCCACGTCACCGCAAAGCAAAGTGCGAAGCACTTGCTAGGCACTGACGGGTTAGCCCCGAAGCATTAAGACTACGCCTCCCAAAGCTTAAAGAAAAAGGAAAAATTGGCCCTTTTCAATTCCACCAACAAACTTCTATTTGTGGTTTGCGGGAATGTGCTGCAATTGTTCGAACAGAAAACGTTTTGTCACGTGAGCAAATGCATATAAACAACAGCAAGCCAGCGACGTGGCATTAGGTGGTAACGTAGCGAAGGGGTGTCGCAATTGCGCTGGCGAGCGCGTCTGCACGCCCAACGGAAAGCCCTCACCACAAGTAGACATCGTATCAACACGACCGTCTAGCGGGCATTGGGCCGTTCGTTTTCCAGCGGCACCAGTTGGGACGACTTACAAAACAGAAGTCGCACCCAACGACGCCCAACAAACAGTAAGCTGCTCGGTGTCTTGGCTCAGGTTCAGCGGGAGAACACCGGTGGAAACATCGGCCAAACGTCGGCGACCGCCTGCTTGCCCGACATTTTGTGTTTGTGGGTGCACCACAAACACTGGAAAATGGAGTCTGATGTGGTTATGACATCGACTCCCCGGTGTTTGGCACGCGGTCTGCTCCAAAAACGAGTCGTGACAAGCAGGACAAGTGATAGAGCTGGTCGATTTCAGCGACTAAGTTCCATCCAGCAGTCTTGTGAGGAGCGACCTGCCGACACAGTGCGCGTTTCGACTTGGTGCATTCCCGCGCCGAAGCAGTCACTCACGGCACGAAGAACTATTCAACCGTGTCAACGTTGCGACCACGTGATTGCATAAAAATGAGTTCACCGGAAAGGAAACCACAAACAGAAAATATGAACATCTAATGAAGTAGCGCAAGTTTTAGGGATTGAGTGAAGCTCGTTCTGGTTGTTTCGACAACTCGGACGTCGGCTCGACCCCAGCTCCGTCACAGGTGACGTCAGAGCTCGGGAATCGGCTTCACGGCCGGTTCCAGAGCAACGACGCCATTCTGTTTCGACAGCAACGGGGACGAGTTGAGTTGGCTTCTGTTTGCAGCGCCGGCCTCTCGGCTTACTTGAGAGGATCGGTGCTGGGCCCTGTGCTCGGCACCGTTCCTCTCTCTTGCTCGAGAGGATCGGTGCTGGGCCTTGTGCTCGGCACCGCTCCTCTCTTGTAGCAAGTCGAGGTGTTGGGCGTTGCCCGGGTCCACTTGGGCGTGGGGATCACTAACCATGATGTTGTCGGACCACTTTTTGTCGTCCGTGTTGGGCTGCTGCTGCGAGGCGGCGGCGGCGGTCCCCCCAAAAAAATTCGGAAACATTTTTACGTAGCTAGCTAGCGATGATCAATAAATAAGACAAATGATAAAAGAGTACAAGGCTCTTTGATACCAAACCCGCTCACAGTAGCCAACCACAGCGGGAGCAAAAGCATCCTGCTAGACCAGTGATTCCCAACCGCGGCTCCTAGAGCCGCATGCGGCTCCCAGCTAGCCTTCTTGCGGCTCTCATTGACGTTTGAAAATCCCACAAAAATATTTAAAAAAATCTATTTGTAACAAAAAAATAAAAATCATATTCAAAAATTACCCTTGCTTGGCTTGGAGTCTGGAGTTTATAATTAAGATGAGAGGAAAGTTGTGAATAGACTGCTATTGTTACGTCACTGTTGTTTCAAAGCAATGTGTCATAACTTTCCATTTGAACGAGCAGCAGCTATAGTTAAGGCAAAACCCAGCAGCAGCTGTCCAGTTCTTCTCGATTTTACTCTATTTTTGTGAACTTTTTATTGAACTTGATCTAAAGTAGTTACAACCGCTATAAAACTGCAGTAGGATAATCAGTCATTTACTTAAGTTTTAGGTATATTCAAGCTTTAAATTATGTCAGAACAGCCTTCAAAGAAAGCACGTACACTTCAGCAGGAAAATCGTGTTTTTCAAAGTGATTGGGAAGCAAAGTATTTTCAAATTGAGGTAGACAACAAAGCCCATTGCCTTCTTTGTCCTGTGGTGATAAGTAGCGTAAAATCTTTTAACATTGAGAGGCACTACAAAACTCATTCTTCAGAATATGATTGCTACCAAGGAGAATCAAGGAAAAGGAAGTTGGAATCTCTTAATTCAAATCCTATTGCAATTAATGTGGCCACTGCCCCTGACAATTTTCAATTGGAGTTGCTAGACATGCAGTCAGATATCGAGCTCAAGCAATTATTTAAAAGTGAAGACTTACTTGAATTTTGGAGTCAAGTTCCAGAGGGAAAGTATCCCAACTTGATAACCAATGCCCAGAAAAACACCTCTCTATTTGGATCAACTTATGTGTGTGAAGCACTTTTCAGCAAAATGGTCATAATCAAAAATCAATATCGCAATCGATTGACCGATGACCACCTCAAGCAGCTACTGCGTACTGCATCCTCTGCAATTACGCCTCGCTTTGACACACTTCTTAAAGCTCAAAGCCAATGCCAAGTTGGACATTAAATTGATTTGTGTGTTTTTTCTTGTTAGTGTTGCTATTCGTTGGTACGTGCTTTCATGCTTTATAATTTTTGTTATACTTAATGAGTATATTCGTGCGGCTCCAAACGTACTCTGAAATTTGAAATTCGGCCCTGACACCAAAAAAGGTTGGGAACCACTGTGCTAGACGGCTTCTTCAGCAAGAAAGGGGAGCAATGCTGGAGCACTTAACCCCAGCACTGCGCCCTCCCTCGCCCTAGGGGAGCGGAGCTGGTCCGTAGCTTGCCAAGAGACGGTGGTACTTCAGCAACGCAAGCTTCCACGTCACCGCAAAGCAAAGTGCGAAGGGTTAGCCCCGAAGCATTAAGACTACGCCTCCCAAAGCTTAAAGAAAAAGGAAAAATTGGCCCTTTTCAATTCCACCAACAAACTTCTATTTGTGGTTTGCGGGAATGTGCTGCAATTGTTCGAACAGAAAACGTTTTGTCACGTGAGCAAATGCATATAAACAACAGCAAGCCAGCGACGTGGCATTAGGTGGTAACGTAGCGAAGGGGTGTCGCAATTGCGCTGGCGAGCGCGTCTGCACGCCCAACGGAAAGCCCTCACCACAAGTAGACATCGTATCAACACGACCGTCTAGCGGGCATTGGGCCGTTCGTTTTCCAGCGGCACCAGTTGGGACGACTTCCAAAACAGAAGTCGCACCCAACGACGCCCAACAAACAGTAAGCTGCTCGGTGTCTTGGCTCAGGTTCAGCGGGAGAACACCGGTGGAAACATCGGCCAAACGTCGGCGACCGCCTGCTTGCCCGACATTTTGTGTTTGTGGGTGCACCACAAACACTGGAAAATGGAGTCTGATGTGGTTATGACATCGACTTCCCGGTGTTTGGCACGCGGTCTGCTCCAAAAACGAGTCGTGACAAGCAGGACAAGTGATAGAGCTGGTCGATTTCAGCGACTAAGTTCCATCCAGCAGTCTTGTGAGGAGCGACCTGCTGACACAGTGCGCGTTTCGACTTGGTGCATTCCCGCGCCGAAGCAGTCACTCACGGCACGAAGAACTATTCAACCGTGTCAACGTTGCGACCACGTGATTGCATAAAAATGAGTTCACCGGAAAGGAAACCACAAACAGAAAATATGAACATCTAATGAAGTAGCGCAAGTTTTAGGGCTGGAGTGAAGCTCGTTCTGGTTGTTTCGACAACTCGGACGTCGGCTCGTCCCCAGCTCCGTCACAGGTGACGTCAGAGCTCGGGAATCGGCTTCACGGCCGGTTCCAGAGCAACGACGCCATTCTGTTTCGACAGCAACGGGGACGAGTTGAGTTGGCTTCTGTTTGCAGCGCCGGCCTCTCGGCTTACTTGAGAGGATCGGTGCTGGGCCCTGTGCTCGGCACCGTTCCTCTCTCTTGCTCGAGAGGATCGGTGCTGGGCCTTGTGCTCGGCACCGCTCCTCTCTTGTAGCAAGTCGAGGTGTTGGGCGTTGCCCGGGTCCACTTGGGCGTGGGGATCACTAACCATGATGTTGTCGGACCACTTTTTGTCGTCCGTGTTGGGCTGCTGCTGCGAGGCGGCGGCGGCGGCGGTCCCCCCAAAAAAATTCGGAAACATTTTTACGTAGCTAGCTAGCGATGATCAATAAATAAGACAAATGATAAAAGAGTACAAGGCTCTTTGATACCAAACCCGCTCACAGTAGCCAACCACAGCGGGAGCAAAAGCATCCTGCTAGACGGCTTCTTCAGCAAGAAAGGGGAGCAATGCTGGAGCACTTAACCCCAGCACTGCGCCCTCCCTCGCCCTAGGGGAGCGGAGCTGGTCCGTAGCTTGCCAAGAGACGGTGGTACTTCAGCAACGCAAGCTTCCACGTCACCGCAAAGCAAAGTGCGAAGGGTTAGCCCCGAAGCATTAAGACTACGCCTCCCAAAGCTTAAAGAAAAAGGAAAAATTGGCCCTTTTCAATTCCACCAACAAACTTCTATTTGTGGTTTGCGGGAATGTGCTGCAATTGTTCGAACAGAAAACGTTTTGTCACGTGAGCAAATGCATATAAACAACAGCAAGCCAGCGACGTGGCATTAGGTGGTAACGTAGCGAAGGGGTGTCGCAATTGCGCTGGCGAGCGCGTCTGCACGCCCAACGGAAAGCCCTCACCACAAGTAGACATCGTATCAACACGACCGTCTAGCGGGCATTGGGCCGTTCGTTTTCCAGCGGCACCAGTTGGGACGACTTCCAAAACAGAAGTCGCACCCAACGACGCCCAACAAACAGTAAGCTGCTCGGTGTCTTGGCTCAGGTTCAGCGGGAGAACACCGGTGGAAACATCGGCCAAACGTCGGCGACCGCCTGCTTGCCCGACATTTTGTGTTTGTGGGTGCACCACAAACACTGGAAAATGGAGTCTGATGTGGTTATGACATCGACTTCCCGGTGTTTGGCACGCGGTCTGCTCCAAAAACGAGTCGTGACAAGCAGGACAAGTGATAGAGCTGGTCGATTTCAGCGACTAAGTTCCATCCAGCAGTCTTGTGAGGAGCGACCTGCTGACACAGTGCGCGTTTCGACTTGGTGCATTCCCGCGCCGAAGCAGTCACTCACGGCACGAAGAACTATTCAACCGTGTCAACGTTGCGACCACGTGATTGCATAAAAATGAGTTCACCGGAAAGGAAACCACAAACAGAAAATATGAACATCTAATGAAGTAGCGCAAGTTTTAGGGCTGGAGTGAAGCTCGTTCTGGTTGTTTCGACAACTCGGACGTCGGCTCGTCCCCAGCTCCGTCACAGGTGACGTCAGAGCTCGGGAATCGGCTTCACGGCCGGTTCCAGAGCAACGACGCCATTCTGTTTCGACAGCAACGGGGACGAGTTGAGTTGGCTTCTGTTTGCAGCGCCGGCCTCTCGGCTTACTTGAGAGGATCGGTGCTGGGCCCTGTGCTCGGCACCGTTCCTCTCTCTTGCTCGAGAGGATCGGTGCTGGGCCTTGTGCTCGGCACCGCTCCTCTCTTGTAACAAGTCGAGGTGTTGGGCGTTGCCCGGGTCCACTTGGGCGTGGGGATCACTAACCATGATGTCGTCGGACCACTTTTTGTCGTCCGTGTTGGGCTGCTGCTGCGAGGCGGCGGCGGCGGCGGTCCCCCCAAAAAAATTCGGAAACATTTTTACGTAGCTAGCTAGCGATGATCAATAAATAAGACAAATGATAAAAGAGTACAAGGCTCTTTGATACCAAGCCCGCTCACAGTAGCCAACCACAGCGGGAGCAAAAGCATCCTGCTAGACGGCTTCTTCAGCAAGAAAGGGGAGCAATGCTGGAGCACTTAACCCCAGCACTGCGCCCTCCCTCGCCCTAGGGGAGCGGAGCTGGTCCGTAGCTTGCCAAGAGACGGTGGTACTTCAGCAACGCAAGCTTCCACGTCACCGCAAAGCAAAGTGCGAAGCACTTGCTAGGCACTGACGGGTTAGCCCCGAAGCATTAAGACTACGCCTCCCAAAGCTTAAAGATAAAGGAAAAATTGGCCCTTTTCAATTCCACCAACAAACTTCTATTTGTGGTTTGCGGGAATGTGCTGCAATTGTTCGAACAGAAAACGTTTTGTCACGTGAGCAAATGCATATAAACAACAGCAAGCCAGCGACGTGGCATTAGGTGGTAACGTAGCGAAGGGGTGTCGCAATTGCGCTGGCGAGCGCGTCTGCACGCCCAACGGAAAGCCCTCACCACAAGTAGACATCGTATCAACACGACCGTCTAGCGGGCATTGGGCCGTTCGTTTTCCAGCGGCACCAGTTGGGACGACTTCCAAAACAGAAGTCGCACCCAACGACGCCCAACAAACAGTAAGCTGCTCGGTGTCTTGGCTCAGGTTCAGCGGGAGAACACCGGTGGAAACATCGGCCAAACGTCGGCGACCGCCTGCTTGCCCGACATTTTGTGTTTGTGGGTGCACCACAAACACTGGAAAATGGAGTCTGATGTGGTTATGACATCGACTTCCCGGTGTTTGGCACGCGGTCTGCTCCAAAAACGAGTCGTGACAAGCAGGACAAGTGATAGAGCTGGTCGATTTCAGCGACTAAGTTCCATCCAGCAGTCTTGTGAGGAGCGACCTGCTGACACAGTGCGCGTTTCGACTTGGTGCATTCCCGCGCCGAAGCAGTCACTCACGGCACGAAGAACTATTCAACCGTGTCAACGTTGCGACCACGTGATTGCATAAAAATGAGTTCACCGGAAAGGAAACCACAAACAGAAAATATGAACATCTAATGAAGTAGCGCAAGTTTTAGGGCTGGAGTGAAGCTCGTTCTGGTTGTTTCGACAACTCGGACGTCGGCTCGTCCCCAGCTCCACAGGTGACGTCAGAGCTCGGGAATCGGCTTCACGGCCGGTTCCAGAGCAACGACGCCATTCTGTTTCGACAGCAACGGGGACGAGTTGAGTTGGCTTCTGTTTGCAGCGCCGGCCTCTCGGCTTACTTGAGAGGATCGGTGCTGGGCCCTGTGCTCGGCACCGTTCCTCTCTCTTGCTCGAGAGGATCGGTGCTGGGCCTTGTGCTCGGCACCGCTCCTCTCTTGTAGCAAGTCGAGGTGTTGGGCGTTGCCCGGGTCCACTTGGGCGTGGGGATCACTAACCATGATGTCGTCGGACCACTTTTTGTCGTCCGTGTTGGGCTGCTGCTGCGAGGCGGCGGCGGCGGCGGTCCCCCCAAAAAAATTCGGAAACATTTTTACGTAGCTAGCTAGCGATGATCAATAAATAAGACAAATGATAAAAGAGTACAAGGCTCTTTGATACCAAGCCCGCTCACAGTAGCCAACCACAGCGGGAGCAAAAGCATCCTGCTAGACGGCTTCTTCAGCAAGAAAGGGGAGCAATGCTGGAGCACTTAACCCCAGCACTGCGCCCTCCCTCGCCCTAGGGGAGCGGAGCTGGTCCGTAGCTTGCCAAGAGACGGTGGTACTTCAGCAACGCAAGCTTCCACGTCACCGCAAAGCAAAGTGCGAAGCACTTGCTAGGCACTGACGGGTTAGCCCCGAAGCATTAAGACTACGCCTCCCAAAGCTTAAAGATAAAGGAAAAATTGGCCCTTTTCAATTCCACCAACAAACTTCTATTTGTGGTTTGCGGGAATGTGCTGCAATTGTTCGAACAGAAAACGTTTTGTCACGTGAGCAAATGCATATAAACAACAGCAAGCCAGCGACGTGGCATTAGGTGGTAACGTAGCGAAGGGGTGTCGCAATTGCGCTGGCGAGCGCGTCTGCACGCCCAACGGAAAGCCCTCACCACAAGTAGACATCGTATCAACACGACCGTCTAGCGGGCATTGGGCCGTTCGTTTTCCAGCGGCACCAGTTGGGACGACTTACAAAACAGAAGTCGCACCCAACGACGCCCAACAAACAGTAAGCTGCTCGGTGTCTTGGCTCAGGTTCAGCGGGAGAACACCGGTGGAAACATCGGCCAAACGTCGGCGACCGCCTGCTTGCCCGACATTTTGTGTTTGTGGGTGCACCACAAACACTGGAAAATGGAGTCTGATGTGGTTATGACATCGACTCCCCGGTGTTTGGCACGCGGTCTGCTTCAAAAACGAGTCGTGACAAGCAGGACAAGTGATAGAGCTGGTCGATTTCAGCGACTAAGTTCCATCCAGCAGTCTTGTGAGGAGCGACCTGCCGACACAGTGCGCGTTTCGACTTGGTGCATTCCCGCGCCGAAGCAGTCACTCACGGCACGAAGAACTATTCAACCGTGTCAACGTTGCGACCACGTGATTGCATAAAAATGAGTTCACCGGAAAGGAAACCACAAACAGAAAATATGAACATCTAATGAAGTAGCGCAAGTTTTAGGGCTGGAGTGAAGCTCGTTCTGGTTGTTTCGACAACTCGGACGTCGGCTCGACCCCAGCTCCGTCACAGGTGACGTCAGAGCTCGGGAATCGGCTTCACGGCCGGTTCCAGAGCAACGACGCCATTCTGTTTCGACAGCAACGGGGACGAGTTGAGTTGGCTTCTGTTTGCAGCGCCGGCCTCTCGGCTTACTTGAGAGGATCGGTGCTGGGCCCTGTGCTCGGCACCGTTCCTCTCTCTTGCTCGAGAGGATCGGTGCTGGGCCTTGTGCTCGGCACCGCTCCTCTCTTGTAGCAAGTCGAGGTGTTGGGCGTTGCCCGGGTCCACTTGGGCGTGGGGATCACTAACCATGATGTCGTCGGACCACTTTTTGTCGTCCGTGTTGGGCTGCTGCTGCGAGGCGGCGGTCCCCCCAAAAAAATTCGGAAACATTTTTACGTAGCTAGCTAGCGATGATCAATAAATAAGACAAATGATAAAAGAGTACAAGGCTCTTTGATACCAAACCCGCTCACAGTAGCCAACCACAGCGGGAGCAAAAGCATCCTGCTAGACGGCTTCTTCAGCAAGAAAGGGGAGCAATGCTGGAGCACTTAACCCCAGCACTGCGCCCTCCCTCGCCCTAGGGGAGCGGAGCTGGTCCGTAGCTTGCCAAGAGACGGTGGTACTTCAGCAACGCAAGCTTCCACGTCACCGCAAAGCAAAGTGCGAAGGGTTAGCCCCGAAGCATTAAGACTACGCCTCCCAAAGCTTAAAGAAAAAGGAAAAATTGGCCCTTTTCAATTCCACCAACAAACTTCTATTTGTGGTTTGCGGGAATGTGCTGCAATTGTTCGAACAGAAAACGTTTTGTCACGTGAGCAAATGCATATAAACAACAGCAAGCCAGCGACGTGGCATTAGGTGGTAACGTAGCGAAGGGGTGTCGCAATTGCGCTGGCGAGCGCGTCTGCACGCCCAACGGAAAGCCCTCACCACAAGTAGACATCGTATCAACACGACCGTCTAGCGGGCATTGGGCCGTTCGTTTTCCAGCGGCACCAGTTGGGACGACTTACAAAACAGAAGTCGCACCCAACGACGCCCAACAAACAGTAAGCTGCTCGGTGTCTTGGCTCAGGTTCAGCGGGAGAACACCGGTGGAAACATCGGCCAAACGTCGGCGACCGCCTGCTTGCCCGACATTTTGTGTTTGTGGGTGCACCACAAACACTGGAAAATGGAGTCTGATGTGGTTATGACATCGACTCCCCGGTGTTTGGCACGCGGTCTGCTCCAAAAACGAGTCGTGACAAGCAGGACAAGTGATAGAGCTGGTCGATTTCAGCGACTAAGTTCCATCCAGCAGTCTTGTGAGGAGCGACCTGCCGACACAGTGCGCGTTTCGACTTGGTGCATTCCCGCGCCGAAGCAGTCACTCACGGCACGAAGAACTATTCAACCGTGTCAACGTTGCGACCACGTGATTGCATAAAAATGAGTTCACCGGAAAGGAAACCACAAACAGAAAATATGAACATCTAATGAAGTAGCGCAAGTTTTAGGGCTGGAGTGAAGCTCGTTCTGGTTGTTTCGACAACTCGGACGTCGGCTCGACCCCAGCTCCGTCACAGGTGACGTCAGAGCTCGGGAATCGGCTTCACGGCCGGTTCCAGAGCAACGACGCCATTCTGTTTCGACAGCAACGGGGACGAGTTGAGTTGGCTTCTGTTTGCAGCGCCGGCCTCTCGGCTTACTTGAGAGGATCGGTGCTGGGCCCTGTGCTCGGCACCGTTCCTCTCTCTTGCTCGAGAGGATCGGTGCTGGGCCTTGTGCTCGGCACCGCTCCTCTCTTGTAGCAAGTCGAGGTGTTGGGCGTTGCCCGGGTCCACTTGGGCGTGGGGATCACTAACCATGATGTTGTCGGACCACTTTTTGTCGTCCGTGTTGGGCTGCTGCTGCGAGGCGGCGGCGGCGGTCCCCCCAAAAAAATTCGGAAACATTTTTACGTAGCTAGCTAGCGATGATCAATAAATAAGACAAATGATAAAAGAGTACAAGGCTCTTTGATACCAAACCCGCTCACAGTAGCCAACCACAGCGGGAGCAAAAGCATCCTGCTAGACGGCTTCTTCAGAAAGAAAGGGGAGCAATGCTGGAGCACTTAACCCCAGCACTGCGCCCTCCCTCGCCCTAGGGGAGCGGAGCTGGTCCGTAGCTTGCCAAGAGACGGTGGTACTTCAGCAACGCAAGCTTCCACGTCACCGCAAAGCAAAGTGCGAAGGGTTAGCCCCGAAGCATTAAGACTACGCCTCCCAAAGCTTAAAGAAAAAGGAAAAATTGGCCCTTTTCAATTCCACCAACAAACTTCTATTTGTGGTTTGCGGGAATGTGCTGCAATTGTTCGAACAGAAAACGTTTTGTCACGTGAGCAAATGCATATAAACAACAGCAAGCCAGCGACGTGGCATTAGGTGGTAACGTAGCGAAGGGGTGTCGCAATTGCGCTGGCGAGCGCGTCTGCACGCCCAACGGAAAGCCCTCACCACAAGTAGACATCGTATCAACACGACCGTCTAGCGGGCATTGGGCCGTTCGTTTTCCAGCGGCACCAGTTGGGACGACTTCCAAAACAGAAGTCGCACCCAACGACGCCCAACAAACAGTAAGCTGCTCGGTGTCTTGGCTCAGGTTCAGCGGGAGAACACCGGTGGAAACATCGGCCAAACGTCGGCGACCGCCTGCTTGCCCGACATTTTGTGTTTGTGGGTGCACCACAAACACTGGAAAATGGAGTCTGATGTGGTTATGACATCGACTCCCCGGTGTTTGGCACGCGGTCTGCTCCAAAAACGAGTCGTGACAAGCAGGACAAGTGATAGAGCTGGTCGATTTCAGCGACTAAGTTCCATCCAGCAGTCTTGTGAGGAGCGACCTGCTGACACAGTGCGCGTTTCGACTTGGTGCATTCCCGCGCCGAAGCAGTCACTCACGGCACGAAGAACTATTCAACCGTGTCAACGTTGCGACCACGTGATTGCATAAAAATGAGTTCACCGGAAAGGAAACCACAAACAGAAAATATGAACATCTAATGAAGTAGCGCAAGTTTTAGGGCTGGAGTGAAGCTCGTTCTGGTTGTTTCGACAACTCGGACGTCGGCTCGTCCCCAGCTCCGTCACAGGTGACGTCAGAGCTCAGGAATCGGCTTCACGGCCGGTTCCAGAGCAACGACGCCATTCTGTTTCGACAGCAACGGGGACGAGTTGAGTTGGCTTCTGTTTGCAGCGCCGGCCTCTCGGCTTACTTGAGAGGATCGGTGCTGGGCCCTGTGCTCGGCACCGTTCCTCTCTCTTGCTCGAGAGGATCGGTGCTGGGCCTTGTGCTCGGCACCGCTCCTCTCTTGTAGCAAGTCGAGGTGTTGGGCGTTGCCCGGGTCCACTTGGGCGTGGGGATCACTAACCATGATGTCGTCGGACCACTTTTTGTCGTCCGTGTTGGGCTGCTGCTGCGAGGCGGCGGCGGCGGTCCCCCCCAAAAAATTCGGAAACATTTTTACGTAGCTAGCTAGCGATGATCAATAAATAAGACAAATGATAAAAGAGTACAAGGCTCTTTGATACCAAGCCCGCTCACAGTAGCCAACCACAGCGGGAGCAAAAGCATCCTGCTAGACGGCTTCTTCAGCAAGAAAGGGGAGCAATGCTGGAGCACTTAACCCCAGCACTGCGCCCTCCCTCGCCCTAGGGGAGCGGAGCTGGTCCGTAGCTTGCCAAGAGACGGTGGTACTTCAGCAACGCAAGCTTCCACGTCACCGCAAAGCAAAGTGCGAAGCACTTGCTAGGCACTGACGGGTTAGCCCCGAAGCATTAAGACTACGCCTCCCAAAGCTTAAAGAAAAAGGAAAAATTGGCCCTTTTCAATTCCACCAACAAACTTCTATTTGTGGTTTGCGGGAATGTGCTGCAATTGTTCGAACAGAAAACGTTTTGTCACGTGAGCAAATGCATATAAACAACAGCAAGCCAGCGACGTGGCATTAGGTGGTAACGTAGCGAAGGGGTGTCGCAATTGCGCTGGCGAGCGCGTCTGCACGCCCAACGGAAAGCCCTCACCACAAGTAGACATCGTATCAACACGACCGTCTAGCGGGCATTGGGCCGTTCGTTTTCCAGCGGCACCAGTTGGGACGACTTACAAAACAGAAGTCGCACCCAACGACGCCCAACAAACAGTAAGCTGCTCGGTGTCTTGGCTCAGGTTCAGCGGGAGAACACCGGTGGAAACATCGGCCAAACGTCGGCGACCGCCTGCTTGCCCGACATTTTGTGTTTGTGGGTGCACCACAAACACTGGAAAATGGAGTCTGATGTGGTTATGACATCGACTCCCCGGTGTTTGGCACGCGGTCTGCTCCAAAAACGAGTCGTGACAAGCAGGACAAGTGATAGAGCTGGTCGATTTCAGCGACTAAGTTCCATCCAGCAGTCTTGTGAGGAGCGACCTGCCGACACAGTGCGCGTTTCGACTTGGTGCATTCCCGCGCCGAAGCAGTCACTCACGGCACGAAGAACTATTCAACCGTGTCAACGTTGCGACCACGTGATTGCATAAAAATGAGTTCACCGGAAAGGAAACCACAAACAGAAAATATGAACATCTAATGAAGTAGCGCAAGTTTTAGGGCTGGAGTGAAGCTCGTTCTGGTTGTTTCGACAACTCGGACGTCGGCTCGACCCCAGCTCCGTCACAGGTGACGTCAGAGCTCGGGAATCGGCTTCACGGCCGGTTCCAGAGCAACGACGCCATTCTGTTTCGACAGCAACGGGGACGAGTTGAGTTGGCTTCTGTTTGCAGCGCCGGCCTCTCGGCTTACTTGAGAGGATCGGTGCTGGGCCCTGTGCTCGGCACCGTTCCTCTCTCTTGCTCGAGAGGATCGGTGCTGGGCCTTGTGCTCGGCACCGCTCCTCTCTTGTAGCAAGTCGAGGTGTTGGGCGTTGCCCGGGTCCACTTGGGCGTGGGGATCACTAACCATGATGTTGTCGGACCACTTTTTGTCGTCCGTGTTGGGCTGCTGCTGCGAGGCGGCGGCGGCGGTCCCCCCAAAAAAATTCGGAAACATTTTTACGTAGCTAGCTAGCGATGATCAATAAATAAGACAAATGATAAAAGAGTACAAGGCTCTTTGATACCAAACCCGCTCACAGTAGCCAACCACAGCGGGAGCAAAAGCATCCTGCTAGACGGCTTCTTCAGCAAGAAAGGGGAGCAATGCTGGAGCACTTAACCCCAGCACTGCGCCCTCCCTCGCCCTAGGGGAGCGGAGCTGGTCCGTAGCTTGCCAAGAGACGGTGGTACTTCAGCAACGCAAGCTTCCACGTCACCGCAAAGCAAAGTGCGAAGGGTTAGCCCCGAAGCATTAAGACTACGCCTCCCAAAGCTTAAAGAAAAAGGAAAAATTGGCCCTTTTCAATTCCACCAACAAACTTCTATTTGTGGTTTGCGGGAATGTGCTGCAATTGTTCGAACAGAAAACGTTTTGTCACGTGAGCAAATGCATATAAACAACAGCAAGCCAGCGACGTGGCATTAGGTGGTAACGTAGCGAAGGGGTGTCGCAATTGCGCTGGCGAGCGCGTCTGCACGCCCAACGGAAAGCCCTCACCACAAGTAGACATCGTATCAACACGACCGTCTAGCGGGCATTGGGCCGTTCGTTTTCCAGCGGCACCAGTTGGGACGACTTCCAAAACAGAAGTCGCACCCAACGACGCCCAACAAACAGTAAGCTGCTCGGTGTCTTGGCTCAGGTTCAGCGGGAGAACACCGGTGGAAACATCGGCCAAACGTCGGCGACCGCCTGCTTGCCCGACATTTTGTGTTTGTGGGTGCACCACAAACACTGGAAAATGGAGTCTGATGTGGTTATGACATCGACTCCCCGGTGTTTGGCACGCGGTCTGCTCCAAAAACGAGTCGTGACAAGCAGGACAAGTGATAGAGCTGGTCGATTTCAGCGACTAAGTTCCATCCAGCAGTCTTGTGAGGAGCGACCTGCTGACACAGTGCGCGTTTCGACTTGGTGCATTCCCGCGCCGAAGCAGTCACTCACGGCACGAAGAACTATTCAACCGTGTCAACGTTGCGACCACGTGATTGCATAAAAATGAGTTCACCGGAAAGGAAACCACAAACAGAAAATATGAACATCTAATGAAGTAGCGCAAGTTTTAGGGCTGGAGTGAAGCTCGTTCTGGTTGTTTCGACAACTCGGACGTCGGCTCGTCCCCAGCTCCGTGACAGGTGACGTCAGAGCTCGGGAATCGGCTTCACGGCCGGTTCCAGAGCAACGACGCCATTCTGTTTCGACAGCAACGGGGACGAGTTGAGTTGGCTTCTGTTTGCAGCGCCGGCCTCTCGGCTTACTTGAGAGGATCGGTGCTGGGCCCTGTGCTCGGCACCGTTCCTCTCTCTTGCTCGAGAGGATCGGTGCTGGGCCTTGTGCTCGGCACCGCTCCTCTCTTGTAGCAAGTCGAGGTGTTGGGCGTTGCCCGGGTCCACTTGGGCGTGGGGATCACTAACCATGATGTCGTCGGACCACTTTTTGTCGTCCGTGTTGGGCTGCTGCTGCGAGGCGGCGGCGGCGGCGGTCCCCCCAAAAAAATTCGGAAACATTTTTACGTAGCTAGCTAGCGATGATCAATAAATAAGACAAATGATAAAAGAGTACAAGGCTCTTTGTACCAAGCCCGCTCACAGTAGCCAACCACAGCGGGAGCAAAAGCATCCTGCTAGACGGCTTCTTCAGCAAGAAAGGGGAGCAATGCTGGAGCACTTAACCCCAGCACTGCGCCCTCCCTCGCCCTAGGGGAGCGGAGCTGGTCCGTAGCTTGCCAAGAGACGGTGGTACTTCAGCAACGCAAGCTTCCACGTCACCGCAAAGCAAAGTGCGAAGCACTTGCTAGGCACTGACGGGTTAGCCCCGAAGCATTAAGACTACGCCTCCCAAAGCTTAAAGAAAAAGGAAAAATTGGCCCTTTTCAATTCCACCAACAAACTTCTATTTGTGGTTTGCGGGAATGTGCTGCAATTGTTCGAACAGAAAACGTTTTGTCACGTGAGCAAATGCATATAAACAACAGCAAGCCAGCGACGTGGCATTAGGTGGTAACGTAGCGAAGGGGTGTCGCAATTGCGCTGGCGAGCGCGTCTGCACGCCCAACGGAAAGCCCTCACCACAAGTAGACATCGTATCAACACGACCGTCTAGCGGGCATTGGGCCGTTCGTTTTCCAGCGGCACCAGTTGGGACGACTTACAAAACAGAAGTCGCACCCAACGACGCCCAACAAACAGTAAGCTGCTCGGTGTCTTGGCTCAGGTTCAGCGGGAGAACACCGGTGGAAACATCGGCCAAACGTCGGCGACCGCCTGCTTGCCCGACATTTTGTGTTTGTGGGTGCACCACAAACACTGGAAAATGGAGTCTGATGTGGTTATGACATCGACTCCCCGGTGTTTGGCACGCGGTCTGCTCCAAAAACGAGTCGTGACAAGCAGGACAAGTGATAGAGCTGGTCGATTTCAGCGACTAAGTTCCATCCAGCAGTCTTGTGAGGAGCGACCTGCCGACACAGTGCGCGTTTCGACTTGGTGCATTCCCGCGCCGAAGCAGTCACTCACGGCACGAAGAACTATTCAACCGTGTCAACGTTGCGACCACGTGATTGCATAAAAATGAGTTCACCGGAAAGGAAACCACAAACAGAAAATATGAACATCTAATGAAGTAGCGCAAGTTTTAGGGCTGGAGTGAAGCTCGTTCTGGTTGTTTCGACAACTCGGACGTCGGCTCGACCCCAGCTCCGTCACAGGTGACGTCAGAGCTCGGGAATCGGCTTCACGGCCGGTTCCAGAGCAACGACGCCATTCTGTTTCGACAGCAACGGGGACGAGTTGAGTTGGCTTCTGTTTGCAGCGCCGGCCTCTCGGCTTACTTGAGAGGATCGGTGCTGGGCCCTGTGCTCGGCACCGTTCCTCTCTCTTGCTCGAGAGGATCGGTGCTGGGCCTTGTGCTCGGCACCGCTCCTCTCTTGTAGCAAGTCGAGGTGTTGGGCGTTGCCCGGGTCCACTTGGGCGTGGGGATCACTAACCATGATGTTGTCGGACCACTTTTTGTCGTCCGTGTTGGGCTGCTGCTGCGAGGCGGCGGCGGCGGTCCCCCCAAAAAAATTCGGAAACATTTTTACGTAGCTAGCTAGCGATGATCAATAAATAAGACAAATGATAAAAGAGTACAAGGCTCTTTGATACCAAACCCGCTCACAGTAGCCAACCACAGCGGGAGCAAAAGCATCCTGCTAGACCAGTGATTCCCAACCGCGGCTCCTAGAGCCGCATGCGGCTCCCAGCTAGCCTTCTTGCGGCTCTCATTGACGTTTGAAAATCCCACAAAAATATTTAAAAAAATCTATTTGTAACAAAAAAATAAAAATCATATTCAAAAATTACCCTTGCTTGGCTTGGAGTCTGGAGTTTATAATTAAGATGAGAGGAAAGTTGTGAATAGACTGCTATTGTTACGTCACTGTTGTTTCAAAGCAATGTGTCATAACTTTCCATTTGAACGAGCAGCAGCTATAGTTAAGGCAAAACCCAGCAGCAGCTGTCCAGTTCTTCTCGATTTTACTCTATTTTTGTGAACTTTTTATTGAACTTGATCTAAAGTAGTTACAACCGCTATAAAACTGCAGTAGGATAATCAGTCATTTACTTAAGTTTTAGGTATATTCAAGCTTTAAATTATGTCAGAACAGCCTTCAAAGAAAGCACGTACACTTCAGCAGGAAAATCGTGTTTTTCAAAGTGATTGGGAAGCAAAGTATTTTCAAATTGAGGTAGACAACAAAGCCCATTGCCTTCTTTGTCCTGTGGTGATAAGTAGCGTAAAATCTTTTAACATTGAGAGGCACTACAAAACTCATTCTTCAGAATATGATTGCTACCAAGGAGAATCAAGGAAAAGGAAGTTGGAATCTCTTAATTCAAATCCTATTGCAATTAATGTGGCCACTGCCCCTGACAATTTTCAATTGGAGTTGCTAGACATGCAGTCAGATATCGAGCTCAAGCAATTATTTAAAAGTGAAGACTTACTTGAATTTTGGAGTCAAGTTCCAGAGGGAAAGTATCCCAACTTGATAACCAATGCCCAGAAAAACACCTCTCTATTTGGATCAACTTATGTGTGTGAAGCACTTTTCAGCAAAATGGTCATAATCAAAAATCAATATCGCAATCGATTGACCGATGACCACCTCAAGCAGCTACTGCGTACTGCATCCTCTGCAATTACGCCTCGCTTTGACACACTTCTTAAAGCTCAAAGCCAATGCCAAGTTGGACATTAAATTGATTTGTGTGTTTTTTCTTGTTAGTGTTGCTATTCGTTGGTACGTGCTTTCATGCTTTATAATTTTTGTTATACTTAATGAGTATATTCGTGCGGCTCCAAACGTACTCTGAAATTTGAAATTCGGCCCTGACACCAAAAAAGGTTGGGAACCACTGTGCTAGACGGCTTCTTCAGCAAGAAAGGGGAGCAATGCTGGAGCACTTAACCCCAGCACTGCGCCCTCCCTCGCCCTAGGGGAGCGGAGCTGGTCCGTAGCTTGCCAAGAGACGGTGGTACTTCAGCAACGCAAGCTTCCACGTCACCGCAAAGCAAAGTGCGAAGGGTTAGCCCCGAAGCATTAAGACTACGCCTCCCAAAGCTTAAAGAAAAAGGAAAAATTGGCCCTTTTCAATTCCACCAACAAACTTCTATTTGTGGTTTGCGGGAATGTGCTGCAATTGTTCGAACAGAAAACGTTTTGTCACGTGAGCAAATGCATATAAACAACAGCAAGCCAGCGACGTGGCATTAGGTGGTAACGTAGCGAAGGGGTGTCGCAATTGCGCTGGCGAGCGCGTCTGCACGCCCAACGGAAAGCCCTCACCACAAGTAGACATCGTATCAACACGACCGTCTAGCGGGCATTGGGCCGTTCGTTTTCCAGCGGCACCAGTTGGGACGACTTCCAAAACAGAAGTCGCACCCAACGACGCCCAACAAACAGTAAGCTGCTCGGTGTCTTGGCTCAGGTTCAGCGGGAGAACACCGGTGGAAACATCGGCCAAACGTCGGCGACCGCCTGCTTGCCCGACATTTTGTGTTTGTGGGTGCACCACAAACACTGGAAAATGGAGTCTGATGTGGTTATGACATCGACTTCCCGGTGTTTGGCACGCGGTCTGCTCCAAAAACGAGTCGTGACAAGCAGGACAAGTGATAGAGCTGGTCGATTTCAGCGACTAAGTTCCATCCAGCAGTCTTGTGAGGAGCGACCTGCTGACACAGTGCGCGTTTCGACTTGGTGCATTCCCGCGCCGAAGCAGTCACTCACGGCACGAAGAACTATTCAACCGTGTCAACGTTGCGACCACGTGATTGCATAAAAATGAGTTCACCGGAAAGGAAACCACAAACAGAAAATATGAACATCTAATGAAGTAGCGCAAGTTTTAGGGCTGGAGTGAAGCTCGTTCTGGTTGTTTCGACAACTCGGACGTCGGCTCGTCCCCAGCTCCGTCACAGGTGACGTCAGAGCTCGGGAATCGGCTTCACGGCCGGTTCCAGAGCAACGACGCCATTCTGTTTCGACAGCAACGGGGACGAGTTGAGTTGGCTTCTGTTTGCAGCGCCGGCCTCTCGGCTTACTTGAGAGGATCGGTGCTGGGCCCTGTGCTCGGCACCGTTCCTCTCTCTTGCTCGAGAGGATCGGTGCTGGGCCTTGTGCTCGGCACCGCTCCTCTCTTGTAGCAAGTCGAGGTGTTGGGCGTTGCCCGGGTCCACTTGGGCGTGGGGATCACTAACCATGATGTTGTCGGACCACTTTTTGTCGTCCGTGTTGGGCTGCTGCTGCGAGGCGGCGGCGGCGGCGGTCCCCCCAAAAAAATTCGGAAACATTTTTACGTAGCTAGCTAGCGATGATCAATAAATAAGACAAATGATAAAAGAGTACAAGGCTCTTTGATACCAAACCCGCTCACAGTAGCCAACCACAGCGGGAGCAAAAGCATCCTGCTAGACGGCTTCTTCAGCAAGAAAGGGGAGCAATGCTGGAGCACTTAACCCCAGCACTGCGCCCTCCCTCGCCCTAGGGGAGCGGAGCTGGTCCGTAGCTTGCCAAGAGACGGTGGTACTTCAGCAACGCAAGCTTCCACGTCACCGCAAAGCAAAGTGCGAAGGGTTAGCCCCGAAGCATTAAGACTACGCCTCCCAAAGCTTAAAGAAAAAGGAAAAATTGGCCCTTTTCAATTCCACCAACAAACTTCTATTTGTGGTTTGCGGGAATGTGCTGCAATTGTTCGAACAGAAAACGTTTTGTCACGTGAGCAAATGCATATAAACAACAGCAAGCCAGCGACGTGGCATTAGGTGGTAACGTAGCGAAGGGGTGTCGCAATTGCGCTGGCGAGCGCGTCTGCACGCCCAACGGAAAGCCCTCACCACAAGTAGACATCGTATCAACACGACCGTCTAGCGGGCATTGGGCCGTTCGTTTTCCAGCGGCACCAGTTGGGACGACTTCCAAAACAGAAGTCGCACCCAACGACGCCCAACAAACAGTAAGCTGCTCGGTGTCTTGGCTCAGGTTCAGCGGGAGAACACCGGTGGAAACATCGGCCAAACGTCGGCGACCGCCTGCTTGCCCGACATTTTGTGTTTGTGGGTGCACCACAAACACTGGAAAATGGAGTCTGATGTGGTTATGACATCGACTTCCCGGTGTTTGGCACGCGGTCTGCTCCAAAAACGAGTCGTGACAAGCAGGACAAGTGATAGAGCTGGTCGATTTCAGCGACTAAGTTCCATCCAGCAGTCTTGTGAGGAGCGACCTGCTGACACAGTGCGCGTTTCGACTTGGTGCATTCCCGCGCCGAAGCAGTCACTCACGGCACGAAGAACTATTCAACCGTGTCAACGTTGCGACCACGTGATTGCATAAAAATGAGTTCACCGGAAAGGAAACCACAAACAGAAAATATGAACATCTAATGAAGTAGCGCAAGTTTTAGGGCTGGAGTGAAGCTCGTTCTGGTTGTTTCGACAACTCGGACGTCGGCTCGTCCCCAGCTCCGTCACAGGTGACGTCAGAGCTCGGGAATCGGCTTCACGGCCGGTTCCAGAGCAACGACGCCATTCTGTTTCGACAGCAACGGGGACGAGTTGAGTTGGCTTCTGTTTGCAGCGCCGGCCTCTCGGCTTACTTGAGAGGATCGGTGCTGGGCCCTGTGCTCGGCACCGTTCCTCTCTCTTGCTCGAGAGGATCGGTGCTGGGCCTTGTGCTCGGCACCGCTCCTCTCTTGTAACAAGTCGAGGTGTTGGGCGTTGCCCGGGTCCACTTGGGCGTGGGGATCACTAACCATGATGTCGTCGGACCACTTTTTGTCGTCCGTGTTGGGCTGCTGCTGCGAGGCGGCGGCGGCGGCGGTCCCCCCAAAAAAATTCGGAAACATTTTTACGTAGCTAGCTAGCGATGATCAATAAATAAGACAAATGATAAAAGAGTACAAGGCTCTTTGATACCAAGCCCGCTCACAGTAGCCAACCACAGCGGGAGCAAAAGCATCCTGCTAGACGGCTTCTTCAGCAAGAAAGGGGAGCAATGCTGGAGCACTTAACCCCAGCACTGCGCCCTCCCTCGCCCTAGGGGAGCGGAGCTGGTCCGTAGCTTGCCAAGAGACGGTGGTACTTCAGCAACGCAAGCTTCCACGTCACCGCAAAGCAAAGTGCGAAGCACTTGCTAGGCACTGACGGGTTAGCCCCGAAGCATTAAGACTACGCCTCCCAAAGCTTAAAGATAAAGGAAAAATTGGCCCTTTTCAATTCCACCAACAAACTTCTATTTGTGGTTTGCGGGAATGTGCTGCAATTGTTCGAACAGAAAACGTTTTGTCACGTGAGCAAATGCATATAAACAACAGCAAGCCAGCGACGTGGCATTAGGTGGTAACGTAGCGAAGGGGTGTCGCAATTGCGCTGGCGAGCGCGTCTGCACGCCCAACGGAAAGCCCTCACCACAAGTAGACATCGTATCAACACGACCGTCTAGCGGGCATTGGGCCGTTCGTTTTCCAGCGGCACCAGTTGGGACGACTTCCAAAACAGAAGTCGCACCCAACGACGCCCAACAAACAGTAAGCTGCTCGGTGTCTTGGCTCAGGTTCAGCGGGAGAACACCGGTGGAAACATCGGCCAAACGTCGGCGACCGCCTGCTTGCCCGACATTTTGTGTTTGTGGGTGCACCACAAACACTGGAAAATGGAGTCTGATGTGGTTATGACATCGACTTCCCGGTGTTTGGCACGCGGTCTGCTCCAAAAACGAGTCGTGACAAGCAGGACAAGTGATAGAGCTGGTCGATTTCAGCGACTAAGTTCCATCCAGCAGTCTTGTGAGGAGCGACCTGCTGACACAGTGCGCGTTTCGACTTGGTGCATTCCCGCGCCGAAGCAGTCACTCACGGCACGAAGAACTATTCAACCGTGTCAACGTTGCG
The DNA here is from genome assembly GCF_965637545.1 of Phallusia mammillata. Lineage (NCBI taxonomy): Eukaryota > Metazoa > Chordata > Ascidiacea > Phlebobranchia > Ascidiidae > Phallusia > Phallusia mammillata. The sequence continues at coordinate 18,981,540 of NC_137256.1, read as the reverse complement.
ACCACGTGATTGCATAAAAATGAGTTCACCGGAAAGGAAACCACAAACAGAAAATATGAACATCTAATGAAGTAGCGCAAGTTTTAGGGCTGGAGTGAAGCTCGTTCTGGTTGTTTCGACAACTCGGACGTCGGCTCGTCCCCAGCTCCACAGGTGACGTCAGAGCTCGGGAATCGGCTTCACGGCCGGTTCCAGAGCAACGACGCCATTCTGTTTCGACAGCAACGGGGACGAGTTGAGTTGGCTTCTGTTTGCAGCGCCGGCCTCTCGGCTTACTTGAGAGGATCGGTGCTGGGCCCTGTGCTCGGCACCGTTCCTCTCTCTTGCTCGAGAGGATCGGTGCTGGGCCTTGTGCTCGGCACCGCTCCTCTCTTGTAGCAAGTCGAGGTGTTGGGCGTTGCCCGGGTCCACTTGGGCGTGGGGATCACTAACCATGATGTCGTCGGACCACTTTTTGTCGTCCGTGTTGGGCTGCTGCTGCGAGGCGGCGGCGGCGGCGGTCCCCCCAAAAAAATTCGGAAACATTTTTACGTAGCTAGCTAGCGATGATCAATAAATAAGACAAATGATAAAAGAGTACAAGGCTCTTTGATACCAAGCCCGCTCACAGTAGCCAACCACAGCGGGAGCAAAAGCATCCTGCTAGACGGCTTCTTCAGCAAGAAAGGGGAGCAATGCTGGAGCACTTAACCCCAGCACTGCGCCCTCCCTCGCCCTAGGGGAGCGGAGCTGGTCCGTAGCTTGCCAAGAGACGGTGGTACTTCAGCAACGCAAGCTTCCACGTCACCGCAAAGCAAAGTGCGAAGCACTTGCTAGGCACTGACGGGTTAGCCCCGAAGCATTAAGACTACGCCTCCCAAAGCTTAAAGATAAAGGAAAAATTGGCCCTTTTCAATTCCACCAACAAACTTCTATTTGTGGTTTGCGGGAATGTGCTGCAATTGTTCGAACAGAAAACGTTTTGTCACGTGAGCAAATGCATATAAACAACAGCAAGCCAGCGACGTGGCATTAGGTGGTAACGTAGCGAAGGGGTGTCGCAATTGCGCTGGCGAGCGCGTCTGCACGCCCAACGGAAAGCCCTCACCACAAGTAGACATCGTATCAACACGACCGTCTAGCGGGCATTGGGCCGTTCGTTTTCCAGCGGCACCAGTTGGGACGACTTCCAAAACAGAAGTCGCACCCAACGACGCCCAACAAACAGTAAGCTGCTCGGTGTCTTGGCTCAGGTTCAGCGGGAGAACACCGGTGGAAACATCGGCCAAACGTCGGCGACCGCCTGCTTGCCCGACATTTTGTGTTTGTGGGTGCACCACAAACACTGGAAAATGGAGTCTGATGTGGTTATGACATCGACTTCCCGGTGTTTGGCACGCGGTCTGCTCCAAAAACGAGTCGTGACAAGCAGGACAAGTGATAGAGCTGGTCGATTTCAGCGACTAAGTTCCATCCAGCAGTCTTGTGAGGAGCGACCTGCTGACACAGTGCGCGTTTCGACTTGGTGCATTCCCGCGCCGAAGCAGTCACTCACGGCACGAAGAACTATTCAACCGTGTCAACGTTGCGACCACGTGATTGCATAAAAATGAGTTCACCGGAAAGGAAACCACAAACAGAAAATATGAACATCTAATGAAGTAGCGCAAGTTTTAGGGCTGGAGTGAAGCTCGTTCTGGTTGTTTCGACAACTCGGACGTCGGCTCGTCCCCAGCTCCACAGGTGACGTCAGAGCTCGGGAATCGGCTTCACGGCCGGTTCCAGAGCAACGACGCCATTCTGTTTCGACAGCAACGGGGACGAGTTGAGTTGGCTTCTGTTTGCAGCGCCGGCCTCTCGGCTTACTTGAGAGGATCGGTGCTGGGCCCTGTGCTCGGCACCGTTCCTCTCTCTTGCTCGAGAGGATCGGTGCTGGGCCTTGTGCTCGGCACCGCTCCTCTCTTGTAGCAAGTCGAGGTGTTGGGCGTTGCCCGGGTCCACTTGGGCGTGGGGATCACTAACCATGATGTCGTCGGACCACTTTTTGTCGTCCGTGTTGGGCTGCTGCTGCGAGGCGGCGGCGGCGGCGGTCCCCCCAAAAAAATTCGGAAACATTTTTACGTAGCTAGCTAGCGATGATCAATAAATAAGACAAATGATAAAAGAGTACAAGGCTCTTTGATACCAAGCCCGCTCACAGTAGCCAACCACAGCGGGAGCAAAAGCATCCTGCTAGACGGCTTCTTCAGCAAGAAAGGGGAGCAATGCTGGAGCACTTAACCCCAGCACTGCGCCCTCCCTCGCCCTAGGGGAGCGGAGCTGGTCCGTAGCTTGCCAAGAGACGGTGGTACTTCAGCAACGCAAGCTTCCACGTCACCGCAAAGCAAAGTGCGAAGCACTTGCTAGGCACTGACGGGTTAGCCCCGAAGCATTAAGACTACGCCTCCCAAAGCTTAAAGATAAAGGAAAAATTGGCCCTTTTCAATTCCACCAACAAACTTCTATTTGTGGTTTGCGGGAATGTGCTGCAATTGTTCGAACAGAAAACGTTTTGTCACGTGAGCAAATGCATATAAACAACAGCAAGCCAGCGACGTGGCATTAGGTGGTAACGTAGCGAAGGGGTGTCGCAATTGCGCTGGCGAGCGCGTCTGCACGCCCAACGGAAAGCCCTCACCACAAGTAGACATCGTATCAACACGACCGTCTAGCGGGCATTGGGCCGTTCGTTTTCCAGCGGCACCAGTTGGGACGACTTACAAAACAGAAGTCGCACCCAACGACGCCCAACAAACAGTAAGCTGCTCGGTGTCTTGGCTCAGGTTCAGCGGGAGAACACCGGTGGAAACATCGGCCAAACGTCGGCGACCGCCTGCTTGCCCGACATTTTGTGTTTGTGGGTGCACCACAAACACTGGAAAATGGAGTCTGATGTGGTTATGACATCGACTCCCCGGTGTTTGGCACGCGGTCTGCTTCAAAAACGAGTCGTGACAAGCAGGACAAGTGATAGAGCTGGTCGATTTCAGCGACTAAGTTCCATCCAGCAGTCTTGTGAGGAGCGACCTGCCGACACAGTGCGCGTTTCGACTTGGTGCATTCCCGCGCCGAAGCAGTCACTCACGGCACGAAGAACTATTCAACCGTGTCAACGTTGCGACCACGTGATTGCATAAAAATGAGTTCACCGGAAAGGAAACCACAAACAGAAAATATGAACATCTAATGAAGTAGCGCAAGTTTTAGGGCTGGAGTGAAGCTCGTTCTGGTTGTTTCGACAACTCGGACGTCGGCTCGACCCCAGCTCCGTCACAGGTGACGTCAGAGCTCGGGAATCGGCTTCACGGCCGGTTCCAGAGCAACGACGCCATTCTGTTTCGACAGCAACGGGGACGAGTTGAGTTGGCTTCTGTTTGCAGCGCCGGCCTCTCGGCTTACTTGAGAGGATCGGTGCTGGGCCCTGTGCTCGGCACCGTTCCTCTCTCTTGCTCGAGAGGATCGGTGCTGGGCCTTGTGCTCGGCACCGCTCCTCTCTTGTAGCAAGTCGAGGTGTTGGGCGTTGCCCGGGTCCACTTGGGCGTGGGGATCACTAACCATGATGTCGTCGGACCACTTTTTGTCGTCCGTGTTGGGCTGCTGCTGCGAGGCGGCGGCGGCGGCGGTCCCCCCAAAAAAATTCGGAAACATTTTTACGTAGCTAGCTAGCGATGATCAATAAATAAGACAAATGATAAAAGAGTACAAGGCTCTTTGATACCAAACCCGCTCACAGTAGCCAACCACAGCGGGAGCAAAAGCATCCTGCTAGACGGCTTCTTCAGCAAGAAAGGGGAGCAATGCTGGAGCACTTAACCCCAGCACTGCGCCCTCCCTCGCCCTAGGGGAGCGGAGCTGGTCCGTAGCTTGCCAAGAGACGGTGGTACTTCAGCAACGCAAGCTTCCACGTCACCGCAAAGCAAAGTGCGAAGGGTTAGCCCCGAAGCATTAAGACTACGCCTCCCAAAGCTTAAAGAAAAAGGAAAAATTGGCCCTTTTCAATTCCACCAACAAACTTCTATTTGTGGTTTGCGGGAATGTGCTGCAATTGTTCGAACAGAAAACGTTTTGTCACGTGAGCAAATGCATATAAACAACAGCAAGCCAGCGACGTGGCATTAGGTGGTAACGTAGCGAAGGGGTGTCGCAATTGCGCTGGCGAGCGCGTCTGCACGCCCAACGGAAAGCCCTCACCACAAGTAGACATCGTATCAACACGACCGTCTAGCGGGCATTGGGCCGTTCGTTTTCCAGCGGCACCAGTTGGGACGACTTCCAAAACAGAAGTCGCACCCAACGACGCCCAACAAACAGTAAGCTGCTCGGTGTCTTGGCTCAGGTTCAGCGGGAGAACACCGGTGGAAACATCGGCCAAACGTCGGCGACCGCCTGCTTGCCCGACATTTTGTGTTTGTGGGTGCACCACAAACACTGGAAAATGGAGTCTGATGTGGTTATGACATCGACTTCCCGGTGTTTGGCACGCGGTCTGCTCCAAAAACGAGTCGTGACAAGCAGGACAAGTGATAGAGCTGGTCGATTTCAGCGACTAAGTTCCATCCAGCAGTCTTGTGAGGAGCGACCTGCTGACACAGTGCGCGTTTCGACTTGGTGCATTCCCGCGCCGAAGCAGTCACTCACGGCACGAAGAACTATTCAACCGTGTCAACGTTGCGACCACGTGATTGCATAAAAATGAGTTCACCGGAAAGGAAACCACAAACAGAAAATATGAACATCTAATGAAGTAGCGCAAGTTTTAGGCCTGGAGTGAAGCTCGTTCTGGTTGTTTCGACAACTCGGACGTCGGCTCGTCCCCAGCTCCGTCACAGGTGACGTCAGAGCTCGGGAATCGGCTTCACGGCCGGTTCCAGAGCAACGACGCCATTCTGTTTCGACAGCAACGGGGACGAGTTGAGTTGGCTTCTGTTTGCAGCGCCGGCCTCTCGGCTTACTTGAGAGGATCGGTGCTGGGCCCTGTGCTCGGCACCGTTCCTCTCTCTTGCTCGAGAGGATCGGTGCTGGGCCTTGTGCTCGGCACCGCTCCTCTCTTGTAGCAAGTCGAGGTGTTGGGCGTTGCCCGGGTCCACTTGGGCGTGGGGATCACTAACCATGATGTTGTCGGACCACTTTTTGTCGTCCGTGTTGGGCTGCTGCTGCGAGGCGGCGGCGGCGGTCCCCCCAAAAAAATTCGGAAACATTTTTACGTAGCTAGCTAGCGATGATCAATAAATAAGACAAATGATAAAAGAGTACAAGGCTCTTTGATACCAAACCCGCTCACAGTAGCCAACCACAGCGGGAGCAAAAGCATCCTGCTAGACGGCTTCTTCAGCAAGAAAGGGGAGCAATGCTGGAGCACTTAACCCCAGCACTGCGCCCTCCCTCGCCCTAAGGGAGCGGAGCTGGTCCGTAGCTTGCCAAGAGACGGTGGTACTTCAGCAACGCAAGCTTCCACGTCACCGCAAAGCAAAGTGCGAAGGGTTAGCCCCGAAGCATTAAGACTACGCCTCCCAAAGCTTAAAGAAAAAGGAAAAATTGGCCCTTTTCAATTCCACCAACAAACTTCTATTTGTGGTTTGCGGGAATGTGCTGCAATTGTTCGAACAGAAAACGTTTTGTCACGTGAGCAAATGCATATAAACAACAGCAAGCCAGCGACGTGGCATTAGGTGGTAACGTAGCGAAGGGGTGTCGCAATTGCGCTGGCGAGCGCGTCTGCACGCCCAACGGAAAGCCCTCACCACAAGTAGACATCGTATCAACACGACCGTCTAGCGGGCATTGGGCCGTTCGTTTTCCAGCGGCACCAGTTGGGACGACTTCCAAAACAGAAGTCGCACCCAACGACGCCCAACAAACAGTAAGCTGCTCGGTGTCTTGGCTCAGGTTCAGCGGGAGAACACCGGTGGAAACATCGGCCAAACGTCGGCGACCGCCTGCTTGCCCGACATTTTGTGTTTGTGGGTGCACCACAAACACCGGAAAATGGAGTCTGATGTGGTTATGACATCGACTTCCCGGTGTTTGGCACGCGGTCTGCTCCAAAAACGAGTCGTGACAAGCAGGACAAGTGATAGAGCTGGTCGATTTCAGCGACTAAGTTCCATCCAGCAGTCTTGTGAGGAGCGACCTGCTGACACAGTGCGCGTTTCGACTTGGTGCATTCCCGCGCCGAAGCAGTCACTCACGGCACGAAGAACTATTCAACCGTGTCAACGTTGCGACCACGTGATTGCATAAAAATGAGTTCACCGGAAAGGAAACCACAAACAGAAAATATGAACATCTAATGAAGTAGCGCAAGTTTTAGGGCTGGAGTGAAGCTCGTTCTGGTTGTTTCGACAACTCGGACGTCGGCTCGTCCCCAGCTCCGTCACAGGTGACGTCAGAGCTCGGGAATCGGCTTCACGGCCGGTTCCAGAGCAACGACGCCATTCTGTTTCGACAGCAACGGGGACGAGTTGAGTTGGCTTCTGTTTGCAGCGCCGGCCTCTCGGCTTACTTGAGAGGATCGGTGCTGGGCCCTGTGCTCGGCACCGTTCCTCTCTCTTGCTCGAGAGGATCGGTGCTGGGCCTTGTGCTCGGCACCGCTCCTCTCTTGTAACAAGTCGAGGTGTTGGGCGTTGCCCGGGTCCACTTGGGCGTGGGGATCACTAACCATGATGTCGTCGGACCACTTTTTGTCGTCCGTGTTGGGCTGCTGCTGCGAGGCGGCGGCGGTCCCCCCAAAAAAATTCGGAAACATTTTTACGTAGCTAGCTAGCGATGATCAATAAATAAGACAAATGATAAAAGAGTACAAGGCTCTTTGATACCAAGCCCGCTCACAGTAGCCAACCACAGCGGGAGCAAAAGCATCCTGCTAGACGGCTTCTTCAGCAAGAAAGGGGAGCAATGCTGGAGCACTTAACCCCAGCACTGCGCCCTCCCTCGCCCTAGGGGAGCGGAGCTGGTCCGTAGCTTGCCAAGAGACGGTGGTACTTCAGCAACGCAAGCTTCCACGTCACCGCAAAGCAAAGTGCGAAGCACTTGCTAGGCACTGACGGGTTAGCCCCGAAGCATTAAGACTACGCCTCCCAAAGCTTAAAGATAAAGGAAAAATTGGCCCTTTTCAATTCCACCAACAAACTTCTATTTGTGGTTTGCGGGAATGTGCTGCAATTGTTCGAACAGAAAACGTTTTGTCACGTGAGCAAATGCATATAAACAACAGCAAGCCAGCGACGTGGCATTAGGTGGTAACGTAGCGAAGGGGTGTCGCAATTGCGCTGGCGAGCGCGTCTGCACGCCCAACGGAAAGCCCTCACCACAAGTAGACATCGTATCAACACGACCGTCTAGCGGGCATTGGGCCGTTCGTTTTCCAGCGGCACCAGTTGGGACGACTTACAAAACAGAAGTCGCACCCAACGACGCCCAACAAACAGTAAGCTGCTCGGTGTCTTGGCTCAGGTTCAGCGGGAGAACACCGGTGGAAACATCGGCCAAACGTCGGCGACCGCCTGCTTGCCCGACATTTTGTGTTTGTGGGTGCACCACAAACACTGGAAAATGGAGTCTGATGTGGTTATGACATCGACTCCCCGGTGTTTGGCACGCGGTCTGCTTCAAAAACGAGTCGTGACAAGCAGGACAAGTGATAGAGCTGGTCGATTTCAGCGACTAAGTTCCATCCAGCAGTCTTGTGAGGAGCGACCTGCCGACACAGTGCGCGTTTCGACTTGGTGCATTCCCGCGCCGAAGCAGTCACTCACGGCACGAAGAACTATTCAACCGTGTCAACGTTGCGACCACGTGATTGCATAAAAATGAGTTCACCGGAAAGGAAACCACAAACAGAAAATATGAACATCTAATGAAGTAGCGCAAGTTTTAGGGCTGGAGTGAAGCTCGTTCTGGTTGTTTCGACAACTCGGACGTCGGCTCGACCCCAGCTCCGTCACAGGTGACGTCAGAGCTCGGGAATCGGCTTCACGGCCGGTTCCAGAGCAACGACGCCATTCTGTTTCGACAGCAACGGGGACGAGTTGAGTTGGCTTCTGTTTGCAGCGCCGGCCTCTCGGCTTACTTGAGAGGATCGGTGCTGGGCCCTGTGCTCGGCACCGTTCCTCTCTCTTGCTCGAGAGGATCGGTGCTGGGCCTTGTGCTCGGCACCGCTCCTCTCTTGTAGCAAGTCGAGGTGTTGGGCGTTGCCCGGGTCCACTTGGGCGTGGGGATCACTAACCATGATGTCGTCGGACCACTTTTTGTCGTCCGTGTTGGGCTGCTGCTGCGAGGCGGCGGTCCCCCCAAAAAAATTCGGAAACATTTTTACGTAGCTAGCTAGCGATGATCAATAAATAAGACAAATGATAAAAGAGTACAAGGCTCTTTGATACCAAACCCGCTCACAGTAGCCAACCACAGCGGGAGCAAAAGCATCCTGCTAGACGGCTTCTTCAGCAAGAAAGGGGAGCAATGCTGGAGCACTTAACCCCAGCACTGCGCCCTCCCTCGCCCTAGGGGAGCGGAGCTGGTCCGTAGCTTGCCAAGAGACGGTGGTACTTCAGCAACGCAAGCTTCCACGTCACCGCAAAGCAAAGTGCGAAGGGTTAGCCCCGAAGCATTAAGACTACGCCTCCCAAAGCTTAAAGAAAAAGGAAAAATTGGCCCTTTTCAATTCCACCAACAAACTTCTATTTGTGGTTTGCGGGAATGTGCTGCAATTGTTCGAACAGAAAACGTTTTGTCACGTGAGCAAATGCATATAAACAACAGCAAGCCAGCGACGTGGCATTAGGTGGTAACGTAGCGAAGGGGTGTCGCAATTGCGCTGGCGAGCGCGTCTGCACGCCCAACGGAAAGCCCTCACCACAAGTAGACATCGTATCAACACGACCGTCTAGCGGGCATTGGGCCGTTCGTTTTCCAGCGGCACCAGTTGGGACGACTTACAAAACAGAAGTCGCACCCAACGACGCCCAACAAACAGTAAGCTGCTCGGTGTCTTGGCTCAGGTTCAGCGGGAGAACACCGGTGGAAACATCGGCCAAACGTCGGCGACCGCCTGCTTGCCCGACATTTTGTGTTTGTGGGTGCACCACAAACACTGGAAAATGGAGTCTGATGTGGTTATGACATCGACTTCCCGGTGTTTGGCACGCGGTCTGCTCCAAAAACGAGTCGTGACAAGCAGGACAAGTGATAGAGCTGGTCGATTTCAGCGACTAAGTTCCATCCAGCAGTCTTGTGAGGAGCGACCTGCTGACACAGTGCGCGTTTCGACTTGGTGCATTCCCGCGCCGAAGCAGTCACTCACGGCACGAAGAACTATTCAACCGTGTCAACGTTGCGACCACGTGATTGCATAAAAATGAGTTCACCGGAAAGGAAACCACAAACAGAAAATATGAACATCTAATGAAGTAGCGCAAGTTTTAGGGCTGGAGTGAAGCTCGTTCTGGTTGTTTCGACAACTCGGACGTCGGCTCGTCCCCAGCTCCGTCACAGGTGACGTCAGAGCTCGGGAATCGGCTTCACGGCCGGTTCCAGAGCAACGACGCCATTCTGTTTCGACAGCAACGGGGACGAGTTGAGTTGGCTTCTGTTTGCAGCGCCGGCCTCTCGGCTTACTTGAGAGGATCGGTGCTGGGCCCTGTGCTCGGCACCGTTCCTCTCTCTTGCTCGAGAGGATCGGTGCTGGGCCTTGTGCTCGGCACCGCTCCTCTCTTGTAGCAAGTCGAGGTGTTGGGCGTTGCCCGGGTCCACTTGGGCGTGGGGATCACTAACCATGATGTCGTCGGACCACTTTTTGTCGTCCGTGTTGGGCTGCTGCTGCGAGGCGGCGGCGGCGGCGGCGGTCCCCGCAAAAAAATTCGGAAACATTTTTACGTAGCTAGCTAGCGATGATCAATAAATAAGACAAATGATAAAAGAGTACAAGGCTCTTTGATACCAAGCCCGCTCACAGTAGCCAACCACAGCGGGAGCAAAAGCATCCTGCTAGACGGTTTTTCGGGGAGCAATGCTGGAGCACTTAACCCCAGCACTGCGCACTCCCTCGCCCTAGGGGAGCGGAGCTGGTCCGTAGCTTGCCAAGAGACGGTGGTACTTCAGCAACGCAAGCTTCCACGTCACCGCAAAGCAAAGTGCGAAGCACTTGCTAGGCACTGACGGGTTAGCCCCGAAGCATTAAGACTACGCCTCCCAAAGCTTAAAGATAAAGGAAAAATTGGCCCTTTTCAATTCCACCAACAAACTTCTATTTGTGGTTTGCGGGAATGTGCTGCAATTGTTCGAACAGAAAACGTTTTGTCACGTGAGCAAATGCATATAAACAACAGCAAGCCAGCGACGTGGCATTAGGTGGTAACGTAGCGAAGGGGTGTCGCAATTGCGCTGGCGAGCGCGTCTGCACGCCCAACGGAAAGCCCTCACCACAAGTAGACATCGTATCAACACGACCGTCTAGCGGGCATTGGGCCGTTCGTTTTCCAGCGGCACCAGTTGGGACGACTTCCAAAACAGAAGTCGCACCCAACGACGCCCAACAAACAGTAAGCTGCTCGGTGTCTTGGCTCAGGTTCAGCGGGAGAACACCGGTGGAAACATCGGCCAAACGTCGGCGACCGCCTGCTTGCCCGACATTTTGTGTTTGTGGGTGCACCACAAACACTGGAAAATGGAGTCTGATGTGGTTATGACATCGACTCCCCGGTGTTTGGCACGCGGTCTGCTCCAAAAACGAGTCGTGACAAGCAGGACAAGTGATAGAGCTGGTCGATTTCAGCGACTAAGTTCCATCCAGCAGTCTTGTGAGGAGCGACCTGCCGACACAGTGCGCGTTTCGACTTGGTGCATTCCCGCGCCGAAGCAGTCACTCACGGCACGAAGAACTATTCAACCGTGTCAACGTTGCGACCACGTGATTGCATAAAAATGAGTTCACCGGAAAGGAAACCACAAACAGAAAATATGAACATCTAATGAAGTAGCGCAAGTTTTAGGGCTGGAGTGAAGCTCGTTCTGGTTGTTTCGACAACTCGGACGTCGGCTCGTCCCCAGCTCCGTCACAGGTGACGTCAGAGCTCGGGAATCGGCTTCACGGCCGGTTCCAGAGCAACGACGCCATTCTGTTTCGACAGCAACGGGGACGAGTTGAGTTGGCTTCTGTTTGCAGCGCCGGCCTCTCGGCTTACTTGAGAGGATCGGTGCTGGGCCCTGTGCTCGGCACCGTTCCTCTCTCTTGCTCGAGAGGATCGGTGCTGGGCCTTGTGCTCGGCACCGCTCCTCTCTTGTAGCAAGTCGAGGTGTCGGGCGTTGCCCGGGTCCACTTGGGCGTGGGGATCACTAACCATGATGTCGTCGGACCACTTTTTGTCGTCCGTGTTGGGCTGCTGCTGCGAGGCGGCGGCGGCGGCGGCGGTCCCCCCCAAAAAATTCGGAAACATTTTTACGTAGCTAGCTAGCGATGATCAATAAATAAGACAAATGATAAAAGAGTACAAGGCTCTTTGACACCAAGCCCGCTCACAGTAGCCAACCACAGCGGGAGCAAAAGCATCCTGCTAGACGGCTTCTTCAGCAAGAAAGGGGAGCAATGCTGGAGCACTTAACCCCAGCACTGCGCCCTCCCTCGCCCTAGGGGAGCGGAGCTGGTCCGTAGCTTGCCAAGAGACGGTGGTACTTCAGCAACGCAAGCTTCCACGTCACCGCAAAGCAAAGTGCGAAGCACTTGCTAGGCACTGACGGGTTAGCCCCGAAGCATTAAGACTACGCCTCCCAAAGCTTAAAGATAAAGGAAAAATTGGCCCTTTTCAATTCCACCAACAAACTTCTATTTGTGGTTTGCGGGAATGTGCTGCAATTGTTCGAACAGAAAACGTTTTGTCACGTGAGCAAATGCATATAAACAACAGCAAGCCAGCGACGTGGCATTAGGTGGTAACGTAGCGAAGGGGTGTCGCAATTGCGCTGGCGAGCGCGTCTGCACGCCCAACGGAAAGCCCTCACCACAAGTAGACATCGTATCAACACGACCGTCTAGCGGGCATTGGGCCGTTCGTTTTCCAGCGGCACCAGTTGGGACGACTTACAAAACAGAAGTCGCACCCAACGACGCCCAACAAACAGTAAGCTGCTCGGTGTCTTGGCTCAGGTTCAGCGGGAGAACACCGGTGGAAACATCGGCCAAACGTCGGCGACCGCCTGCTTGCCCGACATTTTGTGTTTGTGGGTGCACCACAAACACTGGAAAATGGAGTCTGATGTGGTTATGACATCGACTCCCCGGTGTTTGGCACGCGGTCTGCTCCAAAAACGAGTCGTGACAAGCAGGACAAGTGATAGAGCTGGTCGATTTCAGCGACTAAGTTCCATCCAGCAGTCTTGTGAGGAGCGACCTGCCGACACAGTGCGCGTTTCGACTTGGTGCATTCCCGCGCCGAAGCAGTCACTCACGGCACGAAGAACTATTCAACCGTGTCAACGTTGCGACCACGTGATTGCATAAAAATGAGTTCACCGGAAAGGAAACCACAAACAGAAAATATGAACATCTAATGAAGTAGCGCAAGTTTTAGGGCTGGAGTGAAGCTCGTTCTGGTTGTTTCGACAACTCGGACGTCGGCTCGTCCCCAGCTCCGTCACAGGTGACGTCAGAGCTCGGGAATCGGCTTCACGGCCGGTTCCAGAGCAACGACGCCATTCTGTTTCGACAGCAACGGGGACGAGTTGAGTTGGCTTCTGTTTGCAGCGCCGGCCTCTCGGCTTACTTGAGAGGATCGGTGCTGGGCCCTGTGCTCGGCACCGTTCCTCTCTCTTGCTCGAGAGGATCGGTGCTGGGCCTTGTGCTCGGCACCGCTCCTCTCTTGTAGCAAGTCGAGGTGTTGGGCGTTGCCCGGGTCCACTTGGGCGTGGGGATCACTAACCATGATGTCGTCGGACCACTTTTTGTCGTCCGTGTTGGGCTGCTGCTGCGAGGCGGCGGCGGCGGTCCCCCCCAAAAAATTCGGAAACATTTTTACGTAGCTAGCTAGCGATGATCAATAAATAAGACAAATGATAAAAGAGTACAAGGCTCTTTGACACCAAGCCCGCTCACAGTAGCCAACCACAGCGGGAGCAAAAGCATCCTGCTAGACGGCTTCTTCAGCAAGAAAGGGGAGCAATGCTGGAGCACTTAACCCCAGCACTGCGCCCTCCCTCGCCCTAGGGGAGCGGAGCTGGTCCGTAGCTTGCCAAGAGACGGTGGTACTTCAGCAACGCAAGCTTCCACGTCACCGCAAAGCAAAGTGCGAAGCACTTGCTAGGCACTGACGGGTTAGCCCCGAAGCATTAAGACTACGCCTCCCAAAGCTTAAAGATAAAGGAAAAATTGGCCCTTTTCAATTCCACCAACAAACTTCTATTTGTGGTTTGCGGGAATGTGCTGCAATTGTTCGAACAGAAAACGTTTTGTCACGTGAGCAAATGCATATAAACAACAGCAAGCCAGCGACGTGGCATTAGGTGGTAACGTAGCGAAGGGGTGTCGCAATTGCGCTGGCGAGCGCGTCTGCACGCCCAACGGAAAGCCCTCACCACAAGTAGACATCGTATCAACACGACCGTCTAGCGGGCATTGGGCCGTTCGTTTTCCAGCGGCACCAGTTGGGACGACTTACAAAACAGAAGTCGCACCCAACGACGCCCAACAAACAGTAAGCTGCTCGGTGTCTTGGCTCAGGTTCAGCGGGAGAACACCGGTGGAAACATCGGCCAAACGTCGGCGACCGCCTGCTTGCCCGACATTTTGTGTTTGTGGGTGCACCACAAACACTGGAAAATGGAGTCTGATGTGGTTATGACATCGACTCCCCGGTGTTTGGCACGCGGTCTGCTCCAAAAACGAGTCGTGACAAGCAGGACAAGTGATAGAGCTGGTCGATTTCAGCGACTAAGTTCCATCCAGCAGTCTTGTGAGGAGCGACCTGCCGACACAGTGCGCGTTTCGACTTGGTGCATTCCCGCGCCGAAGCAGTCACTCACGGCACGAAGAACTATTCAACCGTGTCAACGTTGCGACCACGCGATTGCATAAAAATGAGTTCACCGGAAAGGAAACCACAAACAGAAAATATGAACATCTAATGAAGTAGCGCAAGTTTTAGGGCTGGAGTGAAGCTCGTTCTGGTTGTTTCGACAACTCGGACGTCGGCTCGACCCCAGCTCCGTCACAGGTGACGTCAGAGCTCGGGAATCGGCTTCACGGCCGGTTCCAGAGCAACGACGCCATTCTGTTTCGACAGCAACGGGGACGAGTTGAGTTGGCTTCTGTTTGCAGCGCCGGCCTCTCGGCTTACTTGAGAGGATCGGTGCTGGGCCCTGTGCTCGGCACCGTTCCTCTCTCTTGCTCGAGAGGATCGGTGCTGGGCCTTGTGCTCGGCACCGCTCCTCTCTTGTAGCAAGTCGAGGTGTTGGGCGTTGCCCGGGTCCACTTGGGCGTGGGGATCACTAACCATGATGTCGTCGGACCACTTTTTGTCGTCCGTGTTGGGCTGCTGCTGCGAGGCGGCGGCGGCGGCGGCGGCGGTCCCCCCAAAAAAATTCGGAAACATTTTTACGTAGCTAGCTAGCGATGATCAATAAATAAGACAAATGATAAAAGAGTACAAGGCTCTTTGATACCAAGCCCGCTCACAGTAGCCAACCACAGCGGGAGCAAAAGCATCCTGCTAGACGGCTTCTTCAGCAAGAAAGGGGAGCAATGCTGGAGCACTTAACCCCAGCACTGCGCCCTCCCTCGCCCTAGGGGAGCGGAGCTGGTCCGTAGCTTGCCAAGAGACGGTGGTACTTCAGCAACGCAAGCTTCCACGTCACCGCAAAGCAAAGTGCGAAGCACTTGCTAGGCACTGACGGGTTAGCCCCGAAGCATTAAGACTACGCCTCCCAAAGCTTAAAGATAAAGGAAAAATTGGCCCTTTTCAATTCCACCAACAAACTTCTATTTGTGGTTTGCGGGAATGTGCTGCAATTGTTCGAACAGAAAACGTTTTGTCACGTGAGCAAATGCATATAAACAACAGCAAGCCAGCGACGTGGCATTAGGTGGTAACGTAGCGAAGGGGTGTCGCAATTGCGCTGGCGAGCGCGTCTGCACGCCCAACGGAAAGCCCTCACCACAAGTAGACATCGTATCAACACGACCGTCTAGCGGGCATTGGGCCGTTCGTTTTCCAGCGGCACCAGTTGGGACGACTTCCAAAACAGAAGTCGCACCCAACGACGCCCAACAAACAGTAAGCTGCTCGGTGTCTTGGCTCAGGTTCAGCGGGAGAACACCGGTGGAAACATCGGCCAAACGTCGGCGACCGCCTGCTTGCCCGACATTTTGTGTTTGTGGGTGCACCACAAACACTGGAAAATGGAGTCTGATGTGGTTATGACATCGACTCCCCGGTGTTTGGCACGCGGTCTGCTCCAAAAACGAGTCGTGACAAGCAGGACAAGTGATAGAGCTGGTCGATTTCAGCGACTAAGTTCCATCCAGCAGTCTTGTGAGGAGCGACCTGCTGACACAGTGCGCGTTTCGACTTGGTGCATTCCCGCGCCGAAGCAGTCACTCACGGCACGAAGAACTATTCAACCGTGTCAACGTTGCGACAACGTGATTGCATAAAAATGAGTTCACCGGAAAGGAAACCACAAACAGAAAATATGAACATCTAATGAAGTAGCGCAAGTTTTAGGGCTGGAGTGAAGCTCGTTCTGGTTGTTTCGACAACTCGGACGTCGGCTCGTCCCCAGCTCCGTCACAGGTGACGTCAGAGCTCGGGAATCGGCTTCACGGCCGGTTCCAGAGCAACGACGCCATTCTGTTTCGACAGCAACGGGGACGAGTTGAGTTGGCTTCTGTTTGCAGCGCCGGCCTCTCGGCTTACTTGAGAGGATCGGTGCTGGGCCTTGTGCTCGGCACCGCTCCTCTCTTGTAGCAAGTCGAGGTGTTGGGCGTTGCCCGGGTCCACTTGGGCGTGGGGATCACTAATCATGATGTCGTCGGACCACTTTTTGTCGTCCGTGTTGGGCTGCTGCTGCGAGGCGGCGGCGGCGGCGGCGGCGGTCCCCCCAAAAAAATTCGGAAACATTTTTACGTAGCTAGCTAGCGATGATCAATAAATAAGACAAATGATAAAAGAGTACAAGGCTCTTTGATACCAAGCCCGCTCACAGTAGCCAACCACAGCGGGAGCAAAAGCATCCTGCTAGACGGCTTCTTCAGCAAGAAAGGGGAGCAATGCTGGAGCACTTAACCCCAGCACTGCGCCCTCCCTCGCCCTAGGGGAGCGGAGCTGGTCCGTAGCTTGCCAAGAGACGGTGGTACTTCAGCAACGCAAGCTTCCACGTCACCGCAAAGCAAAGTGCGAAGCACTTGCTAGGCACTGACGGGTTAGCCCCGAAGCATTAAGACTACGCCTCCCAAAGCTTAAAGATAAAGGAAAAATTGGCCCTTTTCAATTCCACCAACAAACTTCTATTTGTGGTTTGCGGGAATGTGCTGCAATTGTTCGAACAGAAAACGTTTTGTCACGTGAGCAAATGCATATAAACAACAGCAAGCCAGCGACGTGGCATTAGGTGGTAACGTAGCGAAGGGGTGTCGCAATTGCGCTGGCGAGCGCGTCTGCACGCCCAACGGAAAGCCCTCACCACAAGTAGACATCGTATCAACACGACCGTCTAGCGGGCATTGGGCCGTTCGTTTTCCAGCGGCACCAGTTGGGACGACTTCCAAAACAGAAGTCGCACCCAACGACGCCCAACAAACAGTAAGCTGCTCAGGTTCAGCGGGAGAACACCGGTGGAAACATCGGCCAAACGTCGGCGACCGCCTGCTTGCCCGACATTTTGTGTTTGTGGGTGCACCACAAACACTGGAAAATGGAGTCTGATGTGGTTATGACATCGACTCCCCGGTGTTTGGCACGCGGTCTGCTCCAAAAACGAGTCGTGACAAGCAGGACAAGTGATAGAGCTGGTCGATTTCAGCGACTAAGTTCCATCCAGCAGTCTTGTGAGGAGCGACCTGCTGACACAGTGCGCGTTTCGACTTGGTGCATTCCCGCGCCGAAGCAGTCACTCACGGCACTAAGAACTATTCAACCGTGTCAACGTTGCGACCACGTGATTGCATAAAAATGAGTTCACCGGAAAGGAAACCACAAACAGAAAATATGAACATCTAATGAAGTAGCGCAAGTTTTAGGGCTGGAGTGAAGCTCGTTCTGGTTGTTTCGACAACTCGGACGTCGGCTCGTCCCCAGCTCCGTCACAGGTGACGTCAGAGCTCGGGAATCGGCTTCACGGCCGGGTCCAGAGCAACGACGCCATTCTGTTTCGACAGCAACGGGGACGAGTTGAGTTGGCTTCTGTTTGCAGCGCCGGCCTCTCGGCTTACTTGAGAGGATCGGTGCTGGGCCCTGTGCTGGGCCTTGTGCTCGGCACCGCTCCTCTCTTGTAGCAAGTCGAGGTGTTGGGCGTTGCCCGGGTCCACTTGGGCGTGGGGATCACTAACCATGATGTCGTCGGACCACTTTTTGTCGTCCGTGTTGGGCTGCTGCTGCGAGGCGGCGGCGGCGGCGGCGGCGGCGGTCCCCCCAAAAAAATTCGGAAACATTTTTACGTAGCTAGCTAGCGATGATCAATAAATAAGACAAATGATAAAAGAGTACAAGGCTCTTTGATACCAAGCCCGCTCACAGTAGCCAACCACAGCGGGAGCAAAAGCATCCTGCTAGACGGCTTCTTCAGCAAGAAAGGGGAGCAATGCTGGAGCACTTAACCCCAGCACTGCGCCCTCCCTCGCCCTAGGGGAGCGGAGCTGGTCCGTAGCTTGCCAAGAGACGGTGGTACTTCAGCAACGCAAGCTTCCACGTCACCGCAAAGCAAAGTGCGAAGCACTTACTAGGCAGTGACGGGTTAGCCCCGAAGCATTAAGACTACGCCTCCCAAAGCTTAAAGAAAAAGGAAAAATTGGCCCTTTTCAATTCCACCAACAAACTTCTATTTGTGGTTTGCGGGAATGTGCTGCAATTGTTCGAACAGAAAACGTTTTGTCACGTGAGCAAATGCATATAAACAACAGCAAGCCAGCGACGTGGCATTAGGTGGTAACGTAGCGAAGGGGTGTCGCAATTGCGCTGGCGAGCGCGTCTGCACGCCCAACGGAAAGCCCTCACCACAAGTAGACATCGTATCAACACGACCGTCTAGCGGGCATTGGGCCGTTTGTTTTCCAGCGGCACCAGTTGGGACGACTTCCAAAACAGAAGTCGCACCCAACGACGCCCAACAAACAGTAAGCTGCTCGGTGTCTTGGCTCAGGTTCAGCGGGAGAACACCGGTGGAAACATCGGCCAAACGTCGGCGACCGCCTGCTTGCCCGACATTTTGTGTTTGTGGGTGCACCACAAACACTGGAAAATGGAGTCTGATGTGGTTATGACATCGACTCCCCGGTGTTTGGCACGCGGTCTGCTCCAAAAACGAGTCGTGACAAGCAGGACAAGTGATAGAGCTGGTCGATTTCAGCGACTAAGTTCCATCCAGCAGTCTTGTGAGGAGCGACCTGCTGACACAGTGCGCGTTTCGACTTGGTGCATTCCCGCGCCGAAGCAGTCACTCACGGCACTAAGAACTATTCAACCGTGTCAACGTTGCGACCACGTGATTGCATAAAAATGAGTTCACCGGAAAGGAAACCACAAACAGAAAATATGAACATCTAATGAAGTAGCGCAAGTTTTAGGGATGGAGTGAAGCTCGTTCTGGTTGTTTCGACAACTCGGACGTCGGCTCGTCCCCAGCTCCGTCACAGGTGACGTCAGAGCTCGGGAATCGGCTTCACGGTCGGTTCCAGAGCAACGACGCCATTCTGTTTCGACAGCAACGGGGACGAGTTGAGTTGGCTTCTGTTTGCAGCGCCGGCCTCTCGGCTTACTTGAGAGGATCGGTGCTGGGCCCTGTGCTCGGCACCGTTCCTCTCTCTTGCTCGAGAGGATCGGTGCTGGGCCTTGTGCCCACTTTTTGTCGTCCGTGTTGGGCTGCTGCTGCGAGGCGGCGGTGGCGGCGGTCCCCCCAAAAAAATTCGGAAACATTTTTACGTAGCTAGCTAGCGATGAGACAAATGATAAGGCTCTTTGATACCAAGCCCGCTCACAGTAGCCAACCACAGCGTGAGCAAAAGCATCCTGCTAGGCGGCTTCTTCAGCAAGAAAGGGGAGCAATGCTGGAGCACTTAACCCCAGCACTGTGCCCTCCCTCGCCCAAGGGGAGCGGAGCTGGTCCGTAGCTTGCCAAGAGACGGTGGTACTTCAGCAACGCAAGCTTCCACGTCACCGCAAAGCAAAGTGCGAAGCACTTGCTAGGCAGTGACGGGTTAGCCCCGAAGCATTAAGACTACGCCCCCCAAGGTTAAAGAAAAAGGAAAAATTGGCCCTTTTCAATTCCACCAACAAACTTCTATTTGTGGTTTGCGGGAATGTGCTGCAATTGTTCGAACAGAAAACGTTTTGTCACGTGAGCAAATGCATATAAACAACAGCAAGCCAGCGACGTGGCATTAGGTGGTAACGTAGCGAAGGGGTGTCGCAATTGCGCTGGCGAGCGCGTCTGCACGCCCAACGGAAAGCCCTCACCACAAGTAGACATCGTATCAACACGACCGTCTAGCGGGCATTGGGCCGTTCGTTTTCCAGCGGCACCAGTTGGGACGACTTACAAAACAGAAGTCGCACCCAACGACGCCCAACAAACAGTAAGCTGCTCGGTGTCTTGGCTCAGGTTCAGCGGGAGAACACCGGTGGAAACATCGGCCAAACGTCGGCGACCGCCTGCTTGCCCGACATTTTGTGTTTGTGGGTGCA
Source organism: Phallusia mammillata (assembly GCF_965637545.1). Classification (NCBI taxonomy): domain Eukaryota; kingdom Metazoa; phylum Chordata; class Ascidiacea; order Phlebobranchia; family Ascidiidae; genus Phallusia; species Phallusia mammillata. The sequence continues at coordinate 18,961,642 of NC_137256.1, read as the reverse complement.
CCACAAACACTGGAAAATGGAGTCTGATGTGGTTATGACATCGACTCTCCGGTGTTTGGCACGCGGTCTGCTCCAAAAACGAGTCGTGACAAGCAGGACAAGTGATAGAGCTGGTCGATTTCAGCGACTAAGTTCCATCCAGCAGTCTTGTGAGGAGCGACCTGCTGACACAGTGCGCGTTTCGACTTGGTGCATTCCCGCGCCGAAGCAGTCACTCACGGCACGAAGAACTATTCAACCGTGTCAACGTTGCGACCACGTGATTGCATAAAAATGAGTTCACCGGAAAGGAAACCACAAACAAAAAATATGAACATCTAATGAAGTAGCGCAAGTTTTAGGGCTGGAGTGAAGCTCGTTCTGGTTGTTTCGACAACTCGGACGTCGGCTCGTCCCCAGCTCCGTCACAGGTGACGTCAGAGCTCGGGAATCGGCTTCACGGCCGGTTCCAGAGCAACGACGCCATTCTGTTTCGACAGCAACGGGGACGAGTTGAGTTGGCTTCTGTTTGCAGCGCCGGCCTCTCGGCTTACTTGAGAGGATCGGTGCTGGGCCCTGTGCTCGGCACCGATCCTCTCTCTTGCTCGAGAGGATCGGTGCTGGGCCTTGTGCTCGGCACCGCTCCTCTCTTGTAGCAAGTCGAGGTGTTGGGCGTTGCCCGGGTCCACTTGGGCGTGGGGATCACTAACCATGATGTCGTCGGACCACTTTTTGTCGTCCGTGTTGGGCTGCTGCTGCGAGGCGGCGGCGGCGGCGGCGGCGGCGGCGGCGGCGGCGGCGGCGGCGGCGGCGGCGGCGGTCCCCCCAAAAAAATTCGGAAACATTTTTACGTAGCTAGCTAGCGATGATCAATAAATAAGACAAATGATAAAAGAGTACAAGGCTCTTTGATACCAAGCCCGCTCACAGTAGCCAACCACAGCGGGAGCAAAAGCATCCTGCTAGACGGCTTCTTCAGCAAGAAAGGGGAGCAATGCTGGAGCACTTAACCCCAGCACTGCGCCCTCCCTCGCCCTAGGGGAGCGGAGCTGGTCCGTAGCTTGCCAAGAGACGGTGGTACTTCAGCAACGCAAGCTTCCACGTCACCGCAAAGCAAAGTGCGAAGCACTTACTAGGCAGTGACGGGTTAGCCCCGAAGCATTAAGACTACGCCTCCCAAAGCTTAAAGAAAAAGGAAAAATTGGCCCTTTTCAATTCCACCAACAAACTTCTATTTGTGGTTTGCGGGAATGTGCTGCAATTGTTCGAACAGAAAACGTTTTGTCACGTGAGCAAATGCATATAAACAACAGCAAGCCAGCGACGTGGCATTAGGTGGTAACGTGGCGAAGGGGTGTCGCAATTGCGCTGGCGAGCGCGTCTGCACGCCCAACGGAAAGCCCTCACCACAAGTAGACATCGTATCAACACGACCGTCTAGCGGGCATTGGGCCGTTTGTTTTCCAGCGGCACCAGTTGGGACGACTTCCAAAACAGAAGTCGCACCCAACGACGCCCAACAAACAGTAAGCTGCTCGGTGTCTTGGCTCAGGTTCAGCGGGAGAACACCGGTGGAAACATCGGCCAAACGTCGGCGACCGCCTGCTTGCCCGACATTTTGTGTTTGTGGGTGCACCACAAACACTGGAAAATGGAGTCTGATGTGGTTATGACATCGACTCCCCGGTGTTTGGCACGCGGTCTGCTCCAAAAACGAGTCGTGACAAGCAGGACAAGTGATAGAGCTGGTCGATTTCAGCGACTAAGTTCCATCCAGCAGTCTTGTGAGGAGCGACCTGCTGACACAGTGCGCGTTTCGACTTGGTGCATTCCCGCGCCGAAGCAGTCACTCACGGCACTAAGAACTATTCAACCGTGTCAACGTTGCGACCACGTGATTGCATAAAAATGAGTTCACCGGAAAGGAAACCACAAACAGAAAATATGAACATCTAATGAAGTAGCGCAAGTTTTAGGGATGGAGTGAAGCTCGTTCTGGTTGTTTCGACAACTCGGACGTCGGCTCGTCCCCAGCTCCGTCACAGGTGACGTCAGAGCTCGGGAATCGGCTTCACGGTCGGTTCCAGAGCAACGACGCCATTCTGTTTCGACAGCAACGGGGACGAGTTGAGTTGGCTTCTGTTTGCAGCGCCGGCCTCTCGGCTTACTTGAGAGGATCGGTGCTGGGCCCTGTGCTCGGCACCGTTCCTCTCTCTTGCTCGAGAGGATCGGTGCTGGGCCTTGTGCCCACTTTTTGTCGTCCGTGTTGGGCTGCTGCTGCGAGGCGGCGGTGGCGGCGGTCCCCCCCAAAAAATTCGGAAACATTTTTACGTAGCTAGCTAGCGATGAGACAAATGATAAGGCTCTTTGATACCAAGCCCGCTCACAGTAGCCAACCACAGCGTGAGCAAAAGCATCCTGCTAGGCGGCTTCTTCAGCAAGAAAGGGGAGCAATGCTGGAGCACTTAACCCTAGCACTGTGCCCTCCCTCGCCCAAGGGGAGCGGAGCTGGTCCGTAGCTTGCCAAGAGACGGTGGTACTTCAGCAACGCAAGCTTCCACGTCACCGCAAAGCAAAGTGCGAAGCACTTGCTAGGCAGTGACGGGTTAGCCCCGAAGCATTAAGACTACGCCTCCCAAAGCTTAAAGAAAAAGGAAAAATTGGCCCTTTTCAATTCCACCAACAAACTTCTATTTGTGGTTTGCGGGAATGTGCTGCAATTGTTCGAACAGAAAACGTTTTGTCACGTGAGCAAATGCATATAAACAACAGCAAGCCAGCGACGTGGCATTAGGTGGTAACGTAGCGAAGGGATGTCGCAATTGCGCTGGCGAGCGCGTCTGCACGCCCAACGGAAAGCCCTCACCACAAGTAGACATCGTATCAACACGACCGTCTAGCGGGCATTGGGCTGTTTGTTATCCGGCGGCACCGGCCAAGACGACTCAGCACCATAGTACAAGTCGCAACCAAGGACGCCCCAACCAACAGGCCCGTTCCCCAATTTCCGGCAATGGTTCGAGCGCTAAACATCGGTGGAAAGCAACGGCCGAACTTCCGCTTGTGGGTTTTCCACCCGCGTGAAAAACAACGCTGAATCGGTGTTACAACCTGATGCAATCCCTGCTTAAAACAAAATGTACTTTATTTTGAATTCTAATGACAAATTTCTGTTTGTGGTGTTGTAAATTGTGCTCCGCTTTTTCGTCCATAAAACGTTTTTGTCTTTTTGGTTCAGTTGTGCAACCCCTTCATGCTGTGTGATGCCGTTAAAAACATAATTGTTTCCAATATATGTACATGCATAGTTTAAATATCGAACCCGACCCTCTTTTCCAAGCATGGGTTTTTAGTTTTTATTTGGACTCTCTCGACTAGTTCCACCAACGTTTTCTCCCGAGCCGAGTTGACTTTCTGCGCCTTGCACTCACTTTTTTGTAAGCTCCACTGACATGCACATGACGCTTTTAATACAGCGTAGGTACAGCTGGTTTAGCCATTATCCACCAACTGTGCCACAGTTTGTAATGAATTAACAAATATTAAATGTCTGACTTGTGGGGCTAATCAACTTTCACATTCAAATGTCAGTAGGTCTGACAACGAAATCGACACGTCCCTTTGTGGCGCCCCTACCTCCAGAAACGGTTTGAAACCGGAATCATATTTATTCATAAAAAGGCCAGGCTTGTATGCAGGACCAGTCATAAAGATGGTCAAGCGCTGAACAAGAAATTTAAGCAGCATTCTCCCACCCAGTGCTTTACAATTAAGGTCACCAACTGCTTACATCGACATGTCATGTAAAGTGCAAATTGTCCAAATCTTATACAATTTAGACATTGTTATAAGTTTGTGTGCCAAAATAGCGTAAACACTAACAGTCCGAAATGGCATATCATACAAACTGTCAAAATATCATTTCACTCAAATATTGTGAAAAAAATTACCTATTTTAGGGGGTTAGTAGGGTAAATATTAGGGCTTCAGGGTGAAACACCATAGTCGACAGCTATAAATGGCAATTTGTCCAATTCAGAGATTGTTCAAAAAATTGGGCTTTAATGGGGTAAATATTGGGGCTACAGATGAAACACAATAATGGACAACTACAAATGCCAAATTTAACAAACAATCAAAAATTGATCCAATGTGGACATTCTTAAAAAAATCAACCATTTTAGGGGGCTAGTGGGCTAAATGTTGGGGCTACAGGGTGAAACACAACAATCAACACCTTAAAATGGCACAATAAACAAACTGTCCAAATCAAACACTGTTAAAAAAACCACCCATTTTAGGGTCTAGTTAGTTCAATATTGGGGCTACAGGGGTGAACACAACAATCGACACCATACAATGGCACAAAGAACAAAGTGTCCAAATTTGATTCAAATCAGACATTGTTTTAAATTTTACCCGTTTTAGGGGTCTAGTGGGGTAAATACTGGGGCTATCTAGTCAAACAAAACAAATGACACATCTACTAAACTATATCTACCATCTGTGAAAATTTCATCTAACTCCATCAAACATTCCATGGCAAACGAATTGGACAAGCTTTCGGAAGCAAAAAAAGAAAAGAAAAATTTTAAAAAACAAATAAATCGAGTAAAATCAATGCGTTCCCTGCAGGGAAGGGCCCATAATGATTTCACGGATTTGCAACAGAACAGGCAGCACAACGGTGGACTTATTGTGTGCAAAACGCATCCAGGCGTTGCCCGCCCAACGACGATAAAATGAAACAAAAAACAACAACCTTTTTGTCTTCTGCACACCGATTGGGATATGAATTTGTATTGCACATTTCTCATATTGATCATTGAGGCAGCGGTAATAATCAAATAAATACAACTTATCAGGAACAACTGGTTATTGCAGATTCAATGTTGGATTACATTTTTACAACGAAAGATATAAAAAATTGTAAAAAAAATGATGTTATGAAACTGGAAAGTATTGAAAGCAAAATTACATATAAAACATAAAGTTAATGCCACTAATCATGAAAATTTGAGATACATCTCTTTACCGTTTTTATGACATTACGAAGAAAAATAAAAAAATCAAGGCAACTTCAAACAGTTATACACAAGAATTTTTGTTGATACGATTAATTAAAAGTGAACTCCTTCAATGCATCAATGTTGGCAGCAAGGAAAATCTGTTCCACCGTCGCTGGGGTGGCTAAAAAAACAAAACAATAGTTTTTGAGTCATGTTTTAAATATGTTACTCTAATCCAAATAATCTTTATCATAACAAATACAATGTTTATCAAAAACTTTTAACTGAAACAAATGTGTCAGCTGAAAGTTCTTTTTTCAAATCCATAGCCAAGAAACAGCATTGTCGCCCATTTAGAGACTGTTTTTGGTCTTGTATTTGGCAACAGGTAAGAAGCATTTGGCAACAGGTAACCTCTGCTACACACAGAGGATATTCAACCTTTTGGACCACATCAAAATCCTATCCCACCCTTTATTATTATTATAAACTCAAGATTTCACTCCAACCCGCAAATTTCGCCCACCAATTTTTTATAAAAAAAGAACTAAAGTCAACCGAAAACCAGACTAAGACTTACGCATTTGAAAAAAGTCATTTTCCATGCGGTCATGCTTGGATGCTTCAACTGCACGCTTGAGTGCATCTAGCACTGAAATCGCCATGCACATGGGGGGTTCCCCTGAAGCTTTGCTTCTCAAAATTCCAAGTGGATTTGGAGCGTTCTTCAACAGTTCTATGTTCCACTCAATAGGAATATCCTGCAATATATCCAAATTTGAGTGCTTGTTTCCAACACTGAGTAAAGGTGGTCAAGTGATTGGTGTAAGTGTCTTAATTCCATTATATTTTGGGGTACAAAGTAACTAACATAAAATGCGAACAGTTTAAGCTTTTAACATGGAAAATCAGCCTATAGGGTAAATTGTTTGCACTAAAGCAGGGGTGTGAAACAGTCTTCATCGATGGGTAATATAACCAACTTCAGACATCAAGCAAGGGTCACACAATTTTGTCGGGTTGTGGCCCGTGGACCGCCTGTTGCACACCCCTGCACTAAAGCATTTGTGATGTTGTTTCAAACAGGGAAAGAATATGAAATATTTAAATGCTTTTATTTCAACCAGTGGTTCTCAAACTTTTTTTAATTTTTGCCATAACAACCCCTTAGCAATTTTCTCAAACACTTGCAGTACAAACCAAATATATTTACGAAACTGAATTTACCTAAGCCAAACAAAACTTGCAGGTAACAACCAGAAGTTAATTTATTCCTTGCAAAAGTTTTGCTACAACAACATGCATGAATATGTTTGTTTAGTGTCGTAATATTACTTCTTTTGTTTCAAGGGCAGTTTATTATGTCACAAATGAGACTAAAACAATCATGAAATTGTGCACAAACAGTCACCTCTTTTGTTATCTAAAGACAAAGCAAAGAAACCCTTTTTGCAACAAAAGATTCTTTTATCTGTCTATTTTTTGCTTATAAAGTTACAAGATCTGATATTACATAAAATTAGATACATATAAAAATATAGAAATACTTCATGCTTTTAGTGGTCGCACAAAAATTGTGCGACACAACCCCTGAGGGACCACAGCCCCCAGTTTGCTGCTTCTGATTTAAACAGTACAATGGTTATTATAGTTTTCCCATTAACCACATAGATACATAAGTAAACAAATTTACCTTTGATGAAGGTGGCTTGTACTCCCAAGTCCCATCTGTCAGTATTTCTCCTGTTGTCTTGTCCACCACTAAATTCTCAGTCAACCAAAATCCCAAACCCATTACAAAGGCTCCTTCCACTTGGCCAATATCAATTCCAGGACTCATACTAAAAATATGTCAATTGGGCTGGAGGTTTATCAAACATTGTCAAACAAAACTTCCAGCCTGAAAAGTGTTTGAAACTAAAAGCACAGATGTCTTGTACATATGGATTCAAACTCAAAACATATACTTTCTAAATGTATAAAATTATGAAAATAAACAATCTTAGTAGCAGAGTTTGGTTTATCAGGCAGCATCGCAACAAGACAAAACTTTACGCATTTGGAAAGCCAAGTTTTGCACTCTGAAATAGTGGTCCAAGTGGTAGTGCTACCTGCAAACAAACAAGTTACTTGAATAAGCCAACGAACTAGCACCTGATGCCACAGTCAAACACTGTGTCTACTCTGGTAATTTGGTATTCCCCCATCAATACATCTAACTCCACTTCAGACACAGTAACTCCATATGAATTGTATTGTCCTGTTGTTGGTGGAATCCACCTATAGAAAAAAAATTAATGCAGGGGATAAGAAATGTTTAATTGCGCTGCACTAAATAGTCCTTCAAAGTCTTTGGTAATTTTTTTTTCAAAAATCACTTTAGCATGTTTAAGTCTTTTGCAAGTAGATTATGTTTTATATATTGTTTACAAACAACTTGCAGAGTGATTCATCCGTTAACTGTCTTTACCTTAGATGTGAATATGACAGGTTTTAAGTTTATTTTGCTTTGAAAATAAACTATTGTGAGTTTTGACACAAAAATGTCACATATTTTAAAGAGTACTTGTTTTAATGAAAGTAAAACAAGCAAACAAATTTTACTTTATAATTATTAAATTTTCACACATACTTACATGTAAGAGCAGGCAAGATCTACATTTTTCACATAACACTGGGCTATCAAATCCTTCCAAGCTGTGTCAGGCGGCATTTCATTTCGAATCGGATCAATTCGAGAGTTCAAGATTTTGCAACATTCAAGAACAGTCTAAATAAAATTGTTGCAAGCTAACAAATTTGGTCTAAAATCTATAGATTTATTGTGAGCCGAATGCATACAAGCATAGAGGTCATCAACACATAAAAAATGTTTCTTTAGTAGAACAAAATCAGTACAATAAAGCAACACAACTAGAAAATGACAAATAAACATGAACGAATTATTATTTAAAATACAGCAGCTACTGGTGTGAAGTGACATGAAGCAATGACGTCACAATGTTTATGTCGATAAATATTTATTAAAATTTTAGTGAAATGTCATAACAGACTACAAGAATCAGCCTATGTAACAGGGTGGTGACCGACGAATACATTTGTCAACGGATCAAATGTAGAAGAAATCTCAAGAAGAGTGGCAGATGATCAGTGTCAGTGTAATCTTTTTTCTCTTTTTGAAACAGAAATTTCAGTTTTGCCTATTTAGAATGCATCGTCAGTTTCTGTCTTATTCAAATGAAACTGGATAAAATAAAACACACTTTCACTGATCGCCTGGTGCTCTTCGTTATTATAATTTAAAACATATGCCAATTCAAAAACTTAAAAAAAAAAATTTCTCAAAAAAATCTGTGTGTTGAAATGCTCTAAAAGCGAAAAGCATTGTGGTAAAATTTCACATTTTGATTGCTTATAGTTTTCGAGATATCCCCACAGCACACTCATTCTGTTTGGGTTCACCCACCTGACAGTTAACCTCACTGGTTATGCTTCCTCCTGTCACCTGACTGTTGGATGATGTAATACTGCTGGTGCGCTGGATCATGACCAAGTCAATTGGAACTCCCAGTTGGTAAGCAGCAACCTGGGCAACCTATAAATAAATAATTTTGTATTTTAAATATATTTGTTTTGCTACTACAAAGTGGTACAACCTGGATTGAGTTAAGCTTATTTTCACTGGGGAAGTTGGAAATAACATTAAAACAAGTGAACTAAAAGGTTTGTGTGTTTTTAAACTGCAGTGCTTTTACCATCTCTCCACCAAGTGTGCCCTCTACTTTGTCGCGCTTTATGTCTTAACAGCTATTGCTGGCAAAAAGAATATTTCAGTGCAATTGTGTAACTGGGATTGTTTCACCGAGCGAAATAAACAAGCTTAATTCAAAATGTTTTAAACAAACCTAGAAGCAGGTTACTATACCTTTGTGTTAATTCCTTGGCCACTTTCAATACCTCCATGTGACACAATAACAGTACCATCCCCAGCATAAATGGAGATAAGAACTGTGTATTTTCCTGGAGCATAATCAATCCTATTACAAATTTATTTTAGAAAAATATAAAAAGCATTGGACCAATACATGATAAGTTACAGGCAGGGCACACTGTGTCACTAATGCCCAGTTGTGGCATCAAGTAGGTTGGTAAGGCATCCTGTTCCTCCAAACAAACTCGAGAGCTGTATGGTGGCTACATTAGCTCCCAGCTGCACTGATGAGACCTTATAGGCCAAAACAGTGTGCACTAGTAAACTTTATTTGTGCACTATACATTTGGCACTTAAGTATTAAACTTTCCAATTTGGCACTTAATTATGCCTTCCAATAGGTCCTACTTGGGCTTGCATTTTATTTGGCCTAGGATCAGCTAGTATTCAAAAAAAAAGAAGAGGTTCTACTGTTATTTGTAACCTTGATATAGTTCACATTTTATACACAGCTGGTAAGTTAGTCACAAAATATACAACTACAATGTTTACAAGTATTAAAAGTTCGAAGCTCAACTAACTGAAATTTGATTGGTGAAACAGCTAAGCCCTTCTTCTTCCATTTGTTTGCACTGTTAAATGTAGAAATTTCATTCTGTCTGGCAACAACATCACTTGTTTGCAACAGTTCTGTGCAACAAATTGCAAAATATTAAAAATATATTTGCATCGTTAAAATATCGGGATTTGTATGCAGTTTACTATGTCATAAAATAATTTTATTCACACATTGTTTGTTTTATTTTTATCCCCGGGGGGTGCAACACCTGAATGCGCTGTGCCCACAATGAATTCACATAGCTATGAAAGGTCGAGAACTGCGTGAACACAAGGCGGTTGCGCTAACCACTTGGCCATCTTGGTGATTATTATTACCAACTGGTTTTTATCCAGCAAAAGTAAAACTTACTGTCATAAATTTCTTCAATATGACAATATTTCAAAGTTTTTCCACCAAGATCTGTTTGTCCCGCTGTGTAAAGGTTTGCGCGTTTCACAGCAATTGGATCTTTGTCCAGAAAACTAGCCACATGTTCTAGAACTTGATCAGCGAATGCAGTAAACTGAAGACTAGCTGAGAATAAAATGTTAAAATTGATCACAATTAACAAAAAAAGGCATTTGTTCATGGGCAGTAACAAGCTCATTGATACTTTAAGTCTTGTCTGTGATGTAACAAAGTGCCTTTGGGCCACTTTTATGTGTCATGCAAAACTGGGTAAACTAAGTCTTGTTGAAATACTTTTGCAGTAAATTACTTTTTGGCAGTTAACTCAATCTTTGTTATTTCTAAAATGTATATTAAGAACAAATACCTTTGTGGGCCGAATGAAATGACATCTGGCCTGGGGCCGTAGTTTGGTGACCCCTGACTTAGACCATTTTTTCTATTGTTAACATGTCAAAAAAAATAGAAGCTAACCACTGCACATTAAATGTACAAAAACAACTTTAACACAAAAATCTGGTACTGTATTTGGTTGTGTGAAAATAGATGCATGACATTGTATTAAATTTGCCACATAAAATAGGCTCATCCACTTACTAGGAGCTCGACACCAAGTTGACGAAGGTGTGTTAGTTTTGCAAACATAACTTTTCCACTTTCTGTTTGGACAATAGTAAGCTGAAAAGCAAATTTAAGGTTACCTCAAATGATAGACCAAAATGCTAGTGTTCTAATTGACTATACACTGGGCACAAGTCAAGTCATGATACTTATCATTCCTTGACCAAATATACACAAGGTGTAATAAATGACACACAATTATACACCATGCTAATAAGTTGTTATGTTTTGTAATGAATTCGTGCAGTTTGTTTACAAAAACTATTTAATATTTCAGTATTTTAAATGTTTGGATTCAGTAAAATATAAAATTCTTTTAAAAATATTTGGGAAAAAATCTACAAGCAACATACATATATATTCTGTAACTGTAAAAAAGTGCAATAAAAGTTTTGAAACCATCAACAAATTAAAAAGCACAAATTTCACTTACCACTATCACCAAATAAGGCTATTACACCCGGATCATTAAGTTCTCCATCAAATGACGAGCAACCACTGTTGGTGTACACAGTGTAGTCCATGGCACTTACAATACCGTCATCATCAAAACCTATAGGAAAAAAATTCCATGGCTGAATAGCAAAATTCTTTTGTACCATCATAACAATGTAAAGTGACCTTATATAGAACAGATTTCAGAAAACAAAAGCATAGTGTAAAAAAATAATAAACAAAAAAATCTTTATTTTTGTTGTATTATAAAACTAATGGCATAAAACATAAAATCACAAAAATGATATAATAACCAAGACAACATAATTTATCACAAAACCTTTTAATCTAGAAAAGATGAATTATCCTTGCATCATAAAACCATATATTTGGAAATAATGTCTTTTAATTTAAAAAATATTAGGTTTTTGACAGCTTGAAAAAGCTTGTCACAATGTTCATTATCAAGACATTAGGTTCCAAACAGGGTATTCATGAAAAAGTTTATATGTTTTACTTAATAAATTACAAAACAAAACCTACCCAGTGTGTACTTCAACGTATACGGAACTCTTGTGCCATATGTGGTCATACACGTTTTTAAGTCTGCATGTAAACACACAGGACGCTGGGTGCAGTATGATGCCAAAGCCGCAGCACACGATGTCAGCAGAGAGTTGGTTGATTTCCCCCCATATGCACCACCCACTCTTTTCGTGTTAACCTCAATCCTGCAGATATAATTATTGTTTGTTTTGTGCCAGCAGTTCTCAACCTTTTATAGATTATGGCCCCTTTTAACTAACCCTGGGACCAGGGCATAAAGTTACCCCCCAGGATCTGTCAGGACAAGTATTAATTTCTAAAAAAAACAGACGGATGCTATAAGTTTAAAGGCATTGAACAGTCCCTGGGCACCTTGAAACAGGGACAGTGGGCGCAGTAAACAATACTTTATGGCCAGGAAATTAAGTGAATGTTTTTAGTAAGACTAGAAACTATTTTTTGGCGGATGTTTCTAGTGAGCCTACACCCATATTGCTCAAGTGCAGAAGAAATCTAGATCATCAAACAAGCTTTCAAGAAAGCCTTGGAAAACTAGCGTGTAATAGGGAATGGTTGTGACATCGCAATGCACCGCTTCTGCAACCTTGAGGGAGAAGCGTGAGTAACATAGCTCCAACCCACTGTAATCTGTTGGTTTAAACCAAATTTAAGTCACCAACATCCTAAGTCGCAAAAATCAAATAAAAAACGAGAAGGGTGGCTTAGCACATATTGCCCCTTGCATATACACTATAACCTATTTTAAAACATAAATATATTTCCTATTCTTATTTTGTCTTGGGTCCCATATTAGTCACCGTCTTTTATAACCTTAGTCGTTTCTGCAGGCAAAAACTCATGGGTCCCCACACATGCAAAGTTGAAAATAATGCAAGTCAAGCCATGAGAAAGTCGGGTGTTGTAAGGTAAAACACAGTGATCGGCACTGGGCTTAAATAATAATACTATGTAGAATACAAACTATAAAATTAGATTCACCCCAGATATTGTTTGAAGTATGTCCTATTTAACGTTTTAAAAAACTGACCCATTTTAGGGGGCTAGTAGGGTAACTAATTGGGTTCGACACACAAACTAAAAAATATATAAAAACCACAATGACTCAATTAATAGTACTGCAAAATTTCAGCCCAATCCACCAATGTTTAAAATTTCGACCACTAGAGGTTTTTTTAGCAACAACCGTTAATGTTTCTGATGTCATAGGGCTAACAAGCCCCTAGCTGCCATGGCGCAAAAACGGCCACCAAGCAACCCACCGACGAGCAACATACAAATGGTTGTCCTTGTAACACTATTGCGCCAAAGAAATCTTTCGTTTTTGGTGCCCAGTAACATACAAATACGGTTTACACTTTTGGGGGCTTGTGGGGTAAATGTTAGGACTACAGGGTTGAACACAACAATCGACACCTATAATTGCCATGCTATACAAGAAATCCAAATTTCAGCCAATTCGGACACTGTTTAAAAACTCACCCATTTTAGGGGGCAAGCGGGGTAAATACTGGGGTTATCAACAAAAACAAAGTGGGATGCACGTCTACATGAATATATCTACCATCTGTGTAAATTTCAGCCAAATCCATCAAACATTTGATGGAAAAACGAGTCGGACAAACTTTGGGTAAAAACACCCATTTTAGGGGGCTAGCGGGGTAAATACTGGGGTTATCAACAAAAACAAAGTGGGATGCACATCTACATGAATATATCTACCAACTGTGTAAATTTCAGCCAAATCCATCAAACATTTGATGGAAAAGCGAGTCGGACAAACTTTGGGGGAAAAATACCCATTTTAGGGGGCTAGCGGGGTAAACACTGGGGTTATCAACAAAAACAAAGTGAGATGCACATCTACATAACTATATCTACCAACTGTGTAAATTTCAGCCAAATCCATCAAACATTTGATGGAAAAACGAGTCGGACAAACTTTGGGGGGGAAATACCCAGCATAACAATCCCCCCCCCCAAAAAAATGAAATAAACGAAAAAGTGTATCATTAGCCAGTGCAACATGAGTAATGCAATCATCACAACACCATTGAACAGATCTGTTTTTATTCCTAAATTTATTCTGCTTTCGCACCTGAAAATTGTAGGTGGTAATAAACAACATACTAACTTGTTTGCTGAAGTGTTGAAAGCATATGCAATTGCACCTTGCACCCATTGTTGTGTCTGTGTTGCACAATCCAACTGAAACCCTCCTTCCTCTGTGGTTTTTGCCCTTGCAATTTGGGTCTCCATGTAAAAATGGTATTGCCATCCAAGAACGATTTCACCAGATACCTAAAACAGCGTAACAGCATGTGGTAAGTATGGTTATTGTTTTGCAAAATATGTGTCTCCATTAAAAAGTAAATATCATTATGAATAGTAGGGGTGGGCCAAGCTGAGAAAGAACCTGAAAACTCAGTACCAAGCATTGCTGTTTCTGATGCTCTGTGCTTGGCTGGGGAGTTGCACAAACTGACCCAGACATTAAAGTTGCATATTCATACCCTGCTAACATGCAAACTAGTGTTCAAAAGAACAAAAATTACTTTTTTGTAGAATGTGTTAGATGATTGAAAAACATGTACTTCTGAGGGCTGTACAGCTTAATACACCACATGAGACAAGGGACCTTAAACACCTACAAAACTAGCATGAAATTGGTAGCAACAAGTGTCTTGGCCAAACACCGAGCATTAACAAAGGATTTGCAGTTTTTAGGCCTTCCCTAATAAATTGAATTTCAAACCAATTGTGAAACATGAATGAGATATTGCATAATATAGACTATAGAGAACAAACAGAGATATTTAGCCAAGTAAACCCAGGGTATTAGGAGACAATACCCATATTACAAAAATAATTCATTGACTGAAATTTATCTTTCCAAACAAAAACTTCTTCGTAAGTCAAGAAATTAACAGTTTTGTTGAAAGTAACACCTTGTTTTTGGCAGCAGCCATAGCTTGATCTGGATTTCCAATTGAGAAATCAGCATATGGGTTGTCATAAAATGATTGTGCTTGTATTGCATCTTCTGTTGTTATTATCAGTGGTTGCTCATTTTTGTATGTTACAGATACTGCATTTGTAATCGCATACACTTGTGACAATGTTTCTGGAATAAATGCAAAGTCATATGGGCAAATTTTAGCAAAAAAATACATTAAACAGTCCATACATACGGGTGGCACTCTTAGAGCGTTTAAACCAGTTTATTCCAGTTTTCTTGCAATAAAATGCTCTTTAAATAGTAAATATTTTCATTAACCATACGAAGTAGAAATTGAAGGGACAATATAAAACTTTGGACAGAACTACACAAAATGATAACACAACATAATTAGCAAAAATAAATCTTAAATAAAAATGATAGCAATGAACGATTTATATTCTATATTTAGAAAACCTAGAAATATGAATTTCAAGTATAAGTGATAGGATAATAATCCAACAACAGACAATGAGATTTTAGACTTACTATAAATAAAATCACCATAAAGAAAAAGAATTGTTCTAGCACTTGTTCAAATATAAATTAAAAATGTTTGGTTTTAGGGTAAACAAAATTAAATATCAGTTTACCTGCTACAACAATGGCCACAGGTTGTCCAACAAAATCAACATGATCTGTCGCCAAAATCGGACGTGTCATGTCAAATGGAAATAAATGTGTGTTTTTAACTTCTGATGGTATGTCCGACCCTGACAAAACAAAAAAGTTAAGACACTGTTTGAGTTCAAAATTTAACTAATCAAATATATACAGGTAAAAGTAAAGGCAACTTTCACAGGTAGCCCACTCATTTTGCACATTTTAGTTTGAAATAAAATACAGTTTTAAAATTTTCGGATTGGCTAATTAGAATCATCTTAACACTGGCTTTAATTACTATTGGTATGTTATACCCTGCTACTCAAGATATGTGTATTAAGGTTTGGTTTGGGTGACCGCTAAGTAGTTTTAAGAGACCGCAAGTGTTTCATTTAAATACCAAAAAGTTGAAAGTCCAAATTTTGGGAAACCGCTGGAGAAATTTGGAGAAAAAAAAACACCTTAAAAAACACTGTGTGTATAGCTATAGGCACCAAGTTTTTCAAAAATGCAAAGTGGCGGATGTAAGATATGACATCACTTTATGTGACGTCACCAATGCATGCAACCAACAGAGCTTAAAAAATGCAAAATCATTGCTGGTTTTCTTTAGATTCTACATTGTTTCGTACTTTAACGCCACAAACCAACCAAAATATCCGCAGCGGTCGGCATCACCTACTTAGCTTCTATGTGTATAGCATTCAAAATATTTGGTGGCAATTTTTTATGTCATTGTTTCCTACCCTTAATAATGGCAACAAATCCTGGCATAAGTTGAGCCATTGAGTCATAAATCTCATCAATGTCAGCATTTGCAGTGTTGGAAACCACAAAACCACAATGTAACTCATCTTTGGCAATAGGGTTGTCTGAGATGTAAACTGCCTCTCCAGATGTCTGTGCACAAAATATAAATATCTCAAGGAATATTCTGAAAATGCCTATTACTTTATATTTATATATACATATAAAACTTTTATAAACAGTGGATTGCTTCAAATTTATCAAAGTTTTCAACAGGATCCCATACAAATTCATTTTTTTCATAAGCTATGGATGAAAAAAAGAAAAAAAAACAACTTTCCTCCATCTTCATCATTCATGGGATACTTATGCACAAATCAGAGTAAGCCAGGCCCATTGAATGTGTCATACTGAATCAGCCAGTCTCCCAAGCAATCCCATATGGCAAGGTACAGGGTAAAAAAATCTAGCATGTAGTGGGATTTTTACCCATGATAGGAGTCTTTTTGGGACTCACACTCTAGGCTACATAGGCTTGGTAGGCTAATTTAGAATTATTAATGCATATCACAATTTTTTTGGTTGGGTCACCTGATATTTTGCAGCAAGTTTTGGGATATTTTGAGACACTGGGAAAGTTGATGAGTCATCAGTAAAGGTTTGTGTTGCCTTGGAAACCGGTCGGGACAGTGGGGTGATAGCACTTTCAATTCCTGGTCCAAGAACACTTGGATCACAAAGTGACAGATAAAACTAAAACACAAATTTTCATGAATGGGTTATTTTCAGCAAAAATCCATCGCAAACTACTTTTTTAGCAAAATGTTTTCAAATAACATTTTTAAAAGTTAAACTAGGCAAAACATGAAAAGACTAATTGGAAATTGGAAATGTTTGGACAAGTTCAAAGCCAGAAACATAGATTCTGTTTTGGTCACTTACTTTGTAGAAAAGAGCCAAAGAAACATCATGCTTATATTTTACACTTGCATCAGCTGCATTTAGTTGTACTGGTTTCACTTCATCAGACAAAATATGTAGGGCCTCTGAAATAAATATACAACATTAAGTTAATGCTAAAAAACAGTGTTTTAACATGCAACTTTATTAACATTGAAGCATTATTAATAGTCATTCATTAGTACAGTCCTAAAATGGTAAATATCTATGGTAAATATGTTTTATACACAAAAGTGTGGTTTAATATTGCTGTAATGTTAATGAATACTGTTGACAGACTTTTACAAGCTTGCTGGTTCGTTCTGTTATTCACACACAAAGTATCTATAAGTGTTTTGATGTTTTGGCATTCGTTTGATCACGAGGTTCTGTGGTATTTACCTTGAATTATGTTCCTTATAGTGATGTAATAAAGCATTTTATTGTATTTTAATGGTCATAATAGAACACAAAATAAATTTGATCAAGTGGTTTCACTGTTTTATTGCTGTTCATTTATTTTTTTGCTGATAAACAATTACCTTTTAATCAAAGGCCTCCGGTAAAATGACAAACAACCCCCAAGTGGGTTGCGACCCACGGGTCTGTCACATGGTGGGGCAAAATGATTATTGTGTCACAAGATAGGGTGATTTACATTACAGTTGCTAAATCACATGACAAACATAATTGGTCTAAAACTAGTGAATTATTAACAGATTTGAACTTTTGTTCAGTTGTTGTTTCACACAACTCTTTAGCAAACTTTTTAAACATACTAAGTGTATTTTGAGATAAAATAGCTTTAAAGAGTGATTTTATCATAATTTTAACAAATTTTAAATTTACTAAAAACTAGAAAAGTGGCTTTCTGATATACTTCCATTTTATATATTCTATATGATATTTACCAATTTACTATACTATACACAATTTTATCTACATATATGATTGTTTTTGCAAGCAAAAACTAATGGGTCCCCACACACGTGTTTATGCGGATTTACGGTAAACAAATGTTGCGGTAATTTTTAGATTCTTAAGTACAAATTTTTCACAAAGCATTAACTTAACTCTAAAAGTTTTTGTCTGTATTCTTTTTGCATCATTATTGACATATAATTACAAAAAATCTGTCAAAAAAGAACGGGGAAATTACTTTCAATTTAATCTCTTGCTTTGACCTTGATATTGTCGTTCAAGTTCAGTTTTTAAACACAAATTTTCCTAGAAACACTGTTTTTAACAGCATGCAGTCCTTAGTGTTCAACAATACCATTTAGCCTGATTTATACATGACTTAAGTACTGATTATTGAATTGACTTGTCAAAAATAAAGAAGATACGTTATGATGAAAAATTCTTAACTGTGTTGTAATGCCTACAAGTTGACCTTTAGTGACCCGTTGTTATGCGACGGCCAAGCTGACAATGAGAATTTAAAGACCATTTATCGCGGCGTTCGAAAAAGATAAGTTTATTTTTTCTTATTTATGTTGATCAACAACGTTTTGCCTGACATAAACGAAACCGAAGTACGTTTATCGAGTTTAAATTACGTCTTAGGTGTAAAACCTTCGCCAAAACTGAAAATGCGCGTGATAACTCAATAAAATGACACAGCATTGCTGCACACACACAAAAACAGTTGATTTCTAATCACCCAAACGACTGTCTCGTAAAACGTCTGTCCGGACGTCAAGCTGAGCACTCCCGCTCTGCCGCCTTAATCGTAAACCAGTGAATTCCTCCCTTGGGACTTATGTCTGACTGATAGCGTACACATATTATGGGTTGTAAAGGTAACTGGCAAAATTTTAAATACTAAACGAATACCCTGCTTAAACAATTGTTTTTAAATGTTTCTGCATCATAGGGCTTGTTTTTCTGGCCTAAAACTAAAACCGATTATTTCGGGGTTTAAAGGGTGAAAAATGGGTGAATCCGAAAAAAAGATACAAAATTCTTTAAAAAACCTTACATTGCACCAAGCAATAAAGCATGAAACTCCAAGATGCTGTACTTTAGTTAGTACAGCCATTTTAAATAATTTACGTTTTGGAGGCCTGTGGGTGAACCGCTGGGTCAATCGGGGTCAAACTTCAGGAGGATCAAATTTGGATTATTAAATAACATCTCCGTAAATTTAAATAAATTTAAAGCACTCATTCTTGACCAAACGCGTCTCACAAACCAGCGTTAGACAGAAAAAAGAAAAAAGAAAAACAGAAAAAAAGAATAAAGAAAAAAAAATACGGACAAAAACAATATGTGTCCCTTTCATGGAAGGGGACCCATAAATATTGACACACTGGTGTGCATTAGCTTACTCAGACAGCTACATTGCAGACTCTTTTTTCACCAACAGTCACCATTTACCTGCTTATTTTTGTTAAAATTAATTTAAAAAACTAAAATTACTCATGTAAAGAAATTGGTGTACATCATACATATTGCACTGAACAATCACCAAGCTGGTAATAGCTGTGCAACATTAAAACGTTATGGAGCATAAAACAGTGAATGGCACAATTGGTGGACCATGGCTAAATGTGCTGCAGCTACACCATATCATAGAGCATTATGTGGCAGGAGCTCACCAGTGAATGAGTTTTGCACACTGTGAGTATAACACAACTGAGGGGTAACGTTGTAGGGACAGTACTAATCCCACTGCATTAAGTTCAACACTGGACAAACAGTTACAGTAAAACACAAACCTGCAAGAGTGGAGCTGTTGTTGATTTCTTGACCACTTAAATATGCCTCAGTATTTGTAGCATGGACAAACACTGTACTAACTCCTCCGAACACCAACCTGGGTTTGCCAGTGATTGATTTCTTGTCCTTTGATGTTTCAACATGAAATGCAGCATTCACATATGCATGAGCATTCTGTGAACAAAAAGTATAGTGATACAGTGTGTAAAAAATGAGTATTCTGAAAAAGGGTAGTTTGATGATAGTCATATTGCTGTTGTTTTCGCCCCGACTAAAAGCCTTTGTTTGTTTTAAACAATAATAATATGAAAGTAACATTTGTGCATATGACATGCAGCATATAATTAGTAAGTTTACCAGGCACAAAAACATAAAACCTCCTGACATGTCCACAATAAGACTTCACTTATGTAATAGAATAAAACCAGCCAATGGTTAATTGACTATTTAAGGAAAACATAGCAACACAATACAGTTTAAACAGGCACCAAGACAGTAATATTAGGACATTTAGTACATGCGTTTTATGTAACAAAAAAAATCGTTAACAAAATGCCCTCATGGGAAATTTGGGTCACTTGCAAAAAGCATTAAAGCTAGGATGCAACAATTTGTTGAAAGGCTACAGTCAACAATGTTGAAATTTTAGTATTTATTTAGTCTTGCAACAACAATACAGTATTTGCTCTGGTGCAAGCCTATGAATTGGACGATGTTGGTTTTTACCTGTGGACGTGCCATTGCTTTGTACGAAGAAAATATTTCAGTGGCTGTGTCCTCTTTTAATGAGAAGGATTTTATCACCTGCAAAATCAACAGATATTAATTTGCAGCTGTGTATAATTTATATTACAATATGAAGAATATTTTATATTGTAAAAGCATAACGCCAATAAATGATAAGCTGCAGACAGTGCACACTGTTTCAACCTTTGTGGTGTATGCCCAGTTGTGGCGTTGCACAGACCAGGTAAGGTTTTTTTACTCCCTTACTCCCAACTAACCGGAGTGCCATTGGATGGCTATACTAGCCAATACTGCCAATTTCTTGTCACCAGCTGCACTGATGAGACCTTATAAGTCGAAACAGTGTGCACTGTCTGCAGCTTATTTTTTTTATTGTCACACTAAAACATGTTGTCCTGAACATAATAAATTTTGTTTTTATTTGAGAAGAGTTATTACAAATTTAAATGCTATTTTAGAGTCTACCTTACACCCTCGTTTGAGAATTTGTCCACCATTTCAATTAAATTAACTTGTTCTCTGTGGACCTGAGAAACTGTCGAAAAGTCCTTTTTTGTCGTATTTTACCCAATATATTTAATTATTAGGCAGTTCAAAATAGTGAAAATAGTCCAAGTTTGTAAGGTGACAGACTCGCTAAGTAGTAGTTTTATTATTTATTAATCCAAATAAACAAGACTATTAACTTTAGCTAAACTGTAGCACATCTAAAACCAGTGGAGTTTATTAAACATGTGCTACAAAAGTAGCCAGTAATAACCTTAACCAGCTGTATATCTTATTTTGCTAGTAGCAAAATAAACCCACTTTTTGGTCCATATTGATTGACATAAGTTCCACAGGGGAGCATGTTGAAGTTTCATTGTTTGTGACATCATAAAGTTCAATTGTTGCTCCAGCAGCTTCAAGAAGCACAAACACATCTGATGGGAATTCTCGGTGTCCATATTTGATCATCAAATTACCTGCCCAAGATGCAAGCTACAAAACAAATGTAAAACAAAACAGGTGAAAATGTGAATATCATAATCATTTGAAACAATGTAAAAGCATCGAGCCAATAAATCAGGGGTGGCCAACCTTCTATATACCATTCGCCAACTTTTTAACATACTGTGTTGGATGCGCCATAAATGCCTCGTAACCCCACCTTCTATGACTACTTCTTGTATATAGAGAGAAAGAGAAAGAAACAACTTTCGCATGACAAGGATAGTAATAAGAAATAAGAACTATTAAGTAAAAAATAACTCTGATAAATTATATATATATATATATATATAATTAGTAGGGCTGGCTTACTTTATTTATTTATTAGTTTATTAATTTGATTTTCATGATTATCAAAAGAAGGCAATGCGCCCTTTCTAATCATGCAATGTGCCACGTTTGGCGCATGCGCCATAGGTTGGCCACCACTGCAATAAATGATAAGCTGCAGACAGTGCACACTGCTTTGACCTATCCACGCCTCACCTAGTCTGTGCAAGGCCACAACTGGGCATACACCACACAGGAAACTGGCTTACAATGGCCAGGTGAGGTGTGGATTTTTACCCTGTTACTCCCATCAAACTAGAGTGCCATTGGATGGCTACACTAGCCAAATATTTCTTACAACCAGCTGCGGTGATAAAATCTTATAGGTTAAAACAGTGTTCACTTTCTGCAGCTTTTTATTTTAAACAAATTGTCACAGTACACTCCACAATAAAAAAAGTAAAAATTAAATAATAAAAAAATGTTTCTGTTTAGTTGGATAATACAAGTGGCATTTACAAACACCTTATTAGTAGTCTTACTTTTGCATTGTAAACAAAAATTCAAATGCTGAGATTTTTTTTTATTTTACATTTTGTATGAAAACTATTTTGCAGGGAATATTTTGAGCACTTTGATGAAACAATCAAAGTTATCAACAACAAGGGTTCCCAATCCATTTGTATGAAAATAACTTTCATTTATTCAACCTGCGGACCCTTAACATACAATTAACCCCATTTTAGAAACACAAACACTCTTGATTTTTGCATTTGTGAACAACTTTAAAACATATCGTGGCCCCTCTCATTAACCCAAAATGGAACCCACTCATTTAGAGAGTTAAACAGTGGCTAATTACCAAAACACTACAACATACTTACATTGCGAACTGGGAGACTGGTAACCTTTTTTAGATGATTCGCAACTGCATTAAACATGGGGAATTGAGTCTTCAATAAAGCTGCAATTAGTTGGTTGAGATTCACACTGGCACCACACACCAATGCACCACTAGACTGATTCACTGTGGTAAGTTCTGGAATTTGTGCAACATCAACCAGTGCTGATGGTTGCCCAGAGCGGTAATAAATCCCTGAAAGAAATTAGTAAAGAACAGTAGAATTTTTAGTTTTGGGACAAAATGAGATGCGAATGAATTATATGTCATTTTTTCTCATTTGAATAAAACACAATGTTGATTAAATGATGATGTATTTAGTTTATGTTACCAAATTTAAACAAACAAAACCAATAAAAAATGACTAAATCTGACAAATCAGAATTATTTCCATAATGATTAAACATTCCCATATTACACTAAAATCATCATTCTTTGTTTTGATAAATGTTTCTTATCAAAATAGCATTTGTTATTAAATAAGCTCTAACATTATTTTATCAATAAATAACTTTTGTGATTGTTCATTAAAATTAGAATGTACAATAAAGAAAAACACAAAAATACCTGATGATGTGTTGCCACAAACCATTTGGGCAGTAGGTTGGGCTTTTAAAACAGCAACAAGATCCATGAAATTTGCTGGTCGTATCCAAGTAATCTCACCATCCCCAGTAACTATTTGCATTCCCTTCTGTTCAAACTCTTTAGACTTCTTTTTGATGCATTCCAAGTAACAAAGATCTTTGCCTAGGTCCTACATACAATGTTTTTTGCACATAAACCAATGAATATTTTCAATAGTTGACCTATTTAATGTAGTAGTGTTTATCACAATTTTAAATATATAAGACCCAATTTGCTATGTTACTGCCTTTAGTTCAAACTTATTTCAGTGGCTTTAATTGAAGAAGAGACATCATGGCCCACTTTGAAGACCATTGTATCATGTGGCTTTACTGCTACTAAACAAAAAATATAAACAAGTTTCATTTAAACCCATTGACTTCAACACCATTGACAATCCAAACCATTGACTTTTAAAATAAATAAAAATGTGCATCCCTAAACTTCATGTTGCTTTGTTTCATTTTTATTCTTAGTGGGGGGTAACACCTAAATGTGCATACTGCTTCTATTGTGCAGCTGTCTGTTTATTGCAAGTCCCCAAATAATTTTTTATTAAATGTTTTGACTTACTGATTTAGTTTTAATGTCTAATTCATATACCATCTATCCACGAACTGTGTCCTTCACTTTCCTGCGCTTTATAATGTCTCGATGTTGTCCTTTTTTTCGTCTTTTTTCGGTGAAAATATATTTTATGGCAGTGTGGTCCAACTTTATTTTGTTGCCATTTAAAATCGTTAACTTACTACGCGGGCCAAGGTTTAAATTTTTACAGGAAAAACTTTTTTCTGGGTCAAACTCTAGGGCAGGGCTTCTCAAACTGTGGGTCCCCAATTGGGGTCGCGGAATATAATTTTGGGGTCGCGAAACATCGTGCATTATTTGTCGTTGTCACATTAAATGGTTTAAATGGCTTATGCGTAAATTTATTGTATAAACATCATTCTCGTGTATAGGCTGTACCAGGAGTGCAGAAGTGCGGCGACAGAGACGAGTTTATTAAAATGTATGTACTGGCGGCCGTGACGTAAATAAAAACTCTTTTGCCAAAGTTTTGATTTTCAAACTGCTCGAAGCACATTTTGTAGAGCTTAAAGAAATATTACCAGCCTAGAAGCCATATGCGCCAGATTTTTAATGCCTTGTATGCAAACAATGCGAAAAAGCAGAAACCAGAAGCGTTACAATATAGATTATGACGTCATAAAAACTAACACTGACAATCTGTGTATCAAGTTGGAAATTAATTTAGGCTTTTTAGGCGCTATGAGATGGTATATATATAATATATAAGTATTTCTTTACATCAGTAATATTTCTTTACATCAGTAAGGTTGTGCACCCCTGGGCTGTATCCATCAAGGGGTCGCGTAGAAATTTCTGTTTGAAAATGGGGTCGCAGAGCTAGAAAGTTTGAGTAGCCCTGGTCTAGGGTAACTATAGACCTTTTTTTATCTATAGGTAAGTTTATTTTATATTTTATAGTTATTTACTAAGAAGAAGCTGTCAAAAACATTCAGTTTATAGAAGCAGAACCCTTTATTACATAACAATGCCTTGTCATGCGTCACAATAGGAGATTTTGCAGTATTCAGTGTGTGTTAATCCTTAATTCTCATTTTAAAAACATTGAATTATTGAAAACAAACCTTATAGTTGTCATTAAAATGTTGGGACTTTCGCGGGCCAACAAAATTATCTCACATGCCACAATTGGCCTGTGGGCCTGCAGTTGGACAACGCTGTTTTAGGGCAATTGTGCTGCTCTGATTTGTTTCACCAGAGAGAATTAACTCTCCCATATAAACTCTCGATCACTCACCTCAATATCACCACATTTTTTCAGTAGTTTAGGATCAGCATCACTTGCAAAAGATTTCATGGCATCCAATATTGGTCTGTAGCCAGTACACCGACAAATGTTTCCATCAAAACTGTCCTCAATCTTTTTCTGAGTAGGGGTGGGATCATCTGACAAAAGACTAAAAACAATTTGCTGTAGTTAGTGTATATTTTTATGCTCAGACTGTGGTACATTTCCTACTAGAGTAAACATAAAAGTCTGTTCAAACCAATGGAATTTTTGCATTGGTAATGTTTTCACTGTCAAATTAGGTTTCCCTGTAATTAACAAAAACTAAAAAAGTACACACAAATATACACGGGTGATTTCGACAGTCTTTTGACCAAAAATTATCAATACTTTTAAATGAGAAGAGTTTATTTCACTTGATGAAAGACAACATAGATACACAATGGCACTGAACAATCACCAAGCCCAAAATAGCTGTACAAGTGCAACGTTAAAACACAACTGGGGGGGAATTGCTAGTGGAACCAATTGAAATAAAATACTATTTGCCAGAATAGCTCAATAAACCTGACATTATGCCTGGCAGCACTAGCTTATATACAGTTGAAATAAAATTGACTCACTTAACAGGACTTTTCCAAATTAGCTTTATGATTTCAAAATTAGGCAACAATAGCCTTTTATTTAGTTGACACGTATTTGTACCTGTACATATTCATGACAAAGCCAGGTGAACAGTAGCCACATTGTGATCCATCGAACTCTGCAAGCCTTGACTGAATTTGATGAAATCCTTTCCTGCTTGATCCAATACCCTCAACAGTGGTAATACTGCACCCATCAACCGAAGCAAGTAATACGAGGCACTGTGTGATGAAGTTTAAAATTTGCTGTTTTCATTTAATGTATTGCACAGGCATATAATGCTTATGTAAGCTATTGCTGACAGACATAACATCAAGTTTATGAAGCTCTTCTGGCAAATGTATTTTTATTCCAACGTTTCAATGGCCTATACAGGTCACCACTTGCATTTAGTTATTTACGCTGATGAAGACGACTTATATAGGACTTCGAAAGGTCAGAATAAAAATACATTTGCCAGAAAAGCTCTATAAACTTGATATAATGCTTATGTCTCAATTTTGTAGCTACAATTTCTTTCACCAAAGAAAACAAGCTACACTCAACAGAAACATGTACTATAAGAACTTGACTTGACATGTTGTATTTGCATTACTGTATGGTGCAACACTACCAATAAACATCAATTCCACCAATTTTTACAACCTTTTACATGGATGTATCACTTTTGATGAATAATTTGAAACAGGAGAGCTTATTTACTCATTAGCATTTCAAAGAGCTACAGTTAGGGGGTAAAAACTCCCTCTTGCTTATTTATCAACCAGGCATTTTTCTATGGTACTGACCGAGTTAACAGCTTTCATCTCTCCTGGTGTTGTTTCCATGCCAACAACACAACAACCACATCCTCCTTCATAGCACATCTCCTTTGTACCAGTTAGTCCTGGTTGTGCACGAATCCATGCATTTAATCTCATTGTTGCATCAACATTATCCACTATACGGAAAAAAATCACAGTTCAAGCATATTTTGTAGTTTTTTTTGCAGGGCAGATTTGGGAAATAGTAGGTATACGTATATTTACCTGTACGTGTTTGTCCATTGACAGTGAATGTGATTGAGGTTTTAGCCATAGTGGAAAACTACCAGTCTAGCCTACCACTGGAAATTGCCTGTTTGAGTTACAAAATTTTATATTTAAGTTACAAAATTTATACAATCATGGATACACTGCCATACTCAGACTTTCAATTGCCAGTTTAGCAACTCTTCAGCAGACCAATTTTATACACCTCCTAAAACTGGTGGTACTAAAGACTATTTAGTACTGTGTGATATCAAAGACATACCATAGTTAATCAGTGGCACTAAACACAAACTGTGTTTGCATTCAGTCTGGCATCGTATGCTCTTGTAACAATGCGTTGACACTTTGGCTCATATGCCAAGGTTGTCATGCAAGGTGATTTTTAATGGCATTTCAAATGATTTGTGGTTTTATATTCCAGTACTTTTTGATAAAATTAAAGCTTATTATATTTCTTGTTTTTTGTTTGTTGTGAAGTAACAATCTCAAAACCCACACAGATATGTATAAATCAACTGACACTAACTACAATTACACACAAAAATGTTAGTGCAGAAAGCCATTTCAACATGACAAATAAATTGGCACATGACATCAAAGGGTTCTTGACCCTTGGTTTAAACATTGTTTAGATCATACTGTCTTACTTCAAAAACTTAGAGTATGTAAAATTTAAAACAAATACATGTCGTAAGTCCTAGCTGCAACATATGCAATATTTTTAAAAAAATCCAATAGCGAACATAAACATTAAACAATACTGCTTTTGTCTGACAAATATTCACACATGCTTGAATAATTTACCATGTATTACCCAAACAAAAACAAATCTAATAGCATGGAAATTGTGAATTATTCTAAAAGTAGAAAAGGCAGTTGCATGCGCAGTGAAGCAACGCCTGTGAGGACTTGCTGTTCAAGGTGCAACAATTGCAATAATCTTTATTAACCTTTTTGGCATAGTGTTACGAGTTACTTGACAGAATTTCAAAATTTATGACCTGCCTATATGAACCATGTAAATACTTGAAATTATTGGTGACAGTCTCAAAGAATGAGATTAGAAATAATAAAGACAAAGACCACAATACTAAATGTCGCATAAAATATTATATCCATGACAAGTGCAGGATTTGCAGGCAGTCAATAGGTCAAGTAAATTGGTACAGCTGCAGTACATTTCACCATGACTCTGAAAGTGTGCCATTGGTTGATGGTTATTTTGCCCATCAGACCATTATGATATTGCTGAGCCTTTTCAAACCTTTTAATTAATGCACTCTAATGCGATTTCTTTCAGCAAGACAACCAAATTTTAACTTTTATTGACTTATTATAGTTGGTATATTCCAGTCTGCAGAATATGGCAGTTCCCAACGAGATCTCAGGCATGCAGGACAACTTGTTCCACATGCACGCTCACACATACATAACCTCGAAGTCTAGGTGTAAAACCAATTATATAAGGTACATCGCAAGAGACCTGGAGGACCAGGCAGTGCTTTATGCTAAATTTCCATGTGCACTAAAAAAATCATCGTGCACACTTTTTTCCAAAACAACTTGCACATGAAGTTGCTATACTCGACTGGGCCATAATACCCCTGTTTGATACTGTGGATATGTGGTTACCGCACAACACTAGCTGTAAGTAACTGTTTAACTCAAAAACAAAATTGTTGCAATATTTTTTGCCTAATTGTTTTGGCTCTACTCAAACTTAACTAAAACAGCAAGCTTTGTACTTGCAGCTCATAATCGCATTTAACGTTTTCAGCCTTTTTTCCTCATGCACAGAAGGCACGCTCTGTTTTTTCATCTGCAAGTTGTGTGCAAACAGGCCAGGCTTTCGTGTTTTGTTTGACTTTTGAGACACTGCAAACAAACCACGTGACCCCTTGGCAAAAAAAACTCGCAAAATATGCTGATGATTAGGTAACGGGAAACCCCCCAAACGAAGCTTTCGTGGGAAAAAAAGTTTCAGTTTGAGAACAAACAGTTTTGGAAAACTTTTAAATCGTGCAGCTTGCAATCCTCGTTTAACACAAAAATATTTTTGTAATTAAAGCAGCTAAAATGAAAAAATACCGAAATAATGTGAAACATGAGAGTAAGAAATTTCAACTCCATGAAAAAATGAGGTATAGTAAGTCACTATTAGTAACCAATATCCCGTCCATGACCGTCGGTCGGATTTGTTTCAAATTGTGTTCTGATCGGACCAGCACCAAATATGTTACTTTTGGTTAAAACAATATTTACATGCAATAACTTTATCCTAGATTTCAAATTAATAGCATCGACATAAACTATACTTTCATAAAAACTGTTTAATACCAGACATCGGCAACAACTGTCAAACAAAATATTCCGAGGAGGTCCGCTAAACCGCTTTCTTTGCGTCTGATCGGACAAAAAAAGCGGAAACGTCCGATCAGGCCAACGACCTTGGAAACGGGGTACAAGTGACGACCAATGAAATATATCATCGTAAAAGAAAAGTATGGTCAAAATGGAAGTTTGCTACACGAAAAGCGTATCTTGAAACTCATTTCTTTTTTTAATTGTCAAATACTGAAATTTGAATAGTATTTCATAGCGTTTTCTTTCACAAGGCAAAATCGCTGCGCATCCGCCTGAGCGCTTTTTCGAAAGTGACATCACAGACACGCCATGTATAATGTCACAGTCACTCATCCTCTTCCGATTCCTTGTGCTGCGTCGAAATGACGTAATATCCCCAATAGATTCCATTGAAGGCGAGAAACGTAAAGAAATAACCGACACGAAAGAATACGTCAAGCGTTGCTGCGTCATCACGTAACCGAGTGACGTTACAAATACGTTTCCATGGCGATGGGCTCTAAACAAACAACCAAAAGTATTTTTTGAAGCAATTTCAGAGTTATTGTAAATTTATTGTGTTTACACTTGCTTACTGATAATGCTGTGAAGGCAAAATAAATATATATCTTAACTTATGAACTCAATAGACATAACAATAAAGCTAGTTATAGTCAAGCAACGAGCTGGGTGATTCTGTTTTTGAGTTTATGGTAGCCTACAATGTATGTAAATTTATTGTATGTTATGATATCGCAAAATTCCAAATAGCTCAGTTTGTTTAGAAAATTTACCGTTCCCGTTGATGACTTCTTTTGAGCAGTTTCCTTTGGCCGCTTGTTGACGCCATTGTAACGTTGAGAATAAGGCAATGATCTGTATATAATCGCTATATCTTCCGATATCTTGTGGTGTTGATAGTTGCTAAAGAACCAAGAAAAAAATAAGAAAAATATTCCGACAACACGATTACAAAATTTGAAATGTGAAATTTGAAACTTACACGTTTTAAATAGCATTCTTTAATCACATTGCATTTAAAAAGACAATTCTTAACAATCATTCAAACTCAAGTTCGTAAATTTAGAACTTTATTGCAACATTTAAAATAAACAAAGAAGCTTCATAAGGAATCTAATTCAAATATCAGATTGAGACATAGAGTTTTTAATAAGATCTGGTCATGAGCACAATGTATGTTCTAAATCGCGTAAGTGTAAATGTGTGAAAAAAACACACCAAATAATTTCATTAATTTACAAGATTTACTTTGAATGGTTGAGACAATTTTCGTCCATCATCTTGGCATCCAACATTCTTCTCATGTCACTTGTCCGAGTTCGCTTTTAAAAATATACAAACCATCGGATATCAGGGAAACTAAGGATTAATACTAGCGGACAAAACTTAAAACCGCCCTTAAGTGTTATGAAACTGACACATTTCGTTTGATGCTACAAGTACGGATAGCTACTCGATTGGTACTGGTTTATTTTTGGTTCGTATTAGCAAGTGTTGAACCTATGTACTTTATTATCTGCAGTATTTTCTTCCGATTTAACATTTGTATTGGGATACATAGACATATTCAAGTACTCGTTAAAGCTAGATGTGATTTACTTTTTTGTACGTTTTTTAAATAAAGATATCTACTAAACCATGGGTCGGCAACCTTTTTGGCACTGGGATCGGTTTTAAACCTGAAATTTAATCACGGACATGCCTTCAAAAAACTACAAATATTCAGCAATAAAAACGCGAAAATTAGTTTATGCACGGGCAAATATTTCAAAGCATTAACCTGAAAAAGTATACGGCCCGGGAAAGAACTCTTTGCGGACCGGCGACTGCCGACCACTGTACTAAACCAATTATTTTTTTATCAATTTATGCCAAATTTAATAAAAAAACATGTGACGCAATAAGTAATAAATCGGCGACCCATAACATTTTAGTCCAAACTTTATCAAAATTCATATTAACGGTGAAAAATTCATTTTTTTAAATGTGTAACCCATTTACCTGGTGTTCATTTTCGGTTTCGGAAGTTCCCATGTTATCAATAGACCTTTTCTGTTGTTTTGTCATAAAGAAGTTTAGCACGCAAAATTCAAGAACAGTGGAGAAAACGAAAAGAAAGCAGACCCACAAGTAGATGTCCATCGCGGTCAGATACGACACCTAATGGAAGGACGTACACAGGTTAAACAACCATCTTCTACTTCAGAAAACTATATATTATCATCAAAATAATAAGCATAGGGTTACGCTGTGGAAAGTTTTCAAAAACACTACAGCAATGTCATTTTTGTTATAAGATTTAAGCAAAATCAAAAATTTTAAACAACGGTATCTTTCCAATTATCTACCATCACTACTCTCTCTACTTATATTTTTTTAAACTAAACCTTGCCATATGTGGCAGTGCTCGAAAGACCGTCTTGTTTATACAGTATATATAGCGCCTTCAAAAGGCCTGTCGAGCTATTATTTATGCTTTATGTTTGTTTGTTTTTTAAAAAAAACTTTTCAGACCGTTTTCGGACTATGCGCCGTTGTTGCTCTTGTGTTTAAAGCATCTAAGTTTAATACATGGACATGAAAATTAAATCTGGTTTTCTATTGCACGTGTCCAGAGTAGCTGTATATTTCTTGCTTGAAGTAAGGTGGAAAGAACAATAAGTTTTTGGAGAGCTCTTCTGCCAAGTATTTTTATTCCCACGTTTCGACGTCCGATACAGGTCGCCTTCATAAGGGTAAATAACACTGAATGCGCGTAGTGCAGTAGTACAGTGCATGCACGATAAACACTTTTCCTTTGTTAACACTTAGTACAGTGGTATTTACCCTGATGATGAAGGCGACCTGTATATAGGACGTCGAAACGTCGGAATAAAAATACTTACCAGAAGAGCTCTATAAGCTTGATGTTAGCCTGGCAGCAATAGCTTATGTATGTGGCAAGAACGTTGTCCGAAATTATTCAAACACAAGCATGTGATATGTGATATATTTTAATCTTAACATTCACCTTTGGAAGGGAAGATTTTAGACCAGTGATGATTGTCGAGATGGTTAGGACTGACGTCACACCTGTTAAACACGTCATACGCGTTACTTTATCCAAGAGTGAAAAAAAGTATTAGGATTCAAATTAATTCGGCAGATACCAAATAGTGGCTGGTAGACCTACTCTCAAAAGCGAAAAAAAGATGCTTTGAACAAAAATTTTCGAAAAGTTGGATGCCTACTAACCATATGGCTATAATCAGCGGTGGGATTCAGTAGGTTTGCATCGGTTCTATAAAACCGTCGCACGAAATTTTATGAGATCAGCGAACCGGTTAGCATTACTGGGGACTGTCAATGGACTTTTTGTAACAGTACCGACTGAAAAATATGAGATCCGGCTGACAAAAAAATGTAATCCCACCACTGGCTATAAGTCTAAATCCGTCTGGTCTGTCAACCGTTTTAAGGTGTCGAACTATACTTTTTTGCCTCAACACATCCATTCGCGGACTTGAATAAAATGTATAACATTAAAAACAGAGGAAGAAGTAAAAATATTTAGTACATCGTGAGTTTTTAAATAACTTTCTATCAGAAAAACACTGCTTAATAAATTATTTACATGGGATTAAACACGCCCCACCGAAATACGCCTAATCTTTTTTATCCTTTTCCACGGTAAATCTAATTTATGCTTATTTCTTGCAAAACATCTTAAAAAATCTTACTTTAAATCCGTTACATGAAATTGCACTTGACATTGATCGAAATAAAATTCAATGCTAAAGCGAAAAATGTTTTTTTGTTGCTTGACCGCACTGAAGGACATATGGATAACATGGTTATTTGACAAAAATTTTAATAAAGACATTACAGTTCGGTTTAATAAAGCGGTTTTTAATTTCCCCCAAAAGATGTTGAAAAGTAAATTGAAGTCACGGTTTTGCTTATTAATAATACATTGTGGCATTTGGGTTTGTTCCAATTTGCAGGCATTTCGAGATTAAAAATATAATGCGGTTGTATAGCTGTTTCAAGCAGTAAAAAGCTGTTTGCAGTGCTGCGTTTATTTGTCGTCACTTCAGTTAGGAATTATAAAACAGCCGAACCAATTTGAGGCTCATAATTTTATAGGCCCCAAAGTAGGGTTTCAAAATATATTATGACATTTCTCGAATTACACTTTACAAAAGTATTTCTTTGAGTGAGCGAAAATGCTCTCCATTTGTTTTTACGTTTTTCCTTTCCTGAGGCTTCAATGCTTAGCCCTGTCAATCAAACTTTCGGGCCTAAACGGGCTTATCACAAACGATTCGGGTTCGGGCCGGGTTTTGGACTTGCACTTTCGGGTTCGGGCTCCAATTACAGGCCCGTTTACAATTTTGGTCAATAGTATACAAATAAATTTAATAACCATTAAAAGAGTACGAGCAAAAAGTTAATGAACCAGTAAGTTGTGAAGAAACAAAACAGTTTGAAAATAGATTGTATGTTATATACTATATTGTAAAAGTGTTTGTCCGAGAATCTTGCTATGACAACACAATATTCCAAACTCAATTTATCTTCGCAAATTTTGAAACATCGCAGATAATTTTTCTGTTTATAGGCCTTGTGGTAGAGTTTCAGAATAGAATAGAATATTTCTCGAATTTCATTTTACAAAAATGTTTCTGACTATTTTCTGACTTTACACTCCGTGTCAGTGTTTTTCTGAAAAAATCATCTAGTTAATTGGGCAGTTGCTGGACCTGTTTAATACCAATTGTTTATTATTGTATATTGTGTTTGTTGTCGAGGCCTCAATCTATAGGCCGGTCCAATCAAACTTCCGGGGCAAAACAGGCTTCTCAAAAACGTTTCGGGTTTAGGCCCTAATTTCAGGCCCGTTTACAATCGTGGACAATAGTATACAAATAAATTTAATAAATCCTGATAAATTGATTCTGTGAATCATTCCCTGTTCTATTGCCATTGTTGCGACGATTCCCACCTTTCATATTATATATATTACAAGTTTGGGAAATCTTTATTTCCAGGCTGAAATCAGTTGACAATTGTGGAATAAATCTAATAGTTCGAAAATAGATTATCCTATGTACTATATTGCCAAAGTGTTTTCCAGAAGAATTTTGCTATGGCAGCACAATATTCCAAAGTCAATTTATCTTCTCACATTTCGCAGCATCACAGATATCACGGAACTTACCCATAGACACCCGCGCAGGGACCGATCTAGGATCAATCCACATTCCCAGACCAGCAAGCACAACCATGATCATGGCTGGAAAGTAGGATTGGAAAAACACGGATAGCAGATATCTTTTCAATTCAAAGCTCACTTGAAGTTGCGACTTTTCTCCGGCTGGTAAAAGTACATACGGTTAAGATCATGAAATACGACAAATCAGTTGCACTTGTTTTTTAGCAGTTGCAACCCAGTATAATATACTAAACATAAATAAAAGTCGGTTTCCGATAGGTAAACTGTAT
Organism: Phallusia mammillata; assembly: GCF_965637545.1. Classification (NCBI taxonomy): domain Eukaryota; kingdom Metazoa; phylum Chordata; class Ascidiacea; order Phlebobranchia; family Ascidiidae; genus Phallusia; species Phallusia mammillata. The sequence continues at coordinate 18,927,211 of NC_137256.1, read as the reverse complement.
GCAGTACACACTGTTTCGACCTATTTGGTCTTATCAGTGCATCTAGTGACAAAACATGTTGGCTAGTGCGGCCATCTAACGACAGCACGCAGTTTGTTGGGAGTAACACAACTGGGCATAAGGCATAAACCACAGAGGAAACTGGTACACAATGGCCAAGCAACAACTTGGGAACACAAAGTGATGTCGACTCAGTGTCACCATTTTAATATAAAAGCAGTAGGTCAATAAATGACAGAAAAATCAGTTTCTGCCTTCGGTACCAACTGGGACAAATTTCAAACCACCACAAATCCATGACGTCAGCAAACCTATTTAAGGTCGTACTTCTATGACGTGAATCATTTTTTTGTATAATTTGTAGGCGTGTGTATGTTAAAATTTTTGAAAAGCGAACCATTGTAAATTGTAATAACGTAACAAACCAATTACGTCATCACCTGCGTATTGCGCAATCCCGGTCATGCTGACGTTCTGGGAGTGAAAAGTATGATGGACCAATCGAAACTTCGGCATATTTGTCACCAATCGAGTGTCCATGAACAAATCTTCCATTCCTTTTCCAACTGACCATTCGAGGATCAACTCGTCTTTGCTGTGACCCACTGTGACATTATAATACAAATTTCAAGGAAATGTGTTAATTGTGAACTGTGCACCTGAATATACTGGACCGCTTGGTGCATCTTTATTAAGGTGCACATTTACATCGCTTGGTGCACCTTTATTTCGCTCGGTGCAACTTTTTTTTGCTTGGTGCATCTGTATAATGATATAAAGGTGCACAAAGCGATATTAAGGTGCGCCAAGTGTTATAACGTTGCACCAAGCGGTGATAATAATGCACGAAGCGATCCAAGCGATTCTTTGTGTTTTAAATGTACTCAATCGTGAGCGCTTGTTACACACACCCTTGCGTTTGACACGTAACATTGCCTCCGAGTTATAAACAAAATTGGAGGTTATTAAGTGCAGTTCAAACGTTTCAAAGCGATACGAATAGAAGAGTTAGAAGTCTCGTATCGGGCTTTTCGGGACGGGTTCAGATTCGGGGTTTAGTTTCAAGCAAAAAGGCTTGAGTTGGGCTGGACTTGCATTACATACTTATCGCCATTTAACGCTAGTCTTGCTTATAGTTCTATTTTAGGCCAATATTTAAAAACAGGTTCGGACAGGGTTTGGAGGTTGTACTTTTAGGTTCAAGTCACAATTTTATACCAGCTGACAATTCTTCTGCAAACTTTAGTATAGGGTATATCAGATAGTGTTTGTGCGAAAAAGCAAGAAGTCCTTGTTTCGGAACATTTGGTTTCTTAATCTTTGCAAAAGCGTCTAACCACTTTGTTAAGTTATTAAAAGGCAAAACATACAAAACGCTTCTTCTTTAAACCCAAAGACTATGACTAAGTTATGGATTGTTTTGGTTACAATCTGGTTTCGTAGCGTTACCAGTTGGTTGGATTGATACCAAACGTAGCTGGCAGGAATACAATGTTTTAAAATAAGGTTCACTGAAGTTCACCTTCAAGCAAATTCATTTTGGCCATGCCCTGAACAGTAATATTGATTTTCACACAAATATAGTCGAGGTAACCCATTGCCCTTTAACTCGGTTTGTAAGCACATTAAAGGAGATTTAGTCAATTCTGGGAACTCTAGAAATCGATTAAAGCCTAAAGGGACAAAACATTTTACTTTGTTCTGGGATTTTAGGCTTTCTCTTAACAGAAGGAGAAAAAGTGACATTTTTTTGATAAACCACTTCAAGGAAAAGACTGCCCTTTTAGTATTCCGACTAAGATGTTGTTAAAAAAATACTGCTAAGATTTGATAAGAAAATTGCAATTTCTTGTGACAAACAGTTAATTCAGTTGTTTTACCGCTGCAATGGTATATTAATGTATTTAAATATGGTTTTGGCCTTGTTGACAAATATCGTAAAACACAACCTATAAGTTTTTAATTTGATGACTAAAGCTAATTAATTTTTTTTGAGTTACTTTGAATAACTTTACCTCAGTTAAGATTGTGTTGTTTGAATTAAATTACTATCAATTCAATGAAAGTGAATTTTTCACGAATACCTTAAAAGAAAAGATTGACATATGTTGTTATTTCTCAACTTGTAAATCTGTTTACAGATACTTGTGCTTCAAACTTTCAAATTGATTAACCTAGCTTGTGGGTTGGACGAAGAGTATAATGAACCCTATGTCTATTGATTTAGGTTCATGAAAGTCATTCAACCTTTTTTGAGGTTTTTGAGATATATATAACTTAAGTTATATTTCGCAGTAACGGCAGTATCAATATCTTGTTTGAATAGAATCAAGATATTTTTTATGAACTTTTATCTGATTGAAGGTCTTACAAGTATCTTTTAAGATTGGCAATACTCTTGTAGATGCTACTTACTGCTTTGAAACATAAGAGAACAACTTTCGGTGTCGAGCGGAAAATTGTACAAGCTCATCTGGCAAGCTACGGTCGTTGTTATTCTGTAAATCGATGAAAACAATTATACGCATCAGCATACAACATATTACACCAGCGGTTCTCAAACTAGGGGTCCGTGAGGCAATTTTGGGGGGGCCGCGAAAAGGTTGAAGTAAATGTATAATCTTAATTTGGCGTCAGTTTGTGCCACTGAACAAGTTCAAATCAAAGTAGAATAGAGAATCGACTTTGTCCATTGCTAACCAATAGCCTTTGATGTATGACAACTAACAAACCTGCAATTGTTACCGCACAACCGTAATGTTTTTTGTCTTGTCTGTGATGTCACATTTTTTGCAGAACTAGCTAAAATCCTGTAATCAACTTTCGTTTTCTTAAATACACAGTCAGGCTGAAGGACCGCGAGCCCACGAAATAATGGCAAAGGGACCGTTTTGAAAAAATAATGAAAAAGTTTGAGAACCACTGTATTGCACAATAAACCGTGTGGTTCAGAATTAGTGGGACCGGACTTTTGGGTCGATTGTTTGGGCCTGCTTTGACACCCAACCTCATTTTTGCTGTAATTTCACTAACTGTAGGGCCTAATGAGTGCTTTTTTCAAAAAAAATAACAGGCCACAAACGGGTTTTGGGGCTGTGCTGTCGGTTTTAGTTCCCAACATCAGTCCAATTTACAATTTGGTGTGGCCTCAACAAACCGTGTTTATTTATTGGCATTATTTACTTTTACACTTTAAAAAAACAGACCCACATTTTCAAACAAATAATTTAAAACAGTGTATGTGGTATTTACATGTCACTTGGGAAATTACTTTACCTCAAACCCCCCCCCCCCCCCCCAAAAAAAATTAGAAAATTAATTGGGAAAGGAATTTATAAACAAGACTGATAAAGCAGGGTAAATGGTCCACAAATGTGTATAAATAGCCGACAAAATGCGCCTTAATGTCTGAATAAAAATCACTTTACCTTTATAAATTTTACCCTTATAAGTTACAGCTTATAAAATCACTCACTTTACACTATAGAAAATCTGCCCGTTGCTGAAAAGCCGCATGACCAGGTTGTCCACTGTAGTTTTGTGAACAAACGAGCTCTTTGAACCGATGATATAAAGATCTGTTAAAAGGCATGACAAATTTGTACTGGGGGAGTAGTTGTTAAAATAAACGTGCAGTATAAAAGTTGGTTTTGCTGGCTTAATTATTACACACCAAACACTGTTGAACAACCGCAGAAAATAAACAAAATTACTTTTACTGTCCAAATCGTTTAATGTCCTAAAGTCCAAATCGTAGGTATTAACACAAAAAACACGACATGGAAAATAAAGGCAGCAAATTACACTATTTATCAATATTTAATATTTTTTGGTGGTATTAGTTGTGACTGGACTGTTTTTATTGTTTTTATCGATATTTTATTATTGTGTGTGGAATAACGTTTAAACGCATGGTCACCATAACAATTACGGTGCCGAGCTGCTTGGCTATATTTTTTATTAATTCAAACTTATCAGGAGACTATATAAAGCCAGTTTTATTTCTTAAATAAACAAGGCGACAGGACTCGAAACCTCTGGAAAGCACTTTGCCTTAATCACTTTATCACCTTGTACCAAATGTATTTAACATGTAAACCACCAACCTGGCACCCACAGCTTGCTGATAAGTCGACTAGGCAGAACAATACTTTTCATTCCTAATCTTGATCGAAACCGCAAGCGAGTGTCCGTCCACGTTTCATGCATGCGAAGTGTAAACGTGAGATCCTAAAATAAAGAATTTCGTACGATGCTACTACGATATCACTTTTCTCAGTAGGTTTTTTTTACACATAAGAACAAGATTATTTTTCAAGCAAAATTTCGTAAAGAAGCTACGTAGCTGACAATTTCTGCACACACAAATTGCAAACCACTCCGAAAATCGATTTTCCCAAAAATATGGCATCATCAGTCCTTATATTTAAATAGACATTCAGCAGCGGTTTGCAATAAGAAATACCCAGACTGATTTGAGTGTGCTGGTATGTAACTAAATCGTCTGTTGACCATCCGTGGATCAGGACGATCTGTATTTAGTACTTCTTTATTCTTAGAAACGCGTGTTATTTTCCTGTTTTGCATTCAACATTGCATAACCTAAACTTTTTAATTTCGAAATCGACTTTGACACAAAAACAGAACCAATATTTTTCTAACCCTATTTGAATGAAACATTGAACATGCCTATTACCTACGACTAGTAATAACACGATTGACGAGTTTTAAATATTCTGTCGATCATAACATCAACACGGCAAAGCAGCTCACCATATTTTTCTCTGATATGTCTGTTATACTTTCAATCATCAACGCTAATCCCACTTTGATTGGCAGACCTACAAAAACAACTTGTTATAAGCAAACGTGTCGTAGCCCGAAATTATTTTAAGGGGCTACACTTTTGTGGCTTGTTACAAGTTGGTTATAACAAACAGTTATGGTATCAAACACGTGCATTTGAAAAAATATTAAGGGGAGTTTTTGTCTCTTGCCATCTATCTCTGGGTACAACAACTATTAGATTTTGTACTTAACCTTTACTTAACCAGATATGTTAGACTGCAGGTAATTTGCAAATTAATGTTTTCAGCATGTATATAGGCCAATTAAAATCATTAAATCCACAAAATTAAGATTTAAAGACTGTTTTTGCTTTAATTCTTTTTAGGTCAAGAAGTCGAAAACAGATTTTTTACAAATATAATTCTAGATTCCATAATAATTTTGCGTTGAAAAGTTGATAAAAATTCTTCACCAGAATTCAAACCAAGTCCCAAATCCTAAATTATTGCATCAGTATGCCTTATTAACACACTTGATTGTGTTTTCCGTTACCTATTTTAACTATGTCACTAAAAACACCATGTAACAATTAAAACTACAAAATACTCTTCTAATTTGATAAAAACATATGATTTTCTACCTTTGTTTCTCGGCCGAATGCTCAGTTCGTAAGAATGATCACGAAACATCTTTTCTATCTGCCTTGTAATATCGTTACCGTGTCCGTCCATAGCTAAACCCTGCGACTGTGGGCCAATCATCGACCCGGGAAAAACTGTAAAAAAATGTGCAGTTATTAGCAGAATAGGGTATTTTCTTTAATATTGGTGCACGTCGTTAATAATGGTACATGTTCGTTTGTTTTATTTTTGTCCAAGTCTGTTGAGTCATTTTTATTTGATTTTATCGATTAGAAAACGGAAGCGTCTTTATTTCAGTTCAACCTATGAGTCCATTGGGTTGAAGCAATACCGCACAAGTGTCCTGCTTAGATAAGCGCATGTGGTCGAGAGAGGATTAGAACCCACAACCTTACGAACACCAGGTGGTCGCGCTAATTACTTGTTTACCTCAGCGACGATACATGTAGGCTAAGTAAGATTAGCACCACAAAAATGAACTTATGTGGTCTAAAAACGAACAGTTTTGACAAATTAAAAATTTTGGAAATCCAATTTATTTCTGAATAACTGACATTGGACACTTCGAAACAACAACGAACAATATACCATCAACCTAAAATTTTCACTTATAAGATTTTGATAACATGGATGGTAATTTGAAATTACTCTTATCAGTTTTGTCTTGAAAACGGATTTTGGAATGTGAAGACTACATTAAAAAACGAACATGAAAATATGCAATGCGTTACCATTCTTAGAATGTATTCTAGAGCAGGGATTCTTAACCAGGGGTGCACGCACCCCCAAGAGGTGCGAGAACTGTTCCTAGGTGGTGCGGGGATGCTGAATCAGTAAGGTTGGTTAGGTCTTTTCTATAACTTATAAGCAATTATAGAAGGGGTGCGAAAATTGGTTGGTGATTTGAAAGGGGTGCAGCAAGGAAAAAGGTTTAGAACCACTGTTCTAGAGCTATGGTAAATTAGTCATTAAAACTATCACAAAATTATTACTCTTACATTGATTCCAGAATCGCATGTTTCCTGAATCTCTCACCACGTGACGCACAGGCAGCTCTGACGTTTCGTTCTGTGCCATTGAGCATCGAAGAAACGGGTATTGTAACGCGCTGAAAAATGTTGCATGACAAGAAGAAAAGGTCAAATTAGTTAGGTACAATGCATTCTAAATAGCCAGTATTTAAGTGTAAAACTTCACAACGTTTCGTCAGTTGGGTTTTATTTCAGCTCTGACGATGACAATAGAAACTGTCGAAACTTTGCGATTTTTACACTTAAATACTGACTTGTATCTTTTTACCCATAATTCAACCAACAACTGATATATAACAACAAAACTCGTAGCAGATACTAGATACGATATTCTATTTTGCTAATTAACAGCAAAAAGACAATAACTGACAAAAACATTTTCGACTAACTTACAATTCTAGTAGATTTTATTTCAAACAATGAAAAAGAAAAGCTTACATAAATACGTGAAGGACTTGGATGACCGAAACTTTCATGGTGTATATAAAATCCGTGTTCCATCCAACAAATTACTTACAATGATGCTAAAAAACAGGACCACGAGCGGGTTTCCGTCAACCACTCATTGCATTAATTTAAAGCTGCAAAAACACAAAAAAAGAGTCTGAAAATATTTTATGTATTTGAAGCATGCCAACAACAATTAGCAATAATCAGGGTTGCTATCGATGTGAACCATTAAATAAGGACAGCTGAAAAATGAGATTTTCCTACCAAACGAAACAAACGTTTTTGGACAAATCTTTGCATTTATACGAACCAGTGTTTCATACCGGAACGGAACGTTATACCGGAACGAAATAAATAATTTTTGGCTCAAATACCGGAACGAAATACCGAAATAAAAAATATTCAAAATACCGGAACGGAACGAAATACCGTTATTTTTTATTACGGTATTTCGTTCTGGACATTTGACATGTAACAACTGCCAAATATTTTGTGCCGTTAGGCTAAGCAAGTCTATGATAAAAATTGAAGATGCTACAATTTACATCCGTTTGACCATCATTGACAAATTTTATGTGACGTAACAACCACCGACAATAATTCTTGTGTGTTGCAACTTTCTTTCTTTTTTCGCTTAATAGTTGCAAAGACCATAAAGAAATGTTCTTTTTTTAAGACCGAAATACCGAAAAATACCGTTATAAATTTATTTCGGTCAGACCGGAACGAAATGAAAATATCGGTCTGGAACGAAATAACGAAATAAATGATTTGCTCAGAACGAATAACGTTATTTGGTTTCGTTCCGTTCCGGTATGAAACACTGATACGAACTATGACATATTACATGCGAATTTTTGGCCAGAAACAAATTGTTCCACCAACTCCTTGTTTGTTAAAAATACTTCGTGCATCTCACAACAGCATAGGTCTAGGTTTACTTTTACTTGTAGCAGGGATTTGACTTGTGTTTGTTAAAAAATAAGACAAAATAAGGACGTAAGTCAAAAAGAAGGACATTTCTTAGAAATAAGGACAATACATTTTTCTAAGACATTGTCCTTCAAAATAAGGACAAATCTTAGAAATAAGGACGGTATGGCAACCCTGGCAATAATACACGTAAGTTAAAGTTGTAAAAACTTTACTGCTTGCTTAAATCGGAAATAAAAAACAATTTTGACAAGTTAATTATTTATTTCCGACACAAAAAGAAGAAACGCACTGCAGCTACGTCGTCACAACATACTACCAAAATTGTAGATCGTTTATGCTTACTAAATTTGCAGCATTTTTTCAGAAAATGCACTGCACCGTGAAAACGTATTGCCGTATAACATATTTTTTTTTAATCCAAACAAGCGTATTTATTGTACCCCGGCGTACTGTTTTGTCACAATGAAACAAAAGGTTAGTTTCAACGCTAGATTTGAGTTATCTAAAATTCTGGTAAAGTTAACATGCATATTTTTAGTCAAAAAAAAACTGGAAAAAGTTTTGTCTTGTAAATAAGTTATCGAATTTTAGTCAATTTTAGCGAAACAATTACCCATAAAACGGTATAATCCAGCATTTATGGAAACTAGTAATATATCGAATTTGAACGCAATTTTCAACATTTATTTAAACGACATTCCTTTGACTTCATTTAAGGTGTTTAAAGTAGGAAAGAAATAGCAATTGCAGCCATTACAAACACAACCAACCATCTCATGCATTATAAATGAACCTGTTCCTAATGGCGACTTAAACTGCACTAGTGGCCATTGGACATGTGAGTCAACATCTATTAACACAGTCTGGATCGTAAATGTAAAATTTTGTTTTCGAATAAAACAACATTATATCATACTTCACATAATGCATCGTAACGATGTAAAAAGCTATTTTATAAAGATCTAAATTTGCATTAAAACATTAAATACACACAATTCTAGATTTGTTGTTTTCTTTGCCATTTCGGCAACCTTAAATTTTTCGAAGTTAAAAATAATCGCAATTGTGTTGTAGATTTGAAAAGATGAATTAAAAACATATTTTGCCCGACATGAGTTCTTGTAAGAACTATACTGTCCAACATTTACATTGAAATGACTTAAATCGCACCACAGTACCTATGTCACAAGTAAGCATTTTTTTCGCGCTTTTTGCTTTTGTTTCTGATTAAACGAAGCAACATATTTTTTACTGGTCCAATGCTTGTTAAAAGATTGCTGAAACCTTCACCTGGTTGAGTATGAAATAAACTTAAACTGATATTACTAGTAACGTCTACCATATCAACACTGCGTTTGTTGTTTTTCAAAACGGACACAAAAATACTCAGAGTGTCGTAGAAAATTCGACACATATCTTCCACTGCAGTTTAAGGTCAGCGCAAAGGCACTGGCCTACAGTTGACATAGACCTTGCAAGTCTAAAAGGCACTGAAGATTTGTAGGATCAATGAAATAAGTCCCAGTGGAGGAGCGAGCGATTGCGCGGTTTTCTGATGAACGTCGTGTAAACGATGGCAGCACACAATCGATTACATACAACTATGGTAACCGGTGGCGTAATGTCGAACACTAAGTTGACCCTGTGTCCTTGGGTTGTTTACACGTTAGTTTAAGAGTGTCCAGTTTATACTTTTAGGTAACCGAAGCGTTTAAGTAAAAGTAAAAAACGTTATGAGTCCACTGTCTAAGGTAAAGTTATAACTTGGGATAACCAAGTATGTTAAGATGGGTTTTTGACGTTCTTTTGCTGGCATTAACATAGAAAAAATAAAAGAAATAAACGTTTAAAAGCAACAACTGTTTATACACAAAGTAAAATATAACACACTCGCAAAAAATTGCAAACATCGTGCTTGACAAATTTTTCCAAATTTTTGCGTCCTTTAATTCAAAACCAATTTAAATGATTGTTTAAAAATGTTATATCTGCGATTGTTTAAATGTTACACCAAGATTTTTAAAATGACTGCTTTAAGCTTAGTGAAAACAACTTTTTAACATTTGTTTACAACGATAGTTCGTAGCTCACATACTTTAATTTGCTAAAAAAAACAAAAAAAACAAACGATGTCACACCTATTCAAATGCTTTTCAATCAAAAAGCTCCTTTAAAACACAAAAAAGCCAAGTCCGCATTGTTAAACTAACATAAACTACCATAAACACTCGGTACCACCTCAACCTATGAAGCAAACAAGCTATGCAATCCATTATGTCGTGTATCTATGGCTTAATCCTCTGCCTAATGGAAGACCGTTGCATAAAGTTTCCTTCTATACACCTGCGTTCATTAGTGACTCTCAATCGACCCAAGCTTGTTTATAAACGAGAAGCTTAACACGTCGTCAAATCGACATTTGCCTTTTTCTTTTTTATTGCAACGAGAGAGGCTAAACGAGAGAATCGACTCAGGAGCGAGAAACTTTTTGAGTTGGACAACATCTGCATTATTGTAGTCAAAAATTTAAAAAGTAACATATAATTGCTGCATTACATTGTGAAATATAATCGCAGGTAGTTTACAAAATTGTTTAACAGATACACTTCCTATACGTGCATTTAATACTGACATACCGACTTTTTTACACAATTTTGACTTAATGCTTACACATGTTAGTACCTTGAGTAAAATTCGCACTTTCCGACACCAAATTACGGCCATAGCAAATAAACAAATTAATGGGTTATGGGACTTTTAAACGAAAGTTTACAGCTTGATCAATCATTGTTTCAACTAGTGATGTACCGAATCGGCTAAATTTCGTTTCAGCCGAAACCGAATATTCGGTAGTTTTCGAAAAATTTATGACGGGAAGTCGTACGCTACGCGTTTGAGATAAAAACATAAGTTTATCTACCAGGGAATTAGTGCAGAATAGTTGTTTTTCGTCTTCATTTTAGTTCTAAGGTGTTTAACATTGCCTCAAACATGATTGCCAACCTGCCAATGAATTACAGATTTTTTGTCCATAGTGGGAAAAGCGAAAATGTTTTAAACAGTATAATAATTGACGCAATTTCAGTTATGTTGTAGTTTGGAAAAATGCACGGTACCTTACAAGCCAGAAGAGACACGTTTAACGCTTTAAATTTGTGTTCGTAAAAGATTTGGTTTTAGTCGAATTGTAACAAATTATTCAGTCGAAACCGAATCTTTGCAAAAAAGCCCGATGCTGCAGAATACACATGGCAAACTGAATATTCCGTACCTCTCTAGTTTTAACACAAAATGCACGTTATGGCAATAGCACGAGGGTTGGAAAACAAAAATCAATGAAACTGCAATTTTCAAATTACGAATTACCGATGTGAAAAACACCTTAATTTTTGATTAATCCCGTTTATTTACTATATTGATATAACACCCAAGCAAATCGATAAATTTTAATCCCGTTTATTTAAGTTTCCAAAATCCTATTTTTAATTTCATTTCCCATGGGAAGCCCTGTATGGATGGATTTTAATTAATCCAGGGTATAATTACAAAGCGCCAAAACATGAATCACAAAGCCGCCTTTTCATCACTGACTTGACGGATTTGAAAAACAACATTTTAATCTTTTGTTACGTAACAATGGTTTTCATGCCGTCACAAATAAAATACTTTTTTGAGCTTTCACACATTGCGAAGAATGTTTGCCTGTGAGCAGATTACAACTTTTGAGAGTTTACCAAAATGTAGATCTTATACGTCATCATCCAATGACGTCATAGAATGTATTTTTTAGGTGATTAGACAAAACGAGGCGGAAGGTAAGGGTTTCTTAAAATATTTATAAAATAATCGAAAACCAAACTGAACATGACGTCATCAAGGCCATCTTACGCACACCTGACGCAAGGCATAAATCACGTCCCAATGGCGTTATTGAGGTAAGAGCTCATCATACAATGTGTAAAAACCAAACCCATTTTTCTTAGTTTTTTTATGATGTACAAGGTACTATTTAATGTCACATAAAGTTCAGTAAGGGACCGTTATTGACAAATTTTGCATCAACTAGCAGGTTTTTTTCTAGATTAATAGCAACCAGAAACTTGTTTTCTATTTGTAGGATAGATGTACACATATGTATGCAGTCGTTTAAAAAACTCTTTAAGTTACATTGTGTCATTAGACGTCGAATTCACAAAGTAACGTCAAGAATCACAACTCCTACTCCACAATCAAAACGCATTCGGGTCTTCCTCAATGGAAAACCAACTTCCAACAGTAAGTGTTTGTACTGTCAAACATAAAGCCTATTAAGTAACTGTTTCAACACAGGCATGATTGTTGCTGGTCCTAAACAAGACTTTCAAGCACTAATGGTAGAAATCGCCGCAAAACTTCAACCACCGAAGGCCTTACGTCACTTGTATGACGTCACCGGTAAAAAAGTGACGTCGTTTGCTGGTCTGATACACGGCGAGAATTATGTTGCAGCATATGGAAGTTTTATATCTGGCGTAAGTTACGATGGAAATGCACAACCAAGTTGGATCAATCAAAGAACCCCGCGAGGCAGACGTCAGAGTGACGTCACACTCTTGCAAGGTCGTTCTGACGTAAGCCCAATGTCGTGGACCGGGTCGGAGGAAGTTGATGAAGTTAAAGAACTGACCGAAGAAGAAAATGCAGATGACAATCAGAACAACCCGACCTTCTGCTTGAATGAACGTAAAAGCAGCAATAATCAGCAAGACAAACAAAAACCTAATAAACCAACATACGGACACAATGAAAACACTGTTAGTAGAAACAAAAACAAACAAAAGGATAGACCAGATTTTACCACAGCACAACAAAGGAATATCCCACAGAAACCTACCCCCTTACGCAACGCCGAAAATCCGAGACCCCTGAAACGCCAGATTATCGCAATTTACAAAAACGACAAACTAAACCTCACAGTCAACGAAGAACAAACGATACCTGACATCATCGATGACGTATGTGAAGCACTGGGTGTGAAACGAAAGAGGGACTTTAAACTACATCCCTTTGCAAACAATGACGTCATCGATTCGATGGATTCGCTTTTCACACAATATCGTGATTGTGACAAGTTCCAAATTGATGACGTCAATGTTACGCAGTCAGATACGACGCTGCATTTGCCTAAACCCGTGGAAAGTGGTGCTATTGGTTTGAAGCTGGAATGGGTGTACGGGTAGGTTAAAGTGACAGTTATACATTGTGACGTTGAACACTAACAGGCACCTAATGTTTTTGTAGCGGTAATTTGAGACGCGATGTATATGTCACATTATCAGGCGAAGTCGTGGTTGCTTCTGGAACCTTGGTTGTTTTGCATGACGTCACCAACATGAGGCAGCGGTTTTACACCGGCCACAACGAAGATGTCACGTGGTAACAAAAACAATAACTAAAATTATTGAAAAATTACTAAATAAAAACCCTGGTAAATTGATTCTGGGAATCTTTACCTGTTCGATTGCCATTGTCGCAAAGATTTCCACCTTTCATTTTATTGATCACAAGTTCGGGAAAAGTTTATTTCCAGGCTAAAATCAGCCATTCTGTTTAAATAAGACACTGAAGATGCTTTTTAGGGAAATTAACTTGTTTTATTACACTGTCAACTGATTTTAGCCTGGAAATAAACATTTCCCGAACTTCTGATTTACTAAATATAACACTCACTTTTCATTTTTTGCAGTTTAACGTTACACAAAAGTGAGAATTTAGTAGCGTCCGCACAACGGAGCGGAAGTGATGACGTAACTTCCGGTGACGCGCATGTTCGAGTGTGGAGCATTGACAACCTGGCAGTGACATCACAGTTCGGACACGGTCTGTTGGGCAACACAGTGCGCCAAGTGGAATTCTCCTACTCGGTACTGTGACGTAATGTGGTGATGACGTCGAAAATGGTTACATACATAAGGCACAAAAGTTATTTAGCAATCGGTTATATAAAAAAATAATTATTTTCCACATCAAATTTGGTTACAATGTCTGCTGCGTTTTGAAATGTTTTGTCAGTTTCAGAAAAAAAAGAAACAGTTTTCGCTCAACTTGGTTGTTTAAATTAAAGAATTATGTTTTTGGACCAGAATCAATACGAAGGGAAAAGGCAATTTAGCACTTACGGTTTGTGATTAAAATTTTAAAACCCTCGGGATCGTATGACCATTGGGGTGATGTTTGTAGATGACCGCAACACAGCTATTGCGTTTTTGCCAACCCACAGGGATGCGAGTTAATAATTGATGGTCCCTGGTGAACTCGACCCCCAAATCCCTTAAATCCGATGTGAAATTGGGTTTTCGAGTTTCAACCCCTTTAACCAATTTGGTCCACATCAAACAGACAGTGACTTGTGACCTCCGTGTTGGTTAGTACACGGTTTAGCACTCCGCATGTTGACTTTTGTGAGCAGTTTTTAGTATCTTTTTGAATCACATTTAACTTAACACAACTTTTTTAACTTTATACGCCACAATACTATTTTTACGGAGTAGTCTTAAACTTAAAGCAACCTTATCCTCTTGGGTTCGAATAAGTCGTATATAATCGGTTTTCTATCTTATAAATTTTTTACATACTATACATCACATTTTAGTTTCTTCAACTAAGTCATATGATTGGAGAAAAAAACTAATATACGACATTTCGACCAACAAATGCAAATAACGCCAGTAACTTTGACAAAATTTGACAAATTTAAAACATATCATATAGAAGTTCATCGTATTCTCAAAAAATTACATATAAAAGCCAAATAGTTAAAATTTTATTTTAGGGTGATTTGCTAGCGGTTGTTGATTCCGCCAATCTATCACTGTGGGAATGGAAGCACGAAACAATGCTCGGCAAGGTCACGTGCTCACACACTGACGTCACGGCCACGATTTTCACGCGTGACGACATGTGGCTGGTGACGTCAGGCTCTCATCATCTCGCCTTCTGGAGTGTTGACGAAAAACCTTCTAAGTTAGTTCGCAACTTTCGCTGCGGGGTTTTCCCCGAGTCCGCGCCCGAGGCAGTCGCGTGTTTGACGTCGTCGTTTGATGATGACGTCATCACCGGTGACTCGGATGGGAGGATCGTAGTGTGGCGGAAAGATAACGTGGATGTTTATGTGTTGGAGGAAGAAATGATGTGCGAGGTGAGACACTTATCCCAATGGTCATGTTTTGTTGGCACAGAGTTGTAAGCCCCAACCTGAAAGTACATTTCCATAATCCGGCACGCACCCGATTTAAAAAAGGACGAATTAGACCCAAAAGTTGGTGGAAATGGTGCATAAATGATGGTCAGTGCAAAATCAGGCCCGAAGGCTTTTTATTGAAATTTAGGCCAGAATCCAAACTCGAGCCATAACGCACGGCTGGATTTGTAGCAATGTGTGGAAAACTACGGATGGGCACGAAATTTGTCTATTGTGGTCAACAAATTGTGGTGAAACTCTTATACATGGCTTTACTGACGTTGCCGTAAATCAAGCAATCAAATTTAACAAATTTTGAAGACATCTTTCATGTACATTTTGCACTGTAAACTAACAATCACATATTGACAAGCTTGGGAATAACCAGTATAATGTTTCATTGAACGTTAAACAACTTTTGAAAACCCACACATGTCTATAATGTGAGTTTTCAACGGCCGTTCAAACGCTGTCAGCCGTAAGTTTTCAATTTAAATATTCATACAGAGTGTTTTTAAGCAAAGTCGCGAAGTCAGCAATATTATCAGTAAAACCTATGTTTCTGGTTTTCAAATACCACACTATAAATACCAGTAAAATTATCTGGAGGTTACAACATAAAAAAGTGGACATGAAACAAACAGCAAAAAATCCGTTAAACAGCACAAAACGAAAGCAAAAGAAATCAACGAGGCATCAAATAGCATGTCTCTGTACCACATTTCCCGAGAGTATTAGCAATTTTCTGCCCTGAAATCTCGACAGGGGCGTCTAAGTAGCATGTCGTGTTTCAACAAAATCGACCTCTACCGTCAATAAGACACAAGCCTGTATGATGTACCTGTTTAACCGTTTCAGGGCCCGGTCACATCAATGTGTATGCTAAGTGACGGAACCTTGACAGCAGGCGACTCTCAAGGAACTATTTACTCGTGGGATATGCTGCGTATGTGCTCCTCAGCAAAGGTATGGTGCTCAGAAAGGCTGAAATGGTTTCGTCATGGTTTGACAGTTTAGTTGAAGCAGTCTTTTTTGAAAAACATTTTTAAATCAATGATCGATTTTTTGGACAGTCAATCTTTGTGCAGTCTGTATATTTCATCAAATTATATCTTTTTGTTCGTGTAAAACAGTGGATTTCAACCTGTGGGTTGCGACCCCCGTGAGGCAGGTTAACAAATTCTTAATTTTTCGTCACTATGCAGAAAAATGATTGAATGCCATCGTCGGCAAAAGAACGTCAAACATGCATTAAAATGTACAAAAACCGACCAGTAATTTTTGATCCTTAACCTCTTTGCCCAAAGGGGAGTTTATTCTAGTGATTGTGTGGATTTTCTTTAATTGGCCGTTTTTTTCATCAAACTTACACAACGCACAACGTCTTGTCTGTGAATGTCTCGACTTAAGCCACCAATCACCAAGACTTGACCTAAACTTTCAGCTATTAAAACTAATCAATCACAACTCCAGCTACACATTTACATTCGTTTGTTTCTGAGTAGTTCCTTTAGTGGTGGGAAATACCTTTCACAATTCAAGTAGCATGCACATCAACGTACTACATCACGTGCATATGCATTTCAGGCGACAAGAAAGATATCAAACAGCGCGGTTGACGTCATAGTGAGGTCACCACACTTTGATGACGTGTTAATGTGTTTTAGCGGCAACGGGTGGCTGACGGAAGGATCGTTTGCAGAAACTTGGAAAACTACCTTTCTTGTATGTATTGCACATAAAAATAGCAATAAGTGTGAAAATTTTAGCTCGTTCATAGGACTGTATATCAATAAACAGGGACTTGATCTCAAAACGTAGCCTTTTGTAATAATTTTGGTGCTTAATTTGATGTGTTCCCCAATATTTAAGAATTCCGATTCGCTTAACCACATGCAAAAAAGCAGAGAAAATCATTCCATTTTGGTAGTTTGCTTAACAAAACACCTTCTTGCCGACACGACAAACAAACTGCTAGCCTAATTTTTATGCTTTTAATTTTTAATGTATCCAATATATACAAGGGCCTCGGAAAATTAATTGTGGGTATGGCACCCCTACCGGACCACAGCGGGATTTGCGCAAGTGACGTCACTGGCCACGTGGTGTGTTGGACGTGCGAGAGAGCTGGTGACGTAATATGGCAAGCGGAACTGAAAGTACGTTTCAAAAAATCGCAATTTGGGACCAAATCTCTTGCATATCAAGACTAACCTTTTTTTCGCAGGATGACGTAACATGCCTTGACGTGCACCCCGTGCATGACGTGTTGCTCCTCGGAAGTATGTCGTCACAGTTTTTTGCGTTGTCCTCATTGGACGGAGCTCGTCTTTGTAGCAGGCACGTGACTGCTTCTGTCACGTGCTTATGCTTCAGTGATTACGATGAGTAAGAATAAAAGACAACTGAAAAAAAGATAAAAGTTTGCTTTTATAAAATAATTGGACTGTTTAAAAAACAAATAGTTTATTTGAATAAAAAACTAATGATGCCTGTTTTTGTATGGCAAAATATATATTTCTGTAAATTTTAAGAAAGGATTTATGCTTTGTACTTTTTTTTTTTTTTATGAAACAATTTAAATAATCAACTAATTCAAAGCAAGAATCTTTCTTGTTACATTCTATTGTCGGCGGGAGATCCCTACATAAAAGAAGTGTTTCAGCTTTTAAAAAACAAGTTTTCTGTTAAATAAATCTCATTAGATTTTTTTCCTAATTTTCCTAGGTTTAGTTTGTTTTTCAATAAAATTTCAATTCAAATGACCAAAATTTATTATTTGACATCGCTTCTTGTTTAACCAGAATGGAGGCCGTGTCGCTTGTTGCCGTGGCAACCGAAGATCGCAAGATCCACATTTTTTATGTACTGGAAGAGGGACGTGCTTACGTGATAAAGTGCGTTATCGATTCTTACCACGTAGCGATGATCGCCGACTGGTCATGCGATACGACGCTTCTGCGCGTCGGCACACATCATAATGACGTCACTATGTGGAATGTAGAAACCGAAAATCGAGTTGATGTACTTGAAAGTGAAGGGTAAGATACAGAAAGTTTTAAATTTGTAAAAAAAATTTAGTTAACTTTTTTGTCTGCTTGTTTAAGGTGCAATGCCTGGATTATTACAAGCGCTTATTGTAAAATTGATAGCCAATCGGCTTACATCAAAACAGAAGGAAAAGAAAAAAACTTGGATTTGAATTGTATTTAATTTTGTGTGTTCATTTAGGTTTTGGTTTACGAACACGTGTGCAACGGAGCGAAACGTCACGTGCCAATCAACATCGGGCTCACTTAAGGTCGCCGGTTTTAGAGTAGGAACTATAAAATTGTGGAACAACAAAGTAGCATACAAATTTTATTAATATTTTTCCACATGTAGATTATACTAAATTCAATTATTTTGCCAGGTTCTAATCTCTAAGTTCAAATGCACCACCAGTGACGTCACCAACGTTTGTCTGACGTCACAATATGTGTTTTGCTCCGGTGGAACTCTAGATGCGCCGTTCTGTGCCCGTTGGCGAATCACAACGCCGTAATTTGTCACGTGACAGCGACTTGTTCAAAGCGGGAAGCTGCAAAGCCATATGAAAACTTTACCGAACGTCATAATAGCGGTATTTATGACGCGACAATGCTACGCGGCGGTGCGTAACGCGTCCGCTATTCAGGGACAATGTTGACGATGTTCGTTTAACAATGGTGCGGCGTATTGTGATCGAGTTGCGTAGTGAAGGACTTTTGAATCAATATTGTGGTGATATAAAGTTTTTTGAGCTGGTTTAATTCTGTGTATGAGATGACACCTTCGCTTTATTGCCTGCTTCTGTGAAACCAGTTTCGTTTTAGAGGTTTTCGTTTGCAGCATTTGTTTATGTTTGCACCTTTTGAATATACTTGTACCCAGATTAAATGTAAGAAGTATACGAAAGTTTTGATTAAGAACACTTGGGTTAGATCAGGGTTTTGGGTTAAGGACTTTGAAAGATGTGCATGTCTGTTGAAAGTCTAAAGGGGTTTAACGTGTCAGTAGAATACGAGAGCTTTGGAGAACAAAATTACGAAAATGTTTACTAGAAAGTAAGTTACTGTTTGTAATACGACCCCAAAAGATTAGGTACTGGGTGCTAGCGCTTGGCTGATTTATTTTCTGACTTTTCAATACGTTTATGATAGACGTGCAATACTCCTAAGACACTTTTTGACATCAAAATAGCAACAAATGAGAACTATTTTTACCAAACACATATAATTTAACCACAAAAAGTGTCAAATTTTGCGATGGAAAATCTGTTTGCAGGAGAAAAGACTAAATATAATAAATATTACAAGCCTTAGGTTTATTAGGCAAGAAATATGCAGCTAATATAACAGAACGTTGAAATGACATTGCTGGTTGTTATATGCACAGTGGTGACTTTTACCACGACAGTGACGTGGGCAGCGCTCCTGACGTCAAACATTATCACGTCATCATCGGTTAAGATGAAAACCGAGGAGTTTCAAGTTTATCCAAATGAGAAGTGTGACTTACGAGTGACGTTGACCAATGACGTTCCGTTACGTCATCTTCTTCTCACACTTGACTTTCATGTGACGTCACGAGGTGCGTTGAAGCCCTTGTTGCGCTCCTACGGTTTCTCAAATCCCGAACAATCGATCGACATCGTCACTATGACGTCATCGGAGGGACCTGTAGAATTCAAATTGATTTACAAAGAAAATTCGACGTCGCAGGAATCAACATTGCACATCGAGGCAATAGCTGATGCTGACGCAAATGTTGGTGACGTCATGCGTGTCGACATCACAGCAAAGTAGGCAAATCGTGTTGTCAGTTTTGTTTCCGTTTTTGATGACTTACTATATTTAGGTTAACTGGAGTAAACGATAATGAGACAGTAGCGACGTCAAATTTACGTGGGAAATGCGTTGGACCATCCATAGTGATGACGCCATCGACATATTTACCGAGCTTTGAAGTGCAAGGTGGTGATGTCATTAAGGCTTACGAAGTGCAATTAGAGATGAGCGACGTTGCGACGGAAAATGCGAGGGAAATCGAGGTAAAATTTTGGAATTGCAAAGACAAGTTTCCCAAACACTCCACAGGGTGCGCAACATTTATTCGTCGGTGCCAATTTCGGACATTAGGCGAGGGCCATATGATTTTTTGATGGACACAGTAAATTTGAAATTCTTCCAAAGCATCAATGCATTTACATTGCAAAATATACAGTTTCGCCGCAACAGTGACTTTCACAACAAAATAATTGTTTACTAGTCAAAGAGAATTATTATGTCACATTCGGTGAAGTACTTGCCAACTGCTTTATGGTCCATCGGTTGGAAAACGCTGATTTAGGTAATACTTGTTACGTATAGAATCGCACATTATAGGAGGTTTACCAACACACCCCTGCTCTAGAATAACCATAGCAAAACGGAATAAGTCTTTCCAATCGGCTTTAGCTATAGTTGACAATGTTTTTTGTCTAACCAGATTAATATGGTTGCCGACAATGGAGTACTTTTTGGTGGAAATCTTGTAGTGATGTCATCAACCGGAGAAAAAATAGGTTTGGAATATGTTAAACAATTTTCGTGACTTTAAATTGTGTTGTATTGTATTGTTTGTTTTGCAGATTTTTCTCCAACTTTTGAGTTTGGAAAATGGATTAGTTTCGGCGAGCTCAAAATTGGAACATCCTTTATCACTCAATTTGACTGTGATGTCACTCATGACGTGCTCTTAAACAGCAACGTCACTATTAAATCTTCTGCAAGATACAAGTCCGCCAACGGTTAGTCAAAAAATAGTTTCTATATTGTAAAAGTAATACACCGAAGGTATTACGTTACAGATTACGTATTTAATAATGACGTCACGACGGTGATTCCGACAAAGCTCGTCACGCTTCAACGTTGCGAGACGAATGCAAACTGGATGATGTCAGTTGGTGCAAACTATGACGTTGCAGTGTGTGTCATAATGCCACCTGGGTCGCTTTATTACGACATAATTGCCCAGTTAATCGGCGATAGTGAAGTCAATTTAGATTTGTTGGAAGGAAAAGTTACGTCGGAGCAAAAACTGAGATTTGAAGATCCTAGTAGAGCAAAATTCGTGGCAAAAGGTATTTTTTTAAAATTGATTTAATTTTCTTGCTTAATCATCTAAAGCAGGGGTGTCCAACAAAAATACCGCCGTGCCAATTTTGGTTTTAAAATATACTCGCGTGCCAATAATCTTGTCTTAAACGGTTTGGGCTTAATCTCCAGAAACTTTTTGTTCTGTTTATGGGACAAAAATACAAATAGTTTGCAACGGGGCTTATGTTTTAATTTTATTAGTGGGTTGTGTAACTGTATCACTGCACGACAATTTTTGCGTAAGTGAGAATATTATAGACCATGAACAATTAATAAAAAAAATTTACTTTCCCGACCTAAATCCTAATGTTTACCATCGGAATGTTTGCAAAAGCTCGTGTGCCATTTTTAAATGCTCTGCGTGCCACATGTTTGACGCCCCTGATCTAAAGTATATGTGGGATTTTATTTGGTGCCTGCAAATTTTGAATCTCATTAGTTCCAACTTTAGAAACCACTTTTTCTCGACGAAAACGCAGCATCGAACCCACGTGGTCGGTTGGCATGGTGACAAATCATGGCAAGCAGCCAAGTGAAGTTATAATTGAAGCCCGATTTCAACCCCGAAGCGACAAAAACCGGAATGCGCGTCTAACAGTAGAGATGACTTCACTGGGTAGGATTTTGGAACGCAACGTCATTGTTACGACACAAGAGTTGACAGTACGCAAAACAGTGGAAGTAACACAAACCAGGGTGAGAATATGCTTATTTAACAAATATAGTTGTTGTAACCAATTCAAACAAAAACAAATTGCATTGTCCAATTTCCGTCTTTATAACTTTAACCGTTAAGATTACATTAACAACGTTTTTTCTAAGCCTTAAAAAAACTAAAAATACAAGCATGCTAATAGATAAGCTATTGCTACAAGTTTATAGAGCTCTTTTGGCAAATATAATTTTTAAATTACATCTACTCAGTGGCAAGGATTTAGACTTTATAGAAGCTTCAACAAGGCCAAGGTCTGCCAAATTTGTAGCTTAATACAATGTAATTAAACGATTGCTAAACACACTAGCCCAGTTATACACACATAGCTAGTGTTTTTTTTTTTCAGCAAAGCAATTTTCCTTGCAGTAAACCGAAGTAGTGCCCTTTTAACTATAAGTCACCATTAGACCTTTACTGAACGGTTTATTGACATTTAAACATATATTGTTTTTTAAAGACTGGAGAACTTGGAAGCTCAGACCAATTTCGTGTTTCGCTAGTGGGCACACTTATTAACCAAACTCTTGTCAACGTGACCCTTACAGAAAATACAATTGGTTTAAGCACCACGTTTTTGGATCCAAATCCATCTCAACTTAGTGTAAACGGTGCAAGCCAATCGTACACCATACCAAGCATTTCAGGTGAGTAACAACGTACTAGTCAAGTAAACCCAATGCTAAACACAGTACGCAAGGCGGATGCAATAATAAAAAAGATCAGTTACATTTATAAAAGCTAGCAGGTCAAAGTTTGAACAGCTAAATGCTATAAGGCCTAATTTTCAATTTATTTTGGAAGTTAGGACCGACATTTTTACATCAAAAGTGCTTGGGAAAACACGGTTTAGTTCAGGATCACCATTACGTACATAAAAAAACGCTAATTCTAAGAAGTCTAAACCCTTTAAACCTGTTATTTACAGTCCTACAAAACGTCACAATGAGCTATGACGCAACTTTGAGTAATCTCGGAGCAGACGTTGCGACTCTTCACAACATAACAACCACATTGGTGTATTTTGTCAACGCCGCCAATGTAAGTGAATGCTCTGCTATTTTACAAAACAAAAAACTGCTTTCGATCATTTGCACCTTGGCATTGCAGATACGAAGAGAAACTTCTGTATCAGTTTGCATTGAAAAAGTTGAAGAGACAATTCAACAATCAAGTGTCGGGTACTTACTACTTTGACTGACATATGTTGTCTGTGTTTGCACACCTTTGAACGTGCAGTATTCTCAAACGACTAAACAAATTTAAGTTTAGCTTAAACTTAAAAATGGACTCACACTTCGAACATGAACAAATATCATAAGAATAACCCGTACCTTGACAGAATATCCATCCTGATCATTATAATCTGTTTTATCATTGGTGCTCTCGTTGCCTTTCTTCTTGTCCTTCTCTCGCTGCTTGCACCATGGTCTTCACCTTTAATTGAACCAGCGCAACAGGTTGGTAATCGAATTGTTGCATAATGTTTTTTCCTATTCTGTAAACTGTAAAGTGTAACAATGGTTCTAGAATCTAGAAGGTTTGCGTAAAAGGCAAATTTTACATGAATATTAGTGTCAAAAACTCTACTTGTTCTATTACCTAAGTTTTGTTTTAGGCCTTATTACCTAAGTTTTGTATTGGGTACGTGTAGAGACGAATTTCGCTTCTGAAGAGCGGTTCGAATTAAATTTGTGCTGTTTTAAAACAATTTAAAATGTAACCTTCGTTCTCACAATATCACTGCTTATTTTTAGTCAAAATCTACAGCTGTGTCAAATCGCAGAAGACAGGCTGCTTACAGTTCACACGTATCCAGTATGGAAGATGTGTTTTCCAAAGATAGCAGGAACGAGGTACAAACTCAATCGTTGTGTGAAAATTTAGTGTGAAATTACCAATTATTTCAAATGTTGCTTTTGATTTGGTAGATGCTAAACGACGTTGAAAATTTGGAGTTAGAAAGTCTTATAGATTTGCAACATGCATTCGCTGAAGAAAGTTACTATTTGGAAAACTACGTCACTTCAGTTGTTGTAGCTCAGGTAACGTCATAGCAACCCTTTGCTTATAAGCAGGGTTGCCATCGACATGGACCCCAAAATAAGGACAACCGAAAATTAAAATTTGCATACAAAACGAACTAACGTTTTCAAACCAATCTTTGCATTTATATGAGCCATGGCATATCACATGTCATGTTTTTTTGTCCGAAACAATATGTTCCAGCAATGACAATAATTTTTTCTAAGACATGGCCCTTCAAAATAAGGACAAATCTTAGAAATAAGGACGGTATGGCAACCCTGCTTTTAAGTCATTAAAAATAATTAAGGCAAAGAATTGCTAGGCATTTTGTAAATTGGCTACGTTATATTTTATCACTTTAATCAAGTTTAAATTTGGTATTGTAGGAATACGGAGACAGGGTGACACCAAATCAGGTTCTGAAAAAAGTCAAACTTCAAGAAAAGAAAACACAAAGCGAAAAACCAAGTGAAAGCGTTAAGGTAAAATGAACTCTTTGTTAGACATCGTGACCAAATCACTTGATTCGTCATAGCATCATTAATCTTAAGGTGATTAATCTATTAATAAAAACTTTGCTGGCATCAGCACACAGTGTTCCGCCAGTTTTTAGCCACAAGTTTGACCAGTTGGGTACTAAATAGCTTAATTACGACTTAGGATCAACCTGGGCACATGACCATACAGGTTATTCGCAAAACAGTTCCACAGGGCCTTGTGTTTGTCGCAAAAAGAGTTAGCGGTATCCTTTGTCTATTACTGTGTTTTTGCCACAGTCATGCAAAAAATATGAGCCCTTACGGTTAAACTTATTTGGTGGAAGTTTTAAAACAAGCTTACGTTACCGCCATTTTAGATTCTTGCACTCAAAAACGAACAAGTTGAGGAAACTTCTACGAAAAGTTTGGAAACAAAACATAAAGAAGAAATAAACAACGTTACTCAACGAACTGCTGAGTTCAATGAAAAGGTACAATCTCATAATTTTCAAAAACGTCTAGTACAGTGGTTCTCAACCTTTCGTGGACCGTGGCCCCCTAAAAGTAGCTTTTGGGCTTTGTGCCCCCCTTTAAGTAACCCTGGAGGTCCTGTGGCCCCCTTAAAGATGTAAATGGCAATCTCGTGTTGAAATTTAGAACTAACTTCGGCTTTAACCAGGTCGAATGGAGTAAACAAGAATCCCTAATCAGGAAAAACCTCAATATAGACAAATAGTATGTGAAATAGTCGAGTAAATTAGAGAATACAGTTAAAAATAAAATGGCTTTAAGTGGGTGTTTCTGGTGAATCTACACCCGTGGCCACTCAGAACACAGCTCGTGCCGTGGGCCCTGGTTGGGAACCACTGGTCTAGTAGACACTCAGTTACCAGTTTTATTTTAGTTTCAGGAGGAGATGATGTCACTGGTACAGAAACGTCACGCTGTTGACGTCATAAATACTACATTCATCCGTTCTCTGCGTGAAAAAAAATCATCTTGTCTTGATGAAAACAAATTTATAGATTTAAAATCGCTTATTGATGCCGAGGAACGCCCAGAGGCCAACAGTGACGTCATACTCAAGGTCGCGCATGCGCAGAACTGTTTGTTGCGCGGGTTGTTGGCAATGTTTGCGACACGGGTGCGAACTGTTGAGCAACGGACACGGCCACGTGACCGATCTGTGTTAAAATGGATGAGAGGAAGAGACGAGGCAAAGGCAAACTGGAACGAGATGTTAAAACAGATGATGGCGTCACTAAACGATGCTGAAATGTGAGAAACAAACACATGTAACACAAAATATCCTAAACATTTAAACACATTGCTTTGTTTATCTTTTAAAATCCTTGTATTCTTGTTATTACTTAGGGACGGACTTATCACACAAATCTCGCATCGACAACTCTTCGACAAAACTATCCAAAGCGGTAGAGCGGCACAAGCGAGATTAGAGAAAGGACTGAGGGTGACGGGTCAAGAACGAGACCCAAAAAGTCCACCAAAACCCTCAAATGACGATATAGATAACATTGATGATGTCGACACGTGGGTGAAAGAGAAATTAAAAGAATTTGATCTTTATCTTGACGAATGCGATAAACAGGTAAAGTTTTGCAATTAATGCGTCTTACCTGTAACGAAGTCATCAACCAATGTTAACTAATAGAACACAGTTAGTGAAGAAGCCCTTTCGGAAAGACAAAAGCAGTTGTTGTCAGATGTTACGATGCAGTTACGTAACGATTTGGATGACGTCAAGCAAGCTTTACGGAATTCTGTGATTGAAAACGGTATTTTTTGTTCAGATAACATTTTACTGATAACCTAATTGTTTCAATGTTTTGCGTCATTAGAAACTGACGCAACAAGGCTTGATGACATCATTACGAGTTATGACGAAGCTTTGGAGGATTTTCAAGAGAGAACACGAGTTTCTTTTAAAAACTTCGCGCAACTGTCGGTCTCGCGAATGCGTTGCGTCATTGATGACGTCACCACAGCGGTGTTAACTCGAACGCTTTTGTCACAACCCTTTGTGACGAAACAGCAAAGCGGCAAAAAGATTGAAGACGAAAACAAAACTACACGAGGGCTGCTTAGTATGTAAGTATTGTTTAAAGTTGGCCCAAAAAGTTCCCCTTAACAAACGAAATTGAATTAGGAAACCAAAAAAAGAGTTATTACTAGTTTGGGCTCTGTTTGAAAAACTGTGTTGACGATATTTGTTCAATCAAATGAAACCAAACTTTTTACTTTAACTGAAATTTTCACCTAAAAAATCAGTAATTAACTTTGACGAGTTTCGCTAAAAGAAAACTCCGGGTAGAGGTTATAGAACCGCCATTCTATGCAAGAACAATTGTAATGTCCTCTTAAAAACTACATATCTCGTCTTTGAAATTAAATTTTTGCAGGGTTATTAAACAAAGAATTGCAAATCGTTTAAACGAATATCAACAACACGTTGCACAAGCTCAATCCGAAACAGAGGAAGTAGCACTTGCGTATGAAGAGGCCGGGATTCGCTCTGAATTGCAGAAAAAAATCATAATATGTCGTGAGCACCAAGATATCGCTGTAATGTCATCAGCATTGCGTCAACAAAACATAGCGTCATTGGCAAGTGTGGAAATCGCGGTTGGCAACGTATTACATCACGGAGCAACAAGGATCTCTGACGTCAGTAAAACTGTTGTTTCTAAAAATATCAAATATTAATCTCTAAGATATCAATGCTTGCAGAACGCGGAACTAGAAAAAGACCGCTGCGCTATCGAAAACCTCATGATGACTTTGCTTAAATGCATGACGTCATCAAGGCGTATGACGACAGACGAGTGCAAAATAGTGCTGCAAGAATACAAAACGAAGGTGACTGTAAAGTTAGTGTAGTTTTGTTGTGCTGTATTTCGGTTAGACAGAATCAATTACCACCAAGTGCAGTGATTTCCGAAATGCTGGCAATCATTTTCTCGGTTATTATTTTAATGTGTTTCTCTTAGGTTGAGTGTTCGCGATCTCTTAACACAGTTGTGTTGCGCACAGTTTAACCCCAAGAAATGTGTATTGAAAGTCATCTTTTTTATACTTTTGCCATTTTGGTTAATTCATTGTTATGTTACTTCTATGAAAGGCCGAAGAAATCAAAGAAAAGTTTGTACTGGACAAAAAAAGAAAAGAAGAAATGCTAAAGAGAAAAACTGCACGTTCTCTGCAGCTCCGGAACAATAAACTCTCGGTAAAAGCATACATTACATCTTAGCCATTCACTTCAACTACCAAACCACTAAAACGTTCCAAAATCTACAAAACCAGTGAATGCGTCAAAATTCAAACGGAAATTATTAGTTTTTTTAACAGCAATATCTGATCAACTATCGTGTAAAACGGACTAAACAAAAAGTGTTTTGGAACTGCTTACAGGATTTTTATTTTTTAAAACAAACACCAAAACCACAAACCTTAAATAATATTGATCCAGTAGTGACCAATATTTCTTTACTATCCTTCTCATTTATTACCGTACTTGACAAATACCATTCAAAAATTAATAAACACATCCACTGCACAATTCTTTACAATTTCAAATCCTTCCAACTTTTTCAGCAAGACTCACCTCAAAAAACTGCAAGTGTGCAAACAGGCTTTGACGTAAGCGATGACGTCATCAATGCGTCAGCCGCCAGGATAGAGGAGGAACGCTTAACGCTTCAGGAATTGTTCGCAGCTCGAAACGAAGTCGCTGTTGCTCAGCAGAGGGCGCTACTGGAGCAGGTAAACTAAACGCTAAAAATATGTTACTTGGCTGAATAGCCTGACGCGGCATAAAAACCTTGATCGGGATTCGACCCCGGGAGTGTCCTGGGTTCGAACCCCGTGAAAAAAAACTTGGTTATCCAGAATCATACAGAATTGTGTTAAGAGATTAAAATACTTTAAAACAAAGAAAAACTTTGACCGTGAACCAGAGGTGAGATTCAAATTTTTTGTCAGCCGGTTCTATCACGAAAGACATATTTTTCACGTGAGCTACTAGGATCTCAAAAATGATCTCATAAAATTTCATGAGACGGTTCTATAGAACATGATTTCAATCATTCCAACAGAAAAAAAACAGTGCAATTAATCTTCAGTAAAAAATTTGAAGTCAAAATAAAAACTTTTAAGGAGCTTGTACAGTAAATACCAGTATAAACGTATAAGAATTGTTATTGTTGTAATCAAAATGTCAGAGAAATTGTTACACTAATCTATGAGATCTGCACAATTTTTCTCGAATTATAGTCAACATTAAAACACTTTTATATTTTTTACATCATTAAAAAATGTTCGTTTCAGGAACTGATTCTAGTGAGCGGATTAGTTAAAGTGTCCAACATACCTCGAGCTCAAATGACAAAAGCCCTTGAACTGCTCTTTCCCGACAAAACAGCCGATTACATCACTAAACTCATCGTCATGTTTGGAGCAACCACTAAGAAATCTGGAAAACAAAAAGTGCAAGATTCATCAGAGTAAATATTGCACCTCTTTTTTTACTCATTTTTGTTTTAATAGTTAAAACCGTTTTAATTAGTTTACTATTAACAAAGTCGTTCTGAACGATCGTAACTGCTCACAAGGTCTGTGATTTTTGTCTTTTCAAATCTTCAACGATACTTTGCGTTTAAGACTGTATATGGAAGTCAGGTTGGGGAGAATTTTGTCCGAAAAATTATCATTTGCTGCTATTTGTTTGCAGACACTTTCTCCCTCTGATAAGGGAACTAGTTACTAAGAAACAAAAGCAAACCAGCACAGAGGTGCCTCAAGAGGAACAAACCGACCCCTACAGGTACTGACAAATTTTCCAACACGAATCTGTACACAAATTACTCTTTCAGCTCAATTCACAAAAACAACCTTCTTCACATGAAAATATTTTACATAGAGCTTTAAAATATCAAGAAGGGCAAAACCGCCGACTTACGCCACTATCTAGCGCGCCAATGTATCCAGGCGTGCGACCAGAACCTCTGGGAAGAACCGCTTCACCGGAAGCGGAAGAAGATAGGTAGGTCAACTTCTGTTATGTTACCTTTAAAAATGGAAATGTTCTCTGATGCAGAGTTGTACGTTGGGCCGGGCTTTTTGGGCCGTGTTCAGGTTATGGTTTTTCAACAAACGGTCCATGACCTGCTGACATTCCGTGTCAGTATTTTTTTTAAATATAAATTACATGCAGCTAGTTGATAGATAAGCTAATGTCCTACAGCTCTAAAACATCTTGCATAGGCCATTATCTATTATTCTCCATTGTGTATGTTTTCTTTATTATAGGCTTGTCAATCAAACTTTCGAGCCCAAATGGGCTTCTCACGTATTACAAACTAAGCGTTGTTTATTAACTTAATAGGTTCAATACTGACTGAAGAAGTAACGTCAAGTTAACATTTTAAGCTAAAGTCGTGGAATTAGAGCCCTAGGAGTATAGCGCGTCTGTGGTAGAACTACCGTTAGTTTGTCTCCGTGAAAAAATCTGGATAAGACCTCCGTTAACTTTTACTTTCGTTTATTTGCAGATACAACCCGAAGTCCTATAATACAAGAGATGCTAAACCTCCGAAGAAGAGGGGAAAAAGAAAGGGAGCTTTGGGTGCATTGAAAGCAAGACAGCGCCGTTAGCGGTGCAACTGATTAACGACTAACTTCGAAAAAATAGACAATGCATTTTATTTCAACAATAAATTCAAAATTGTTTGGTTAAAAAAATACGACAAACAAAGTACAGTAGGCCTAGAAAGGTTTGGCTTACCAGAGAGCATAAAACAGGTGCTAGTATTACTAAAATGTGTCTTTCAGTCTAGGCTATTTTGCATAACAGCTTCAAAAGGCAACTGCTTTTATTTAAGACACAGAATAATCAATTAGCAAAACGTTTATCATAAAGTGACTCTTAGGTTCGGCCTGGACCGTATTTTTTGAGGCGGTTACAGCGCATCACTATATAGCCTAGACTAGTTTTGGGCTAGCTAAGCAGGCCACGAAACCAGAAATTCGTAAGCAGACGGTGCAGTGGTAATAAAGGGGTAATTTATTATCAGTATCCTGCTGTTTTTAAGGTGGCTACAAAAGGTATAAGTACAATAAGTGTAATGCTCACTTCTCGAGTCGCACAGTATACGAAAAAAACACAAACTTTTACAAAACAGAACTTCGTTTTTAAACTAAGCCAATGTCAATAAATGTAGGAGATTACTGGGTAATTAACACCTCTGGTTAATACTGCGAAATATAGTATTCTGTACATCCTTGCACAATTGCTTTATCAAAATTAGGAATGCTTCTACATTAAAAAGATACATGTGGAAAAAATGGAAATTACAGTTGTGCACTATATAAACCAGGGGTCTCCAACACGCGGCCCGCGGGCCAGATGTGGCCCGCGAGGCAATTTTCCGTGGCCCGCCGCATCATTAGTAAATTAAAAAAATATTAATATCCTGTCAAATATGACCAACTGTTTTTGATTTACTCATCCGTCGAGTGTTTAACAAAAGAAAAGTAATGAAACTTTAACTCACACCCATATAACACTATACGTTAAAAAATTTAACGTTTGTGATGCATAATTGTGATGAAACAATGCGAACTTAGTCTGATCATCAAAGCGTAAACTTCAGAATCCGTTAAGTTCTTTGTGTTTACTGTATAGCAGGGGTCGGCAGACCCTGGCACTTTTTTATGGCACGCCAACCGATTTGCGTGTTAATATTGAAGTAACAATTAAACCTGTTTCAATGCTCGTTTTCAGTTTTTTCATTCCATTGCGTTAAAATTCAAGCTTACATGCACAAAACACTCTTCTTCCTCTTTATAATTGATATCAGCTGGCACGAACCATTATTATTTAGAAAAACGTTGGCACGCGAGGTCATTAACACATGGAAATAAGAAGTAAATTGGCACGCGTCGCCAAAAAGGTTGCCGACCACTGCTGTATAGGTTTAGCTTATGGATAATGAACATTTACGTTTATGAAGGCGAACCAACATTTTATTGATACTTGAGTGGGCCGCATAAATTGTTTCAAAAGCCTAGGATAGTGGTTTCCAAACCATTTCATTTTCTTAGGAAACAAATTTGACTCGCGGTCCAAGATAAATTCAATGCTAAAGCCAATCAAACACCTTAGAAAACGAAGTTTTAAGCTGCTTAAAGTAATTTTCAGATTTACCACTACAGCTTTTAGGATTCATTTCACCTAAATATGATTTGCTTGGTAACACATATCAATGATCTAAGAGCGGTTTGTGACATCACAGACAAAACCAAGATATGAATTATGCGCAAACAATTGCTTTCATTGTTACTTGTGGTGAAATAAACAAGCCTTAAACACGCAAGTAAGATTGTAAAGACAACCTCTTGGAGGTCGACGAAAATAGCGCCGCCAACCAGTAAAGAACCAGCAGAGACTTTGGTTTGGAAAGATCTGGCCAAGAATGATAGAGTGGTGTAGCGTGCAGTAGCAAGATCTTTAAAAGCGTTTTGACATCTAAGGGCGCATATGGCCCGCGGCTTCAAAGCAGTTCGAAAATTGGCCCAGGACAAACTTTGAGTTGGAGACCCCTGATATAAACCAATAGACACCATGGTATTTATTGTAACAAAACAATTGATGTAGCCTACCTTTGTATGGAATCTTTTAGTCATGTGTTCTTTTGAGTCCTGATTTTCAAGCACTATTAACACATCCCACAGAATTTAATTTTGAAACAATTCTTGTCACAATACAAAACCTGACATGGCGATTAGTCTATCCAAACAATTCAAGCCGGAAAACAAACTGCACTGATAATGGTTTGTAGTCAAGACACCTGTCAAATACTAAATAGGCGTGCAGCGCTGATTATGCTGCGTCGCTTGTAGAATTGCCTCTCGTATGCTTCAGGGGTAATGGTTGGTACAAATGATAAACGAAGTAACGCAGAAATTTTGTCATAAACTGGGCAATATAAGTGCTGCATTTTGTGTCCGAAAAGGATAGTTTATGTAGAAGCACTTGAAACAGAAAACGGTTTGCAAATTGTAATTTTTACACTTGTGGCATTTTATGCGTTTACTAACGTTTTTTTAATGATTTTTAAAGCGTTGTCTAGTGTCACAGAGATCTTAAATAAAAACGCCACGCAAGAAAAAAAGAGAAAATATTGTAACTGATCACGTGACATGCATTGTTTCTGTCAGGTGTGACGTTGCAGCGAACAGATTTTTTTAATTTTTGGTTTAAGTTGCTTGTGCCGTGTTAAATATTGGTTACGAGGATTTAATGATTGTTTGTGCTTTATTTGGCTCATAAGTTAGTTAGTATTTATAAGTTATTTATTTTCAAACCAATCCGATAAAAGAAATCTTGTTGTTTAGAAAAAGTGTGAACATGAGTTTTACGTTTAGTTTTAGGCGAATCAAGTTTTAAAAATATACAGACACAATAAATTTTTAGGCTTGTGGTGTTTGAAAGACACAGTCTTGCTGTCAAACCGCGTGCCAAATGCAAATTTAGCCATCCAGATAAGATGAGAGTCAAAACTATTTTAACAACTCGAACATGTTAAAAACCATGTTTTTTTTAATTTGTTTAAATATGCTATACCTATTTAATTTTTTAGGTACACTGTGTACAGTTTTACAAGTGAAAAGAAACAGACACACCAATCTAAAATTTTTGTTATGTTGACAATTTCGTTTTATGTTTAAATTTTATGTTATTTATTATGCCATACAAAATCCTCCTGAAACACATTTGTTGAATGCAAACAATTGTAGTTGCAGATAATCATATTCAACTGAAGCTTTCAGTATATTTGAAGCAGTCTGCATGGATCATTTATATTAAAACCATTTAAATGTTTGTTTCCAGTTTAGAAGTAAAAATATTAGATCTGTAAATACCATTGTGGGTGTTGGGACAAAAATGTCTTCTTGGATAGCACCACTATTGCTGTTACTCATTACACTGTGTTGTGAGGCCTTTTACTTGCCTGGGCTTGCTCCAGTAAGTTACTGCAGTAATGAAAATGACAAAACTTGTGAGGTAAGGACAAAGATTTATATTTTTATTTTGACATCTTTAAAGCTGCATTGCTTTTTGACTTTTGGTAACTGTTTCTTGTGTTAAAAATCGTGTTTATTATTGGCGTTGTTATTCATTACAGACACACACAGATATATAGTGTAAGATCAAAGTACAGTTTGTTTCTCAAAAACTATGTTGAGTTTAAAACATTCTACTTGTTTATTTTAGTTTACTCTTTTTTAGTATTTTTGTCATAAAAAACTGTTAGAGCTGTTTTTAAGCAACATATTTTGGTAATATCTTTGTATTTATAACAGACTTGAAAAAATTATGCACCGATGAATATTAATTTTTGCAAATAACAAATTAAGCTTTTAATATGGGCTGTGTTTTTGTGGCTCAATAAATTGTGAATTTTTGAGTATGAAACATGTACTTTATGTTTGCTTACCCCTAACATGGTTTTTCTTTCCAACCCTATATTGTTCATTAGAACAGGTTTATTGTAATGCTAGATTTTACAGTATAACAATATAGGTATAAAACCTGCATTGTAATATTATAGGAACATGCTGCATATAATAGATAACCTGTTTCCTGTGCCACGGTTGTAATAAGCAAAGGAAGCTAGTATCTCCCACGATTGTTCATATACTGTGTATACGATAATCCTGTGCATAAACTAGTTTATTTCCTTTTTTGTCATTAATTTTGGTAACCTGTTTATCTGTAATGTGATCAAGGCACAGAATTGTTAACTCCTCGGTTCGGACACAAATGCACTTAAACTCACTGAACTTATATTACAAAACAAAGCTTTTTATGTTCAGACGAATATCCCACTATTGGTGAATAGACTGGTGTCAACCGAGTCAATTATTCCCTATGAATATTCAGCATTTGATTTCTGTCCACCTGAAGATGAAGAAGCAAAGTCTCCGTCAGAAAATTTGGGCCAAGTCCTTTTTGGCGAGAGAATTCGACCATCACCGTATAAGGTTTGAAGACTTTGACAATTTTAAGTTACCATTGCAAATAGTTGTTGTTAAAGATTTTTATGTGCTACTTATACATCTCAGTTTCTGTTGAGCAATCGATTTTCATGTTTTCAACCATTTTATTCTTGACAGACAGAATAAGTTAATCTACAAAGCTAAATAGTGAAATCATATACATGTACAGTAAACCTCCGTTAATCTGGACCCATTTGGACCAAAAAATGGCTGGATTAGGCGAAGATCGAGATTAACCGAT
Source organism: Phallusia mammillata (assembly GCF_965637545.1). Classification (NCBI taxonomy): domain Eukaryota; kingdom Metazoa; phylum Chordata; class Ascidiacea; order Phlebobranchia; family Ascidiidae; genus Phallusia; species Phallusia mammillata. The sequence goes on along the minus strand of NC_137256.1, from coordinate 18,892,451 downwards.
GGCGATTATTTAAAGCCTTACAACATTAAAAATCATTTGTTCCTCTAGGTTTGTCCGAATTAGGCCAAAGATCTGTTTTAACCAAGGTTTATTGTATTTTATATTATTAACAAAGTATTTGATAGGAAAAGTATACAATCTATCACTTGCACTGTATCCTTCATTGTTAATGTGCTAAATAGTTAACATTGCTTTTATTGTGGTAAAACATATATATACTGCATGTTTTAATAGTTTACCTTCAAACAAGATGAGGTATGCAAAGAAGTTTGTCCAAGAAAATACTCAAAAAAGGATGATGAAAGTCTAAAGTTCTTAAAATATGGAATGCTCTTCAGCTATGAAAACAGATGGTATATATATATATAAACCCTTCTTTGCATAAAGTGTATAATACACATGTTAAAGATTTTTTTGTATAAATATATTTTTAAATATCTTTAGGGCAGGGGTGTCCAACAGGGCCCAAGTGGCCTGTGAATTTTTTTTTATGAGCTCTGGCAATATTAGGCAAATTTTAAAACAAACATTTCTATTTTTTTGTTTTACTTTTAAATTAATGAAACACTAACCCACACCTTATATCACTGTAGTTACTTGAGTCATTTAAACTCCAGCATGACATAATTAGCGTACTTGGGTTTCTATGACTTTACATTTTAATTATAATTTACTAGGCTTGTTTTTTTTCAAAATTCAAAAATTTGTAAAAAGGGTGAATATACCTTTTTTTCCACAAAAAACTTATTTTATATAGGATCGTTGACAACATGCCAATTGCTTGGTGTTATGAAACAGTGGAAAACGGAAAATTCTGCACTCCTGGATTTCCAATTGGTTGTTTTGTGAATGACAAGGGTGTACAAAAAGATGCCTGTGCAATAAGTGTAAGTATGGATTTAGACTACAAAACTTAAGCCATAACCTTCATCTTATTGTTGTCATTTTCACAGGATGCATTCAACCAGAAGGATACATATTATGTGTTCAACCATGTAGACATCACTATAGTTTACCACGAATTAGCCGATGGAACTGCCAGGCTTGTAAAAGCTACATTGGAACCAAAGAGGTATGTAGAAACAGGGCATGCTCTTAAGATGTGCATTTCCATACAAATACTTCTGAGTTAAAGATTAAAAGTAGAATCACAAGTCTATATGCACTGGTGGATAACTACTTCAATAACCTTGGTTAAAACATATGTTCAATTTATAAAAACCTTTACCTACTATTACTGTTTAATTTAGTGTTGCTGGACCAGACTGTGGAGGTCCGCCAGTAGCAATTCCCAAAGACTTCAAGGATGAAATTAATTTCAAATATTCATACAGTGTCAAATTTAAGGTAATTTTTGATATATTTAAAAAAAAAATTTGAGATTCTATGAAGCAATACAGTTAAAATTAAATTTACATTTTTTGCTACATTATTCTTATGTGAACTAGTTTAGGCTAACCAGAACCTCATTTTTTCTCTGGTTACTGCTTTTGAATGTAACCTTTTGAACCAAGGCACTGGTTCTCTATTCATAAAGCACAATATAAGTGTCCAGTCAAGCATGTTGAGGCTATTTTGACATCACATATATAGGATTACCCATAGACTAGTTGCGAGATGTATTTTTTTGATTGACTTAGCAAGATTTGGTTCGACTTAGCCTTTTCTTTTATAATTATCACACATACTTGTTAAAAATCACTTTTGGTATTCCTGCAACCTTGCTTGGAATATTTCACTCTTTAATGCTCTCTAAACCAGCGTTTCTGAACCTTTTTTATTGTCGGGGCCAAATGGTTATTTTTTAAATGTGTAACGAGCAACAAAATAACGAGACCTCAGAAAATCGCTAAATATTGTTACCTTGAAAGCTAAAATAGCAATCTTTGGTGGTTTGGTGCGAGCCGCAAAATAAGTAGTTGGGAGCCACCCGTGGTTGAGAATCACTGCTCTGAAGGAACATTGACTAAAAGTAGCGCCTGGTACATAACATGCCGTGCATCTTACAATGTTTTTTTGTAGAAGGACAACACAATTGAGTGGGCTTCGAGATGGGATTATATTCTTGATTCTTTGCCTCATACCAATATTCAGTGGTTCTCCATAATGAATTCTCTTGTCATTGTGTTGTTTCTATCTGGAATGGTTGCTATGATTACCATTCGTAGCTTGCACAAGGATATAGCCCGTTATAACCAACTAGAATCTGTTGTAAGTATTGTTTAATATCTTCAAATGATCATAGATTTTTGTTCTGAAATTTTTTGTCAGTATTTTTGTATCGCAATTAATGATGAAACATGCTTCTCAGAAAAGTTTTAAATTTCCTTTTGTTGGCAACATCACAAAATACACTATATTTCAAAAACCTGATAATAGCACTCGCTATATTTTAAGTTTCAAGTTTTTTTGGTAGATTTCCTATTGATGAATGTTTATTCTATACATGAGTGTTGATAAACTCAAAAAATAGTGCAACAAACTTGTTAAATTAAAACAAAAATTGTAAATTTTTAGGAGGATGCACAAGAAGAGTTTGGTTGGAAATTGGTTCACGGTGACGTTTTCCGTCCACCATCAAAAGCTATGTTGCTCTCCGTATTTACTGGTGTTGGAACCCAGGTGTGTTTTATGCTAGCTAGTTACTTTGTTACTAACATTTGCTTTTATTTACTGTGTTGTTTTAAAGTTTAATGGTAAAAATAACAGGCGAAATAGACGTAAAATGTGACATGCTTTATTTTTCAAACATTTCGGCAAATGCTTATGCCATCATCAGTGATGTTATATTCCTTACAAATACTTTTTAATGCAAAGACTGGTCATATCACTGATGATGGCATGAGTATTTGCCAAACCATTGATTTATAAAGCATGTCACTTTTCACATTTATTTAGCTTGTTACATTTGTTATTAAACTTATTTTAAATGGCCTTAAAATATTAATAAAAAATCAAAATATTTATGAATAGAATTTTTCAGCACTAAGCAGAAGATTTGTATTTTAGGTTATCGTCATGACTTTCCTGACTTTATTCTTTGCCTGTCTTGGATTCCTGTCACCAGCCAATCGTGGCGCTCTAGGAACAACTTCAGTTATTCTGTTTGTGTGCTTGGGTGTGATAGCTGGTTATATGTCAGCACGCCTTTACAAAAGTAAGCCAAGCTTATGACTTAGTTGAACAAACGAATTTACTTGGGACTAAATGTTTACAGCAGTTGAGTCATACAATAGGGTAATCCCCAGGGATGTTTGCAATATATCTACTGATTAGCTAATTTAATTACACATTGTACAAAGTGTAATGTTGTACTTAAGGATGTGCTTAGCAGTTAGTTGACATTGTCTGTAAATTTGTAAAGCTAAAAACGTTGGCAAAAACTGTGCTGAATTTTTAGCTGATTTACAGAAGTTTAAGGGAACGTTATAAACTGTGTAAATGGATAAAATATTACCACATTTAAAACTAGACCTCAAAGTATATTTGACCCAGCTTGCTACTTAATTAGCCCAGTATTAAAACGTTGTTACTAACTTTTAGCCCTTCTTTATCAACTTAACTCTGAAAGCAGTTTTTTCATACTTGTTTTGTTCTACAAATGTAATATTTTAGGTATAATTTCCTATTTTATTATTGCAAATAGTTTTCTCATGTACATATAATGCATATACTGATGAAGCCTCAACCCCTAAAACATGTTTTTTGACTGTTTCTGTATATTTGTTTAGCTCTTGGTGGAGAACGCTGGAAGACCAATGTAATGATGACATCATTTCTTGTCTCTGGGTATGTTTTACTTGTAGATTAAATGCTTCTTCTAAACTTAATTTTTCTTCAATCACCTATCACAGTAGTGGAATTAAATGACAGTTGTTTAGAAGATATACATCTATTTTTCGAGTATTATTGTATAAATAAAGACAAATATAATGTCCCAAATAGACGAAAAAAGCAAAATGCTATATTATTCAAATGTTTGCTGCAAATGATTACTGATGACGACATGAGCATTTGGCGAAACCATTGAATAATAAAGCATGCTTTTTATGGGTCCCCTTCCCTGAAGGGGACACATATTGTTTTTGTCTATATTTTTTTTTCTTTTTTTCTTTTTTCTTTTTTCTTTTTTTCTTTCTAACGCAGATTTGTTCCCACGTTTTGGTCAAGAAAGAATGGTTCAAACTTTTTCAAATTTACATACATTTAAGATATTGGTCTAAAGATGGTCCATGTAAATTTTGACCCCGTATGACCCAGAGGTTCACCCACAGGCCCCCGAAACATAAATGTGTCTAACGCTCGTTTGGTCAAGAAAGGCACTGTAGGCAGAAGTACCAAGAGAGTAACTCACTGGTTTACGATAGCGGGAGGGCTCAGCTTGACGTCGGACAGACGGTTTACGAGACGTCGTTTCAGTGATTAGAAATCAGCTGTTTTGCACAGCAATGCTATGTCGTTTTATTAAGTGGTCACTCACATTTTCGGTTTTGGCGAAGGTTTTACACCTATGACGTGATTTAAACCTAATAACCGTGCTTCGGTTTTGCATATGTCAAGAAAAACTTTGTTAATAAAAGTTAAGATGAAAAAATTAACTTGAGTTTTGCCAAATAAATGTTTTTTTAAATGCTCGTTGTCAGGTTGGCTGCCGCATGATCACGGGTTACTTAAGGTCAACTAGTCGGTATTACAAACACAGCTCAGAACTTTCTTCATAACGTAGCGTTTTTTTGACAATCAATTTAGGAGTCAATACTCAAGGCATGTATAAATTAGGCTTAACCGTATTGTTGAACACGAATGACGGCGTGCTATTGAAAACGGTGTCAAAAGGTCAAACGGTCGTTTGGCGTGTGCACCCTGAGAGGTTACTACTGGTCAATGGTACTCGTTTTGCGAAACAAAGTTAAATGAAAAACAATTTGTTATGTATACACTTGTAGCAAATTGCTTTTTAATTTAAAGTGTCTGTAACACAACTGTTACAGCTTTCTAAAAAAAATTGTGTTCAAAACCCGACCTTGGAGGACTATATCTGGGTCAAAGCAAGAGATTAGATTTAAGTCTTTGTTACGTTTTTTTAATTTTGTAATTACATGACAATAATAGTGCAAAAAGAATACGAACATTTTTTTTATTGTTGGGTTAATGCTTTTTGTCCTCAACAATGTAAAAATCACCGCAACATTTGTTTACTGTAAATCCGCACAAACGCGCGTGTGGGGACCCATCAGTTTTTGTTTACAAAAACAATCATCTGTGTAGATCAAATGATGTGTATAGTTAATTGGTAAATATCGTATAGAATATATAAAATGGAAGTATATCAGAAAGCCACTCTTCTAGTTTACAGTAAAAACAGTTGAACTGAAAATTTAACCTTGACAAATCTATAACCAATGAATTTTTTTATAGATTTGTCTTCTGCATCTTCTTTTTTATGAATCTCATTCTGTGGGGAGAGGGCAGTTCCGCTGCTATTCCATTCGGCACCCTAGTGGCTGTTTTGGCACTTTGGTTCGGAATCTCTGTACCACTTACTTTCATTGGGGCATATATGGGCTACAAACGGGCAGTAAGTAACCACTTAATGCTTTAGATTTGTATGGTGTTTTGTACAGAAAAGACACTTTTTTGTGGATCAGTGTTTTTTGACTAATTTTGCATGGTAAAACAGTTGGATGGATTTAAAAAACAAATCATGTGATTTAAAAAACAAAAACAAAAGGTTTTTGTCAAATGCTCTTTCTTGCTATCAAGTGACGTTTTCAGCAATGGACTGGAAATGCAGACCAAATTATAAGTTAAGGAAGATATTTAAACACTAATTTGATGTCGATAACAAAAGGGTTTTATTTTGTTCATGAAAAAAACTGTAAAACAACAGTTACAAAAAAGAACAAGTGGTTATGTGAACAAGGTTTTTTGTTTGGTGGCGTTTTAATTTTTTGGTTATTTATTAGAAAAACAAACTTGCACCTGAGGGACAAATTTAAAAAAAAAATCAACTAAAAGCAACTAAATCCCCCAAAAACAACTAATAGGACACACACAAAATTACCCTTTTGAAATACCACCTTTTATACTTGCATATGTTTGCTGAAACTGTTTGTTTATTGAGAGCAAATTGATTTTAGGAAGCCAGTTAGTCAATTGAAATTCAAATTGCCTCAGGCAGTGCTCTAAGCATGCTTTAAAACCGGTTAATGTAAAGAGACATACTTACAGCACATGTTTCAAAATTATTGTATCACATCATGTGTCAAACTTTTTTCTTTACAAATAATCCAAAGTTATTATTAGCTCAGTTTCAAATTTGGAAGATTGGATGGCCTAAATTTTGTGAAGTAAACTAGTTCACCCTTAACCATTTTTTTATCCTACACAGAGTGTATTGTTTAAAACAAAAGCTACAATACATATTGATAAAAATGGGAAAAATTTAATTTTGGTTCCTACCACTCTATTGATTTTTAGCCATTGATAGATTTTCAAAAATTTCAATTGTTTAGAAAAACTATGGCAATTGTAAAAGGACTAACATCGATAAACTTATTTTTTAGCCTTTCGAGCACCCTGTAAGGACCAACCAGATTCCAAGACAAATCCCTGAGCAGGTGATGTACACAAAACCCCTTCCGTGTATCTTGATGGGTGGCATTCTTCCATTTGGATGTATCTTTATTCAGTTGTTCTTTATTCTTAACTCCATATGGTAAGCAATCTGTTCACACCACAAGCTTAATGCTGAGATTTCTATTTTATGCCATTACACACTGAAACAAACCATTACTGCAAACAGTTATAACAGTGTTTAAGCAACTTGCCTTATCATAGTCTTTTGTCACAAAACAATTCCAGCTTGTATGCTATTCCTCTACAGTGCTTCATATTGTAAATCAGGATATTTTAGTGTGTATTTTGTTTACATAGCAAAAATGACACCC